>NC_136059.1:1414912455-1415563562 GCF_964261635.1 Lissotriton helveticus | reverse complement strand
CTATCCTCAAGGCCATACATACAAATCTACAGGACATTAATGGCAAGTTGGACCACCCGACTGGGCGAGTAGACAGCATGGCGGCCAAATTTGACAAGCAAGGCGAGAGGCTAGACACGGCAGAAAACAGGATCTCCACTGCTGAAGATGAATCGCGTTCCACAACGGCCAAATGTTCGAGTATGGAGAAGGTGCTAGAATTTATCAAAGCCAAGTCGGAGGAATTGGAAGCAAGATCGAGACGCAACAACATACGAATAGCGGGACTGCCGGAATCCACCAACACGGGCCGCATGGAGCCTTATGTGGAGCAACTATGCAAAGATATCTTCGGTGCTGACAATATGTCCCCCATCTTCATTATTGAAAGGGCGCATCGATCACTGGCACCCCGACCGAAACCGGGAGCTCCGCCCCGACCGATAGTGGCCCGAGTCCTCAACTACCGGGACAGAGACACGGTTCTGAGACTGGCACGTGACAAGGGAGAGATCCTTCATCAGGGTAACAAATTGGATTTCTACCCAGACTTCACGGTTGCGGTGCAGCAGGCGCGCAAGGAGTTTAATGACGTCAAAGCCAAACTTCGAGACCTACAGATACCATACGCCATGTTGTACCCTGCTCGACTGAAAATCACGTGGGAGGACAAGCCGGTGTTTCTGACAACGCCCAAGGCGGCGATGGAGTTTATCAAGAAGACGGTGACCAAGGGTAAGAGATCAAACCGAAGAGACAGGCAGCTAGACTCTGACTAAAGGTAAGACATTATGGCAATTTATGCACTGAACTAGATCGCACACTCTACCCTGGAAAGACAATGGCATGGACAGCCTAATTTGGGGCGCTAGACCTGGCACGTCCAACCTGGAACTCGACATATGAGCTTAGGAAGTGCAAGATTTAGGACACGGCTGGACAAATGAACTAGAGCCATGGGATATTGTCTACGCTCTGTTACTAGGCCGGAGGGTCACGTTTAACGGAGGGTGGAAAAGAGAATAACTGTAATGACACCATGCATGACTTACAATAATGATTATTGCTGTGGGCGGGGAGAGCACCGTGTTTCAGGAGCAGTTTCCCATAATTGTTGTGTGTAATGGATGGTGTGGAAGCTATATCTTCTAACAACACCTCGCGGTTCCCTATAGTGATCTGTACATAAATTGCAGATCCGCCCCCATCCTCTCAGCAGGATGGTGTAGTGTGTCCTCGGCGAACCTCCACAAGGGTGTTCCCCGACCAGTTATGATGGTTAATGTTGATGTAAGGGTAAAATGGCTTCGGCAGAATTGAGATGCTGGAGTGGGTGGGAAGAGGGCTAGTTAGGGTTTGTTATTTTGGGACCTGCGGAGCGATCGAGATGCATTGCTAGTCTCCATATTGTGCGGGACAATCAATGGGAAGTGACAAATGTCAAAATGTTGTATTGTAATGTGATAAAGATAGCTAAGATGCAAAGTACCACATGGTATATAGAGACAGGAATCAGGTACTGCGCGCAGAGATAGTTTGAATTTATTAACGTGGAATGTGCGGGGATTCACCAACCCCAAGAAAATTAGACAGATATTTGCTTGCCTAGACAGGAACAATATTGATATAGCGTTATTGCAGGAAACTCATCTGGATCCCACGACACGCAGGAGTATTGGGGCGAGATGGGCAGAATCTAGTTACTCTGCTGTCTACTCCTCCTACTCTAGAGGAGTTCTAATACTGGTTAAAAAAGGGACTAACTACAGAATTACACGCACGATTACTGACAAAAATGGTAGGTATGTTGATAGCTCAGGAGTACTTAGAGGGCAGGGTTTAACGCTAGTGAATACTTATGGGCCAAATATTGACTCCCCGGAATTTTTTCAGGAACTATGGAATCACCTACTGGAATTCACAGACACGACTATAATATGGGGGGGGGATTTTAATGTCGCACTAAGCAACACCCTAGATCGTTCCCCAGCATCCACAGAACCTCACAGACAGGCTAGGGCAAAGCTGAGGGACATTATGGAAGAACTGTCCCTTAGGGACATCTGGAGGGCGAAATATCCTTCAACACCTGGTGCAACACACGTCAACATGGCACATGGAAGCTGGTCAAGGATAGATTATTGGCTGGGACCAGATAACGCAGTTCTATGGGCTACAACGCTGAAAACGCTCCCGAGAACCCTATCCGACCACAATCCAGTATTATTGACACTGCAAGTACCGCACTACACACCCCCTCCCTTTAGCTGGAGGTTTAACGCACAAGCACTGTTAGATCCCCTATATGTTGACAACATAACCAAGGCCATCAAAGAATACTTTCGGATTAACACTGGCACTGTGGAAGATCCCTGCACACTGTGGGAGGCGTTTAAGGTGACACTAAGAGGGGTGTGCATCAGTACTTCGATAGGGATTCTGAGGGATATTAGGGCACAGCTCAGAAGGCTTGAACAACGTATGACGGCACTAGACTGGAATATGAGAATACATGTAACGTTGAATTGTTGGGTGAGATAAGGCAGATACTGACGGAACATCAGACATATGCTGAGGAGGAGCTAAAATACGTCACCAAGAGACCACTAGCAAGACGGTTCGGAGAAGGGGGGAGACCTGGTAGAGTGCTGGCGAGGAAAATATGTGAGGGACGGTTCTCTTAGATACTCACACAAGTACGGGACAAAGACAGTATCCTACACTCACAACCTGAAGATATACTAAACAGTTTTGTCCACAATTATACAGCGCTGTACACATCTCAGCAACCGGCTCCACCACAAGACACTGTCACATACCTACATGACGTAGCCATAGCTTGGCTATCAGATCACCAGCGGGAATATTTAGCGCAACCCATTACAGTAGAAGAGGTCACTGAGATAATTCAGGCACTGCCAAACGGGAAAGCGCCGGGCCACGACGGCTACACTGGTGAATTCTATAAAAAATTTGTGGATCTGCTGGCCCCGCAATTAGTGGAAATGTATGGCGCTGCATTCGATCAAGCGACTCTACCTCCGTCACTGCGGGAAGCAGTGATAATCACCCTCCTGAAACCGGGTAAAGATCCAGAACTATGCGAATCGTACCGGCCACTATCCCTACTAAATGTAGATTCTAAAATACTAGCAAAGCTATTGGCGGTTCGACTGCAGCCCCTACTGACAAACCTGATTTTACCAGATCAGGCTGGGTTTATACCCACAAGGGCCACATCCCACAACACCAGAACTCTTTTTGCACTATCTCACTATTTAAACCCACAGACTAAAGCAGCGGCAGTGATGCTTGACGCTGCTAAAGCATTCGACTCCATCGAATGGTCTTACATACGTACGATACTGCAGCGCATGGGGTTTCCGGTGAGGTTCATTGCCTGGGTGACACTGCTGTACACTAATCCGACAGCGAGGGTTAGAGTAAATGGGTATATCTCGGAACCCTT
The DNA here is from genome assembly GCF_964261635.1 of Lissotriton helveticus. Taxonomy (NCBI): domain Eukaryota; kingdom Metazoa; phylum Chordata; class Amphibia; order Caudata; family Salamandridae; genus Lissotriton; species Lissotriton helveticus. The sequence goes on along the minus strand of NC_136059.1, from coordinate 1,415,560,114 downwards.
CCCCATAGCGAGGGGCACCAGACAAGGGTGCCCACTATCGCCTTTGATATTTGCACTTGCACTGGAACCATTGGCGTGTATTATTAGACAGAAACATAACCACTCGGCGCTGCACCTCCCTGGGAGGCCTTTACATATATCGTTATATGTTGACTATATGCTTCTATATGTGCCGAGATCCGGAGCAGAACCTAAGCCCACTACTGAGGGAATATGTACGGTTTGGCCGACATTCTGGCCTACAAATCAACTGGGACAAATCATTAATTATCCCGCTAACTGACTCCACCACATCGCATGTACCAGATTTTCCACTGGATTGGCAAACTGGCCCAACTAAATATCTGGGAATATGGTTCAGCAGAGACCCTGAAGAGGTGTTACGGACTAACTATGGTAGGGTGGTCTCTGATCTGGAGGGGAGGGTGGCCAGATGGATTCAATTACCATTGTCATTGGCGGACCGAATTGCGATAGTCAAGATGAACGTCCTGCCCAAATTCCTGTATTTATTCAATAACATCCCAATCACGCCACCTAAGGCGGTATTCCGAAACATAACATCCCTTGTGCTGAAGCTTATTTGGGCGGGCAAGCAGGCGCGCATGGAGTTACTCACACTTTGATATTACCATACGAGAAAGGAGGGTTTTGTGTCCCTGATTTTTTTCTATACTACCTGTGCGCACAAGCCCAATATGCTGCATATTGGTATCACCCCTCACTGTACCTGACACACACTGCAGTAGAAGAGGGAGATGCACTACCGGTACCCTTAACAGTGATAGTCATGCACAAACGACCTCCTCTGCATGCAGCGGATATAAACACTGTCGACACCACGGCGCGTGCTTGGCGAACACTAGGGCGACTGACCCACAAACTGCCATTATACGCGCCAGCGCTCCCACTGCACTACCACCCTGACATATCGGTGATGGCCGAACAAGTCGGAATGGACCTTCTAAAGAGCGTAGGAAAAAGTACATTTGGCGACCTATACCATGAAGGGTCCTTTCGTAAGGCGGAAGACCTATCTTATATTAGCAACCCCACATTGCTCTTTCGTTTCACTTATTATAGACTACAGAGGGCAATACGTGAGCTGTATCCGGATTACCCGACAGAGCCAACAAGTCTACAAACGCTACAACTAATTATCACATCTTCCAAACACTTCCCATCTAGTGTCCAGACTCTACACTGTGGCTCAGAGTGAACTCCCATATAGTTCAGACAAGGCACTACAACGGTGGAACGAAGCATTGCCAGAGGCACTCACAGAAAAAGAGTGGTCAGCTACTTGCTCACTTATTAAACTGCTCACTCCGAATGGAAATTTACGAATCACGCATCTCAAATACTTACACCACACATATTATACACCGCAAAGGCTACATAAGTATGGACTGCGAGAGGAAGCTAGTTGTAAAAGATGCGGGTACCAGGAGGCGGATTTTGCCCACTTGGCCTGGCACTGTTCCAAGATACATGACTACTGGGTGGAAATAACCACTTTGCTGGGTAAGATGGTAGGTGTTGAAATAGATTGCTCAATGAAAGTATGTCTACTGGGGCTTGTATCGAATGTAAAGGCAGGTAAAAAGAAGTTTTGTGCGGTGGCCCTACTAAGCGCTAAGAGGCAAATATCTAAATGCTGGGAGGGCAAACTGGTGCCCACCACCAAAGCATGGCTGAAGGATATGGCATATTGAGGGATAAGCTGATCACTTATGAAGAGGAACTGCCAAACAGGTCACGCCCGAAGGACTACTGGTGCTATTTGACTGTATACTTACAGAGCATAGAAGAAGATGAAGTACACTGAGTGTTAGTTACTGTCTAATATAACCACAGGTGACCCTGCAAAGCAAGTACAAAACTAGTTACACGTGGTACAACAACCCTGCTCTAAACGCATGGCCCTCACGAGGCGCATTTGTGGTGACGGAATGCAGAATTGTCCTGGCGGTCCTAGGTTTCAGTTTAGTTTTAAACTGTTCTTACTGTTCTAATTAAAATATGAAAACTACAGTTCTCTATAACTACATGTGAAAATGAGATGGAAAATGGTAATACAAAATCACGTTTAATGCTACAAAACGCCGCCGGACCCCCGGGTTACCGGCATTACGGCTGTGTTAAATTACCACGTAAGAACTTGACGACTGCTGCTGGCCCCAGGGTTGTAGGCAACCGGCTGTGTTACTGTTTCACATGTGTATGAAAATAAAGTCTTCTGTTGAACTTTAAAAAAAAAAGAATCTGGCAAAACGAAGATGAAAATTGTTACGAATGTGCTCCTGTGAAAACAAAATGGCTGCCACGTCATCGTGAATATGTCATGACGCTCCTGCGTGATGACAATTACCTAGAATCCACTCGCAGGCTGGTCATTCACCGTCTGTGATGAAAAACGCTGTGGCGCTGCGCTGGAGTTTCTCCGTCCGTGAGGAAGAACGTTGTGACGCTCCTGTGAAGAAGAACGTTGTATGGCTCGAGCGAAAGAGACGGCGAGGTTTCAAAAAATGCCGATACCAAGGCTGTGATGTTTACCTCCCGCTATGCACTGCCAGTTCAAAAGTGCTCAAAACCACAAATATGGGCAAGTGAGTGCTACGTACAGAGACTGCTAGTCTCTGCAAGTGAGCCAAAACAAATTGTCACGAAATAGCAAAATACAGCGTTTTGAGCTTCACAGAGTAACAACACGCTCAAAAATGCCTGTGCTTGAAATCAGCGCTGTCATCAGAAGTCAGACACAATATCCCAGCATACCACAAAGAGCATTAAACTCGCTCAATAAAAAGTGGTTTAAAGGATATAAGTAAAAAAAAAATAGGAGCTGTCATGAAAGTAGTTCCTTAATTCAGGAAAGGCTGATTCAAGAGCTTGAAGATATTAGTTTAAAAGTTTGAAGAAAACTAAAAAAAAGGAATTGACAGTACCTTTTGTGAATTTTCAAAATAAGGTAAAAGATATCCTTGTTGAGATCCTTTCTTCTTTTCTTCATAAATCCCGTCCTGTCGCCAATGTAAAGAAGTTCAATAGTAAGTTGAAGGTAAAATAAGTATTTATTGTAGAATAGGATCCCATCCACAGGATAGCTGTCATCAGTAGAAAGGTCCAGGCTTAACTGCCTACATACTCTAAACTAAACAATGTCAGAACCTGTACAGAGCATTCCAATGCATGTGACAACCTGGCAACAAGCTGCATTAACAGGATGCCACAGGAGGGCTGCAGTGTGTTGCGTGGAGATGCATCAACATAGAAGAAGCCTGCTATGTTCCTGTGGCTTGAACAGGAGGCCAGCCAGCTGCCCCTTGGCAAGTTCCTGGAGTTCTGGGCCATACAGGCAGGCTGGATTCAGCAGGGCATCTCACAGCCGCAGAAGAGTCTTGGTGCCGCAACAACAGGCCTTAAGCAGCAAAGTATTTCTTGGTCAGCAATCAGGTCAGAGGGCAGACTTCACAGCTGGGCAGTCTTTCTTTCTGCCAAAGTCCACAGGTCCAGAATCTGAAGAGTTGGATCTGAGGGTCCACTACTTATACCTGGGGCCCACTCTGAAGTGTGAGAAGCTTCTATAGTCTGTCCCTCACACGGGTGTCTGGAATTGCGAGGCCTCCCTGCCCTCACCCCAGCTAGTATGGGGGCACAAAAGACTAGGGAGAAACTCTCTGTGAGTGTGCTGAGACAGTGTATTTATGATGTGCAAGTACTGTAGGTGACAGCTCCGCTCCCTAATCAATTTGTGGATGGCCAACACCTGTTCCCTGTTTGTCTCACTGTCTGGGAGCAATACACAAAGACCAGCTGCCAGTTATTCCTAGTCATGTGACCCAGGATGCAGGCTGCAAGCACCAAACGGTTGTGACAAGAAAACGCCACTTTTTAAAAAGTGACATTTTCTGAATTGTGACTTAAAATCCAACTTTACCATTAAAGAGGGTTTTAAATTATATTTCAAAGTACACACTTGACAGTCCAACCTGCTTTCATTGAACTATATCACTTTTTAAATATATAAATATAATAAGGTAACCCAATATTATCCTATAGGAGAGGCAGTCCTTACAATAGTTATTTTAGAGTTTTTCACTACCAGGACAAGAAAAAGTTAAAAGTACATGTCTAATTTTTTTAACACACTGCACCTTTCCCTGTGAACTGTTTAGGGCCTACCCTAGGGTTGACTTATATGCATGAAAAGGGAAGGTTTAGGCCTGGTTTATTTTGTCAGGTTGAAATGCAAAGTTTAAACTAACTGCACACAGAGGCTGCAATGAGAAGCCTGAAACATGTTTGGCCAGGCTACTTTTAAATGGGTGGCACTATAAGTGCTGCAGGCCCACTAGTAGTATTTAATTTACAAACCCTGGGTACACGTAATACCAATTTACAAGGGATTTCCAAGTGAGCTAAATGTGCCAATTGGGTGTAAATCAATGTTACTGTGTTTAGGGGAGAGAGCCCTGGTTAGCAGTGGTAAAGTGTGCAGTCTTAAGGCCAACAAAAACAAATTCAGCAAAACAGGAGGAGAGAAAGCAAAATGTATGGGGATAGTCCTGCAGAAAGGGCAGAGTCCAACAGTGGCTTTAATCGAGCTTGCTCCACAATTTCAGCAGGAATCAGCAAGAATTAGAAAGTGTTGGACTTGGCCCTGCCTGCAGGGTCATCCCAAACTTTTTCACCTTCCCCCTAGCCTTTTTGCTGTTGTGGAATGAGTGGTTGTAGGACGTTGGACACTATAGCGCTGGTTAGCAGTGCCAAGTGTGTGTGATGTCTGCCTTACACAGGCTTATATTAGGAACCCCCCCTTTAAGGGACATCTGCCCCATGGTAGGAAATGTATATGCCATGTGTGGTGTGAGAGGAAAATAATAAATGCGGTGCAGTGGTGTATGCACCTTTATTTTCACCATTGCAGAAACTGCACTTCTAAAATGTACGCCATTACTGTGTGGTTGTGCCGCCTGTTATCTATCAATGAGAACTAGCTCTGAAGTGTTTGTATGTCTGTGGGCGTGTGGAAAGAAACCCTTTAGGTTTTTTAGGAAGGCCCTCACCCACCAACCTGGTTGGTGGCATGCTTCATCATCGGGCCCCACCCAAGGTACCGAGTGTACCTCAGGTGTGCTTCAACGCCAGATTACTGCGGAGCAGGATTTTTGGTACATGAGTGTGCTGTGGCTGTGCTCTGAGTGAGGTTTAAAACACTGTCTTTGGGGTCCCAAAGGTTTTTTAATAGGTGGGCTCCAGGCAGTTTAATAAAAACGAAGGCTTTCGGACGTGCACGGTAGGCTTATGGCCACCGACGTCCTGTGCGGTCGACTAGTTTCATCCAGGCCTTTTCTTCTACTAGCTTTCTTCAGGACCTTTTACGTGTGGGGTGTTACAGTGGTTACCGTTTGTCAGTACCCTGTGTGTGAAGCACACGCTAAGGTGCTTATATATGTAAGAGGTGTTTCCTCTCAGATTGTACGCCAAATTATAGCAAACAACTAATTATGGAGCTCAGCCGGGGGCCAGGACCATGTGCACTTGCGCGATGTTGCTGGGCCCTCGATTAACCTGTTGTCCGGGCAGGAGCTCCGTAGGTTGTGCCGACTGCCTGAGATGGGATGCCAGTCTAGCTGTCTGTCGCCCAGCCCCCAGCCCTTGGCGGGAAGTCTGGCAGGCAGGGTCCTCTACACCTCCCCCACAGTGACAGTTGGGACTGGAACTGCCAGGAGCCTTCTAGAACGTTCTAGCCCTTTCTGGAGGTTGGGTGAGGGAGGTATGTATAGGGGGGGCTGTGCCTCCATGTGGTAGACGGTGCGCAGACTTTTCTTGAGAGGGGGCACTCTGCCAGCAGGTACCACTGCAAGGGCCTGTGTGCCGGCCCCTGGGCCCATCTGTTCCCCTCCGTGTTCACAGGGCCAGTGAGAGCCCTTCGCTGGAGTATAGAATGCTATGCCAGGAGGAGTGCCACTTTATGGGAGATGACCATTCCTAGGAACTGCTGTCCTGTATTAATGAGTGCCCATTGTCTGCTGATCTGACCAAGCGTTGCCGGCCTGCCCTCCTGACCTAGCGCCTCGAGAGCGCTGCCCCCAGCACCTGCCCAGGAGAAGAAGGTGTGTGGGTCCTGCAGCGCGTGCTGCCAAGGAGAGCTGGTGGTGTTAAAAGCACAGCGAGAGCCTACCCTGCATTTTGCCTCCCTCGCGGGTGCCCAGCCCACGTTATTGCCGCCTTGATGTTCCTTTGAGATGAGCGGGAGCCCACCCCATTGTTTGCTACTGTTCGCAGGTGCCGGCCCCGCATCTACACTTGAACCAACAGCGGGTGCCCACTCCGCATGCTGTATATTTAAAAACCAAGAGGGGGCCCACCCTGCGGGTTTATTGCCACATCAGCAGGAGCCCACCCCACACTTTAATCTTGGCGCAAATCACCGCCGCAACCAGGGTTGCGCAGGAGAAGAGGACCGCAGCGCTGCCTGCGGCGACCCGGAAGGGGACGGGACCTCGCCGGAGGGGCCAGAAGTGAGGAGGAGGGGGCTCCCGGAGTAACAAGGGAGCCCCATATCTGCTGAGGAGCCAGGCGGGAGCCTACCCCGCGCTGGCCAATGTCCCCACATCAACAGATACTTAAATCCATAAAGGGGGGCTCTTCGTGAACTGAGGAGAGCCCCAAGTGCAGTCAGAGCCCCGCAGTGGTGCAGAGAAGAGTCCGGAGCCCGCCGGCTCCATAACAAAGTCCCTGGCCCCCGGCGAGGGACCCGGGTGAAGAGTGGCGTTGCTGCCTGGGACCGGTGCGGAGGTCACCAAAAGTGCTGATTCCCCAAGAGGAGAACGGTGAGTGGGGCTCAGTCATCCCGTGGTTGGGGGGGGGTGTCGGGGCACATTGCCAGTGCCTGCCCCGGTATTGAGGCTCATGTTGTTCCTCAGCTGCCCCACTTGACAGCGGGCAGCTCCAATGGGCGGCCGCCTTGGCTGTGGAATCCGGGAGGGACGCCTATGTGAACAGTGACTTGGTGGCCCCGTCCTCACAGCTGCACTGCGGAAGCGGGCAGCTGCAACGTTGGGCATTGTTAACTTGATGTCCTACGGAAGAGGGGCTCCACCGGCGCAGTAGCACCAAAAGCTTACCGGCGACGTTGGCCAGGGTTATTTTCTAATGCTAGGTTGGGCCACAACTACTGCTGTTATGCCCATGGGGATGCTCTATGTCTATGCCTAATGCAGCTCCCCCACTGAGGTTGCCTAATGTAGGATGTGTTATTTACGCCCTAATGTGGGGCCTGAGGTGGTGTTACCTCCCCTAAGGTGCTAATATTTTCATGCATGGTGGCCTATGTTTTATGTAGGAGGCACTTATACTCAGGTTGGTGCCAAATGTTTCTCCTAACGCTCATAGTATTTCTGTTCTGCATAACGTGTCTTCATGAAAGCCTGCCTAATGTCATGTGATCATGCCCAATGTTAATGTGCATGCCGATATCAGGCTATGGTGATCTAGGCCTATGTCTGATCCATTCTGATTTATGCAGATGAGATTATGCCCACAGGTTTCTATGCCTAATACAAATGTCCAAAATAAGTAACACTATGTATTTATGCTTACAGAACTACTCACGCTCCTACGTTCTTCTTGTCCTGATGATGACCGCAAGTTTTCACTGCGGTTGAAACGCCGTCGACATATTGGTGGCACCAAAATTATAGAGGGCTCATAATTTGATGTGTATATTGAAACCCTTCTATTTTGAACAGAAGTTGTGTTCGCCACTTGTTTGGTTTTTATTGATGTACTGTATTTTTAGCAACCAACAATTCACTCATGAGCGTATTATTCTGATTAATACCAAATAATAAAAAAGTTTTTTGATATCTTTCTAAATTACCTGTTGATTTTTTCCTGTTGTGCTATTTTAAAAAAAATATTATTTAGTCCCTTGTTCTTTTATCCCTTTTTTTACTCTTTTTTTCTTTCCCTTTCTTTTTATCTTCTGTTTTTAAAAACAACACAATTTCGGTCGGAATTGAGTTCTTTCTGTAAATGTGTTGAATTATGTATTCTTTCTCCTGAACTATTGTTTGGAACAATTATTAATACAAATGTCAGGCCATGGTGTTTTCCTGTCTAGGTGTTCTTGCTATTGAGAGGCCCCACTTTAATAGGGTTTCGCGCGTAGTGTGTTTATATGCCTGACCGGATGTTCTCATTCTAGGCTTCATGTGTATGCCCAATGCTGTTGGTGTTCTGCCTAATGTTTATGCTCACAAGGATAACTACTGTGCATGTTTAATGCTTTCATGCCATGTTATGAGGTTTCATGTTTATACTCACATGTTATGCCTAGTGCTTTTATGTTAATGTGTTTAAACTACGTGCATGGACTTTACAGAAGCTACTGGCTGTTACTCATCTAATGCTGATGGACTTTACATTTATTTCTTACACTTCATCCCCATGTACTTATTGAAATTCCACAGGTGTTATGGCTATGCTGTTAATGCTTTTCTTCCCTGAAGGCCTGCACTGCACTGCACTGCACCCCAAGAAAAGAGCTAAATCGGGAGAGCGTTGGGCGTCTGCTCCTTGGTTCTCCCCTCGGTTGAGGATACAACGTCAGGAGTGTAAAAGGGCTGAGAGGGCTTGGAGACGGGCTTATGACCCAATTGAGAAACTGAAATTTCGGGCAGCCATTAAAGCCTATCATCATTCTATCTGGGACGAAAAAAAGGCCTATTTTGAACATCGTATTGATGAGGCTGACAATGTCTGCAAAGAAATTTTCAAAGTGGTCCAGGATTTTATTTCTCCTGCGGTCTGTACCCCCAAACACACTCATACTGACGCGTGGATACAACAACTTGCCACCTTTTTTGTCAGTAAGATTACAGCCATCCAGGCCTCTCTCTCTAGTGCGCGATCTGATCTGAGTCAGCTAACGCTACCATGTTCTGTGGAAGATCATGGCCCTTTCCTCACTGTATTCCCTTCTATGGATCTTAGTTCATCTCTGGAGCTCTTGTCCAGCCTGAAATCTGGCTCTCCATTAGATCCATGCCCGGCTAAATGCTTGGGGAAAGTGGCTTCCGCCATTAACATCTTGGTGAACCCCCTGCTGAATACATCCTTGTCGACAGGGGAGGTACCTCAGGCCTGGAAGCGGGCCATGATTCTACCGCTGCTCAAAAAACCCACCTTGGACCCCCTGATACATGCTAACTACAGGCCAATCTCCCTTCTCCCTGCTCTGGCTAAAGTGGCCGAGCGTTATGTGCACAGGATAATTTCCTGTTTCATCGAAGGAAACGACCTGTTGCACACTTCGCAGTCCGGCTTCCGTGCTAATTTTAGCACGGAGTCGGCTCTGTTAGAGGTTACTGACGCCATCAGGGAAGTACTCGATCTGGGGGGAAAGGCCGTGTTAGTCATGCTTGACCTGTCGGCGGCTTTCGACACCGTTCCTCATGATGCCCTCCTTGTAAGACTCTGGGAGTGTGGCCTTCGTGGAACGGTGTGGAAATGGCTAAAATCATTTCTGGCCGACCGCCGACAAACGATCTGGGCGCCTCCTTTTTCCGCTGATATGGCTCCGCTAGAGGTGGGAGTCCCGCAGGGCTCCATTCTTAGCCCTATGCTATTTAACATCTTTATGGCCCCTCTGGCGGAAGTTGCGGAATCCTTTGGCGCCCAGATCGTGTCTTATGCCGATGACACCCAACTCCTGTTCACATGTGACAGGGGTGGGTCGTTTGATGGCACAAAGATCAGGGATTGCCTAGGTGCGGTGTTTGGGTGGTTTAGAGATCATGGCTTAAAATGCAACTCTGATAAGTCAGAGTTGCTTTTTTTTGGTTGCGCACCGGAACAAGACTGGAAATCCTGGTGGCCACAGGATATGTTTCCTCCTGATAAGGTTGCTGTCAAGGCCAAGAATTTGGGAGTGATAGTAGATTGTGACTTATCCTTTGGACCTCACATCTCGTCCATTGTTGGGAAATGTTTCGGCATCTTACGGATGCTGAGGAAATTTCTTCCTCTACTATCACTCAACCACAGGAAGACAGTTGTTCAGGCACTAATCGGGTCACGACTGGACTACGCAAACGCTCTTTTTTTGGGTCTACCGAAATATCTCATGACCCGTTTGCAAGTGGTCCAAAATTCGGCAGCCCGTGCCATCTTTGGACTCCCGAGGAGAGCTGGCGCCACTGCCTTATTGAACACCCTTCATTGGCTACCCATCTCCAAGCGAGTCCTTTTTAAATGCCTGACTGTGGCCTTTAAGGCCCTACATGGTATTGGCCCCAAATATCTTGGGAAACGATTTTCCCGGTATGTGCCAAGCAGGACTCTTAGATCATCGGGTCTGTCTTTGCTGACCGTCCCTGCAATTCGTCGTGCACGTTTGGGAGGTCGATCTTTCCGCTATTTGACATCTAAGGCATGGAACGAACTACCAATGTCCTTGAGATCGGCCCCCTGTCTTCTTGCCTTTAGAAAGGACTTGAAGACATGGCTCTTTAGGAAATAGTCTTTTACTTCTTTTTTCTGTTGTGTGGTTGCTTTCTATGCTGTTCCTTTCTTTGCCAAAGCGCCGGGATGCTCCTCTGGAGTTGCCGTGCGCTATAAAAGAAATAAAGTAACATAACATAACATAACTGCTGGTTTTTATGCATACTGGGCCTAGGATTCATGTATCATGCATGTATGCTCAAGATTATGCCTCATGTGACGCTTTATGTTTATGCCTAATGATTATTGCCATGATGCTAAGCTCATTATCTTGCCGGGAGGTACTGGCTGCTCTACAGTCATGACTGATGGGTACATTTATTCTTTCTTTGCACTCGTGATGGTTCTGGCAGCGGCCCGATTGGCCCTGCCGTGTATGTAGTCCCCCTGTATACGGCTACCCGGTGCCAGTTGGCACAGTGTTACAACTGTGATTGCCTTGTGACGTGTTCTGCATAATACATATGCTGTTTTTTCACCTAACCTTGTGTGAACTCTTTTTGTAGTGTGCCCAGTGTGTTGTCGGTGAATGTGCTGCGCAGATGCTTTACACAATGCCTCCGAGTTTGGCCTACCCACTCCGCACCATGCTATCCCGCATCTAACAGAAAGACAAACACTCTCCAAACACTCCTTACTTTAGCTATATGATAAAGTGTCAAACAGGTAGTGTTAGAAATTGGGTTGTTTGTGAGTGGGGTGTGTGCCCTGGTCAAGTAACAGCCACAATCTCTTGCAGGGTGAACCACAAAAAGTCACTAAATTAACCTGTGCTTAACCCTGGGTAGCTTGGCACAAAAAGCCTTAACTTAGAGGCAATGTGTAAAGTATCTATGCAGCAAACAAACAATAAAACTGTGAAAACACAACACAAGAAAAATCTCAAACCAATCTAGAAAAATAGAGTCAATTTGAATTATTTGACACGAAAACAACAAAAATGCAATTAGTAGAGCCAGAGTTATAAACTTTTACATTTTTTAGTGAAAACTAGCGCCTAAAAGATCAAAGAGTTAACCATGGGCACTTAATCACATGAGGCTGAGTCAAAATCGAAAAATAAGACGAGTTAGACCAGGTCAGGGTTTGCCTTTCAGATTTAGAAAATGTATTGAGAAAAATGTTCTGAGAAGGAAAAGTTCAGTGGGGCAAGGCTGCAGGAGTTGTCCAATGAGGAAGCACCATTGTGACGGAGTCTCTGAAATGGAAATTGAAAATCTCCAGAAGGATGAGGTAGAGGGCTGTAGTCAAAAACAGTTCCATGATGTCAGATACCTCTTTGGCGAAGAACCACTGAAATAGATTTACTGCTACGGAGAAGAAAGTAGCAGGAAAAGCTGCAAAGTCAATCCAACTGGGGAGGCACCTTGGGTGGATAGGCGAGCACGTTGGTCCCTGCCTCCTCCTGGATCTCAGAGCAGTTTTAAGCCAAAAATGATTTAAGTCCCCATTTTTGGGTATTGCCTATCTGGGCACTTTTAGCATCAATTCCAAGTGACCAGGACTGGGGGGGGGCACCACTTGGAGAGACAGGACTCACTCAGACTGGGTCCAGATGCAGGCTCAAGATGAGGGAAGCCTTTTGTGTCCCTGGGGCTCTGAACAGGAGGCCAGAAAACAAGCCACTGTACCTCATTCTGGAGGGCCTGGGACAGTTGAAGATCTAGTCCTTGTCCCCAGGCAGAAGGCAGCAGAGCAGCAGGACAAGTAGGGCAGCAATCCAGGCTGGTCAGCAGTCTTGTAGAGAGGCAGTCTATCAGATTGGCAGTCCTTCTGAGGTCCTTCTTTAACCCCATGGGACGCGCGTGGATTTCCCCCGCAGTGCGGGCGAATTCCACACGTGCGCGATTGGGACGGCCCCCGGCCGTCCAACGCACACGCCCACCGTGACCTCGGACGGCCGGGGGTCATCTGACGCATGGAAAGGGTTAATACTCTGGTGCTTTGGTTCTGGAAGGTGGAAAAATCTTCAAGATAGCAGCTTTGTAGTGCATGGAATTTCCTGACTACCCTGCATGGCTCCAAGTTGGATGAAGTGACAATGTAGGGGCGTTAGGTCCTTTGTATGAAGGCAGAGCACAGGCTAGTCAGTTGTAAGTGGGGCTGTGCTCAACTCCGCCCCTCATCCTGCCAATAAATGGCCCCTTCAAGCAAACCTAATATCTCCATTTTGTAACTGTCTGGGAGAAATTCATAGTCTAACTGTCAGTTACACCCAGTCATTGACCCAGGTCAGGTTACAGGAACAAAAGAGATAAGAGCAGAAAAATGCCAACTTTCCAAAAGTGGCATTTTTAAAATTGCCGGGAAAAATTTGGTTTTGGCATTAACTTGTTTTTGTTGCATACACACCCGCACACCTGTATGGAGAAGCAGGAGGAGCTTTCCAGGTCAGTGAGTTGCACGCAGCGTCTCGCCGTTTTGGTGTCTCTGGCCCATGCCTGTGCCACCGACACCGCTACTACTGGTCACCCTATTATGGGCCATCCCATCGCTCGCCCTGGCCCAGCCCACCTATACCACCCTGGAGGGTGGTTACTGCTCCTTCCCCTCTCTCTAGTGTCCCCTGCAGTTTCAGGGGTTTTACAGGACTTTCTTCCTCAGCTAGCTGCAAGAGTTGTATGGGAGTCATGCTAACTTACATGCTCCCATGCCTTGCAGGGAACAGGCGTGTGCAGAGCCAAGATCAAGGACCAAGATGGAATGTGGTGTTGGAGACATGGCCCAGGGGCTCTGGAGACATGTCTTGAGGCATCATAGTGGAACTACTGCATCTTCAGGGCAGGACTAGTCACTAGCCGGCCAATCTTTAAGGCCGCTCATAAACCTGCTGCTCTTCTACGCTTTCTTCTACATCTCCCTATTCCATACCAGAATCTATTTTTTACCCTACTGCTGCTGCTGCCTACTCCTGCCCTGGATATTCTTCAAACCTTTAAAGCCAACTGCTAGCCCCCACAACCAGCCAAAAAAACCTTGGGCTGGCAGTGGGGGATAGGGCTAGTATCAGTTACTGTTAGTAGCAGTCTTGGGAACTGGCAGCCGACACACCTGCAGAGAGAACAGCAAGGTGAAGTGTAACAGCAGGGTTATCATTGTGGCCTGAGGGTAGAGCCAGTATGGGACTAAGACAGTCGTACTAGGTCCTGATGCGGTCTGTCGCTCTGTGTGTGACCTCCCACCTCTCTACCCACTGTATCCATCATAATCCTGCTTTAACTTCAGTCCTAATTTCAAATAAACACAGTGTGCGGTCCATCTATCCCCTGGCTCACCCCGCAGACAGGAGGACAATCTTGGACAAGGCTTTTGCCCGGCGCTGCTTACTGGGATTCAGCACGCCTTGGAAAGAGTACCTCAGAAGGAGTGTTTACTCACTGCAAGGAATAGGGGTCTAGGAACTGTTGAATTATTTCATAACCCACCCAAGGAACCTTTGTGTATCGTGCTCATGCCCCCCTATTATTTATTATGTGCTGTAGTGTTTTTCCTAATAATGCATAGGATGTGCACTTTTAGAAAACATAAACTAAGGGATTGGTGTCCAGACACCCTCCAAAAGATATGTTAGCCTTTCAACCAACTAGCTCACAGTGCCATCATAAGCCCCCTAACCTTACCAAGGCGCAAATAGTTTCTGGCAACTATCAAACAACCAACCCTTGATCCTTCAGTGATCATGGAACAGCACTACGTTTCGCTCAGTCACTCGTGCTCACTTGATCTCAGAGAGAGAGACAAGGAATAAACAATGGAGACGTTTTCAATAAGCATTTATTGAACCAGCGTCATTCTAGTATAAAACATGTTTTCTGCGACAATCATTAGACAGAAACAGATAAAAAAAATTACAAGCACCAACAGAGTGAATAAAAGGTAGAATTCTACCATGGTGCTAAAATAGTAACTATATGCAGGCATATCAATACATGGCAGTAATCGAGGGTACTCCTATGATGCAACCCCTATCTAAGTGTACCTAGGTACACATAGCATGTATGTGGGTGTAAAGCCAAGAATCTCCTAGGAAAGAGCTAACCCCATTACCTGACAGGAGAGAATGAAGGACCCCTTCTTGGTTTGAGTTGGACACCCCTCTAGGGATGTCAGACCACTGCGTGTTGTAGCTTTCTGCTGGCCTGCCCTCAGCATCTAGTGTCAGCGTGGAAGCTTCTTCTCTGGTTGCCCAGTGAAAATGTGGTTCTTTTATACCCAAATGTATCCTCAGGGATTCTACCTAGATATGTAATGGTTTGCCATTTTGTATGGTGGACCTGTTGTCCAAGGATGACGATAGCGGTGACTTTTGAACAGAGTTATTATACAGAAGATGGTAATCCTGCTGTGTACATCCTGGGCGGGGATTAAGATATGATACTAGGAATCCTCATGCATAATAAATGAGCACAGTTTTGGATTACCATTTATTCAGCACATAACTAGGTAAAAGGTCAGTGCCAGAACCGTTATGTAGAGCAAGGTAGAAAAAATATAGGTAAAAGGTCATGTAGCTACCTAAGCTTATATTGGGGTACATCGGGGCTCATAACAGTGCCCCTTACCACGGTAGGTGAGGCAGCACTATAGCAAGACCCAGGGTTCTGGCCTCTGATGATACACTGAATTTTCATTACATACTGTAATTAATTCCTCAATCCTGCCCTCAATCCTGTCTCTGGCACTGACATATTCCAATCAGTCTACATCAGCCCATATCATCATGTGTTCAAGGAGAACATGGGGGAAGGCCAGCAGACAATCAACAAGAAGGGGGGTGCGAATAATGCCTCCAAGCAGCCCGCCAGGAGAGATGTGTCTACCATCACTGAGGCTGAGGGTGTTGAAATCATGATTTTGCAAACGTCATCCCCACCATATTACACGCACACCTCAATATCACTGGCAAACTCACCAATGCCTAAGTGCCCTAGGATCACAGACTAATACTTAATTTCCAATAACTCCTTCTCTGTTAGTAGGGCCTGGACATTGGAGAACTCTGTACCCTGCCCGGGGCTGTGAAATTTAATAAAATATCTACTTGACCATGGGGCAGGTTGCGTCATAAATCTACTTGTCCTGTAACAAAATCCAATTTCCCCTTTTGTGCCATGTAATGGGGCAACAAATTACGGCAGCCATCTCATTATATAGGAATTCTGATACAGCCTCTCTGATTATGCTAGGACTCGTACCGTAGTAGAGTTTGAATGCTAGCAATTCCCTTATGTTGCCACGTTCCTGCAGATCTACATACTGGGGCTGAAGGTAGTGGTAAGCAATAGTCACAGGGTTGAAATCCCATTTTGAGTCTGTGCAAACCTACTAACTTGCATGTTTTAAGGGTTTTCACCAGCTCTTCTCTAATATTTTCCTATACTGAGAAAGGTTGGAAATTTACTCCTGGCAATGGCAGACGTAAAACTTCTTCCAGGGTTGGGAAAAAAGTGGTTGAAGGAAAACTGAACTTGGAAACACTCAGATTTTCACATGAGCAAATCTACACAGCCATATGTGCTCTTGGTAAAAGGAAGTTCACAAATGCTTTCTAGGAGTACTATTTCTTGGCCTCTTTCTGTAAATTCTTGTGAGTTCACAGAAAACGTATATCTGCACTTAATGCAAGGATATATACCATGGGTGCACTTTTGAGACTTGCTTTAATAATTGGGCCTCCAATTAGACCTGGCGTTAACCATGACCTTTTGTGTTCCTTACAATTCTCTCTCTCTCTCTCTCTCTCTCTCTCTCTCTCTCTCTCTCTCTCTCTCGTTCTCTCTCTCTCTCTCTCTCTCTCTGTCTATCAGCTGGCTTCACCGTGAGTAACAGTATTCTGCTCTTTCACAAGGAGCATATTGGCACACAAAGTAGTTTTGTTCAGTGCCAGGAACTACTGTGGCAATATGTGCTTTTTAAGACCATAACCAATTTTTGCTTTCACCAATGTTTTTTAGACAGTTGAAGGCCCAACAGCTCCCATGCCAATAAGGTTTTACAATAACCATGCCTAAACTAGTCACGCATTGACAAAACCAAAAGCGTGACTACCAATTTCAGACCTACTGGCTCTTCCAAAGCTTGTTTATTTTTGTTTACCATAATCGTATTTAAAATGGTTACACTGATTTTTCCATTATGAGTATTTTTGGGAAATACTAGCATCCATCAACATGTAACTAAATGAAGCTGCAAAGATATGGTACCTAAAGGTTTACAGTAGTTTGGCAAAATGTTTTTTTCCTACTTGCATTTTTTTTGTGAACATTTTATTTTGAAAGCAAAGAATCATCACTCTTGCTTTCAAGCTTCTGCAAATATTTGCATCTGATCAGAGAGCATTCTGTGAGCATTATACATAGCCTCATGTAGCTAAACTTTAAAAACGTGTGTGCACATTTGTATACTGGAACCGTTGTCAGTAGTGCAGGGCGAGCTTACATGAATTTTGAGTCCTCACCTAAATATTAAAGGCTTTGCATTCATGAACCATAAATTCAAGTTTGAACAGCATTAACACATGGACAAAAATATTACCTTCACTGTAGACAATGCCTTTCCCGGATCCATACTGTGGTACTGTAAACTGGCAGCCAAAGGGTTTGTGCTCTACGGGATTGGGCCTACTTGCTCCAGGGGCAAAATGCACTTGACAACGTGTTGCCCTTGACCCCAAACAATATGTTCTGGGCATTGGGCTATAGGAATTCCACACCCCGTCTGCCTCTTAGTAGGTGACTCCAGGTGCCCCCCAGTGCAACACTAAGAAGTTTCCACAGCAGCCATAGCCCCCTGGACATGTGTTGCACAACACTGATTACTTCAGCCCAAGTCCACACTTCAGAACTGCCGAAGGACAGCTTATCACTCCATTTCTTCCTGACCAGAAACTAACATTCCCAATAACTCAAATAGTGGAGAGGTTAATAAGATAAATAGCCTGGCTGATGTGACCAGCATGGCATGCCAGATGGCCAGTCTAGTATTACTCAGCCCATGCGCCCAACTAACCGACAGGAACAATACAACTAGTAATTTTGCGTGCTATATGATTCCTGCCATCTCACTAGTCCCATTAAACTGAGTCCTATTAAGTTGCATTCGCTACTCTTCAAGGCTCACCCTCCAGCTCAATCATGGGGGGACCTAGCTACACCTTTAAATAAAAGGAGCTTGCATCTCATGACTCTGCTTCACCGGGTCAGTCTGACGTGCTGTCGCTTTGGGAAGATTGTAGTTTACAGCACAAATCAACATGCAGGCAGAATGACGGTACATACCAGAATAATCCCTGCACCAACCTCTGGAATGCCTTGCTCAACAACCTAGACACAGTTTCAGCATCGCTGATCGAGTAGCCCACTTGAAACTGTGTGGTATTATGGAAGGGCTAGGCATAGACAGAGCTGTCATTAACACCATTACGAAAATGTATTGTGCCTCCAGCGCAGTTGTTATGTTTGGGCTGGGTGGGGAGTGCACCAAATTAAATAGGGTGCACAGAGGCGTTAGACAAGGATGTGTCCTTGAATCGTTTTTATTCTTCCACTATATAAACCAGCTAGAGAGGGTTTTAGTTCTAAGGTATCCCAGATTGAAAACCGCTCAATACCAACCCTATTGTATGCAGGCGGTGCTGTTATCCTGGGCCATACACTGGTAGCTCTGCAGCATCTTCTGAATGCTTTTAACTCCTTTATGAAAGGGCTAGAGACAAAGATTTAAACTGCCAAATATGTTGTAATGTCCTGCGGTTCTAGGTCGGTCCCGAGGTCCGTTCCCAAACTTCAGGCAATCCTTGTTAAACAGGTTACTAACTTTAACTATCTGGGGGTAACCTTCAACTGCAAGTGGTCCTCGTCCCAGCAGATAGATGAATTAAACAATCAGCTTGCAAGGAGTATCAACACAGTTTTTAGGTTTCGACTATTATATCCCGAAGGGATTAATAGGCGAGTGTATAGGAGGCGAAACAAACTCTTGACCAAACGCGGATTATATGCAGTTCATGTGATGCGCGTGCACAGCCTCGCACCACACTTCAATGGAATGCCTCCCAAGCTGCTCCTCCGCCCCCCATCATCAGCCTTCAAAGTAATGCTAGTCGTGCGAGACGCCGTGCACATTAAACACCATCTGCCTCAACACCATCTACCCCTGCCCCTCCCCCTCTACAGATCGCGTCTCACGGCCGTGCTTTCACTTTCACAGCCGCGAGGCGTTCACAATATTCACGGCCGTGCTTTCACTTTCACGGCCACGAGGCGTTCACACTATTTATTTGTTGTAAGGAACGTGTTTATTTAGAGGTTTTGGATTGCTTAATTTAAAAGTGCATGCAGCTTGCTAAGGGCTTTAGCACAGATTTGCATTTTTTTCTTTAACTTTAACATTTTGCTGCTTCTCTTAATTTAGGTAATGTGTATTTCACCGATGCTGTAAATTTAAATACAACAATCTTCAATAGAAGGCTGATTTGTGCTTCATTAGCGGTTGCTTTTTCACTGTTAGGAATGGACCATATTTTTCTGTGGTGAAGGAATTGTGCTTTATTTTATTGTTTTCTGTTCCCTGGCGAAATCTGCTTTTAATTTTGATGGAAGGGCTTTTTTCCCTGTTTGGAACGGACCGTGTTTTTTTCTTCTTAAGGATTTTGCTTTATTTTACAATTTGTTTTGTGTTCTGTGGATTAAATTGCTTTTATTCCTGATGGAAGGGCTTTTGTTTTCCTGCTTGGTACGGACCGCGTTTTTCTCTCGAGAAGGAATTGTGCTGTGTTTTTCGAATTGTTTTCCGTTTCTTGGCTAAAACTGCTTTTATTTTGTGTTTCATTGTAGACAATTCTTTTAAAGTCTTAAACAGATTGAAATAGAGAAGTTGGCAGTAAAAAACGGTGTACTTTTTACGCAGCTCTCCCGTTGAAAGTGCTTGGCTGTGTTTTTCTGGAATCCATTCTGTTGTTTTGCTGAAAACGGACCGTTGCTTTGTGTTATGTAAAATAGGGACATACTTTAGCTATATTTTGGCAAAAAGTAATTTCCACACTTTTTTAGTTTGGGAGATATTTGTAAGTTTATATATTTACCTACTGGCTACTGTTGCAAGTAATGTTAAACACATTGGTCCTACAGCACAGTTTGTGAAAGACATGTAGCGTTTGGTGCACTCTGGGCCTCAACCATGTTACGTTACCTGCGTGTATCTGTGAACGAACCTGCAAAAAATACTTGGGGATCTAGGGCCAATATGTTTAATATTATTTACAACGTTTACCAGTAGGTACATATGCACACTTAGCGATTCCTTATTCCCCATCCAAAAAAAGACTCATTTGCAAGCAACTTAGCCTAGTTGGCACAACGCCTACCAGCAAGTTTTAAATCCCCCTAAAAAAATGCAGTGCACGCACCGTATTCAGCCCACCGTGCTCAATTACCCCAACATAGTTAATACAGAAAGTCCCCTAACTTCAATCCCCTGCGTTTCCTCCTGCCCTCCGCCCCTATCATGTGTTTTCCTGTTGATTCCTTTCAGAGACAACTGTTTTCGGTTCCACGAAACACAGACTTGCTTCTTAGTAGGACGATAGCAGTCTTTATAGCTTCGCACATCTACAAAGCATTCTACCGTTTCCCGCTGCTCCTACCTTTTTGTTTTGCTAATTTACTATCTTTGCAACCAAATTTTCCTAAGTTTCGTTGCAAAGTTAATTTGGTAATCAAACGCTTTTAAGCAAAAGCACTAAAGGACCTTCTACCTTGCTTACACCTTAATTTTTTACAAACAAAAAATGCTACGAGAGTCAATTTGCAGTCCCTGAACATGGTTAAATAGCCCTTCTCTAACCTCCAACCCCCACGCCTCCTACCCCACCCGTATGCGAGCACTTTCTAATGGGAACCTTTACTAACATATGCCCCGGGTGCCATACAAAACACAGATGCTTCTTTCAACAAAGATCTTTACTGTGTGGCAGATTTACAACGGATTGTACCATCTCCTCCTACTTCGCTAATGTACTGTTTCTCCGATCAAAAGGTCTGTAGAGGTGGTTTTTTTGTGCAATTGCGATTCAATTCATTTCAGTTCAGTTCAGCTAAATAAACTACTTACCGGCATGACATAAGAGTTTCCGGGTCACCGATGGTGTCACCAGCAGGTAAGTATTTAAAATACATTTCTGGCACATCTGGAACTTAATCAAACAGGATGTGCATCTGGTGCTTATTTTCTAGCATTATCAAGTCAATTATCCTGCGGAGAAAACACGTATACAGCAATTCCTTCTGTCCAAATATTCATAAAAGTTTATTTGAATTTCTACTAGGCACAGGTGATATTGTTTATAATCAGATTTAGCACATGGTTCTCTAGCTAATAAACACGGTGCGGGGGCATTAATAGCGGGTACTTCTTTCTCTTGTCAACCACATTTCGTGCACACCTTACAGACTCCCCCCAAACAATTTTGGGCTATACAACGAAGGGGACAGGCACAGATTACTACTTAAGGCACGTCATCTCAAAGCACGTTTAAAGCGATCTCATAAAAACGCCCTGCACTGTCAGAAGCCAGCATCGCTCAAGGCCACAGCACCACTCAGCACCACTCCATGCCACAGCACCACTCAACACCACAGCATCATTCAACGCCACAGCATCACTCAGCACCACTGAATGCCACAGCATCACTCAATGCCACAGCATCACTCAGCACCACTGAATGCCACAGCATCACTCAACACCACAGCATCACTCAACACCACAGCATCATTCAGCACCACTGAACGCAACAGCATCACACAGTGCCACAGCATCACTCAGCACCACAGCATCACTCAGCACCACTGAAAGTCACAGCATCACTCAACGCCACAGCATCACTCAACGCAACAGCATCGCTCAGCACCACTGAATGCCACAGCACCACTGAACACCACAGCACCACTGAACGCCAAACCACCACTGAACACCACAGCACCACTGAACGCCACAGCATCACTCAGCACCACTGAATGCCACAGCACCACTGAACGCAACAGCATCACTCAGCACCACTGAATGTCACAGCACCACTGAACGCCACAGCATCACTCAGAACCACTGAACGCCAGAGCACCACTGAACACCACAGCATCACTCAGCACCACTCAACACCACAGCACCACTCAAAGCCACCGCACCACTCAACGCCACAGCACCACTCAGCACCACTCAACGCCACAGCACCACTCAATGCCACAGCATCACTCAGCACCACTCAACGCCACAACACCACTGAACACCATAGCATCACTCAGCACCACTGAATGCCACAGCACCACTCAGCACCACTGAACACCACAGCATCACTCAGCATCACTCAACGCCACAGCATCACTCAATGCCACAGCATCGCTCAGCATTACTCAACGCCACAGCATCACTCAGCATCACTCAACGCCACAGCATCACTCAACGCCACAGCATTACACAGCACCACTGAACGCCACAGCACCACTGAACACCTCAGCACCACTGAACGCCACAGCATCACTCAGCACCACTCAACACCACAGCACCACTCAATGCCACAGCACCACTCAATGCCACAGCACCACTCAGCACCACTCAACGCCACAGCACCACTCAACGCCACAGCATCACTCAGCACCACTCAACACCACAGCACCACTGAACACCATAGCATCACTCAGCACCACTGAATGCCACAGCACCACTCAGCACCACTGAATGCCACGGCACCACTGAACACCACAGCATCACTCAGCATCACTCAACACCACAGCATCACTCAATGCCACAGCATCACTCAGCATTACTCAACGCCACAGCATCACTCAGCATCACTCAACGCCACAGCATCACTCAACGCCACAGCATTACACAGCACCACTGAACGCCACAGCACCACTGAGCACCTCAGCACCACTGAACGCCACAGCATCACTCAGCATCACTCAATGCCACAGCATCACTCAATGCCACAGCATCACTGAACGCCACAGCATCACTCAACCTCACTCAACATCACAGCATCACTCAACGCCACAGTATTACACAGCACCACTGAGTGCCACAGCACCACTCAGCACCACTGAATGCCACAGCATCACTCAGCATCACTCAACGCCACAGCATCACTCAATGCCACAGCATCACTCAGCATCACTCAACGCCACAGCATCACTCAGCATCACTCAACGCCACAGCATCACTCAACGCCACAGCATCACTCAGCACCACTGAACGCCACAGCACCACTCAGCACCACTGAACGCCACAGCACCACTGAACGCCACAGCATCACTCAGCATCACTCAACGCAACAGCATCACTCAACGCCACAGCATTACACAGCACCACTGAATGCCACAGTACCACTGAACACAACAGCACCACTGAATGCCACAGCACCACTGAACGCCACAGCATCACTCAACGACACAGCATCACTCAACGACACAGCATCACTCAGCACCACTGAATGCCACAGCACCACTGAACGCCACAGCATCACTCAGCACCACTGGACACCACAGCATCACTCAGCACCACTGAACGCCACAGCATCACTCAGCACCACTGAACACCATAGCATCACTCAGCACCACTGAACGCCACAGCATCACTCTGTGCAACAATTCAACAACTACTGGTTAAAACATATTCTCACAATGTTTCAAACTTTATTACAAATGTCACTAAAAGATGTTAATATTTCACTTCTGTTCTTGGATTTTCGTCACAATAAAATACACTGAACATAATCTTCACAAAAGTTATTTACAAAAGTTTAAGCTATTGCCATTATAAATTACTACAACTTTTATTTAAGTATTAATTATTTAAAAACATTAAAAGCCACCAACCAAATATATCTACCTGCTCCCAATTAGGAATTAAAGTATAATAAATGTAATAGGAAAATCCAAATGCTATCCTATTGGAGGAGTAGGCCTCACAGTAGTGAAAAACAAATTTAGGGGGTCTTCTCTACCAGGACACGAAAAAAGTACTTAAATGTACAAGTCCAACCTTTTAATTACACATCAGTCTGCCCTATGGGCTACCCAGGGCCTACCTTAGGAGAGACTAATATGTAATAAAAGGCAAGTTTAAGGCTTGGCAAGGGAGTTCTAATGCCAAATCGACCTGGCAGTTTAAAACTGCATTCAGGCTGCAATGGCAGGCCTGGGACTTGTTTTAAAGTGATACTTAAGTGGTTGGCACAATGTTCTACATTCTGTCCATCAACTGTGTTGTTTGCAATTTTCACCCCGAGTGGGCTGGGTATGCTCAGACGTGAGTCCCAGGCTCTCCACACCACTGGAGTCAAGCTATCCAGGCTGATGAAGGCTGATAGCCAGAAACCGGTCCTTGGATGCTTGATTCCGGTCTGGGAAAGACATGGCTTGGTAGTTCGGACTGGACTGTTCCCATGAGGCACAGGGTCAGAGCTGATTTGCATATAGCCAGTGTCTAACCCAGGGTGGTGTGGAGTGCAAAAAAACGATGGATTTAGGCCCAGATCATTGTACTGGGGTGAATGTATGACATTGTTCTACATTCTGTCCATCAACTGTGTTTTTTGCAATTTTCACCCCGAGTGGGCTGGGTATGCTCAGACGTGAGTCCCAGGCTCTCCACACCACTGGAGTCAAGCTATCCAGGCTGATGAAGGCTGATAGCCAGAAACCGGTCCTTGGATGCTTGATTCCGGTCTGGGAAAGACATGGCTTGGTAGTTCGGACTGGACTGTTCCCATGAGGCACAGGGTCAGAGCTGATTTGCATATAGCCAGTGTCTAACCCAGGGTGGTGTGGAGTGCAAAAAAACGATGGATTTAGGCCCAGATCATTGTACTGGGGTGAATGTATGACATTGTTCTACATTCTGTCCATCAACTGTGTTTTTTGCAATTTTCACCCCGAGTGGGCTGGGTATGCTCAGACGTGAGTCCCAGGCTATCCACACCACTGGAGTCAAGCTATCCAGGCTGATGAAGGCTGATAGCCAGAAACCGGTCCTTGGATGCTTGATTCCGGTCTGGGAAAGACATGGCTTGGTAGTTCGGACTGGACTGTTCCCATGAGGCACAGGGTCAGAGCTGATTTGCATATAGCCAGTGTCTAACCCAGGGTGGTGTGGAGTGCAAAAAAACGATGGATTTAGGCCCAGATCATTGTACTGGGGTGAATGTATGACATTGTTCTACATTCTGTCCATCAACTGTGTTTTTTGCAATCTTCACCCCGAGTGGGCTGGGTATGCTCAGACGTGAGTCCCAGGCTCTCCACACCACTGGAGTCAAGCTATCCAGGCTGATGAAGGCTGATAGCCAGAAACCGGTCCTTGGATGCTTGATTCCGGTCTGGGAAAGACATGGCTTGGTAGTTCGGACTGGACTGTTCCCATGAGACAGAGGGTCAGAGCTGATTTGCATATAGCCAGTGTCTAACCCAGGGTGGTGTGGAGTGCAAAAAAACGATGGATTTAGGCCCAGATCATTGTACTGGGGTGAATGTATGACATTGTTCTACATTCTGTCCATCAACTGTGTTTTTTGCAATTTTCACCCCGAGTGGGCTGGGTATGCTCAGACGTGAGTCCCAGGCTCTCCACACCACTGGAGTCAAGCTATCCAGGCTGATGAAGGCTGATAGCCAGAAACCGGTCCTTGGATGCTTGATTCCGGTCTGGGAAAGACATGGCTTGGTAGTTCGGACTGGACTGTTCCCATGAGGCACAGGGTCAGAGCTGATTTGCATATAGCCAGTGTCTAACCCAGGGTGGTGTGGAGTGCAAAAAACGATGGATTTAGGCCCAGATCATTGTACTGGGGTGAATGTATGACATTGTTCTACATTCTGTCCATCAACTGTGTTTTTTGCAATTTTCACACCGAGTGGGCTGGGTATGCTCAGACGTGAGTCCCAGGCTCTCCAAACCACTGGAGTCAAGCTATCCAGGCTGATGAAGGCTGATAGCCAGAAACCGGTCCTTGGATGCTTGATTCCGGTCTGGGAAAGACATGGCTTGGTAGTTCGGACTGGACTGTTCCCATGAGGCACAGGGTCAGAGCTGATTTGCATATAGCCAGTGTCTAACCCAGGGTGGTGTGGAGTGCAAAAAAACGATGGATTTAGGCCCAGATCATTGTACTGGGGTGAATGTATGACATTGTTCTACATTCTGTCCATCAACTGTGTTTTTTGCAGGCCCACTGGTAGCATTTAATTTACAGTCCCTGGGTATATGGTATACCATTCTACAAGGAACTTAAAAGTTAATTTAATATGCCAATTGGGTATAAGCCAATTTACCCATATTTAGGGGAGAAAGCACAAGCAGTTTATTACTGGTTAGCAGTAGTAAAGTGCTCAGAGTCCTAATGCCAACAAAAATGAATTCTGCAAAAGGGTGAAAGGTAAATGGCAAATGGTTCGGGGTTGACCTTGCAGATATAGCCAGGTTCAACAAGTACATTTGAAGGAAGATAGCACCCAAACTAGTTTTAAATTGTACTTGTATAACCCAACTTTAGTAAGGCCATCATGCTTTTCAGTTTAATCATTCCAAATGCTTTGATGTGACCAGACCTGCAGAAAGTAAGTATCCAATTTTAGCTCCACAAGAAAACTCTTTACCAAATGTTGAGTACAAATGTTGCCCACGTTCAGGGATACATATGTCTTCTCGAGTAAAAAAACAAATGAAAACTATCCGGCTCAGTTGCAATAGCTCTCCATGTCTCAGCTTTCGATACATCACCTATATATGTAATCCAATAACCACAAACTGAAATCTGATTTCTGTGCTCGGCAATAAATATATTTTGCATTAAAAAAATATACCAGCTGTGGTGTAAGTCATTAAAGGATCAGTCTGTGATTTTTAAGTCATGTGCAAGGGGAACAAATGAATGATCAACATGCGTTATGTTAAATCAAGGTAACTCGCTCATCACTGAGTCTAATCTGATGTTGGGTGGTAGGGATTCATGTATGTGATATTTCATAAGCCAAACATTTTGCATCCACTATATTGACACATCACTAA
This sequence comes from Lissotriton helveticus, assembly GCF_964261635.1. Classification (NCBI taxonomy): domain Eukaryota; kingdom Metazoa; phylum Chordata; class Amphibia; order Caudata; family Salamandridae; genus Lissotriton; species Lissotriton helveticus. The sequence goes on along the minus strand of NC_136059.1, from coordinate 1,415,533,543 downwards.
ATTGTAAAGTATGTATCTATCTACAGGACAAAACTGAATAAATGATGGACCCTGCCTAGAGTAAGCACCTGACTAACTTTCCCCCGTGAGGTATCTTAACCCTTAAGTTTAATCAAGGGGGTTGTGGGCACACTGAATGGCACCCATCATCACCGTGCCTATTCCCTAGGGAATTTTGATTCAGAACAAACAGCAGCAAAGGTGCACCACAAAACATAAAACAGTAAGTGCAAACGATGTTTAAGCAAAATAAGGAGATATTCCTCAGAGATGTTGGAGTTCTTCTTTGAATCTTTATTTTCAAGAGGCAATAAAACACATATCTATCTACAATCAGGTGCTGCTTCGCTCACCTTTCTAATCTGCACATGCTGTTCCTGACTTGAATCTTCTGCAGGAGTGAGAGCATCCCTTTCCTTCTTATCCTTTTCTTCCAGAAGCTTACGTTCTTGGCCAGCGCGCTTCTTCTCCTCTTTTCTTTTATGTTTGTAATCCCTAAGCTTCTCAATCTAAAAAATAAGAAAATAAGACAAAGAACAGTGAATAAAACAGTGTAGGGCACACAGAAGCTGACAACATAATATCTTTGCTAATATTAATTGGATTTTCATATATATATATATATATATATATATATATATATATATATATATATATATATATATTTCAGAGACGTTATAGTTAGTTGGACATTTCACTTGTACAAAACCAGAGAAATTAGACCGTTATAGTTAGTTGACTACCTATAACTCGAGCGCCCGCAATACACTGCTGATGACGTCACATATTACATAATTCATGACATGGTCAGTGACATCACTGATGACATCTCAAATGACATCACTGATGACATGCCCCCCCAAGTCATCAATCAAGCCCTGGGGAGGTGGCGATCCCTGGGGCTGAGGGGGCCCCTCGCTGTTTAATTTTTGAGATTGTCCCCGGGACCTGGTCCACCAGGGGCTTATAGAAAACTAAGCGCGGTTGGGATTTGCCACCCAGCGCGACATCGGCCATTTTAAAACAAAATGCTTTTGTTTGGCCTTGTAGGACCCCCTGAGCAGGCCTAGGGGGTCAGTGTGTTTCTACCCTGTCCCCTTTATGTGTTTTTCACCTTCTGTCAAACAGCGCCAAAGATATTGGAAAATCAAAAAATGCTTTTCCTATGGAAACCAGGTCCTAACTATAACTACCTACTGGCGACCGTCAGTAGGTAATATATATCACAACAAAAGTAACATAAAGGGGTTCTTTACTTGCAGTGTGTGTAAAGCCTGTAGGAATAGCACCAACCGAAAGGAGGTAAAACTTTCCCAGAGAAGACCAGCATACATGATTAGGAAGCATCTATCATGAAGTTCTGATTATTGTGTATATTGTTTAGAATGCCCATGCTCATTGCACTATATTGGCAGTACTACCCATAAACCCAAATAAAGAATTCTCAAGCATTTACGGGCTATTACCAATGAGGATAAACAATATCCAGTGGCAAGACATTTCAAAGAGAGACACAACAAAGACACAAGTTTGTTCAATTTTTGCGTACTGGATAGAATCCCAGTACTTGAGAGAGGGGGCAACAGGGTTCAAATGCTGCGTAGACTAGAGTCTAAGATAATCATCAAATATGAAACTACTTATCCAAATGGTCTTAATACAGATGAAGAATTATCTGTACATTTGGGTTAAACCACTGTTTTAGGATTGTGTTTGATCTCAGAAATTGGATAAGAATTTCGACATGAGTATTATTGAAAATAAGTTTACAGGTTTTTGAAGATAAATATGCTAGCTGATCTAATATTGTTTTTATGATTATGTAGGTTATACAGGGCATGAAGAATGTAAAAGAGTTTATATCTTGGGGAAGCTGCCCAACAGCTGAGCTGTGTAATGCCCACTTTAAGAAGGTGATGGTTCGGCACACTGTCAGTACTGTTGTGTAGCCCACTAGGGCACATTTGGACACTTATGAGAATTTATATTTGCCCACTTGGGAAGAATTGTTGGTTTTTCCTAGTGAAGAAAATTATTTCTGTTTGTATAATTTTGGATACCAGAACAAGACGGGCTAGTCTGTAGAGTACCCACAGGGGTGGAAATGCAAATGTCGCAAAAATACATTATAACCCCATCACAATGTATATGATTGTTTATTGGTTTAATACCAGTGTTATAATAGAAATGGGTAAATGTAAGCAATCTTCCCTTGATGGCCACCAAAGTAAACTTACAGAATGCCCGGTGAAGTCCTACCTCTATGGTGATGGTTGATCACATGTATTTATGTTTTGTAATGGTAGACATAAACTGACCCATGAGCAAGAAGCCTTTGCTTCGAAACGCGTTGGGACATTTTCTTGGTGTTGCCTTGAATTAAAATATTCAATTGAGCCCTGACCGTCTTGTGTTATTGCTGAAACATGATTGCTGATATATATATATATTTTTTTTTTTTAACCAATCCTGGCAACGGCAAAAGACAGGCACCGACTCCATGAGAGGATGACAAAGAAAAGTTAAATCCATCAATGACCTAGACGTGTTTCAATGGTGAACCGCCTTGATCACTACATCACGTACATTTGTATATTCTGTATTTATGCTAACCACTCACTGTTGGTTTTCACAGTAACCTATGGCTGGGCAATAGACATAGAAGTCTCTAATATCTGTACTTGCATGACAGTGCAATTTAAATCACATTCTTAGCAAAAATGGATAATGAAAGGAAAACACCATATCATTGTTCATAGATCATTTCTACAATTGCACAACAATACGTCAAACAATATAAATGGCAAAAAGCACATCGTGAAAAAAAATGTGAAAATTGTTCCTGTAACACGTATAGGGCCCAATGTAGGTGGCCATTACTGGTCGGTAACGGCCGAATTCGGCCGTTACCGACTGGTAAATGGGTCATTGAGATGTAGGTGACCTTTGTTACAAAATCGGTAAATTTACAGAATCGGTAAATTTACCGATTCTGTAAAATACCGAATCGGTAATTTTACAGATTCGGTAAATCTCACATGTAGGTGGCACTGCAAACAGTGCCACAGGCCTTTAGGAGTCGGTATTTTACCACCCAATCCAATTGGGTGGTGAGATACCGAATCCAGGTGTGCATGCTCATCTGTGCATGCACACCTGTGCCATGTGACACACAGACATGCCCTTAGGGCTAAGCATGGGCGGATTTTGCGGATTGACAATCCGCGAACTTGCGTATTTACGGATTCGCAATCCGCGAAGATCCGCGAACTCTAGCGGACTTGCGGATTTTTCCGTTTTTTGTGTTGGCGCGTGTTCGCGCCGATTTTGGGACAAGTTCGCAATTGCGAACTTACTTTTCGGCTTGCAACGGCCGCGACTATGTTGTTTCTACGTCTGGTTTATCATCACAGGTTCACAGCACCCTCTGTTTCACCACTGCCACCCTCTGGGACACCCATGCCACCCTCTAGTACATCCTCACAGGCACCTATTAGGTTTATTTATTACTGTAGATTATGGTGGTTGAAAAAAGCTAGCACACCTGCCCTTCTTCAACTGCCATCAATTAATTTGTGTTTCATTAATGTGTCAGTAATTTTGAAAGTTCCAGTCTGGCTGGCACCTGCTTCCTTCCTTATCTGTAATTTGCTTTTTGTTGCAGTGAAATTTTTTTTTTACAGGACCTTTATGGTGCTATTCTATGAGCCTGCTGTTTGGGTCATAGCAGGGTCATAGAATTGTTGCAAACTCTGGAGGGGCCCATCAGGAAGCACTACCTTGAATGTTACTAATGTTAAGTTTGAACTTTTGCACCTGCTCATTGCTTTCATTTTAGCTAAAATCGTTTTTTTTGCAATTTCGCGCGTTATTTGGGGCGCGAATCCGTGCGAGATCGATTTCGGAAGCCGCGAATACGTGCGAATACAAAATTGTTTTTGTTGCGACGTGTATGTTCGCGTGATCTTGCGCGTGTTCGCGAGGCGCTTCTAGCTATTCGTTTGCCAAGTTACCCTATCGGTCGTACACGGGCGCGGCCATCTTGTTGGCGTGACGTAATTCCGTTTCCGCCCGCTATGTGTAATCTCGCAAAGTGTGCTGCTCGCGAGTACAAGTTCGCGCGTACTCGCAAGGAAAATCTCGCGCGAACTTACCCACGCGGTCGTGAACGGGCGCGGCCATCTTGTTTCTCATTCATTGCTATGGTTCTGGGCATGCTTTCTCTATCCTCTCTCAATCTCTGCCATCCTTTGCTTGTTTGAAGTTTTTTTGATCTAATTTTACTTATTATCTAACCCTCTATTTTTCTAGCTCTATATTTTTGTGTTTTCTGCAGCTTTTAGTTACTTTTAAACTACTTTTTTAAACTCTTTTATTTTCTTCTTCACTATTCTATTTCTTCTTTATCATTTAAGTTTATTTCTGCCCAGACCATGGTAAAGGGAGCCGGGAAGCACCCTGAGAAGGGGAAGGGTCCCGCACCCCGTGCCCGGCTCCCGTGCGGGCGTTTAAGGGGGGAGCAAGTGGTCCCGAGGGAGATCTTTAGCGCGGAGGAAGTGGCGGCACTGATCTTCCATGTCCAGCGCCGCCTCCCCAAGACGATCCTGGGAGGCGGCAAGATCGCGACCGGCTATGGCATCCGGGAGCGCCGCCAGCGGTGGGAGAAGGTGTGCCGGGCCATGTACAAGATCTCTGGGGTCCGGCGCACATATAACCAGGCCACCCACCGCTGGACCGATGTCATGGACCGGGAGCGGGACTTGCTGGACGCGCTCGGCGTAGAGGTCCCCGGGCTTGGTGAGTAGTAGTAGTAGTACATTTACTACTCTGTTTTATCCTGCTCTGTTATTTGCAAATCTTTGTTCTTTACCAAGAGCAATAATGCTGCCGATTACATTGAGGTAAATTATATTTCAAAATCTTCTATGCATTTCATTTTCAGGTGCACTGCTCTCCTTCTCAGTAGCCTTGCTTGCTACTATGCTTCTTTGTTTTGTATGTTGTGTTCAGAAGCATTTCATTGGCCTGAGAAATTATGTATCAGTGTACTGTAAAGAAAAGAAATGCGTAATGCTAGACAGTAAGGGTCATATTTTCAATTACCGGCGCATCCCTGCAAAGTAGCAGGGATGCGGCAGTAATTGTGTGCCATGCCACCACCACCCATTGGCCCAAAACGTCACAGAAGCCTTACGCATCTGTGCCGTAAAGGCAGCGCATTGCTGGAGTTGCGTGCCAACGATGGCGCAGCTCCAGCAATGCTCTGGGGTACCCTATCTCCCCAATGCTGCATCAAGCCGTACGTCGGCTTCAAGCGCGCAGGGTTTGAGTCATGCATCATTGTCATAAAAATGACTGATTGACATCTTGTAGATTTCCCTCAGCCACTTTTAGGATTCGTTCCTGCGCAGGTACGCCCTCCCTTGCGCCGGAACGCCCCCTGATGGCGCAGGGCTTTACAACGTGATGCATCGCCCATATGCCCATATGTGTTTTTTTTTTTAATATATACGCCGCACCAACACCATGGCGAGTCTTTTGTTCTGCCGCTGCGTCAGAAAAGGCACGCAACAATGGAGGAAAATCAGCCGCAACTTCCGCAAGGGACTTATAAATCAGCCCCAACAGACTGAAGTCCAGTGTCCTTCCTTTAGACAGTCACATGGCTATCAGAAGAAATAGTGGCGGTGGTGGCGGGTGGATTGATAGTTTGAGTATTCACTGATCTGCAAGCAGGATGGACTTTGTCTGTCACGTGTTGTGCACTACTGCCTGCAGTGCCAGGCCTAGGCAAACCTCTTTAGTAGTCTGTTTATTGAGTTACATAGGAACTTTCTAAGTCAACGTTCCGCAAATCAGGCAATACGAATAACGTAGTATACCACATGAGATAGATCCCGTGGAATAGTTGTCTATCTATTTGCTATTTTTCCAAAATATGTTGTTATTGTTCTTTTGAAATGTTTGATTTGGTTGAAAAATCTCATCCATGTTTTATGGTTTTTCTTTCTTTCATGTTGTACATCAGCTCCCCCCAAGGGCAAGAGGACACAGGAGGAGGGTGCTGAGGATGCAGGCCAGGATCGGGCAGGCGAGGGCTCCTTTGCTGGCCCCAGTAAGTTTACATTTTACTAAACAGTACCTATTTTTTCCTAGCGTTCCTCATTCGATTTTTTCTAAATCGTCTTTGATCTTCTTGTAGACTGGATATAAATTCTTATCCTGCCTCGAATATGATGACTCCCTGTGGTATTACTAGACTATTCTTATTAGTCTGTCTGTGTAGCTAACTAAGATTGGACATTTGGCAATTCCATTGGACTCCCATTATATTCAGCAATACCTCTATGCACTGTCTCCTTACTGACTAGATAGTGTGGCAGAGTCATTCAGCTCCCGAAGTCACCGATTATAGATCCCCAATGATCTCTAGATTATCGTACGCAGGACAAGAGAGTAGTACGGAGTCACAGCACAGTCAAGAAGTGTCAGAGGCACTCATGCTTGCAAAAATTCCAAAACCTTTAGCTCATCCACTCTAGTCTAGAGGAACAAAAACCACAGAGTCTATTTAAGTGTAAAAGCTTTATTAAAAGTAAACACATTTATTGAAATCTACTTTGTCATAAAACTATTTAACTGTAAACGGAAAAGTGGTTAGTGCTGACGATTAATTGGACACATTTCTTGTGGTCGAGCCGAACTCTCACCTACTTTGAACTTGATCCTGGTCGTGTTCTTAGGACTCAGGAGTCAAGCTTCTGTCTGTTAGGAGAAAAAGTGGTGCGTGTTAAAAATCAAAAGCAAGCATTCATCAGTTGTGCATAAAAGTGCAGCAAGACAACAGCCTTCCCTGGAAAATGGGACATTTTTACTATGGAGTAGACAGTCACAAATTATTACATTGTATTCTGTTTTTTTAACATTTCTCCTAGACCAAATATTATATAGTAGTGAGTGGTGTATTCTAACTTTCTTAAATGTACTTTGTAGGTGTAACATCTGGTGACGGGGCCAGCGCGGAGGTGGCTGATGTGTTGGACTTGGACTCGGAGGCCTCTGGGGAGGATGCGGCGGTAGAAGAGCTGGTGGCCGTTCCTGTGGGGGATCAAACGGTGGTGGCGGAAACAGGTAAGCTATATATTCCTTACTTATTGAGATTGAAGACTGCATAGTGTGCTTTCTGCACGGGTGTATTACAATTACAAATCAACCAGGTAGTAGCCTCCTCGAAATGTACTTCGACTTAGCTGTGAAGTTTTTGGTGAGAAGAATCCCAATAAGTTCTTAGACGAACGTGATGGATGGGATGAACGAAAAGCGAAAGAAGGGTGTAAGTAAGTGGGACGCGAACTTGTATGATGGCTGGCAAAGAAGAACGATATGTGTTTGCTTGGACCCAGAGGTGGCTGGGAAGGAAAGAATATGGTATGGTGCATGGCTGGGTCAATGATGAAGCAAGGATGGGTGGAAGGACAGCAGCCTGGGTGGGTGAAACAGAAACTGTATGTGTGCGTATACTTTGAATGAATGGATGCCTGGAGCATGGTATTCTCTGACTCTTACATAGCAAATGTGTATCTAGAGAGAGTAGATGGTCGCCAGGTGAAGTAAGTGTTACCTTGAAGAGCATGTACCACCGCACCCGCACGTCCTTCCCAGTGCAGGGAAGGCAAGGAAAAGAAATTGTAAATGTGTCCAATACTACCATGAATAGTAGCAGTACTTTGTATTGCGTTTGCATTCACAGCATATATCTGGTTATTACGGTGGACACTCCGTACCTCTCTTAATAACTTTAGTTTACTTGTAGTACGTCATTCATGTGTGGGTGTATCACTGTGTTCACTCAATATTAAGCAAAGCACCTAAAGTCATCTCATCTGTCATTAAATACGTCCCATGTGAAGTGATAGATAATCAAATTAGTTAGCTTCTTCAGTTTCCTTTTCTAGTACTCATTTGCACTGTAGGGTGAAAGGTAAATTAATTAAGCAGTAGCCCTTGTAACAGAGTATTCTCAGTGCCACCCGTAATAGAAAAGTAATAGCTTCACCACCTGCATGTACTGGACCGGTACAGTAACGCAAGTCTGTCTCCATCATCATGGTGTGCAACTTTTTTTCTCGGGTGCAACTTCACTGTGCTGTGTCCATGTCATTCTGCCGGCTTGCATAAGATAACGTACCCATTTCCCTAAACAAGAGAGAAGAAGAAGAATAAGACTGGTGTACTGTCATAGTCGACTGTAATGGAAGTCCATAGTGGTCGTAGAATTAGTTCATTAAACTACCACTACTGTTAGAGCAAGGATGCAGAAGTGGGAGGGTTACATAGATACTGTCCTCAATAGTTATGTACTGTGCTTTCAATTTGCTACTTGTACTCTGTGACCCAACTTTCGGCTCAATCACTTTGTGTTATTAATAAGGAGCATTGGTTACAGACTATGTCTTTCTTTCTTCATATAGTTGCTCCTTCTTCCAAATCAACAACAAGGAGGGAGCAGGCTAGATTGGCCCGGCAACGGAGGCTGGAGGCCACAGTCGCCGAGTATCGGCGGCTGGTGGCCCTGGAGGAGGAGGAGGACACGCAGTCGAGCGGGGCAACATCTTCGACTGCATCCTCCTCCGTGACTAAACCAGCGGGACCGAGCCGGGCTAAGAAAGCCGACCGCCACCGCCAAGCACCCGAAACACCAGCTGCCCCCCACAGGAGCTGCAAGGAACGCCAACACCGCCTACGAGTCCGCATGTCCAACCTGGAGCAGGAGGTCCTGAGGTATAAGACCTTGGTTAAGGGCCTCCGCTCCGAGCTTGCCACCCTCCGCAAGGAGTATGATGCCCATGCCGCATCATGCACAAGCACCAGCACCCTCCAGTAGTGGAGTGTCCCTTGCCCTTTTTTTATAGACTTTTGGGGGGTGGGATTTGGGAGTTGGGATCGTTTTGGGACGTTTCAGAGACAATCGTTGGGGTTAGGGTGGGTGAGGGAGATTATTTTGTTAGGGATAAATAAATATATTTTTCAACTACTTTATCTGACCATACCTGTTTTTTACTGCTTTTCAGTCTGGTGGGTGGGGGGCGGGGGTGTAACAGTAACTTTGTTTTCCTGAACAGTCGTAGGACTTTAGTAGTACAACCGTCAAACTCTTGTCTACTCCGAAATAATACTCCATTATACTACCTCCCACCAAACGCTTATCTTACCTGTAATTTGTGTTAGAAATTAGGGCTAGGCCCAGGGCTGGCTCCAGGTGAAATGGGGATTAACGTTGTCATTCCTGGGCGGGTGACATTTCCTCATTGCGGTGTTACTAGTGGTGTGACACAGTGGCAGTTGCATGCCTATGGAAAAAAAGAAAACGAAACCTTGTTTGTACTCCTTACTGTAGCATTACAACGGTTACGGTACGATCGAGAAAATAGCAGGTGACAGTACACTAGAACAGTGCCATAATGTAGCCTAACAAATGGTAAAGTATTGCAAGTATAACTAGTACTTGCGTTGAATTTATTTGACATTGGCTACTACTACTAGAAGATATAGTACTGAAGCTGAGTAAGTCTAGAAGATATCCTCGTATTCCTTCACCAGCCTGTTGCTGCTATCACCTTATCCTCCCCAGCAAGTGTGTGGAATTATTGATGTCATTTTAGTCAGACATCAAGCAAAACAACACAGCCCGGGGGAAGAGGGTTAGGGTTTGTAAAATGGATGGGAATGGGGGTTTCTTTTTGGGTAGGTTTTGTTGAGAGAAGAAAAAAAAAAGCAGAGCATGGACAAACAATAATTGAAGATACAGAGTTTACAGACAATCTTTGGTTACAAAGTAAAGGTAAGCACATGCAGTCCCACTCATAGAATAAAAGACAACAATGGATACTGTATCTGTATTGCGTATGTTGTTGGAGTTGTCCTGTTGAAATTGGTAAGTAAGTTGCATGCAGCAAACAATTCCTCTTATTGGCGGCACTCCTCCATTCCAGCTGACGCTTCGTCCATCAATGTGGTGGTGACCACTGACAGAAGAGACACCCTGTCCACTGCCTGCCTGGCGGATGTTGACTGAAACCCGGCCTGTAATTATTGAACGGAAAACAGGAAGTGCTATTACAATACCACTGATAAATAAATAAAAGGTATGTACGCTGTGTGGTTCAAAAAGTCACACTTTGATGATGCCTAGCAGAAAAATGGTTACAAAACGTACTTTGAAAGTAACAGTAGACCCAAATACAGACCGTGGATTGTATTCAAACCACTTGCCTGCAAGCAAAAGTATCCATAGCCAGCATCGCTCCAACAGTGCTCTACAACAACAGAACCGCGTTGCAATAGAACCCCCCTAAACACATGCAATCCTGCTGCTAGGGCTAACCCTAACGAACCCTAACTTACAAAGTGCCAAAACTGGTGTTTCCTTATGGATTTTGTCCAACTAACTTCTAGCCGGTATTAGACCTTCCCAGGAATGCCCCAGGCAAGACCCGCCAACCCACCCGCAAAAAAACACCCGACACAACACCACCAAACAGCGAAAAAGCTAAATCTCATACTTACAATGTCTCTCGGCCTTCGGTCCAAACGCGGCGCTGTGCAGCTAGGTCGTCATCATCATCATCAATCATCATAACTCCTGTTTTCCACCACGGATTTCCTGAAAAGCAAATGCAATCAAGATTAGACTGTCGCAGCAGTGCTTCGACAGAGACCCCGGCCGCAACCCACCCACGAACAGCAGGAAGCCCCCCAAAACGCTACATTGAGCAAGATGTCTGAAGAAATGGCAAAAAAAAGGCTGTTCCTTATGGATTTTGTCCAAAACACTTGTATCCGGTATTAGACCTTCCCAGGAATGCCCCAGGCAAGACCCGCCGGCGCCAACCCACCCGCAAAAAAACACGCGACACAACACCACCAAACAGCGAAAAAGCTAAATCTCATACTTACAATGTCTCTCGGCCTTCGGTCCAAACGCGGCGCTGTGCAGCTAGGTCGTCATCATCATCAATCATCATAACTCCTGTTTTCCACCACGGATTTCCTGAAAAGCAAATGCAATCAAGATTAGACTGTCGCAGCAGTGCTTCGACAGAGACCCCGGCCGCAACCCACCCACGAACAGCAGGAAGCCCCCCAAAAGGCTACATTGAGCAAGATGTCTGAAGAAATGGCAAAAAAAAGGCTGTTCCTTATGGATTTTGTCCAAAACACTTGTATCCGGTATTAGACCTTCCCAGGAATGCCCCAGGCAAGACCCGCCGGCGCCAACCCACCCGCAAAAAAACACCCGACAACACCCCCAAACAGCGAAAAAGCTAAATCTCATACTTACAATATCTCTCGGCCTTCGGTCCAAAGTAACGCGCTGTGCAGCTAGGTCATCATCAATCATCATAACTCCTGTTTTCCACCACGGATTTCCTGAAAAGCAAATGCAATCAAGATTAGACTGTCGCAGCAGTGCTTCGACAGACACCAAAAATTACACACAAACCCCCGGAACCCCGCCAAAGAGCACCTCAAAGGCAAGCAAGTCAGCAAAAACGGCAAGAAATTTCCACCTCATATTTGGTCCAAAACACTTTTGTCCATTATTAGAGCTTCACAGCAATGGGCCCAAAACCGTCAACTCACCCGCAAAGAAGTACAACACCCCCACAAGTGCTGAGTCTTTCTTCATTGTGCGTAATCCAGCACTCTGCTTGGAGGGAAATCGCAGTCTGGAGGAGGAGGATAGAGGAGCATGTTCTTCAGAACTTGTGAACCTGAGGAATGTAGACTGCGGCACCTTCAAATCAATAAGCAAACAAGTGAAGACAGTTCTGATGATGGTCTTGTTTTTGGGATTAGGTGATTAAAGTTTGAATTAAATTAACTGTGCAAAACAAAGAAAGAGAGACACAAAGCACACAGGAATAAAAGTGAATAAGGACGAAAAAGAAAGTTCTTGATTGATTGTCTCATTTTCAGGGCTCGGTGTCAGGGAATAAGAACAAGATTTCGTCATCATACTCTGCGAATTCAGGCTGGATGAGGTCAGTGGCACCGAACAGAGAAAAAATCCCCTCATCTACGTTGCTGTCCTCATCGTCTTCATGTGGCGTGCTTTCTCGCACTTTGTAATCTGGTGGTATGAGGTGCTGATTCATCTTGATCATTGTCAGCCGCTCCACATTTTTGGGCGATAGGCGGCTCCGTTTGGCAGTTACAATGCCACCAGCAGCACTGAAAACACGTTCAGAAGACACACTTGCGAGTGGGCAAGACAAATAGTTTATAGCCAGGTTGTAGAGCTGTGGCCACAATTGTTTTTTGCCATGCCAATACTGCAATGGCTCCTCATTAAGAAAGACCACTGTTGAGTCATTCAGATAGTCCTGCACCATCGACTCAAGGTCATCAACTGTTCCTCCACTTTGCTTACTTTTTGCTGTGCCTGTGACATTTTTTAGAGAACCATACCCCATCAAACTTAGCCAATCCTCCTCCCCAGCCACTGTTAGTGTTGTCATTGTGTGTGGTGCAGATGATCCAGTTGCCGGTGTCTTTAACGGCTGAGAGGTCACTTGTGCCCCAGCCACAGGTGCAGAAGTGGATTCTTGTGACTGCGGATGGCCTGCTGATGCTGATGCTGATGTACTGGCTTCTCCTTCAATAACCTGCCGTTCTTTTTCAAACCTCTTGGCTGACCAGGCTAACCAATGTTTGTACTTTTGAACATCTGCATCAGCGAAAGGAAAGAATGCGTTGTCTGCCAGCGCCTTTTTGTAGCGTGGATCCAGAATAGTAGCACAAATGTAATGCTGATCTGAGTTGATGTTTTTAAGACGTTCATCACCACGTAGGCGATGTAATAATTTCTCAGACAAAATGAAATGGTTTTTTTTTTTTTCATCTTTTTCAAACTCAGAAGAAACCGCCATCAGTTGGTGCTCCAGTATGCACAACAATGGGATAGCTTTTCCCAAATTACAGTCCTCCTGGCTGACTGCACGCGTGAAGAACTCAAAAGGACGAAGCATGTCTGTCAGGCTTTTAACTATGGCCCATTGCGCCTTACTCATCCGCAGGTCCTCCTTCTGAGATGTAGCCTCTGTCAAGAAATAGTGATCGAGTACCGTATACTGCTCATGCAGACGCTCAAGCATGTAGAAGGTTGAGTTCCAACGTGTTGCCACCTCCTGGATGAGTGCTTTCACTGGCATTCCACGTTGAAGTAGCAGTCTCCGCAGATGCTTCCGGGCCTTAAAAGAATGGCTGAAATGGTTGCACATTTTGCGGCAGGTGGCCATTACCTCGAACGCTGGACTCTCTTTATCACTCAAGAATTATTGAACTACCAGGTTGATACAGTGCGCCAAACACGGCACTCTAACATGGTGACCCTGTGACATGGCCTTAACTACATTGGCGCCATTATCCGTGGAAACATAACCAATCTTGCGTTTTAGGGGGGATAGCATTGACAACACCTTTTTGTCAAACTCTTCCAAAAGGTTTTCTGCTGTGTGACTTTTCTCCAAGGCAAACATGGCTAGTGTTGCATGTTTCCGAGCAGCTTTGAAAACTTGGTCCGGGTCAACACCTGCGTTTAGCTTTGCTATAACACCTGAAAAAGAGACCCAGTGTGCAGTGATGCACATGTAATCATCGCCTGGGCCACTGGTCCACATGTCTGTTGTCAGATGTATTGTGTGAACAGCACTCTTCTGCAAAGCTGCCCCAATCGCCTGCAGCACATCTTCATGTAGTGCTGGAACCGCAACTCTGGCAAAATAGAACCGGCTCGGAACCTTCCATTTAGGGCAGAGCGTTGCAACTAATTCAAGAAAACCTACCGCTTCTACAAAAGAAAAAGGTAGAAGGTCCACAGCTAGCATTTTAGCCAGCTTAGTGTTATACAGACGCGTCAGTGGGTGGTTGCGTTCATATGGCACGTCTGAAGTAAGCATTGTTCTAATGTTGGCCTGGACCAAGCATTTACGGGCTGATAATGACTTCGTTGACCCAATTTTGCTCGCTGGTGAACTTTTGTGCGTTGGTGTCTCACTCGCTCCAACACTCTTAGTGTGCCTCACATTGGGTGTGCTGCTGAGAGGGGTACTGGGTGTAAGGGAAGTGTTTGACACGTCTTCTTCCTGCTCGTCAACATCAGATGAAACATCAACGTTTCCTTGATTTTGGCCTTTCTTGATCGCAGCTAGGTGCGCAAACCATTGGACACCGTGCTTTCTGTCAAGATGACCACTCTGGCCGCCGGTACCATAGTTGCTACCTGGCTTACCACGACTAACTGCAAGCTTACAAAGGGTACAAATGGCAAACCTTGGATTTTTGGGACAAACAGTAAAGAAGTCCCAAACTGGGGACTTGAAGTGTCTGTGGGACCTGGAGGAGGCGGCGATACTGGTGGTGGTGGTGGTCATGAAGCTAATGCCAGATGAAGTGGAGGATCTGGATTGGCCAACTTTTGTACGTTTTCCACTTTCACCGCCACTAATTAAGGTCGAGGTTGACGCAGGTCTCTTCTTGCCAGAAAGAAATATGGAAGCGGGACGAGTTGGTGTACTACTTAACTCCAATGATTGTGGTGTTTCCACTGCCTCCTCATCGACAACATCATCATCATCATCATCACGCGCAGCAGCTCTTCGGGCTAGGGTCAAAATGTCTGTTTGCTGCATGCCCGCTGGGGCTGCAGTGACCTTTATGATGACTGGGTCGTCGTTGGCAGAGTCTTCATCAGCAGCAGTATCCGCCACTTCTTGTTGAGCCTCATCACACTCCATAAGTCTGAGACTTTGGACGAGCTTCCTTTTACGCTTAAGTACCTTTGTTGGATCATGGTGTGCCTCACTCTCAGACGGCTGTGGTGCTGGTTCCCAAGTTTGATCCGTATCATCAGAAGGAGGTGTGCTTGAAGAGGATGTAGACACCACCCTTGATCTCTTCCTTGCTAGGGTTGTGGAAGACAATGAAGGATCATCAGGAGGAGTGGCTTCCTCAAATGATACCTCGCCTTGATTGTCGATTTCCTGATGTGCCCCTACTTCGGGAGGAACAACTATTGTGGGCACTTGTTGTGACCCTCCATGCACCTCTGCATGCGCATCTCCTTGCGCTGCCTCTCCTTCCACATGTACTTGGGCTTGTACTTGCACATGTGATTGTTGTTGCCGCTGTGGTTGTTCAACACTCGTCAGATGAGCTACAACAACCTGTGTTGATTGAGGGACATTGCTGCTGCTTTCTTGCGATGAGCCAACATCACTGGTCGATGGTGATTGAAGAAGTATACTGGCTGCCTCTGCAGCACTCAAGGGCTTGGACTTAAGTTGGCGTGGTGGTGGTGGTGGCACTGAGCCCAATGGAGCGGGGGTGCTGCTGCCAGCTTGGTCCCCAGCAGATCCCGCTGCAGCTGCTGCAGGCATACTTTTTTTTTTACTCACAAAAAAAGGGGCGGGCGGCACACCAGTGTCCTTGGTAACTTGCTTCTTCTGCTCCTTACTGGCACCTTTCTTGCTAGAGGAGCTACGGGTTACTTTTTTGGGGGCCATCTTCTTCAGAGCAGGTCAGCAGGCAGCAGTTGCACGAGTTGCAGAGGGTTCTGTGTCCAGACGTGACGTCGCGTGACGTTATGCTGCACACACCGCTGCAGGACTTCTTCCTGGCACTGGTGGTTCTATTGAGTCTTCTTGTGCACCTAAAAGCAATGGAAGACAGAGGAACATCAGTTCAGTTATACACCCCAAAAAATCGACAAAACACAGAAAAATGAGCACAATCCCATGCCATCCATGATGTTTACATTGAAGACACCCCACAGAAAGACTAGGGACATGCAAGTATGCAACACTCACTACCCCTGGGCATAAGGGATGAAAAGTAGGCAAAATAAGTGCAGGCCTCAGACACTGCCTCTCCTCAAAATGGCCCCCTTACACCCCAAGCACATGTTGCCTGTACCAGCCAGCACTCAAGATGGCCACCACCACCACCCACATGGCCAGTCCACATCAACAGTACACCCCCAAAAAACAGAAAAACAGCCAGAAATCACCACAATCCAATGCCATCCATGATGTTTACATCAAAGAGAGTGAGACAACACCACAGGCACACTCAGTCCATGCACCACCACCACCCCTGGGCAAGCAAAAGGCCACACCAGCAGCCCCCCAAAAACGACAAAAAACAATAAAATAAGCACAATCCCAGCCCATCCATGGCCTCAATTATGTTTAAATTCAAGAAGACACCCCACAGAAAGACTAGGCCCATGCAACACTCACCACCCCTGGGCAAAGGGCCACACCAGCAGGCCCAAAAAAACGACAAAAAACAATAAAATCTGCACAATCCCAGCCCATCCATGGCCTCAATGGTGTTTAAATTCAAGAAGACACCCCACAGAAAGACTAGGCCCATGCAACACTCACCACCCCTGGGCAAAGGGCCACACCAGCAGGCCCAAAAAAACGACAAAAAACAATAAAATCTGCACAATCCCAGCCCATCCATGGCCTCAATGGTGTTTAAATTCAAGAAGACACCCCTCAGAAACACTAGGCCCATGCAACACTCACTACCCCTGGGCATAAGGGATGAAAAGTAGGCAAAATAAGTGCAGGCCTCAGACACTGTCTCTCCTCAAAATGGCCCCCTTACACCCCAAGCACATGTTGCCTGTACCAGCCAGCACTCAAGATGGCCACCACCACCACCCACATGGCCAGACCACATCAACAGTACACCCCCAAAAAACAGAAAAACAGCCAGAAATCACCACAATCCAATGCCATCCATGATGTTTACATCAAAGAGAGTGAGACAACACCACAGGCACACTCAGTCCATGCACCACCACCACCCCTGGGCAAGCAAAAGGCCACACCAGCAGCCCCCCAAAAACGACAAAAAACAATAAAATAAGCACAATCCCAGCCCATCCATGGCCTCAATTATGTTTAAATTCAAGAAGACACCCCACAGAAAGACTAGGCCCATGCAACACTCACCACCCCTGGGCAAAGGGCCACACCAGCAGGCCCAAAAAAACGACAAAAAACAATAAAATCTGCACAATCCCAGCCCATCCATGGCCTCAATGGTGTTTAAATTCAACAAAACAGTTGTATCATGCACCCATAACCAACCCTGGTCCTACTGGATACTGTGGCTACCCACAATATAATTTATTTAATTTTCTGAAAAAGTTCCAAAATTGTACTTGCAGCAACTGTAATGCCCCAAACAAACTTACTTGTGAAAGTTGATTTCTAATCCAAAAGTGATCCAAAGACAGTCAAAAAGGCCTCAAATCCAAATATCCAGCAGCACCCACAAAAAGTAATCCTTCCAGCTCCAGATCCAAATGAAAGTGACCAGGAGATGGACAAAGCACTGGGAGGAGCCTGCTGGACAGGAACAGGAAGTTGGAGACTGTGGGGCACTTCCTTCCTCCCCCCCCCCCCAAAATGGACTCCTTGCAAAAAAAAAGGCCATGCAAATGTCAACCTGAGGAGTGATTCTGATAAAAATCATAATTTTCTGAAGGTTTATCCTGTTTGCTGGTGATTTTCTTGTGCGAAATTGCAAAATCTCTATTTCGCAAGTGCGAGATTGTTCCTTTCCGCCGCAACTACATGTTCGCAATTGCGAACTCTCGCGAGGTGTGCTGTGCAAGGTGGCAAGCCGCGAGTACGTATTCGCGGGCGACAAACTCCCGCGGGAACACGCAGCAAGATCTAAAATGGCGCGTCACTCGCAAAGAAAAACAACTCGGCAAACGCTAAAATGACGGAAAGTGAACGCCGTGCACCACGCCGCGCGCCGCAACCAAGCAAAAAATCCGCCGCGAGCGGATTCACGGATTTTCGACAAATTCGCGAGCGTTCGCGGATTGCGGATTTGCCGAAAATCCGAAAAATCCGCGAGCGGAGCGGATTTTACGCCCATGCTTACTTAGGGCATGTATGTGTGCCACATGGCACACATGCCTGTAATTGGGGTGCCAGAGGGTGTCAAAGTGACACCCCCTGCACCCTTGCAAAATTCGGTATTTACCGATGCGGTAAATACCGAATCGGTAATGCCCATTGATTCCTATGGGCTTCAATGCCCATAGGAATCAATGTTATTTACAACAAGGGGTGGTGATGGACAGAGTCTCTGAATTAAGCAGAGTACTCTCACCCAGTCAAGAGATCAGGGCTAGATCCAACACCGTTTTTTAGCTCATTGCACCATCCCAGTTTCAGAACCTGGCTGTATGCAAATTAGTCTGTCCCTGGCCCAGTGCATCATGGGAACAGGGCAGACCAGACTACAAAAGCCAATTCTTACACTGGGAAGGAAACAAGCTTCCGGGGACCGGTTTCTGGCATTTCAGCCGTCTTCGGCCCGGCTTGCTTGAATCCTGATGGTGCAATGAGCAAGGGACTCACATCTGAGTATACCCTTCCACGCTTAGGGTGGACAAAATTATTTACAACAAGGGGTGGTGATGGACAGAGTCTCTGAAATAAGCAGAGTACTCTCACCCAGTCAAGAGATCAGGGCTAGATCCAACACCGTTTTTTAGCTCATTGCACCATCCCAGTTTCAGAACCTGGCTGTATGCAAATTAGTCTGTCCCTGGCCCAGTGCATCATGGGAACAGGGCAGACCAGACTACAAAAGCCAATTCTTACACTGGGAAGGAAACAAGCTTCCGGGGACCGGTTTCTGGCATTTCAGCCGTCTTCGGCCCGGCTTGCTTGAATCCTGATGGTGCAATGAGCAAGGGACTCACATCTGAGTATACCCTTCCACGCTTAGGGTGGACAAAATTATTTACAACAAGGGGTGGTGATGGACAGAGTCTCTGAATTAAGCAGAGTACTCTCACCCAGTCAAGAGATCAGGGCTAGATCCAACACCGTTTTTTAGCTCATTGCACCATCCCAGTTTCAGAACCTGGCTGTATGCAAATTAGTCTGTCCCTGGCCCAGTGCATCATGGGAACAGGGCAGACCAGACTACAAAAGCCAATTCTTACACTGGGAAGGAAACAAGCTTCCGGGGACCGGTTTCTGGCATTTCAGCCGTCTTCGGCCCGGCTTGCTTGAATCCTGATGGTGCAATGAGCAAGGGACTCACATCTGAGTATACCCTTCCACGCTTAGGGTGGACAAAATTATTTACAACAAGGGGTGGTGATGGACAGAGTCTCTGAATTAAGCAGAGTACTCTCACCCAATCAAGAGATCAGGGCTAGATCCAACACCGTTTTTTAGCTCATTGCACCATCCCAGTTTCAGAACCTGGCTGTATGCAAATTAGTCTGTCCCTGGCCCAGTGCATCATGGGAACAGGGCAGACCAGACTACAAAAGCCAATTCTTACACTGGGAAGGAAACAAGCTTCCGGGGACCGGTTTCTGGCATTTCAGCCGTCTTCGGCCCGGCTTGCTTGAATCCTGATGGTGCAATGAGCAAGGGACTCACATCTGAGTATACCCTTCCACGCTTAGGGTGGACAAAATTATTTACAACAAGGGGTGGTGATGGACAGAGTCTCTGAATTAAGCAGAGTACTCTCACCCAGTCAAGGGATCAGGGCTAGATCCAACACCGTTTTTTAGCTCATTGCACCATCCCAGTTTCAGAACCTGGCTGTATGCAAATTAGTCTGTCCCTGGCCCAGTGCATCATGGGAACAGGGCAGACCAGACTACAAAAGCCAATTCTTACACTGGGAAGGAAACAAGCTTCCGGGGACCGGTTTCTGGCATTTCAGCCGTCTTCGGCCCGGCTTGCTTGAATCCTGATGGTGCAATGAGCAAGGGACTCACATCTGAGTATACCCTTCCACGCTTAGGGTGGACAAAATTATTTACAACAAGGGGTGGTGATGGACAGAGTCTCTGAATTAAGCAGAGTACTCTCACCCAGTCAAGATATCAGTGCTAGATCCAACACCGTTTTTTAGCTCATTGCACCATCCCAGTTTCAGAACCTGGCTGTATGCAAATTAGTCTGTCCCTGGCCCAGTGCATCATGGGAACAGGGCAGACCAGACTACAAAAGCCAATTCTTACACTGGGAAGGAAACAAGCTTCCGGGCACCGGTTTCTGGCATTTCAGCCGTCTTCGGCCCGGCTTGCTTGAATCCTGATGGTGCAATGAGCAAGGGACTCACATCTGAGTATACCCTTCCACGCTTAGGGTGGACAAAATTATTTACAACAAGGGGTGGTGATGGACAGAGTCTCTGAATTAAGCAGAGTACTCTCACCCAATCAAGAGATCAGGGCTAGATCCAACACCGTTTTTTAGCTCATTGCACCATCCCAGTTTCAGAACCTGGCTGTATGCAAATTAGTCTGTCCCTGGCCCAGTGCATCATGGGAACAGGGCAGACCAGACTACAAAAGCCAATTCTTACACTGGGAAGGAAACAAGCTTCCGGGGACCGGTTTCTGGCATTTCAGCCGTCTTCGGCCCGGCTTGCTTGAATCCTGATGGTGCAATGAGCAAGGGACTCACATCTGAGTATACCCTTCCACGCTTAGGGTGGACAAAA
This sequence comes from Lissotriton helveticus, assembly GCF_964261635.1. NCBI lineage: Eukaryota > Metazoa > Chordata > Amphibia > Caudata > Salamandridae > Lissotriton > Lissotriton helveticus. The sequence goes on along the minus strand of NC_136059.1, from coordinate 1,415,512,969 downwards.
TTATTTACAACAAGGGGTGGTGATGGACAGAGTCTCTGAATTAAGCAGAGTACTCTCACCCAGTCAAGAGATCAGGGCTAGATCCAACAGGAAGGAAACAAGCTTCCGGGGACCTAAATAACGGTGATGGATCAAGCCCTGATCTTTGGACTGGGTAAGAGTGGTCTGCTTAATTCAGACACTCTGTTCATCACCACCCCCTTTTCTGAATCGTTTTTGGCCACTATAGGTGTGGCAGGGTATACTCAGACATGAGTCCCTTGCTCACTGCTCCATCAGGATTCAAGCAAGCCGGGCCGACGAGGCTGAAATGCCAGAAACCGGTCCCCGGTAGCTTGTCTCCTTTCTGGTGAAGAATTGGCTTGGTAGTTTGGTCTGCCCTGTTCCCATGATGCACTGGGCCAGGGACAGACTAATTTGCATATAGCCAGGTTCTGAGCTGGGATGGGGCAGTGAGCTAAATAACGGTGATGGATCAAGCCCTGATCTTTGGACTGGGTAAGAGTGGTCTGCTTAATTCAGACACTCTGTTCATCACCACCCCCTTTTCTGAATCGTTTTTGGCCACTATAGGTGTGGCAGGGTATACTCAGACATGAGTCCCTTGCTCACTGCTCCATCAGGATTCAAGCAAGCCGGGGCGACGAGGCTGAAATGCCAGAAACCGGTCCCCGGTAGCTTGTCTCCTTTCTGGTGAAGAATTGGCTTGGTAGTTTGGTCTGCCCTGTTCCCATGATGCACTGGGCCAGGGACAGACTAATTTGCATATAGCCAGGTTCTGAGCTGGGATGGGGCAGTGAGCTAAATAACGGTGATGGATCAAGCCCTGATCTTTGGACTTGGTAAGAGTGGTCTGCTTAATTCAGACACTCTGTTCATCACCACCCCCTTTTCTGAATCGTTTTTGGCCACCATAGGTGTGGCAGGGTATACTCAGACATGAGTCCCTTGCTCACTGCTCCATCAGGATTCAAGCAAGCCGGGCCGACGAGGCTGAAATGCCAGAAACCGGTCCCCGGTAGCTTGTCTCCTTTCTGGTGAAGAATTGCCTTGGTAGTTTGGTGTGCCCTGTTCCCATGATGCACTGGGCCAGGGACAGACTAATTTGCATATAGCCAGGTTCTGAGCAGGGATGGGGCAGTGAGCTAAATAACGGTGATGGATCAAGCCCTGATCTTTGGACTGGGTAAGAGTGGTCTGCTTAATTCAGACACTCTGTTCATCACCACCCCCTTTTCTGAATCGTTTTTGGCCACTATAGGTGTGGCAGGGTATACTCAGACATGAGTCCCTTGCTCACTGCTCCATCAGGATTCAAGCAAGCCGGGCCGACGAGGCTGAAATGCCAGAAACCGGTCCCCGGTAGCTTGTCTCCTTTCTGGTGAAGAATTGGCTTGGTAGTTTGGTCTGCCCTGTTCCCATGATGCACTGGGCCAGGGACAGACTAATTTGCATATAGCCAGGTTCTGAGCTGGGATGGGGCAGTGAGCTAAATAACGGTGATGGATCAAGCCCTGATCTTTGGACTGGGTAAGAGTGGTCTGCTTAATTCAGACACTCTGTTCATCACCACCCCCTTTTCTGAATCGTTTTTGGCCACTATAGGTGTGGCAGGGTATACTCAGACATGAGTCCCTTGCTCACTGCTCCATCAGGATTCAAGCAAGCCGGGGCGACGAGGCTGAAATGCCAGAAACCGGTCCCCGGTAGCTTGTCTCCTTTCTGGTGAAGAATTGGCTTGGTAGTTTGGTCTGCCCTGTTCCCATGATGCACTGGGCCAGGGACAGACTAATTTGCATATAGCCAGGTTCTGAGCTGGGATGGGGCAGTGAGCTAAATAACGGTGATGGATCAAGCCCTGATCTTTGGACTGGGTAAGAGTGGTCTGCTTAATTCAGACACTCTGTTCATCACCACCCCCTTTTCTGAATCGTTTTTGGCCACCATAGGTGTGGCAGGGTATACTCAGACATGAGTCCCTTGCTCACTGCTCCATCAGGATTCAAGCAAGCCGGGCCGACGAGGCTGAAATGCCAGAAACCGGTCCCCGGTAGCTTGTCTCCTTTCTGGTGAAGAATTGCCTTGGTAGTTTGGTCTGCCCTGTTCCCATGATGCACTGGGCCAGGGACAGACTAATTTGCATATAGCCAGGTTCTGAGCAGGGATGGGGCAGTGAGCTAAATAACGGTGATGGATCAAGCCCTGATCTTTGGACTGGGTAAGAGTGGTCTGCTTAATTCAGACACTCTGTTCATCACCACCCCCTTTTCTGAATCGTTTTTGGCCACTATAGGTGTGGCAGGGTATACTCAGACATGAGTCCCTTGCTCACTGCTCCATCAGGATTCAAGCAAGCCGGGCCGACGAGGCTGAAATGCCAGAAACCGGTCCCCGGTAGCTTGTCTCCTTTCTGGTGAAGAATTGGCTTGGTAGTTTGGTCTGCCCTGTTCCCATGATGCACTGGGCCAGGGACAGACTAATTTGCATATAGCCAGGTTCTGAGCTGGGATGGGGCAGTGAGCTAAATAACGGTGATGGATCAAGCCCTGATCTTTGGACTGGGTAAGAGTGGTCTGCTTAATTCAGACACTCTGTTCATCACCACCCCCTTTTCTGAATCGTTTTTGGCCACTATAGGTGTGGCAGGGTATACTCAGACATGAGTCCCTTGCTCACTGCTCCATCAGGATTCAAGCAAGCCAGGCCGACGAGGCTGAAATGCCAGAAACCGGTCCCCGGTAGCTTGTCTCCTTTCTGGTGAAGAATTGGCTTGGTAGTTTGGTCTGCCCTGTTCCCATGATGCACTGGGCCAGGGACAGACTAATTTGCATATAGCCAGGTTCTGAGCTGGGATGGGGCAGTGAGCTAAATAACGGTGATGGATCAAGCCCTGATCTTTGGACTGGGTAAGAGTGGTCTGCTTAATTCAGACACTCTGTTCATCACCACCCCCTTTTCTGAACCATAGGAATCAATGGGCATTACCGATTCGGTATTTTCCAAATCGGTAACTACCGATTCCTTCCGATTCGGTAATTAATTACCTACATCTGCCCTCCTCTTTTTTACCACTTCTTAAATACCGATTCGGTATGAATCGGTATTTAAGAAGTGGTAAAAAAGATTTACCTACATCGGGCCCATAGACATGGAAGAAATAGTGTTGTGAGATTTGAGCGAATTAAAGTCCAAATGCACGATCCGGTTAATATGTGTCTCTTAACTCTCTTGTTAGAGTCTGTACTCCTAGGCTGGGTGTTGGAGTCACACGGTTCTGTGGCGCAGCGCATGTATGTATGAACTAAGGGAAGTCCTCTGGCAAAAATCGCATGTCAGTCAAAAGTCATCTATTCTGACGTTCGCATAATATTGTGTATGTAGGACTCGTTGGGGTGAGAAGCCTAGAAACAACAAGGGTCAAGCCCCGGTGGGGAGAGTATTCCGGACTCGAATGCAAAGTCACTATACCATAAGCTAAATTAAGCGCCGCAGGCTATCTCTATGTAAAAACATGAGCAGTGTGGAAAGCCCTATCGTGAGTGAAAACCGGTTAATTAAAGCAAAATAAAATGAAAGTGAATGTGAATGTGACCTAACGTTACAGAGACTGGGCAGGGGCGGGACAAACGGCTAAGACAGTAACAGATGCACATTACGTGCCTCTTCCGCATTCATCCGGTTGGGGATTTTTGAATTGAGGAGGATGATGTATCTTGATTCTAATCTTCCAAGGGTCAACTGTCTGTTCCCTCCTCTAGGGTTTTTGGGAACTGTGTTGATCACATAGAAGAAAAGATCTTGGGCCTTGCCTCCGTGTGATGCATTTATGCATTTATGTGTCTGGCAACAGGTTGGGTTTCGGTCATTATTAGAATTGGCCCTGAGGTGTTGCAATATGCAGACATGTATGGGGTGGATGGTACTACCCACGTATTTTTTGCCGCATGTGCAATACAGGACGTAGACTGCGAAATCTGATTTGCAGGTAAAGCTGCCTCTGATTTCATAGGGTGACTGTCTGAAAGGCACTGTTCAACATCTACATGGAACCGCTCGCCCACGTCGCCCGACTGCATGACCTCAGTATCATCTCCTACGACGACGACACACAGCTGATTCTCTCCCTCACCAAGGACCTCCACATCGCCAAAACCAACCTCCACGAAGGAATGAAAGCCGTCACCGAGAGGATGAAGAACTGCCAACTGAAGCTAAACTCGGACAAGACGGAAGTCCTCATCCTCGGATCCACCTCCTCTACCTGGGACAACTCCTGGTGGCAAACTGCACTGGGCACAGCTCCAACACCCACTGACCACGCGCACAACCTAGGGTTCATCCTCCACTCCACCCTCTCCATGACTAAGCAGGTCAACGCCGTCTCATCCTCCTGCTTCAACACCCTCCGCATACTCCGCAAGATCTACAGGTGGATGACCACCGAAACCAGAAGAACGGTCACCCAGGCCCTCGTCAGCAGCAGGCTGGACTACGGAACCGCCCTCTACGCCGGAGCTTCGGCCAAACTCCTGAAACGACTTCAACGCATACAGAATGCCACTACACGACTGATCCTCGCCATCCCTCGCTGCAGCCACACCACACCCCACCTAAGAGACCTGCACTGGCTCCCCATCAACAAAAGGATCACATTTAAGCTCCTCACCCACGCACAAAAGGCACTCCACAACACCGGACCAGCGTACCTCAACAGACGACTCAGTTTCTACACCCCTAACCGCCAGCTCCGTTCCGCCGACCTCGCACTCACCGTAGTCCCCCGCATACAAAGAGCGACCTACGGCGGCAGGTCATTTTCCCACCTTGCTGCCAAAACCTGGAACACCCTCCCTTTCCCCCACGCTAAACCCAGGACCTCCTGACCTTCAAAAGACTCCTCAAGTCCTGGCTATTCAAGCAGTAGCAGCATTCCCCCCGAGCGCCTTGAGACCCTCACGAGTAAGTAGCGCACTTTACAAATGTGTTGACTGATTGAACCATTTTTGTATTGACCCCCTGTTTGCACGCCTTACACTTCGTGCATTTATGAAAGCCTCTTTGAGCTTTTAACCACGTACAACCTTTTGTTATAGTAGGGGTGTTGCTGACTAGCTCCTGGCGCATGGATTTGGCTCTCTGTAATCCGTGGCGTTCTAGTGCAAACACGGCCTATGACTGGATCATTTTGCACTGTGTTCCAATGTCCATGTAGTATTCTGCGGACATTCGCAAGGTAGGCATTGAACCCTGTGATTAGTCTAGCGGTGTCTATTTTGTTGGGGTTTAGCTTAGCCTCTGTCTTCTCTTCCCTTTTGAAGAGCAGATCTTCCCTCGTTATGATTGTACTTTTTCTTTTAGCTTTGGCTAGTTCTAACCTATTGCACAGATCGTTAGTAGACTGTTTAAATCCCTCTCTTGTACTACAGTTCCGTTTAATGTGCATACATTCTGCAAAGGGTATACTCTCTTTCAGAGAGGTGGGGTGGAAGCTCTTTGCATGGAGTACAGCATTACCTGCGGTGGGTTTTCTGTAAGTCTGGACTGTAATTTTTTATTCTCCACAAATATTTCTAGGTCTAAGAATTGTATGCACTCCGTACTAGTTCTGCACGGAAAGTTGAGCTTAAGGGAATTGTTGTTTATTCCTTCTGAGAAGGTATTGGCACTTTTTAAAGTCCCTAGCCACAGGATGAATATGTCGTCTATATATCTCACATATAGGATGACATTCTCAGCCATTTTTTCTTCCTGTGTTTTCATAAGTACTTGATTCTCCCACCAGCCCATATGCAAATTAGCATGGCTGGGGGCGAAGCAAGTACACATGGCTGTGCCCTGTAGCTGTTTGTATGAGAGTTTGTCAAAGATTAAAATATTATTGTCCAAACACATTTCTGCCATTTGTAATAGCATCATAGTGTGTTGATGCAAATTAATAGGTCTCTTGCCAAGGTAATAGCCAAGGGCATTGAGTCTGTCTCTGTGTCTTATACTGGTGTATAGCTTGTTAGCATCCAGTGTCATCAGTATATAGTTAGTTTTCCAAGCTACATCAATAGATCTTAGTTAAAAAAATCCCCATTGTCTCTTATGTATGCAGGTAGTTCACATACAGCCGGTTGTAAAAAATAGTCTATGAATCTAGACGTATTCTCAAAGAGTCCCACTATGGCTGCAATGATGGGTCTTCCCAGAGGAATTTTGTGTATTTTGGGGACATATATATATATGAGTCTCGTCCCTGATATTTTTTTATTTACTTGCCTCGTTTTGAGGTGACTGTTTTAACAAGTATTAGCATAGTCAAGGGTCCCAACTCTAAGAGGTTTAAGAGATCGAGAAACTCTTGTTTTAGTGGCACTGACATGCCTAAATGGTCGCCAGTGCTTCACATGACATGCAAACACATGCAGGTGCATGGTCAGCCATGTTGGAATGGATTTTCTATGAAAGGAAAGCTATTCCGAGATGGCCACTGATGCATACACATTTGTCACGATGTATGCATGCTTGTGCATCACAATGAAAGTGCATTTAAATGTTGCAATGCATGTGTGCGCCATCACACATACGTGCATGTGTGTTATTGGAGAGAGAATCACATTTAAACTTTTAACGACAAAAGAAACAGAATTACGACATTTCTGAGAGAAAAATAATAAACATGTACCAACAACACGTTCAAGTAAACAAGACCAGAGAATTTTAGTTACTGCATCATAAAAGCCTGAAGAAAAAGATGTAGTCTAGGTGAAATGTTTCATTTAGATAATATAGACTGTGATTTACTAATTGACAAGGTATTATATTCCATTAACAAGTGTGAGAAGTCGGCTTGGTATATGCTGTCCACTAATTAAAGTGGGCACCTTGCACCAGTCCAAACAATGCTTATGGTGATTTAAGAGGTCAAAGATAGCCTAAGTGGTAGCTGTGAATAGCAGCCTTCCGGCTTAGTCTTGAAGGAATCAACAGCATGATCCAGCAGCATTTGATTTGTGCAAAGCAAGCCCATAGACGAAATTATCCGATATGCTAAAAACTGTGGAGACAAACTTGAGACCAAGCATAAGAAGCTGAAGGAGAAGCTGATTATAGCTCAAATGAAAGCTGCTAAGAAAGGTTACTGTGGTGCTGGTGGTGATTTCACAAATATAGGAAATATAACAGGGAGATTTTCAATCATATTCTGGGGTGCGAGGTGGAGGTGGAGGGTAATAACAGGGTATGCCATCACAAGATAGAGGTAGAGGTGTTTCAATCGAGCTAATGAAAATGACTAATCTGTGTCATATTTGTGGCAAATTTGGGCATTGGAAACACGAGAGTCGATTTAATCGTCTTAATTAAGTTAAATTGGCAGGTTCAACAGGTTGGGAATGCACAGTCACAAAGAGGTAACAAGGTACTGAGTCAGGAAACTCATAGGCAGCAACATCAAAATATGTCCCAAGCCCTGATGCCTCAGTGAATGGTCAGGTTCAGAAATAGAATTCAAGCAAAGGATTTCACACAAATGCCCAAGCTGATTTAAATCAGAATGTAGCCCAACAATATTTAAATCAGAATGATGACACAGACTCACACATGTCCCAATGTTGGTGCCTGAGGAGGTAGGAGAAATGCGTGCTGGGGCATCCTTAGAGGTAGATCAGAGTGGTCCCCATGTGGATAGCAAGGTTAATGGGGCTCCTATCTCATTCCTTGTTGACACAGGTGTTACCTGTTCCACTGTAACAACCGCGGAAGTTCCAAACCTACGCCTCTCGGAAGAAAGAATCCAAGTTGTGGGAGTTTCGAATCGATTAATGTCCAATCCAGTAACAGAACCTATACCAGTTCAAATTAGGTCCTTTGAGGACTTACATACATTTTTGGTGTGTTATTTAAGCCCGGTAAATTTGTTAGGACAGGACTTGCTGGCAAGCTCAACTGTTCCATTTACTGTACATCAAAAGGAATCAAAATCCATACTAATGATGAAGACACTGTTTTTAAATTGGCTGAACAAATTTCTGAAGTTGAAGCATTATTTCCCATGCAGACTAGTGATGATTTACCCTTAGAATCGAGCGATACTGTGTCTCCTGAAGTTTGGGATTTTTCAGTAAAAGACATTGTGGTCTAATCAGAGGTGTGGCTCCAGTACAAATTACTGTGAAGCCCAATGCTGAATTTCCGTGGATTCCTCAGCACAGTTTGAGTCCAGAAACAATTGCAGGAATCACTCCATTGATTGAATCAATGATCGAGCTGGGAATCCTAAAGGAAATCATGGGAAGTCCATGTAAGTCTCCTATTATGGGTTTGAAGAAGCCCAATGGGAAGTATCGGATAGTACAGGACTTGAGGTGAGTCAACCAGATTGTGGCTCCATGCTGCCCTGTTGTGCCAAATCCAGCTGTGATCCTTTTTCAAATTCATTGTGAAGATGAATGGTTTTCTGTCAATGATTTGTGTCAAGCCTTCTTTTCTATTCCATTGCATGAGGACAGTCAATTTTTATTTACTTTCCGGGTAAGAAATTGTGTCTTGGTATGGTGCTGAGTCCCTCAGGGGTACACAGAAAACCCCTCAATTTTTCACCAGATCTTGACCAAGAATCTGGAATCATTAGTGATACCAAATCACTCTGTTCTTGTCCAGTATATTGACAACCTGCTGGTAGCGTCAAGTACTCAGGAGGCTTGCATATGCGACACCATCACATTGTTGAATCATTTGGCAGAGAATGGACATAAAGTGTCACCATACAATTTGCAGGTCTGCAATAGAGATGATCTATATCTAGGACATCATATTGAGAAAGGAGGCAGAAAGGTGTCACAAGACAGATATACTGCAATTCTAAAGATGAACTGCCTAGTACACAAAAGGAAGTCTGCATGTTTTTGGGACTGGTTGGTTATTGTCGGCAATGGATTCCCAATTTCTCTTTGACAGCGATGCTTCTACAAAGGCTTACTCACATGTGTCTGGCCCAGTGCCTTGGGATGATAAATGCATGTGCTCTTTTACTGAACTGCTAGAGGGTCTTTGTCAAGCTCCTACTTTGGGAATGCCTGACTACAACACAAGTTTTACTCTGTTTTGCAGTGAGCATGAAGGTTGCACATTGTCAGTGCTAGCTATAATGCATGGTACTGTGCTTAGACCTGTGGCATATTTTTTGGCTAATCTTGATCTTATAGCTACTGCCTTGCCTAGATGCCTTAAAGCTGTTTCTGCAACATGTGTGAGCTTGGAACAGAGTGAGAGCATTGTGAAGGAACATCAATTGGGAGTGCATGTACCACATTCCGTTGAGATATTGCTTACTCGTACGTACTCGAATGCAACATCGCACTAGCAGCCGTCTCACAAAATATGAGCTGGATATTTTTGGAATGGGAAATGTACCTCTAGTGATATGTACACACTTGAATCCTGCAACTTTGATGCCCTTGCCTAGAAATGGGATTATGGTTGATGAAGCAGATCATGATTGCTTGGATGTAACTGAATTGTGTACCAAGCCAAGGCCGGATATTTTAAATACCCCATTGCCTAAATCTGAACATGTGTTGTCTGTGGGCGGACCTTATTGCAAGATGCAGAGTGAAATCTAAAAGCTGCTTATGTTGTGTGTACGGTTGCAGCCGAGATTGAAGCTTACTGGTTACAGGTTGTATACTCGGCCTCGGTAGACTTGATGCAAACCTGTAACTTATCTGACAAATTTGCAGAAATTATTAACAAAGTAGTGTATTCCGCCAAGAGCGTCAACCTCGGAAGAAGGACAAAAATAGACTCCGGAAATCACAGGTTGGGGGGGGGGGAATTAAGTTGTATTTAACTTGAGGAGGCATAACAGATATTATAAATGTGCCAAAATGTGAACTGGATAAAAAATAGAATGGAATGCGATTATCAATACATGTACTGTGTGAATATTACGAGGAGCAATATCTAAAATGCCAATAAAGATTGTTTTAAAAAAAAAATGGGAAATGGAGCAGAAAAAGGCATGAGGAACTGGACTGGGAGTGGAGAAGGAGAGTGAAAAGAAAGCACACAGAATTAAGTAAAGTAATTAGCGAAGAACATAGCAAGGAGAAACATGCATTCTAATGTAGCTGAATAAAGAACCTTAGGCAAAACCAACAGCTCTAGCTTCAGGAACCCTACTATGCTTTTTATTCAGTTATATATGTAGTTACTTGATAGCGTATGCAATAGAAAGTAAATGTTTGAAAGTAAATATGTTGCAGCAGCCATATGTTTTTTAGAAAATAAGTAATAGCAACTCCTTTTCAGGTGGCTATGCACATATGATGAGGCAAACTACCCACAGTGAAAGACAGCCAATGGATGTAGTGGGCTGACCCATTGTCTCATGTTGTATGCAGTAGTGGATGGAAGCAAAATGTGAATGAGACGGTGAACAGACCAGTGGATAAAAAGTTCAGGCTGATAGCCACTGTATGTATGTATATATGTATGCATTTTTATTGTTATATTTTAAAAATAAAAATACACGGCTGGTGAGACAGCTAGGGCTGTCTCTAGGTGAGACCTGAAAGCAGTCCCCTGAAATCAACAAGAAAGATGCAACTCATCCAGACAGAAAGCTTTAGAGCGGAATGATCCTGGGTGGGGCACCAGACAAGAAAAGGTAAGAAAGTAGTTGATTGAGAGAGTAGACACTTGAGCTAGACAACAACACCATCTAATCATAAGCAAAGGACTAACCTACAACCCACTTTAACTATATGATATTTTTTTGAAACAATAGATCAGCCGACAAACAGCTAAATGTCTCTCTAGCCAAAACCTTAAGAAGGTGTTCTGTGGCATATTTGTCTGTCTTGCTAAAGTTGAAATAATTACTTTTGATTAATGAAACCCAGAGGGCAAACTGAGTAAGGAAAATACTAAAATACCAAATACTTCTATCTTCCTTAATTCGCTCACATCAATGCATGTAATGAAATGTTAAAATTATACAATCTGTATGCTTTTGCCTGCTGTAGTTCAGATGTTGTTCAATTCAACTATCTATATTGCCTGAATTATTTTGCTTATTCGCCTTGACAATATCTACAAAACACATTATGTAAAATATTACTTTATTTTAATAAAATCGCTAAAGAAAAAGCAAATTACCTGAAATGGAATAGATTACACATGTTCACTTTTGCGATTTCTCCATTATGTCATCAAGTATAGGAGTAGCAGATCTAGCTGTAACATATAATCTTGAGCAGTGGTTTTGACTTCTGGTGGCCCTCACTGAATCATTAATGGAACCCGGGACCCCCCACGGAATCATAATTGGAATGTGGAAACCCCCAAGTCATTACCGGAAGCTGGGGCTCCTGGCATGAGCATTGTTGATGATTTGAACAGCAAAACAATTCACAAAAAATACAGAAAAAAGTTGTCATTAAACTAATACACAAATGATGACACATTTTATTTGATTCACACACACATTAATACAAAAATCTAAATGCAATTTTAATAGAAGGGTTGGAGCTTTTGTAAATTCAACTGAAGCAACTCATCGTTCATACTATATTCTGTTTGATGCGCCTGCACTGCTCCCACAAATCAATCTGAGGATACTTCTTTATTTTTTAGCTTCCAGTTTCAAATTCCTTAAGATTTACATAACTTTTTTAAATTTTCAAATGTATATTTAGCTTCTATATTTATACACACTTTATTAATTTGTTAATATTGTTTAATGTTCTAAGTAGTCACCCCAGAGGTCCCTGGCCACAGTTTGGGAACCATTGATAGAGACCATTGATAGAGCATCAGCCATGGGTAGCACACATACATTAACTCCGTGCTCGTTTATTACCTATACAAGAGTTGTGTGCTGTTTAATTATAATGGTACAAAAGGGGGTGGTGATGGACGGAGCATCTGAATCAATCAAACACTCATACCCAGTCAAAAGATCTGGGTTGAATCCATCACCGTTCTTTAGCCCACTCTACCACCCCAGTTCAGACATGGCTATATGCAAATCAGTCTGACCCTGTGCCTCATGGGAATAGTCCAGCCCGAACTGCCAAGCCATGTCTTCCCTGGAACGGAAACAAGCTTCCGAGGACCGGTTTCTGGCATTCCAGCCGTCTTCAGCCCGGCTTGCTTGAATCCAGTGGCAAAGTGAGCAAGGGACTCACGTCTGAGCATACCCTGCCACACTTATGGCGGCCAAAAGTGGTACAAAAGGGGGTGGTGATGGACGGAGCATCTGAATCAATCAAACACTCACACCCAGTCAAAAGATCTGGGTTGAATCCATCACCGTTCTTTAGCCCACTCTGCCACCCCAGTTCAGACATGGCTATATGCAAATCAGTCTGACCCTGTGCCTCATGGGAACAGTCCAGCCCGAACTGCCAAGCCATGTCTTTCCTGGACTGGAAACAAGCTTCCGAGGACCGGTTGCCACTGGATTCAAGCAAGCCAGGCTGAAGACGGCTGGAATGCCAGAAACCGGTCCTCGGAAGCTTGTTTCCAGTCCAGGGAAGACATGGCTTGGCAGTTCGGGCTGGACTGTTCCCATGAAGCACAGGGTCAGACTGATTTGCATATAGCCATGTCTGAACTGGGGTGGCAGAGTGGGCTAAAGAACGGTGATGGATTCAACCCAGATCTTTTGACTGGGTGTGAGTGTTTGATTGATTCAGATGCTCCGTCCATCACCACCCCCTTTTGTACCGCTTTTGGCCGTCATAAGTGTGGCAGGGTATGCTCAGACGCGAGTCCCTTGCTCACTTTGCCACTGGATTCAAGCAAGCCGGGCTGAAGACGGCTGGAATGCCAGAAACCGGTCCTCGGAAGCTTGTTTCCGGTCCAGGGAAGACATGGCTTGGCAGTTCGGGCTGGACTGTTCCCATGAGGCACAGGGTCAGACTGATTTGCATATAGCCATGTCTGAACTGGGGTGGCAGAGTGGGCTAAAGAACGGTGATGGATTCAACCCAGATCTTTTGACTGGGTGTGAGTGTTTGATTGATTCAGATGTCCGTCCATCACCACCCCCTTGTGTACCGCTTTTGGCCGCCATAAGTGTCGCAGGGTATGCTCAGACGTGAGTCCCTTGCTCACTTTGCCACTGGATTCAAGCAAGCCGGGCTGAAGACGGCTGGAATGCCAGAAACCGGTCCTCGGAAGCTTGTTTCCAGTCCAGGGAAGACATGGCTTGGCAGTTCGGGCTGGACTGTTCCCATGAGGCACAGGGTCAGACTGATTTGCATATAGCCATGTCTGAACTGGGGTGGCAGAGTGGGCTAAAGAACGGTGATGGATTCAACCCAGATCTTTTGACTGGGTGTGAGTGTTTGATTGATTCAGATGCTCTGTCCATCACCACCCCCTTTTGTACCGCTTTTGGCCGTCATAAGTGTGGCAGGGTATGCTCAGACGCGAGTCCCTTGCTCACTTTGCCACTGGATTCAAGCAAGCCGGGCTGAAGACGGCTGGAATGCCAGAAACCGGTTCTCGGAAGCTTGTTTCCGGTCCAGGGAATGTCATGTATTCCTATAGGTTCTGAATCAATCCCCCTATTCCTGACCCTATTCTGGTTAAACTAACTATCAAGTTAACTAACAGTTAGCCCATGAGGCAAGAAAAGCCCCCATGATGCAGATACCGTTATCTGACGCAGTCACACTACGGCACAGGAACGTGTTATCTGATTAGGTCATAACGCTTGAGATCTAATTAGACAAGCAACATTCCTCCAGCCCCTGATAAGGCATACGACGTTCTCATAACAAATCAAACTTATGACAACCTGGAAAATCCGTGCGGCCATTGTTTTGATTTCACAGAGAACTTCAGTAAAAGAATGTGCTAACGAGCAAGTCGTATGACATCTTTATTGACGTATCTATGTCCATCCTTACGTCAATCTCGGCACCTTTAAGGTATAAATATTGCCGATCTTGCCCTATGCAAACACACGCGTGGTGACAAGACGGAGCAGCCATACTTGCCGAAGCCCAGAAGCAGAGCAGACCCCGCTGGCAGCAGCCCCGCCTTCCTGACGTGCTGAGAGACGCGCTGCTATCTCCTACCGAGAGACCCAGCACCGGCGCTTTCGGGCAGCCCTCGCAGGCAGCCTGGAATATCGAGACCAGAGAAAGAGATACCATTCCTCATTCATCCTAACTTCCAGGTACAGGACTGAATAACCCCTCACAGAGAATTCTTTAGTTATTCACTTGGCAAAAACAAACTTAACTTAAACTGTAACTTTCTATTCCCGCCCACGCATTAGACTTAGGTCAGGTACACGGGGTAGGCGTATTTAGAAACACCAGTTGAGTACGTTTAGTCAAATGTATATGTGTATGTAAATATATTTTAATCATTTTAAACATCATATGGCTCAGAAACCATATCAATGTTTTTACAGTATTATTTTATACTATTGCTTTTAATGTATGCACTTTACTTAACTATAAATATTGCAATAATATCGATCCATTTCTCTTGTATGAGAAAAGAGACTGATCAATAAATAACACCTTTTTATTGAACACGCCCGTCTCTTCCTTTTCTCTACAATCTGATGAGACTAAGAATGCACGTACTGACTGAGTAAAATAATTGCCTTGTGCTCACACGACTCTGGAGATACACTCTTGATTAGGGGAGAGCAAAGTTGTCATGTTCTATGGTTGTCAGAAACTAAATCCCTTCTTGTCTAATCAGGGGAGTTAATTCTTTCCTGAACATTCGAGAAAGTTTCTAGCGAACTCTGAGCTACGCTGGCAAACCCAAAACTTAAGTCTAGTATCGACAGTAGTAGACCTAGTTAACGTCTGGCCTAGGCCTTTTTCTGCTGTAGGTATTATTCCAATGCGCAGAGCCTATTGGGAAGATAGGAACTACACTACATGGTGCCCAACGCGTTTGGAAAGGGCGATAAAACTAACGTAAGACATTTAGAGTAACTCAGTCGTGCTTTCTCACTCAGACCCTTTTTCCCAAATACTCCAAAGACGTCTGGAGTGGGTGAAAGGTAATATCCTCCAAAACCTCGCAGGAGGGAACTCCTATGTAAGGTTCTTGGTATAATCAACGTTGAAGGATACACTGTTCCAAAATATTGTGCATCTAATCTTTGTTCCATTAAGAAACCTGATCTGCAAACAATCATAATACCATCCTGTCGGTAAAATGGGAGACAGTGATGAAGAAAGAGAGGCAGTTAGATTAGCAGCTGAAATAGTAGCAGCTGATACTGCAGCACTAGATGCGGACGGGGATATAATACTCATCCCGGTCGCCAAAAGGAAATCTATAACCTTAAAACTTATAGAAAATGGACTGACACCTAGAGGTGGCACAGTCATATTCGTAATTGAGGCACACGAATATCGGCAGACAGAGGTATACTATACATGGATACATTTTCCAGCAGCAAATGCTGTAACAAAGTACTTCCACTATTACAAAATAGAGGTTCCACCTGACATTTACACTCCTTTCGAGGAGGTGGAAGTACCACTCAAATTCCAAGAGCATTTGCTCTTATTTGATGGCGCCCTAATACATAATAATCACATCACCAGGCTCGGTCCTTTAGGTAGACCAGGAGCAACGTGGCCGGTCTTAGCCGGATACACACCACACCCAGACATCGAAGGGATGTCTACAGGAGAGCTGTTAATACAGCTAAAACAATTACTAAAAATTCACAGACAATTAGTTCAGTATGTAATGCGGACTTCAACAATTCAGCCAGCGATTAAACTTCCACAGCTGACCCCTCACCAGGGGAACACAAATAAAATTACACCACAGAACATCCAATCCTGCCTAGGTAAAGTTCCGGCTAAACGGGAACAGATACCATTCTGGTTGGCACAGAAAATCACCCAAATAGAGGCGGTGTTTCCTGACACCACCCCGCTAGAAAAACACAGGATTCTGACTATATGTCTCCCAATGGGAATCGCACCACACATAGAGGGCTGTGACACTTGGGGTACAGTCTTTGCTTCAATCTACACAAAAACGCACGGTGTTCCATCCATTTCGGTAATACCAGATGTGCTAAAACAAATTCAAGATGAATACGGTCCAGAACCAGCTTTAACTCTTGGTATGAAATTACTGAAAGACTTCAAGCAGGTCTCGGCTATATTATTAGCCAACATAAAAGGTGAAGCAGCAAACGTGGCGATCCGCCAGAGGTTAAAAGAGACAGATATAGCAGACCAACCAGCTGAAATTGCCAGAATCATAGAAAAATCTTATGAAGAACTAGGTAGAGATAGTTTAGGTGGAATACCAGTAAAACCGCAACTGACTGAAAGTCCAGAAAAAACATTTTTTAATAATAATTCACCAAAAAAGAACTGGGATGGAAACAAACAATCCAATCCAAAAGAAAAGAAATTCCAGTCCCGAGGAAGGTCTCCTAGGCGAAGGGAGAAATCTCCGAACCAGAGACACAGGTCACCCCAGAGTGACCCCTCTGGGAAAAGATATAACCTTAGAAATAGGGATAATATTAAAAAACCTGATAGATATCAAGACATTGATACACGTCCCTCTCAATCTTTTCAGACTTCCTCGCAGAAATCGGAAAGAAGAGGACGATCAGAACAAAGAGAAGAGCACGCCAAGTCCAAAGACAAGGAACCTGCTCAACAAAAAAAGAAATTACAATTTCCAAAAAAGAAGGTAGCCAGTATCAAGGTAGTTAACAATGCCGAGAATCCCGAGGACACAACTGAAAAACGGAGAGTGGGCTCAGACAATGCTAGACAGCGCAGCAGAAGTGAGCATAGCTCGCAAAGTCCTTATGAATCATCTGGAGACAGTGGACACGAATGAATATCTTCAAGTGGAAACTGCAGACACCAGAGTTAGCAAACCCCACAAGATATACGAGATAACATTACGTATAGAGGGAGATAAGACTAGGAAAATAAGGGGACTATTTTGGGATAACCTCTCCAAGGGCTATGACATCCTTCTAGCTGAAAAAGACTGGCCACCAGAGTTTGTCAGGGAGTGCCCTCATGGCGAAGAAGTAATTATGCCTGCCTTCTCGAATCAAATCCCGATTCATAAAAAATACACACTTGCTAGAAAGTGGGCAGTGGCCTTAGCACCTGCTTTATATAAAAATCATGTAGGATGGGATGAGGACTCTCCTCCTCACAAAATCCAGTTAAAATCACAACCTACTGCACAAAGGCAGTACCCAATTAAGCAAGAAGCTAAAAAACAGGTAAATGAAATACTAGATCAGCTAGAATACCAGGGGGTGATTGAAACTTGCACCTCACAAATGAACAATCCTTTGTTTCTGGTCTCCAAACCAGACAATTCATATCGTCTAGTTTTTGATTACCGACACCTTAACACATGTTGCAAAACCTTTGCAGTGCAAAACTCACACAGTGCTGCACTAATGAATAACATAGTGCGCAAAAAATACAAAACAACCTTGGACATCTCCAATGGATTCTTTTGTCAAAACATAGCACTAGAGAGCAGATATTTAACTGCATTCTCAGTGAATGGCACTCAAAAACAATTCTGTCGGTTAGCCCAGGGGTACAAGAACAGCCCGGGGGTATTCTCAGCGAGAGTAACAGAATTACTACAACTATATGATAATGAAGCATTATCTTATGTCGATGACATTTACTTAACAGATGATGACTTGGATACTCACTTGAAAAGAGTGAACACCATAATACTTGGGTTCGCAGCAGAGGGTTACAAATTCAACTTTAAAAAGTCCAGAATTGCCCATCTGACAGTCCTGTTCTTAGGATATGAGTTATCAAGTGAAGGTAAAAGCCTGGCAGACAATTTCATAGAGAAATGTGCCGTAATCCAAGCTCCTAAAACACTAAAAAACCTACAGTCAATTCTAGGCTTCCTAAATTTCGGAAGAACATACATTGCAATTTACGCAGAAAGGGTCAAACCCCTTTATGATCTAATTAAACCAGACTTTAAAAGATCCAATTGGACTCAAACACACACAGAAATTTTGAGATCCTTACAAACAGACATGCTAATTAAAACAAAATTAGAAACACGTGATAACACACGCAATCTTGTGATTCGAGTCATCCCAGGGAGATGCGGATTCACATACCTGACCTCTAATGAGGGAGAAAAGGTACCAATGGCATTCAAATCACACTTGTATACTGAAGCTGAACAGAAATTCAGTAATACAGAAAAAATAATTCGTGCAGTTCAAACCGCAATAGCTAGAGAAAAAGACATAGCTGACGGTAGACATATCACAGTCAGAACAGCAGAATCAGTCTTTGAGGCACTAACAACACCGTGTAATTTACCAACAACAACATTGAATCCGGAATGGATACAATGGGTGAATTCAATCACAACGGACAAAGTATACTACTACTTTGATCCAGAACTAGAAGAATTAAAAAATCTAAAATATGAAAAGACGTATCCTCTGCCAATCGACATTCTGCCTCTACGACATTACGCCTGTGTAATCTATACAGACGGACATGCTCAACCCTCCGTTTGGGGAGAACAAGCATACAACCCCACATGTGAGATTACAAAAGAAGTGTGGCGCGGAGGAAAATTAAAACCTCTATTAACAAAAACACACTCAGTTGAAACTAATTCAGAACTACAAACTGAAATAATAGCATTGAAAATGGCGCTAGATAATGCGGATCGCGAATTCCCGACACTTATAGTGTCAGATTCATATTACTGCGTCAAAGCATATAACAAGGATTTGCAGACATGGATTCAGAACGGTTACAAAGATGACACAGATGCACCAATAAAGCAGAAATTGCTCTGGGAACAAATAGCTCTTTTACAAAAAGAACTACCAAAGACTCACGTGACACACTCACTGAGTCATCAGCGTGATGGCGTTCACGTTGTAGGGAATTCATTGGCTGAAACAGCCGCAGCGGCAGCCACTAAACCGGCTCCCGTAGATCGAAAAAAGCGTACATTAAAATACATTGACGATGAAACAATGCTGCCGGTGAAAACGTCATCAAAAGGCGACTGCTCAGAGTTACCGATCAACTATCCACTCAATTATACATACATAATCGATGCAAACTCCGTCCCTTTTGCTCGAATCCCTGGAGTGGGGGATAGAGTGATTCCAAACATGGACAGGAGAAACTTGTTAATCGCAGACGCACACATGGGCGAGGGTCTCAGACACCTCAAACTGAAAGATTCTCTGGAAGAATTACAATCACGGTACTGGTGGCCAGGCATGAGCCTGCATCACACCATGTTTGTAAAAAACTGCCCAAACTGCAACAGAGATCGCAGTGGGGAGAGAAACAGTTTAATACCTCGTCGTATCAAGGCAGATAATATGACCAATAAAAAGCAGGGCTTGCGATTAACATATACAGGCTAGTTTCCACTTATAATGTAGATCACCAGCACTCGGCTGACGTCCGGACTGTTATACAAAGATTTGCGAGTCTAAATGGCATATACGCTAAGAGCATGTTACGTTTGACCATTGTCTTCACTCTAGCCCTCCGGCCGGGGGGGAAACATGGCCAAATGAGCACAGCCCAGCGGGAATCTTCTCACTTCCTTCCTGAGGGTACGGGATGGTGTAAAGAAAAAACCAAGGCAGAAAGCAATCTATAATGGAAAGGATATTAGGTTCGGGAGCTGGGTGGGTCAAACATCTAATAAGTGTCCAACGTAGTCTAAATAACTTGCCAAGAAATTCTCTGAAGGGATTCAGTCCGTACGAATTATTATTTGGAACTAGAATGATTATCTCTGACCTCGACAGTCAGACTTCAGTGGTTAAAGAAAAAAGCTTTGATGTCAAAGACCGTTTGGCTATTTTGCAGGACTTAAACAAAACAAGAAAAGACCTGAGCAACATACAGTTGAAACAACAGCCAACAACCACTGAAGAATCACCACCTGTCCCAGCAAGACCTGTCTGGATTCCAAAAGTCGGGGATCTAGTCAGGGAGAAGATCGCGGTAAAGAAGGAATTTGGGCCTTCTTACAGAAAAGCAGTTCCTGTCTTGTCTGTCAACGGGACAAGATCAGTTGTACTACCGCCACTTGCTGGTAAAAAGGAGAACCGAGTTGTATCCATCGACCTGGTAAAACCACAACATGTGGCCGATAACAAACAGTAGGCCAAGTGGACTCCCAATTAGTAGCAGAACACCAAGGTTTATTTTTTTTTATTTTTTTCTATTGATGCAAGAAAGTTGATTGCACTGTTCATCGCATATAAAGAAATACATAGGAATCGCCTACAACCCCAACGGGCCGGCTACAAGTTCTCACAGCAGATACAGCTGGTGTTAGTTGAACACAGCCCATCAGCCGACATCCAATGGACCGGCGGCGTAGTATCATACAATCCAGACGCTGGTCACAGTGCCATACTCGCCTATGTGTTCGTTAGTATTCTTACATTTTTTACCCTTTTTTTTTTTCATTTAACTTAACAGAACTTAAAGTAACAACATATTACCCAACAAGTGATCCCCTTCTCGCTACTAATAATCTGCACCACAGCATCCGTCCTCCTCAGTGCCAATACTATACATTAATACGCTCTATTCGCACCTTCAGATGAATATGTCACTCAGTGTCCGCGTCCGAGTCCGACGCGCCATGCGTTAATAAATATGTGCGTAGGAATCCCCAATAGTCTCTAGGTCTAGATCCGATCGGCAACTCCTCTTCGTATGTATTGAGTGTGTCACGACAATACACCATATCTTCAATCCAGTGTTTTACCTCCGGGACTCTCCTGCTGTTCCAATGGAGGGACACTCTTCTTTTAGCTAACAGTAGTGCAACTACACAGAATTTGCGTTTCAAAGCTCTAAGCTGTGGAACAATACCCAACAGACAGATTTTAACGTCACACAGCACAGACACTCCGAGCATTTCACCCAAAACCTGCATGACCTGCTCCCAGTATCCGGCTACCTTGCGACAGTGCCAAGCTAGATGCATGAAGTCTGCATCATCTTGGTTACATCTGCAGCATTTCGAGTCGTCTCTCAAACCATATTTATATAGTCGTTGAGGCGTATGATACACTTGATGCAGATATTTGTAATGAATGATTTTCAGGTTACCATTTGATGTCAACATGCCAGTAAGCATACATGCGGCTTCCCATTCATTATCCGCCAGAGGTTCCCCCAGCCCAGAGTTCCATTTGTCCTTAGCTTTGTCTGTGTTCCCCCCTACAGCTCCCTGTATGCTCGTGTATAGCTTAGATACTAGGTGTGACGCTGTGGGAGTGGTGAGGAGCAGTTGCAGGGGTTCCAGTGTCTTTGGTTCTTCTGGATGCGTGGGGTAGTGTTCCCGAAGTGCTCTCTGTAGCCGATAGTAATTAAAGCTGAAGAGCAGGGATGGGTTGCAGATGTATTGCATTTTGTCCAGGGTCTGGAATGCACCATTCATATACAGATCCCCCAGCGTGTCTAAGCCAGCCCGCTTAAGCAGATCCATACCAATCTGTTCCTGTGTGACCGAAAGGGCCGGGTGGTGCGCTAGTGGAAGCCCTGGTGCATATAGTGGTAAGCTGTGCGCTGCCTTTCCCATCAATCTCCATGCCTCCGTGGTCGTATTAACCGGATTGATATCGTGATCATGTAGCCTAGGGCGTTTATGTGTCAGTATGTTAGATAGAGGAATCGGATCTGCATCTCCCGCTTCCACAGCCACATGTGTCAAAAAGGGTATACTGTGATACCAGAAATGCGCGAATTGCGCTTGAGCGCATAAGTAGTACAGGTAGAAGTCTGGGACCTTAAATCCCCCCCTAGCATATGGCAGTGTCATGGTGCGCAGCTCCATCCTCGCCTGTTTGCCTGCCCAAAGCAAGTTAAGTACCAACGTATTGATGCTACGGAATACTGCTGCTGGAGGTTTGATTGGAATATTATTGAATAAGTACAGGAACTTTGGCAGAAGTACCATTTTTACGATCGCGGCTCTATCTGCCAAGGACAAGGGAAGTCTATTCCACCTTTTAATTTTGTCTTCAAGGGTCGCTATGGTACGCCCGTAATTCGTCCGTATGACCAATTCCGGGTCTCTGTGGAACCACACACCCAAATATTTCGTCGGTTCCTCCTGCCATTCCAGTGGGTAGTCTAATTGTGTTGGGCGTGTGCTGTCCGTCAGTGATAAGATAAGGGATTTATCCCAATTTATCTGCAGTCCGGACTTTTGACCAAATTTTATGTATTCCCGTAAAAGCGGATTTAAATGCTGTTCGGGGTTTTTTACATATAACACCATGTCGTCCGCATAAAGCGAGATGTGTATGGGACGGGAGGGCATTTGAAGTGCAGAGTAGTGATGATGTTGTCGGATTTTACAAGCTAGCGGTTCTAAAATTAATGCGAATAACATTGGTGAGAGTGGGCAACCTTGCCGAGTGCCTCGGCCTATGGGGATCGGGTCCGAAATGTACTTGTTCACTCTAATGCGTGCAGTCAAATCAGTGTATAACATTGATATCCATCCCAGAAAAATCATCGGGAATCCCATACGCACCAGCACTGCCTGAATAAAGGGCCAGCCGATAGTGTCAAATGCCTTTGCGGCGTCAAGCAAGACTGCCACAGCCTTCGTTTCAGGAGCCAGATAGTGTGCCAGTGCAAACAATGTGCGTGTGTTATGTGTGGTGGCTCTATCTGGGATGAATCCGGACTGGTCAGGCCTTATTAACAGGGGCATAAGAGGTTTTAACCTATCAGCCAGCAGACTAGCTATTATTTTCGTGTCTACGTTTAACAACGAAAGAGGGCGGTATGAGTCACATTTGTCTTCGTCTTTGCCCGGTTTCAGCAGCGTGACGAGCAAGGCTTCCCTCAATGACGCTGGCAGCGTCTGGGCTTCATGTGCTGCCCCGTATAGACGCACTAAGTGCGGGGCAAGTAAGTCAGCATACTTTTTATAGAATTCCGTTACGAAGCCATCTGGCCCGGGCGCCTTGTTATTCGGTAAGCGCTGGATGGTGTCTGTGACGTCCTCTACCGTTATTGGGCGCTCTAAGTATTGCCTATGCCCATCTGCTAGCCATGCCAGTTCAATATCTTCCATGTATGCTAGTAATTCAGCCTGAGAGGGTGACGGGCGCGCTTCATATAGGGTGCCGTATGTGTGCATGAACTCTGTCAGTATCCCCTTAACATCAGTGATCACCTCCCCCGAGTCAGTACAGATGGACTTAATATTTTGTTGAGGTTTACCTGAGCATATTTTAGCAGCCAGTTCCCTGCCCGGCCTGCCCCCCTCACCATATCTTCTAGCAGTCGCCCGTTTAGACACATATTGAAGCTCGTCCGTTGCGTATTTGTTATGTTCTGTTAGCAGTGCTTGAATGTCCCCCAGCACCTTCGTGTCACCTGTCTGGGTGTATGCTTGTTCCAGGTCTTGAATGGTACGTTCTCGTGTGCGCAATTGTTGTCGTATATCTTTGAGGATACCTGAGGACGTACTAATACAGACTCCCCTTATCGTAGCCTTAAAGGCCTCCCATAGTAAACCCGGGTCCTCAGTCGATGGGCCATTTATGTCAAAGTATTCCACTATCGCCTTGTGTATGGTGTCACTATATATCGGATCTCGCAGCGCAGTGGCATTGAAGCGCCATGTAAAGGGTGGTGGGTCATAATGCGGGATGGCTACCTCTAGCATTACAGGGTTGTGGTCGGACAGCGTGCGTGGTAAATGTTTGATATCTGTAACCCACGAAAATACTTCACTTGTGCCTAGCCAGTAGTCCAGCCTGGACCAGCTGTTTTTCGCCGCGTTAACGTGTGTCGCCATTGTCACCCCTTGGTTACGTACCCTCCACATATCCATCATATGAAGGTCTTCCATGACGTCCAATAGCATCATCCTGGCCCTCCCATGTTGTTCCACTGTATGTGCTGCCCTGTCTATTGTGTCCTGAAGCGTGACATTGAAATCACCCCCCCATATCATGTGAGCCACCTGGAAGTCAGCTATGGTGTGCCATACATTACTGAAGAATCCCGGGTCGTCTACATTAGGTCCATATATATTGGCTAAGAGCATCTTCTGCCGTCTAATCGTGCCCGCCACAACAACGCTTCTCCCATCAGTGTCCCTGTGTATGTCAGTGATCTCAAAATTTGTCCCTTTCTTTATTAATATGCTCACCCCCCTAGAGTAAGACGAGTAGCTCGAATTTGTGATGGATTCTGCCCATTTAGTGCCCAATGTGGAGGTGCCATCACGGGCCAAGTGTGTTTCCTGTAAGAAAACAATGTTAACATTCAACCGATCAAAATATGCAAACAATCTCCTAATCTTTTTTGGGTTGCCCAGACCTCGCACATTCCAAGTGAGGAATTTCAGCGTACTAAGTTGCGCCATCACTCACGATATTGAAACTGGCTTTCAGAAACAGTTTATGCAAGAGGATGAGTAACATTACCACGATCATCACAGCCACTGTGCAAGTAAGTGTACTATGCCAAGTCAATAACAGTGCAGAGCGACGGTATCTAAAACCTGCGTGGCTATGTATGGTCAAGGAGATCGCCATGCTTCTCAGATACAGATTCTGTAGCTCGGTAGATTCTAACTCCCCCCCCCTCCCTCCACCCACTTTAGCACCCAAACTTTGCCAAAGCCATCCCCTAATAAACAGTAACATCAGTCGAGAACTCAGTTTGGGGCGCACCCGCCTGGGGGTGTCACCAGGGTCACACAACTCCATCCACAAGGTGGACGTGGACAGACGCTTATGACGTCTTTAACTTAATTCGCATTGCAATTCTCCTCTCCCTCTCCTCCCGCCATCTATGAACATTAATAGTGTAAAGTCGATATCAGAGCAGCAAACTCTATCATACCCAGGCCCGCAGTGCGGCAGCAGTCCAAGTCTGCGCTCACTAGGGGGATCTACCCGAGGACCTGCCACTTCATGTCTTCCTGAAACCTGTGCATCAGTTAGCGGTGCATTTCGTACCTCCGATCCCAGTGGCTTGCCATGCACCCACCGGACACTTCCGGTCCTCTGAGTACTCACTGCGCGGTTGTTCATCTCAGGATTAGTCGCTGTAATCAACAGTTCGATTGGCTTGTTGCTTCAGGCACCTACATTGTCTAAAGTGAGTCTGGTGCCTACTTAGATTAACCTGGCACAGCCGCCCCTCACGTCGCCATAGGTGAATGATCTTCTCGGCCACGTAGTCTTTTCAGGGACAGCTCGCAGATATCGCGGTACAGCTCGTCAGTCCACATCACTCGTCGGTTCCGCTCTTTCCTGTGCTTTTCGACGTTTCACATGTTGCTTGATGAAATCATGCGCAGCCTGCACCGTCTGCAGAATGATAGGCTTACCCACGTTCGTGATTTTGAGTTTCGCGGGGTATAGCATTGCGTACTCAAGACCCAGATCCCTTAATTTTTTCTTCACTGGAGCAAATTCTCTTCGCGACAGTTGTACCGCCATGGTGTGATCAGGATAAAATTCCAGAGTATTCCCCTGATGTGTGACTTTACCCATGTCTCTGGCGAGCCTCAGCACAATGTCTCTGTCTCTGTAATTGAGCACTCTGGCAATTATCATTCGTGGTGCAGCCCCTGACTTTGGTACAGGTGCCAGTGAGCGGTGAGCGCGTTCGATCAGAAACATCGGGGAGAGTTTGTCGGCGCCGAATATGTCTGTCAGGAGCCGTTCGATATAGGTCTCCATTCTCCCCGTGTTGGTGGATTCCGGTAGGCCTGATATGCGGAGGTTGTTCCGCCTGGACCTGGCTTCCTGGTCCTCCACCTTAGCGCGCAGGGTCTCCACCGTCTTCTCCAAGCCCCCGCAGATCTTCGAGGTGTTGTTGTGCTCGTCTTCCACTCTGGAAATCCTCTGCTCCGCTTCAACAATCCGCTCGTCGTGCTTCTCTATTTTGGCTGCCATGTTGTCAACTCTTTGCACCACGCTGTCCAGTTTGCCATTCATCTCCTGTAGGCTCAGCTGGATCGCTCGCAGCACCGTCTCCATGCCTGACCCCTCTGCCATTGTTACCTCGCCCTCCAGGTCCGGGGGGGACCCCGTAGTTTTCTGCTGCTTTTTTGTTTCAAATGGGAGCTTGGTTTGTTGTTTCTCTGGCTTCCCCATGTTCCACTGCGATGGAGGCGTGGTAGACGTGGTCGCCTTCGGGCTGCCTGTCAGTTCTCTGTTAGATGTAGGGGTGTCGTGGAGTGTCGGCTTCTTGATGCCCCACCTCGGGGTGCGTCTATTCATTTGCCCCAGTGGCCGCAAGGAGCGTCGTCAATGGTGCAGGTATATACGTCGCCGTCGGTTACCAGGATCCATACATGTGCGGTATCAGTGGCAAAGTGCGTCCTCAGCGCCCGGCTTCACTGGGCAATGACATGTAGCGTGAGTCTGCACCGGACTGCACTTCTGAATCCTGCAGCGCTTCTATAGATACTGTGTGCTTCCGCGTCCTGGGCTCCAACCTCCACCCTCCCCAGGCATTCAAAGCGTCAGTTTCACAATGCGTGGACCAGCGGGACAGCAGCCGCTTCTGTGGTGCATTCAGGAAGGCTCATTCATCACACGCTTACCGCCAGTGTAGCCTGTTGTGATCAGAGACACCGTACTGCTTGCTCCGTGGGCGGCCGACGCTGCTGGTCATTTGCGTTCCAGCGCCTCCGCCATCTTGTCCCCTCTGGAACGCACATCGGAGGTTACCGTTATCTGCCAGTTAGGTCGATCACCTTGAAGTCGCTGCCTCACATTCCGCCAGGCACCCTCAATCTGCACATTTACCGATAACAGGACACTCACAGCAGTCGCTAGGCTTCATGAAGCGCCGACGTCAGTCAGTGCAGTGAGCGGCCATTTTGTGCTGCACCGGCAGCTTCCCGGTTGTTCGCTGTTTTCTTGATGACCGACCCGCTGTTATCTACATCAAAGCCACAGGTGCGTCGGCCTCATGTTCCGACGACTTAAACTGTCTTTTGTTCACCGCAGCAGCGGGTTTGAGAGGCGAAAGGAGGCCCGCGATCGCGTCTGTCCGGCGGAGCCGACACTTCAGCCAGCCATCCCGCAGTGCGCCCTCTAGCGCCCCCCAGAACACCAAGGTTTGCTACCAGTACAGAGGTCCTAACGAAGAGGCTCATCACATTCGAAACGCCTACAGAAGAACAACAAGGACTATGCAACGATGCAATAGAACTCAGACCTCTGAAAACCCAAATAAAAACATTTAGCAGGGACACACCAATCTATAATGAAGTACCAAGTGAAAATGCAAGAAAAAAAAATCCTGAAGCAATTGGAACAATTGACAGAACTGCATCCGGCTACTTCATCAACTTCGATGATTCCTCTGAAAGCCTCAATGAATCAAAGACACAGCCATCATCAAAATCCTTTAAAGACAAAGCTAAGGAACTTTTGAACAAACTGAAAGAAACATATCTGATTTCTCCATGGATTGAATTTTGGGTGGGTTTTGGTGCATTTATCCTCATACTTTGGCTCATCATGGTATTAACTTTGGGACGCTTCATTGAGGGAAAAATGCTAAAATGGACACAGCAAGTCAGAACATCAACTTGGTCCTCAAACCACACACATCTTCACACGTCGAGAAAAGAGAACTTTCTTCAGCCAACTTCACAGCCAATCCTATACCTGGTGGGGTAGCCTGGGACAACACTGACTATGAAATTTATGGTCCGGTCGAGATCCTGAAATACCCACACCAAATCAAGATCTCCTTGAGTGACTTTGCAAAACCAAACTCATTTGCTGATGATTGGGACTTCGAAAGCATTAATAACATGATGTCTGATTTAGTAATGTCTGCTAAATTTACAAAACATGATTATTTGCAAGGTTCTACAAATTATGATAGTATGTATTGCTATAACCACTATGGTAACCATTTTTTACATAAATCTGCACAACCTAGAAATGTTTTAAATTATAATCAATGGGAACATTGTGCAACACCTCCAAAAGGGAGCTCAAGAACCGTTTACGACAAATATTCATATTTTTCAGGTTTTAACACAAGTAATGCTGAAACATTTTATTATAAATTGTCAAACAAGACAGGGATGAAAACCATGATAACCAACACAAAGTTGATATATTCAGATTCATTCTTCGAAGAAATGAATACTTTAGGATTTAATTATTGGGACAAAAATGTTGATTTGAAAAGTGTTTGGGGTACAAAAGAATGGCAAGTACAGGGTTTAGAAGCTTTGTTTAGAGCTTGCATGATCCCAGAACAAATGATATTTTTAAATGACACTGTTCAACAAACCACCTGTCTTGGCCTAGCCAAAATCAAAGATTTAAATAAACCGTCTATTCCAAAGCCAACAATGTTTAGCAATAGCTCTGATACGGATGAAGAGATAGACGTAAACCATATATTAAACCAAAACAGAACACATCCTGATTGGAAACAATGGTTGATCTGGCCCACAGATACAAATAACTGTCAAGACAGATTCCTGAATAAAACACAGGGGTTCAAAATGACCAGGCCAGACCCTAGATATCCCCAAAGACATCACCCAGGGATAATAACAACCTACAACCTGTGGGCAAATTATGCCTTCAATGGCTACAAACTTCCACACTGCCTGAAATTAAGCAACACCTAACTTTACTTACTGATGGTGCTGACTTGCGTGATTTCATAATGGGACCACGCAAACAGCGTCAAAAGCGTTTCATAGCAGCCTCTGTATATGCAGCATACAATGAGGCCTGGAAGGTTAATCAAATTGAAACAGCAGAGAGAATACGGGAAATTGACCGTATTAATTTGGAAAAATCACTTTCTGTAGTAGACAATGGGTTAATGACTCTGTCCTCCAGAATTTTTTCATTGGACAGCATTGTGTCTTCAGCAATCGATATATTATCGCAAGACTTACTGTTATTACAACATGGTCAGTCACAATTGCGTTCTATTGTACAGCTTGGCTGGACGTTACAAAATCTGCGTTCAGGCTATGTGCCTTGGCGTTTAATCAACACAACGTCACTATTCCAAATCTTTAACCTTACTGATAGACAAATCGGTATGGTGCAAAAGGGTGCTGATTATACAATCTTGAGCATTGAAAAACTAGAAAGATTACCAATGACAATGTCAGAACGACCTGTCAGTGAATGGATAATCCACGGAATCATAAATATTCCAATCTCAACCTTCAGGTTTCAATACTGCCAAAAATATATACAGGCTGGCATGTACGAGAAATTGGGGAAGGGGTACCTTAAAACAACTTGGAACCTGCCCTATTCACATGCATGTGTCAGTAATAAAGGACAGAAAGTGTTTCTTAGTGGCAACAATTGTGCTATGTCACTAAGCGGCACGCTTCTGTGTAACGGAATTAGTTTGCATGGAGCCTGTGAAGGGAATTCATACAACCTTTCATGTCACCAGCAAGGCGCACCTGCAACTGAAATAGAACCATTCTTTCAAAGACTCTATAATGGGAGTTACATTCTTATTGTAGACCGCAAATGTTGTAGTCTTATGCCCGGGACTCCTTATCTAGTCACTACGACTGCGAAGGTCAAGTGCTGTGGACGTTCTTTGTTCCCCAGCTCCTTTCCAGACAGGGAGGCAAGGGCATGGCCCAGTTTGAAAATTACTTCTATTCGAATAGATACTTTAAGCAGAATGAAAACAGTGCTTCTTCAGACGCCTACAAGGCTCACGTCATCAAAAGAAACGTATGATCTACAAGTCGCAAGGACGACTGCAGAGATACATACATTATTATCGACTAATTCCCCCGTACATTTCGCGGAAATCCTGAGCGAAATCTTAAATATTTCTGATACCACTGGGGTCTCAAAGGTATTTAAGACAGTATTTTCGATGGCATTAACACCATTCAAAGCCATACTGGGTATTTTTCCAGATTTCGTCCATTCGATTTTTGGCGGACTTCCCCTGATCCTGGGACTAATTGCAGGAATCCTATTCTTAGTCCTTATTTTTCGTTATGGCAACCCATGTCACAGATCAAACTCTCGCGACAATGGAAGATACAATCCTAGCCATTGGATACCGGAACCGGATATCAAAAATCCTGGGACTCTCCCGGCTTAGAGACCTGAACATGACTTGGTTTCTATCATTTCGACCAATGTGGCAAAGATGTGTTTTACCTGTATTGAGATGTCTGCTATGCGGAGAAGAATGCGTGTTAGACACCTGTCTGACGCTACAATCGGATGCGCCAGTGGATGCAGATACATTGTTGGTTCCTACCAAGGTTCACGCTTTGTGCTGCCCTCAAAGGCTGCCAATCCTGATGACGGCATTCATGGAGTCTTCACCACTACGATTGAAGAGTAGTGAAGTTCATGATGAAAGCAGCATTAATCAGGTACGACCTTCTGTCAGCAATGCGAATCAGAATGTCAATGGAGACAATCATGCGCACGAATGCATGGTTACACCTATTTCCGACTTAGTGGAACTTTCCCATGAAGCTGTTGACAGTTTTTTCGAAAGCCTTAATGATATGATGTTCTCTCCGGAACAGAAATAGAGACTTTTGAGCAAGATCACACACGGCGTTCCCTGAATTCGGCCTTCAACTTTAAAAATAAAGTCACATGAACAATTTTTCCCACCAGTTCACGGACAGCAATTATTTAGCAGCCCCAATTTATTTTTTACAAAATTTTCGGGACACTTATCTTCTGCTTAAAGTAAGAAACTATTCCTAGAGAACTAAGATTTCTATTTTTAGATACTTTATAAACTTTAGTTGCCCGCTGGTATGTTCACAAATATTTTATTATGTGATGAAATGGTCTCGAGCTTTCTTTCTGTATAGCCATATTAAGAGCCATTTCATGTGTATTTCTCATATACCAAATAAGCAATAATGTCTACAAATGCGTGTTTACTTTAGCGTTTAATTCATAGCTTAAGTGCATACAATATATATGACTGCAATTTTTCAGTATATTTGAAAATTTCAAAATGCATTTATGTATTTTGGGGTGGTGAGGTATACACTATACTCTATAGTATGTTGTACTATGTTATACTATGCATAGATTAGTAAATATGACCATAGTTAGCGTGGAGTGGGTGTCATGTATTCCTATAGGTTCTGAATCAATCCCCCTATTCCTGACCCTATTCTGGTTAAACTAACTATCAAGTTAACTAACAGTCAGCCCATGAGGCAAGAAAAGCCCCCATGATGCAGATACCGTTATCTGACGCAGTCACACTACGGCACAGGAACGTGTTATCTGATTAGGTCATAACGCTTGAGATCTAATTAGACAAGCGACATTCCTCCAGCCCCTGATAAGGCATACGACGTTCTCATAACAAATCAAACTTATGACAACCTGGAAAATCCGAGCGGCCATTGTTTTGATTTCACAGAGAACTTCAGTAAAAGAATGTGCTAACGAGCAAGTCGTATGACATCTTTATTGACGTATCTAAGTCCATCCTTACGTCAATCTCGGCACCTTTAAGGTATAAATATTGCCGATCTTGCCCTATGCAAACACACGCGTGGTGACAAGACGGAGCAGCCATACTTGCCGAAGCCCAGAAGCAGAGCAGACCCCGCTGGCAGCAGCCCCGCCTTCCTGACGCGCTGAGAGACGCGCTGCTATCTCCTACCGAGAGACCCAGCACCGGCGCTTTCGGGCAGCCCTCGCAGGCAGCCTGGAATATCGAGACCAGAGAAAGAGATACCATTCCTCATTCATCCTAACTTCCAGGTACAGGACTGAATAACCCCTCACAGAGAATTCTTTAGTTATTCACTTGGCAAAAACAAACTTAACTTAAACTGTAACTTTCTATTCCCGCCCACGCATTAGACTTAGGTCAGGTACACGGGGTAGGCGTATTTAGAAACACCAGTTGAGTACGTTTAGTCAAATGTATATGTGTATGTAAATATATTTTAATCATTTTAAACATCATATGGCTCAGAAACCATATCAATGTTTTTACAGTATTATTTTATACTATTGCTTTTAATGTATGCACTTTACTTAACTATAAGTATTGCAATAATATCGATCCATTTCTCTTGTATGAGAAAAGAGACTGATCAATAAATAACACCTTTTTATTGAACACGCCCGTCTCTTCCTTTTCTCTACAATCTGATGAGACTAAGAATGCACGTACTGACTGAGTAAAATAATTGCCTTGTGCTCACACGACTCTGGAGATACACTCTTGATTAGGGGAGAGCAAAGTTGTCATGTTCTATGGTTGTCAGAAACTAAATCCCTTCTTGTCTAATCAGGGGAGTTAATTCTTTCCTGAACATTCGAGAAAGTTTCTAGCGAACTCTGAGCTACGCTGGCAAACCCAAAACTTAAGTCTAGTATCGACAGTAGTAGACCTAGTTAACGTCTGGCCTAGGCCTTTACTGCTGTAGGTATTATTCCAATGCGCAGAGCCTATTGGGAAGATAGGAACTACACTACAGGAAGACATGGCTTGGCAGTTCAGGCTGGACTGTTCCCATGAGGCACAGGGTCAGACTGATTTGCATATAGCCATGTCTGAACTGGGGTGGCAGAGTGGGCTAAAGAACGGTGATGGATTCAACCCAGATCTTTTGACTGGGTGTGAGTGTTTGATTGATTCAGATGTCCGTCCATCACCACCCCCTTTTGTACCGCTTTTGGCCGCCATAAGTGTGGCAGGGTATGCTCAGACGTGAGTCCCTTGCTCACTTTGCCACTGGATTCAAGCAAGCCGGGCTGAAGACGGCTGGAATGCCAGAAACCGGTCCTCGGAAGCTTGTTTCCGGTCCAGGGAAGACATGGCTTGGCAGTTCGGGCTGGACTGTTCCCATGAGGCACAGGGTCAGACTGATTTGCATATAGCCATGTCGGAACTGGGGTGGCTGAGTGGGCTAAAGAACGGTGATGGATTCAACCCAGATCTTTTGACTGGGTGTGAGTGTTTGATTGATTCAGATGCTCCGTCCATCACCACCCCCTTTTGTACCGCTTTTGGCCGCCATAAGTGTGGCAGGGTATTCTCAGACGTGAGTCCCTTGCTCTCTTTGCCACTGGATTCAAGCAAGCCGGGCTGAAGAAGGCTGGAATGCCAGAAACCCGTCCTCGGAAGCTTGTTTCCGGTCCAGGGAAGACATGGCTTACAGCTGTCTAAAATTCCACTCTTCGAGCTTCCTGCTCGACCCCTCACTCGACCACAGGTAAAAGAGTTACCTTGATGTTTGGGACAGCCATGAGGACCAGATTACCTAAATGAAACAACAGAGGAGCAGATACCGAGGAAAAAATTAGCATGAAAGATTTGGATTGTAAAAGGAAAATGAAGGCCTATGCAGACAAGCGTTGATATGCAAATGATATCACATTCACTATAGGAGATCGAGTGCTTGTTCGTCAACATAGAAAATGAAAGTGTAATGCTCCTTCGAATGCTGAATCATTCCATGTTGTGACCAGCAAAGGACACATGGTGACTGCCCAACATCCTGGGAAGTCCATTACGAACGACTCTTCGCATTTCCGACATGTGGCTCATTGCTCTACAGGCACTGATGTCTTTGTTGAGACTGGTTCTCAAAGGACAAGTAAAGAACGCCTGACTGCTACTGTTTCTCCATCACCAACACCAGTCATGGACATTTCTACTGCCTGTCCCCAGTTTCCAAAGACACAGTTGATCCAGGCACCACAACGACTTATTGAGGATCTCTAATTGTATATATCTGTAAGTAACTCATTTTTAAAATTTAAATGGGGAAATGTAGTGTTGTGTGAGTTTGTAATGACGGAACCCTTGTGGCTTCTGATGGACTTAATTTGTGAGTCATTTAGAAGATATGACATATCTTAGAATTAGAAATTGGAAGGTGCACTCTTTCTTGGAGTTAATGAAGCAGTGTAAAGAAATATTCCATAATTTAGTCCTTTTATTCAGTAATTTTCTTAAAACTGGCACACAGCCAACGCGTTTCGTTCCTGAAACTTTGCCAGTGGGAACTTCGTCAGGGCTCCTATATAGCAAGTGTCCAACCACAAATGGCAATTATTAGACCTCAAGGATTGGTATGTACAGTAAACTTTCTCAAAAGCACTTTCATTCGTCATATGCTTTATCTAGCACTGCAGTAAAACTCCCTCGTTTTGTCTAGTGGATGAATGATCTCACAGGAAGCAGCGCAAATGGCATGATAACCCGCATCATGCCATTTGCGCTGCTTCCTCCCTCCTTCGAGCTCTGACAACTATTTGCTACTGCATTTCGTATGAAGGAATCTAGTTTCACTGCAGTGCTAGATAAAGCATATGACGTACTGCAATAAAACTCCCTCGTTTTGTCTAGTGGATGAATGATCTCACAATTCCAATTATAGTGGTCGTGAGGAAATCCTAAGACACAATAGGTGTCTCAGTAGTCATCAATGGGCCACAAGTTAGGTATTGCATTGTCATCTAACCCCTTAAGATGCAGGTCTGCTTCGTTGTTGAGCCTTGCAGGGATGTCTTCAGATCGATGCTGCATCAGCGTCAAACCTCACAGGAATGTCCTCGGATTGGCACCGCAACAGTGTCAGAGGGTGCTGCGTCGGTTCTGATCAGCGCAAAGTCATCCCTGAGTCATTTTATGCAGGAAAACAGCTGCAGAACCCGCTTTTAAGGCCCAGGACTAGATTGGCACTTCTTGGCAGGGTAGGACTCACAGTTGGCAGAGCCCAGCAGCTGATTCAGAGTTGAAGGAAGTCTTTGATGGCCCTGAGACTTCAAGAACAGGGGCACGCCAGGAAGCCCTTGGAGAAACTTGGGTTCAAGGATGTAGAGTGGGTTCAGTCCTACTCAATCTTAGGCAAGAGGCAGCAGGACAGCACAACAAAGCAAGTAGAAAAGTGGCAGTCCCTCCTACAGCACAGCCACAAGCAGGCAGCATGTCAACAGAGCAAGCAGTTAGTAGAGTGGCAGGCCCACAGCAGCTCTTCCTGACAGAATGTTGTTGGCTCCAGCAAAGTTCTGATTTGGTGGTGTCAGGGGTCTAGTACTTATACCCAGTTGTGCCTTTGAAGTGGGGGAGACTTCAAAGAGGCCTTTTAAGTTCACAAGGTCCCTGCCTTTCCTGCCCTGGCTCCAGACTTACTACAGAGGGGTAAGCAGCTCTTTGTGTCGGGACAGGCACAGCCCTATTCAGGTGAAAGTGTCAGGTTCTACCGTCCAATCTACATCAGGATGGCCCATAAGCCTGGTGATGAGCCATCAGGATGCAAATGTCACACCCCAGCTCCTTTTATGTGCGACTGTCTAGAGGGACTGCACAAAGCCCAACCAAGACATGTATTCAGAGACAGACAGAGGCACAGAATGGCTAAAGTCAGAAAATGTCAACTTTATAAAATTTGAAATCTGAATTCACCATAAGTTGTGATTTTAAATTGTGAGCCCAGAGACACCAAACTTCAAATCTCGATCTTTTCCCATTTGGAAATTACACTTAAAAGATATTTTAAGGCAATCCCAATGTTAATGTGTGGGAGAGATAGGCCTTGTAGTAGTCAAAAATGAATGTAACTGTTTTTCACTACCAGGACATGTAAAACTCAAAAATACATTACTCTGAAGGTTTTCCATTATTTCACAAACTGTTTTGAAGGCAGGAACATGGCGGCGAGCGAGCAATGTGGTTCAGGAGCTCCACCCACGGGAATCTGAGAGAGCTGCAGAAATGTGTGGTTACCTGTTTTCTTTTCGTTGAACAAGGGGCCCCTTAAGTGTATGCTGGTCGGGGGTCGAAGCAGTGTCTGCTCGGCCCTTTGTGGCGCCAATGTGCTGACAATTAAGGCTTCAGTGGTTCGTGGCAGTGAGTGCGCTCGCCAGTATCAGAGCAGTTCAGCATTTCATTCCTAGACGCTGACGCAATTTCGGCATGAGCAGCACCTGGAGAGTTAGCACAAGCTTTGGTGAACAGGCGGCAGTGGGAAGGAAACAGTTTAGCAGGCAGAAGCCTATGGAAACTGGAAGACAGCGGGTTGAGGTTAATGCTACATTTGGGGGTCCAGGGGTTGCACCAGGCGAATATAAAGACCTGGATACTGTTAAGAAGGCTCTAGGGAAGGAATCGTTCGCAAAAGATATAAACTATGGTGGAAGACATTACTGCATAGCAAATCTGGCTCCCGAATTGGGACCAGCAGAGGGAAGAGTGGTTCTGAGGTCAAACAGCCAGCAGGGTTCAGCCCATGATGTGCTAAGAAGTCCTCCAATAAAGCACCATTAAAAAGGGGCCTTGTGTCAAAGGACAGAAGTAGTGATATTGCTGCTAGATGCCCCATCCTCACTGAGGACATTCTTCAAAGTAAATGTTATGAGCAGTGTATGAACGGTGACCGTCCTGACCCAGTCAGCTACGGTCGCTCCACTCGCTCCCTGGACCTACTTGCACCTGATTGTGCCCCCGATCTCGCCTGGTATCATCTGGAGACTGATATTGCCCTCAGCTCTGCTGCTTGATCTCTGATTGTGCCCCCGATCTCGCCTGTGATCGTATTGCTGTATCTGGTATCGTATTATTGTTGCTTTTCAACTGTTGTGCCTAGCTTGCGCCTGGTTGTGCCCCCGATCCCCCCCACTGCATTTTGTACTGTACCATTTGGTCCTAGCTCCCTGCCGCTGCTCCCCCGCGGCCCCACCCCCGTTCCCTCGAGCTTCCCTGGACATCGCCACCCCGCTCCCGCCTCCCAGCTGCTCCTCCCTCCCACTAGCAAACAAATAGGTAGTCCCGTGAGCGGAAGCGCTGTGACCGCCCTGACCCAGTCAGCTACGGTCGCTCCACTCGCTCCCTGGACCTACTTGCGCCTGATTGTGCCTCCGATCTCGCCTGGTATCATCTGGAGACTGATATTGCCCTCAGCTCTGCTGCTTGATCTCTGATTGTGCCCCCGATCTCGCCTGTAATCGTATTGCTGTATCTGGTATCGTATTATTGTTGCTTTTCAACTGTTGTGCCTTGCTTGCGCCTGGTTGTGCCCCCGATCCCCCCCACTGCATTTTGTACTGTACCATTTGGTCCTAGCTCCCTGCCGCTGCTCCCCCGCGCCCCACCCCCGTTCCCTCGAGCTTCCCTGGACATCGCCACCCCGCTCCCGCCTCCCAGCTGCTCCTCCCTCGCTCCGCCCCCTCCACTCACCACTTATGACAGCTGCACTTCCGCGCAGCGGACGAGCCCCAGGTAAGCCCGTCTACGCCCGTAGACGCCTGGACCGCACCCAGAGTCATACCCCCTGGCCCCCGCAAAAACCACTCCACCCCCCTTACGTACGACGCCGCATCCCTCACTGCACTCAACACCGGCCGACTCCCCGACTGCCACCAAGCGCCCCAGGACGCACCCACGGAGCCTTCACCTGCCTAACCTGCAAGTTCTGCTGCTTCAGTACCCACACTGCATCCACAAACGCCAAGCAGAGCTCCAACAACAACCACCTGAAGTGCATCCTGCTCAACACCCGCTCGGTCCACAGACACACCATTGGACTATGGAACCTACTCGATACCACAACTCCGGACGTCGCCTTTCTCACGGAAACATGGATGAACGCCTCATCAGCGCCCGACATCGCCATAGCCATCCCGGACGGATACAAGATCATCTGAAAAGACCGCATCAACAAAACTGGAGGAGGTATCGCCATCGTTCACAAAAACACCATCCGCATCACGACCAGCACTGACGACACCTTCTTAGCCACTGAACACCTCCCCTTCCAAATACAAACCAACCCCAAGACCACACTCAGAGGCACCCTCATCTACAGACCCCCAGGACCCCGCACACAATTCAGCAAAGACATCGCTGACTTCGTCAGCCCGCTTACCCTCCCCTCCGAGGACTATATTCTCCTAGGAGACCTCAACTTCCATCTGGAGAATAACAACGACAGCAACACCACCACCCTGCTGGACAACCTCACCAATCTCGGACTCAAACAATTGGTGAACACACCGACCCACTACGCCGGACACACACTCGACCCAATCTTCACCTCCAGCAAGCACATCTCCTTCAATCACGCCACGGGACTCCACTGCACTGACCACAGCTGCGTCCACTTCAGCTTCAGAAAGACCACGACCCACCACCACCCGCAACAAGTTCCCCGAAGATACTGGAACAAAATTACCACCGACCAGCTCACCACATCTCTATACCAAAACCCTCCCGCCAAATCAACAGACCCAAACCAAGCAGCCATCAATCTCACACAATGGATCACCCACTGCGCTGACGAACTAGCACCCTTGAAAAACCCTCCCAACAAGCCAGGAAGTAAAAAAGCCCCTTGGTTCAATGACGACCTCAAGAACTCCAAAAAGAACTGCCGCACCCTCAAGAAAGCATGGCGAAGAAACCCAACCACAAACAACATGACCGCCCTCAAGAACGCCATCCGCAAACACCACCAGCTGATCCGCACCACCAAAAAATCAGCATTCAAGGTGCGACTAGACAACAACGCCCACAACAGCAAAGAACTCTTCAGCATTGTCAAAGAGCTCATCAACCCCAACGCCGGCAACAACGACATCACTCCCTCTCAAGACCTCTGTGATTCTCTTGCCTCATTCTTCCACAGCAAGATCGCTGACATACATAACAGCTTCGGCGACCTGACCACTCCCCCAACCACAGAACAGAAGCCCCCCACCACAACCCTCCGCGCCTGGACCACGATCAGCACCGAAGACAGCATCCGCATGATGAACTCCATCCACTCCGGATAGCCAACCGACCCATGCCCCCATCACATCTTCAACAAGGCCGACTCCATCATCGCCCCCCAACTCCGGGACATCATCAACTGCTCCTTCAACACCGCCACCTTCCCGGAAAGCTGGAAACATGCCGAACTTAGTGCCCTCCTGAAGAAACCTACAGCGGACCCCACCGAGCTTAAGAACTACGTTCCATCTCGCTCCTCCCATTCCCCCCCAAAGTCATAGAGAAGACCGTCAACAGTCAGCTCGCCGCCTTCCTTGAATCTAACAATGCCCTAGACCCCTCACAATCCGGTTTCCGAGCCAACCACAGTACCGAGACCGCTCTCATTGCAGCCACAGATGACATTCGGACACTGCTCGACAACGGGGAAACAGTGGCCCTCATCCTCCTGAACCTCTCCGCAGTGTTCTACACAGTCTGCCACCGCACCCTTGTACAACGCCTCAGGAACGTCGGAATACAAGATAAGGCCTTGGACTGGATCATCTCATTCCTAGCCGGAAGAACCCAGAGAGTCCGCCTCCCCCCTTTCAGATCCGACGCCACCGAAGTCATATGCGGTGTACCACAAAGATCTTCACTCAGCCCCACCCTCTTCAACGTCTACATGAGTCCCCTCGCATCCATCGCACGCCAACACAATCTCAACATCATCTCCTATGCAGACGACACTCAGCTGATCCTCTCCCTCACCAACGACCCAACCACCGCCAAAACCAACCTACACGAAGGGATGAAAGACGTAGCCAAGTGGATGAAGAACAGCCGCCTAAAACTGAACTCAGACAAGACGGAAGTGCTTATCCTAGGATCATCCCCCTCTGCCTGGGACGACTCTTGATGGCCCTCGGCCCTAGGCAGCGCACCCAAACCAACGGACCATGCTCGCAACTTGGGATTCATCCTAGACTCCTCCCTCTCGATGACCAGACAAGTCAACGCCGTCTCATCATCATGTTTCAACATCCTACGCATGCTCCGAAAGATCTTCCGCTGGATCCCCACCGAAACAAGGAAGACGGTCACCCAAGCACTTGTCACAAGCCGTCTGGACTACGGAAACACCCTCTACGCCGGAACCACAGCCAAATTACAGAATAGACTTCAACGCATTCAGAATGCTTCCGCCAGACTCCTCCTAGACATACCTCGCCACAACCACATATCTGGTCACCTGAGAGACCTGCACTGGCTCCCCGTCAACAAGAGAATCACATTCCGACTCCTCACCCACGCACACAAGGCCCTTCACGACCTAGGACCCAGATACCTCAACACTCGCCTGACCTTTTACACCCCCACCCACCAACTACGATCGTCCAACCAAGCCCTCGCCACGATTCCACGCATCCAAAGAGCCACCATGGGAGGAAGATCCTTCTCCTACTTGGCGGCCAAACCTGGAACTCCCTCCCCACCCACCTACGTCTTACACAGAACCACCTCTCCTTCAGAAAACAACTCAAGACCTGGCTGTTCGATCAGTAGCGAACCCCTCTTCCCTTAAGCGCCTTGAGACCCTCCGGGTGAATAGCGCGCTATACAAATTTATGACTTGACTTGACTTAACTTCGGTTGTGGGAAATTGGTAAATAAGGATGAGGATAAAGATAAAGATGAAGTGGATGTAGGTTACCCCACAATACACTCAGATCTGCCCACTGCAAATAGATTTACACCACTGGAGAGAACAAGCTTACTATGTAGTAATGAGGATGGAAGTGGAAGAGCAGCAGGAAGGGGGAAAAGGCTAGAGAATTACCCCAGACTTCTCCTTTGGATCAGGAAGGCTGGGGAGCAGTATAGGAGATGTTCAGGCAGCTGTCACTAGAGATCAAGGAACGCTTCTCAAACTCCAAAGTGAATCAAAAAGAGATACAGGCTACATGCCTGAGTTTGGAGGAGAAAATGTTGGGTCTGGCCAAGCGTACAGACGCACTAGAGAATAGGGTTCAGGAGTTAAGTCTAACTGTGAGTGAGAACATCCGAGAGGTTGCTTTGTGAAGGCACATGGACAGAATGGAGAATAATTCTAGGAGGAACAATATTAGAATTCTAGATGTTTTTTGGATGAAAACATTTGTGGGACTTTCTTACTTCTTCATTCATTCACATCATTTTTGCTGTTTAGGCAGTTCATCTCTTCAAATGCTCCTTCCAAAGCTTTTTTTTTTAAACTGCCTCCAATCTGGGCGTCATGAAGTCGACCCCCCAGCGGTGTATCAGACATTCCTCTACTTTTAATCCCCCCCCTCGGGCTGTTTTGGAGGCATTTTGCAAAAAAAAAAAAACAGAAAAAGGCAGCAGCGCAGTTTTTATTATGTTTTTTAAAATTATTTTTTTTAGGCCAGAGTCTTAATAGTGCAAACCAGTTCAGAGTGGGGACCACAGCATCTGATTTTACGTTCTGTTTGTCGATCTCAATCCACAAGAATCCCTTAAGATCCACTAAAATGTATTGCCTACAGCCTCCAGCCTCAGAGTTTGTCCTTCCGCACTTTCTTCCTACACTTTCAGCCCCCAGCAGTGAGGGAACCACAGACACCAATTCGGCTTCAGATGCCGCGGAGATACCCTGCTCAGTCCCGGCATGCCCCTCTTATGTATCTTGGCGTCAGCGATGTGTCAATGTAACATGAAGTAAAGGTGAAGGAGACAAGGAGACAAGGATACCCGGTTACCCAGCACGTCGCGCTTGCACCTCCCGTACCTCACATCGCCTGCTGTATCTCACTACATCCTCCATCAGTCTCTGCCAGTTTCGCCTAATTTCATAATGCAGCTTAACCCGGTTCCCGATATAATACCTTGCCGGACTGTGAAGAGGGAGAAATCAGAGCAACAGCGAACTCCGTTGTTCCGACAGTTCCTTGCCAGGTACCACGCAAGCAAACCTGATACGCTCCGGGACCACAATGCATCAGATAGGACCTACAGCAGTACTCCGTCTGCCCCGTCAGCCCGCCCTCGTCAGCCTGCACTCTGGCGTTTTTCAGCTGCCGTCACAGTGTTCAAGAAAGAGGTAAGAATTCACCTTCCTTTCTACGATTGTTTCTCCATTCGTTGAATTTGGATTTTCTTTACGAGCAGTGCGGAGTCACCACAGAGATAACCTCTCATATGTCCATCACGGACACCATCTTTTTTACCCAAGATAAAACGAAAGCGGCACAAAATATGGAGAGTCAGCAAAAACCTACGCTGGAACTAGTAAACCAAATCAGCGCATCAGGCTCGAGGGAGAGGAGTCAATATGAAAACCAAGAAGAAACTGGGGGTCAGGCAACAATAAAAAAATAATGAAGCTCAAATCTTGGATCCCCGGAATAACGAGATTACAGGGCCCAAAACTGGATTTAGCAAAGGGGACAACACCTAGTGGTGAGAGAGAGATATAAGTGAACCCTTTTTTTCGCTTTCGGATCCATCGGACGTATCGGAAGAGGAGCAGGATGAAGCGTTAAATGAGGAGTCCTTAGATGGATCTATAACTAGCCTGGGAAGTGAACATAATAATTAAATAATGGACTCCACATCAGAGGAGAGAACTCCCAATGCTACTATGGTTTTCAATAAATCTACGGCTCAAAGGGGTCAAATGATGGATATACCACAAACTGTGACAGGCAAGAACTTAATGTGGGAAATTTCTCTTTCCCCGTAACCTTCACCTGGAGAAAAGACTGATGAGGAGCTTCCTACGGGAGCAACAGCAACAGTAGGAGTAACTGCAGGAGCAACTGCAGCACCCGATAATATGGATGGGATATCATTGACCACAATATATCAGCTAATGGTGGAGCACAGAGCGGAAACGCGCTCTGAAAGTCAGAAAACACATGCTGCCTGACGGAAACTCCAAAATTCAGTTAGGAGAATAGCAAAAACATGCAGTGAATTCTCCGAAAGATTAAATGCAGCGGAAGGGAGGATATCGGCCATAGTAACGAAATGGTGACGCAAGGAGCCGATATGGATATGATCACATCCCATCGGGAGGATATGCAACTAAAGATAGTTGACTTAGAAAATCGGCTACGGCTAAACAATCTAAGGATATTAGGAATACCAGAGGGAGTGGAAGGGGCGGATGTTCGTCAGTTTGTACAGGAGCTCTTCCTCAAAGCTTTTCCTGAGTTAACAATGTGGAATTGGGCTAACGAGATACAGGATTCTGTCCTTTTTATAATGTTCCAAGACAGAAGTATTTGGTACCCTTACTGAAAGAGAAAGCTTTTTTACAGGCAAAACCAGCACTCCTGTATTTACAAATGCTTGAATCCCCCTTGGTGATGTTCAGCGTAGCAAATTATCTTGTCGCTGCTGTTAGAATTAGGAAGAGGAATTTACAAGTGTAATATTGGGGTTTGTGATGATTGTTGTTTTGCCTTACCTATTTGTACATGATGATTTTTAATCTTGTAATTTTTAATAATTTTTTACTGAAAATGTATTGTATGAATATTTTTATATGAATTTTGGAATGGTTTTTAACTGTCTGTAGTATGCTTTTATGATTTTTAACAAAATCGAATAAAGTGGTTTTGACTTGACTTGACTTGACTAACGAGATACAAAGAGCCCATAGATTTCAATTTAAGCTGCCCGAGGGGAAAAAGGGGCAACCAGCAGATCGGCCTAGAGCGATTTTGATTCATATGAACAACTTTTTGGCCTGGGAGGCGCTATACAATCCGGCAAGATCGGATAGGAAACGGCAGAGCAAAGGATTTCAATTTTTTGTAAGACCAGACTATTGCCACCACACAGTAGAGAGGAGTACTTAAATACTCTTTGAAAATGCTGGAGAACATTACGGAAACTCTTTAAAACCTTGAAATCGAATTTAAGTAAATGGCAAGGTTGGGATAATGTTGAAAATAAGAGTTTAAAGCAAAGCAGGGTTGGGCTGGCTATATGAAATATGCAGATGTTAGAACTTTAAATAGGCGCTAATTAGTAGCGGCAGATAAAGACTTAAAGGTTGATGAGCCTGCAGAGTGGAGACGGGAGTGAAGTCTCTCCCCATAGCTAGGGCCATAAGCCCTTTTTCCTTAGATGTGGGTTGGAGGGGGGTGGGAGTAGGGAGGGGAAGTCACAGGAGGTGGAGGGGGTGGAAAGAGGTGGGGTCGTGGAGAGGTGGGAAGTGAGGGAGAGAAATAGGGTAATAGGGGGTATTGGGGTAGGGTCCGGAGTAGGGGGTATGGGGAGGGTGGGCAGCAAAAACAAATAACAAAAAACAGAAATCAGACACATGCGGTGGGATCCGCACCGGAGTATATTGTACTATGAAGAGACCTCAAGGGTATGGGCAATGGCTATCTAATGTATTTCTACTAGGAGAATATGGGTAAATATATAATCTGTTCATCAAATGTTGGAGGCCTGAATGATAAGATAAAATGTGTCAAGGTGTTTGAGATAATTGCTGTACTGAATCCGGATGTCCTATGTCTACAGGAGACACACATTGCCTGGGGGAATAAATCGCTTCTTGAGATCAGAGGGTATAATCTAGCTGTGTTTTCCTCCCAAACAACAAATACGAGGGGCGTGGCTATATATGTCAAGCATCATAAGGGTAAGGCCCTACGAACAAAAGCAGATAGATGGGGCCGGTGGGCCATAATGGAGTTATCTCTGGGTTTTACTGTGGCAAATATATATGGTTTAAATGTGGACGATCCATATATTTGGGAAGAACTAGAGGTTGAATTAGCAGACTGGTCATGCCCCCTGATTATTTGTGGCGATTTTAATCTACACTTGGATGGAGATAGAGTTATTAGTTTTTATGCTGGGAGGAAACCTAAAGTATTTAAAGCACTCTCTTCACTTAAAAATAGTCATGGGCTAGTTGACGTCTGGTTAGCGAAACAACAAAATGAACCCGGTTTCACATATTACTTCCATCCTCATAAAAAATTTGTTCGCCAAGACTACTTTTTGGCTTCTGAGCAGCAGTTGGATAATTTGGGTATAATAAAGCTCCCACAACTATATTCGGATCACAATCTGTTAATCTTAGAAATTAAGGAGGGTCAGGGCCTAAATAGACACACTACTTGGACCTTCGATACAAAATTGTAAAT
This sequence comes from Lissotriton helveticus, assembly GCF_964261635.1. Lineage (NCBI taxonomy): Eukaryota > Metazoa > Chordata > Amphibia > Caudata > Salamandridae > Lissotriton > Lissotriton helveticus. The sequence continues at coordinate 1,415,468,064 of NC_136059.1, read as the reverse complement.
TGACTAAGAGTTTTGTACCCATATCAAATGCTGGACACAAATTTTTTTTGATTGCAATAGATATAGCGCATCCCGAGCAATGGTGTGGGATACATATAAAGCAGCCCTGAGAGCGGAAGTGATGGGGTTCACAAATTATAAACGGAAGAAATGTAAAATACAGATGGACCAATTGATTAATAAACTTGGTCAACTGGAAACAGAACAGGTACAAATAATCAATAATGGAGCTGGGGAAGATGTACTGGCACAACACATATGTAAAATAGCACTGGCCAAAGCAGAAATCAATCAGCACTTTCAAGAGAAGGTGGCCCAGCAATTTCAAACATATCGTAAAGAACTGTATGAATATGGAGAGACAACTGGGAGGTTACTGGCTCTAAGAATTAGGCAGAAAATGTTTATAAATAATATATAAAAAATGCAAGATGATAATGGTACATTGGTATCAGATCCAAATAAGATTATTGGAATCTTTGAGGATTACTTTAATACACTATATCAGGCAGATATCTGGACTGGGGATCAAGAGGATCCAGCCGATCCAGCAGACTTTGAGAACAGCATTATACCACTTCCTAGGATAAACGATGAAGCCTCTCAAGAATTAGGGTAGGAAATCACGATAGAAGAGGTACAGGCTGCACTGGCGTCTCTCTCACCAGGCAAGGCGGCCGGGCCAGAAAAAATCCTCATTGAGGTGTATAAAATGCTTGCAGCACAAATAGTACCCCTTATACGAGACTTATTCTTGGACATTCAATACCGGGGAATACCCCCAGTCATGGCAGGCTACAGATGTTATAGTCTTCCTGAAAAAAGGTAAACCACCAGAATCTCCTTCGTCATATCGTCGGATTTCTCTGATGAACTCGGACGCAAAAATATACTCTAAAATCATGGCCACCCGACTATAAAAGAACTTAGTTGCACAGACCACACTCGACGAGTAATATCAATATTGGACATTGCAAAGGTAGAGAACAGAGCGGTGGCTGTGGTCCTCCTGGATGCAGAGAAAGCCTTTGATCGGATGGCCTGGGGCTTTTTGTGGGATAAATTGACTGAGAGAGGATTCGGCCTAGGATTTATTTGGGCGATACAAGCTATGTATTATAAACTCCACGCAAAGATTCAAATAATGGGGCATACATCTAGGAGGCTGAAGATAGAAAGAGGTACCTGTCAAAGCTGCCCGTGTTCCCCAATCCTGTTTGCATTTTATTTAGACCATCAAAGTAAATGGAGGTTCCCCTAGAAATATATTACAGGGAGGGGGAAATTCAGTAAGAAGAAGAGAGTCCCTGTTAGGGTGTGGCAGACAAGGATTGCTGGAGAAAAGACTTCGAAATGAAATGAAGGAGGAAGCACGGAGAAACAGGGAGGCCGACCAGATGGGCTAAGCCATCAACTAATTAACGGTTGATCCCAATCCTGACCAACAGGAGAATTCTGTCCTATCTGCACTTAATAATAAATATAGAAAGGAGATTCATAAGTGAGCTGATTACTACAGCCTTTGAATAATCTACATCGATCCCCAACGGTGGTTTCTCCGTGCATATTTACAAAAAACAAACTCCGTCACTAAGAGTTGATTTGTGCGTATCAGAAAACCGGACCAATAAAGAACCGGGCACAATCCTTGATTAATCTCGATGCAAAGTGGATAGCAATTGAAAAGCTTCCTTAACCCAAAATACAGATACAAAGTCAAATGACTTAATGTCCTGATGAAGGTGCCAAGATAAAGTGTCACCGAAACGCCGCGTCGACCTTTTTAAAGTTTTTTGACTGTATATTTTTTACATTTGCTGCTATCCTGAATATTATTTTTAATAAATGTCTGAATTATGTTTTAGAATGTAACCCAATTGGGAGGCCTATATTAAAACTTTCGTATTTTTATAAATTCCTTGTATCATTGTTAGTTATTGTTTGAGTCGTAGTGTACTGCATACCTGATAGAGCCAGATATGGGTTTTTTGTGATATAGCTTACAGAAATTACACTCTTTAAACCCCCCCTCAGTCTTTTCTCCAGCAATCCTTGTCTGCCACACCCTAACAGGGACTCTCTTCTTCTTACTGCATTTTATTTAGACCCATTCATATCCCTAATTTTAAATAATTCCTCAATTAAACCGCTAATTTCTCATGGATATGAGACGAAAATGTTGGCGTATGCTGATGACATTGCCTTACTAATACCAGCTCCGCAAGAGGCAATTGCGGAAGTAGAAAAATTGGCAGAGAAGTTTGGGAGAAGGTCGGGATATCTTTTAAACAGATCAAAGACACAAATTATCTGCTCTTCACATTTTCAATTACAAGATTTTCGAGTGATGGAGTCAGCTACATATTTAGGGGTCATTTTAACAGCTAAAATAGCCAATTTATGGGCAGGAAACATAGACCCAGTGATGGGTTCAATTAATAGGGAGTTGAAGCGGTTAGATCACTTACATCTTACAATAATTGGAAGAATTAATGTAATCAAAATGAACATTTTTGCTAAGATCCTATATTTAATCCGGGCCATCCCATTAGAGATAGCGGCAAATAAAATTTGGAAAATGGAGGGGATGTTTTATAACTTTATTTGGAGCTACCATAAAATTTGCCGTGCCTATAAGTATTTGACCATCCCAGTCAATTGGGGTGGCTGGAATGCTCCTAGTATTCAGCGGTATTACTGGGCTACGGCCCTGCAACAACTAGGTACTCTTAATTACTATGAGGAAATGCAAAACGATATGCTCAAAATACCAAGTATTTATCATTTGGCAATAGGGGAAGCCGCAGGAGGAATATTTCAGCGACAAAATTATCTGAAAAGGTACCAAAGGGAAGGCTACAAATGTCTAGAATGTGCTATGAAAATTTAGAAAAGGATAGAGAACATTTGTAAAATAAACAGGTTTACCAAACACTCGTCACTTTGGCACTCCGGTCTTCTTCTCCTAATTATGTATGAAGACATGGCTAGAAAATGGGAATAAATGGGGATTACTACTCTGGCAGATGTCTACCTGAATCAGGAACTAGTGTGATTTATTGAATTAGCACAAAAATTCGGCCTACAGCAGGACTCGTGTTTTAAATATCTTCAAATTCGTAACTGTATAAAAGGAATCTCTAAAGAAAGTATGAATACGGGCCCAATATTAGTCTTGCAGTTTATGGGCAATCCGAGGAATAGGATTAAAGATTTCTATCAAGAGCTATCAAAATCCATACCCGATGATGTTGAAAAGGTAGAACTAAACTGGGCGAGTAAATTAAGTGATGGGGAGGTTGATATAGATAAAGTGCTGGAGGTGGGAAAAAATGTTTTTATGTCAGCAAATCTAAAAGCACAACAATATAAAACAATGTACAGCCTTTACTATACACCATCGAAATTGTTTAAATGGGGGAAAAGGGAAACCGATGATTGCCCTAGATGTAAAACAGGACCAGCGGATATGACACATATGTTTTATTCATGTGTAAAGCTAGATAGTTTAAAAGAAGGGATTGAATCCTTTAGCAAAAGACATTGGGGCAAACTATTAAGAACTCCTCCACATTGATGCTGCTGGGCTATGATGCTAGGCTCCGGCTTGATGGGAAACAGAATGATTTTGTGTTATTAATGATATCAATAGCGCAGCTTTTGATTTCCACAGTGTGGAAGGATAAGGAACCGCTACATATCATCAATGGTTGCATAGACTTATATTCATAGGGTGGCAAGAAATTACCCTATATAAGTGTAAAGGGTTAAAAACCATGAAAAAGGGTATCAAGGTGTGGAAACCGCTTACTGTTTGGATGGAGGAACAGAATAGGCAAGGTGTCGGGTAAAGGGAAGAGCTGATGAGGTGCATCTGATTAATGACAATGAAATAAACTGTGGAAACTTGATGAGAGTCCTGTAAAAAAAATGAAAAAAAAAGAGGGAGAAGAGGAAGAGAACAAGAAGAAGAAGCGGGGAAGGGAAGGAAAAGGGGGGAAAAAAAGAAAGAAAGGGAAAGATAATCCAATTGTAGATTTAATACTACCTATGTGAGCAATTAAAAAATGCACCATAGGTGGGATATGCCTTTTATTTTTTGCTTCCGTATTCTTTGAATATTTGTGTTTATCTTTATTTCTCTGTTATGGCTGATGATGTTTTTTTGTTGTTGTAATAAGTCTGATTTCAATAAAAAGAATAAACAAAAAAAAGAATTCTAGATGTTAAGGAAGAAGTGGTGGGAGCTGGGGTTAAGTCATTTATGGTGGATCTTTTGAATAAGGCCTTTCCTCAGGTTACCTCCGCTGTATACCTAGAAGCAGAAATTCAAAGAGCACATTGTGACCCTTTTAAGTTTGATCCAGGGCATAGGAAGATTCTAATTCATTTGTAGTCATACGTAGCTAAAGAGAAAATCCTGGGTGCAGCCTTGAAGGAAACGTCCCTTCAGGTTCAAGATCTCATATTAACCCCTTCCATGCAGTACACTGCTTGTGTGCTCATGACGAGCTGAGCTCGTCATGAACAATGGGATACATCGATCATCAGCATGGAGGATTAATCCCTGTAGCATTGATGATGTTAAGAATCAGTTCTGAAATTTCTCGCAACACTGAAGATAGGTTGGGGGAGCTGTGTAGGCGTATGGAGGTCCTTAGCAAAATCGTGAGGGGGTGCCGCTAAGGTTCCCAGCTATCTTAAAAGTTATGTGGGCTAATAAAATGCACAGTTTTCTGGTCCCGGAAGAAGTGGAAAACTTAATTACCCAGAACACAACAGGGGACAAATAAGTGAGGTATATATATATCAGTGCTATCTTGGGGAGAAACAGGGAACTTTCAAATTAGTTCCTATGGGTGTAAGCTCGAATTGACATATTGTGCCAAGAGGTAGGAGAGGGAGAGTTCCTGGGAAGGGGTGGGGGGGAGTGCACACAATGTGGGGAGCATAGAAAGCACATTAAAAAAAAGGTCCCATATACATTAGATAGGATCACACGCATCAGTGTGAACTTGGTAAAGGGTCATGGGGGGAAGAGATAACTTGCCTGAGGGAGAACCACTTTCTATTTTGAGTTGGAATGTGAATGGGTTGTGGATTAGAAGAAGGCACAGTTTGGTTCTCCAATATCTGATCGTTTATCTCAAGTTATCTTGTTACAGGAGACTCATCTATTATAGTCGGAGAGCATGATTCTGTTCACAAAGCAAAGATGGGTAGAAAACTTAGTAGCTACAGATCAGCAGCTTTACACGAAGGGGAGAGATATTTTAGTTAGGTAAACTCTAGGTTGAAAGTGGTAGGATATAAGGCCAATGAGGAGGGGGAGATGGATAGTTGCAGAGATTGAAGTTCAGCAAATTTCGTATACCCTAGTTAGCTATTACAGTCCATATGTAAATGATGTTTCATCAATAACAACTCTTTTTTACATTTTGTTAGAATTTGAAGCCCCTGTTATTCTAGGAGGGGATTTTAATAATTTACTGGATAACAACCTAAATAGGTCCCTGGCTCACACGTAAATCAGCTCGCCTAGAATGAGGGCTTATCTTTTACTGATGTAAGAAAATATAAACCTTTGTGACGTGTGGGGTAGAGTAATGGGGAAATGTAAGAATTACTCCTTCTATAGCAAGAAGAATGGCCATAACTCAAGAATGTATTATTTCTTCTTAGATGCAGGGGAGTTAGAAAGAGTCATGGACATGGACATGGAGTATCTCTCTATTCATATATCTGACCATGTGGCTTTATTATTAAGGCTAAGATTGTCAGTAAGACCAATGTTTAGAAGATGGACAATAAGTCGAAGATTATTCCTACAGCCAGGAAGTATGCAAAGGATAGGGGAAGGCTTCAGAGATTTCTTCAGCTGGAATATTGCTTCCATCCCATCCACATGGTGTGCGATGTGTTTAAGGTCCGGTTAAGGGGGGCCCTTAGGAGCTCCTCAGTGGCCTGGATTAGGGAGGAAAGGATGCAGGTATCGTTAATGGAAGAAGAGATAGCTACAGTAGAAACTGAACTGAAGTCATATCATGTCCTGGGGAGTTTAGAAAGAGCCTTGAAGAAAAGGTAGAGGATATGTAACTAAAGTTTAAGTTGAAATTGGGGGGAAGAATTACAACACCAGTGGTAGGTGAGTAGCCTGAGGGAATATAAGCAGGGAGAGAGATGTGGCAAGTTGCTGGCATGGAAGGGTAGGATGGATAGAACACACAACCATACAAGGAAAATTAACCTCATCGATGCTGGTGACGGAACCACTCCGTCACCAGCCACGGACGCGGTGTGCTGGTGACGGAGTGGTTCCGTCACGGCCCAGCTGCCGCACCTGCGCGGCGCTGATTTCGCGCCTGCGCGGTGCGTTCTATTGAGCGGGCGGGGCCGTGACGGAACCACTCCGTCACAAGCACAGCGCGCCCGAGGCTTGTGATGGAGTGGTTCCGTCATGAGCAAGGCGGCGCCCGGCGGGCCCCCCTAGCGCTGCGGAGGATTTACCGCCGCAGCCAAAGGGTTAAGGATAAAGAGGAGGATAGGGTGGTGGAGGACCCGGATGGGATTCCAAACTAATTATACATTCTGTTGCCAGAGGTAGTGATCCCGATCTGCTTGATTTATTTAATGCTGTGCTATTTAGGGGTTCCCCTGTATCATAATCTTGGAATGAGGCAGTCATCACACTTATTTTAAAACCAGGCAAGAATCCCCTGCAGTGTCAGTCATATCGGCCAATATCACTGCTAAATTGTGATTACAAAATCTTCAATAGCATTCAGGCATCCCGTTTGTGCAAGGTAGTAGGGAGTATAAATAATGAAGACCAGCAGGCCTCCTACCAGGGAGGCAGATGGGAGACCTTACATACACTTTAACAAATTCAATAGCTCTTGCTTTAACCCAGGGAGTTCCCCTGACAATTGTAACTCTTGATTAGGCCAAAGTCTTTGATCGTGTTAACTGGAAATATCGGTCAGGCACAATAAAGGGGTTTGGAATCAGGCATGAGTTTCGACATTTGTTGAACAAGATTTATAGGGTGCCATGTGCCCAGGTATTTGTTAATGGTAGTCTTACCTCCTCAGTGAAGATAGGTAGGGGGACAAGACCGGGTTGTTCCCCTATCCTCTTTGATTTATATATCGAACCCCTGGCACAAAGTCTAAGGTGGAACAGCTAAATAATGCCATTCATTGTGGGAACATTTTCTAGAAAGATAGCCTTAAAAGATAGCCTTATATGTTTATGATCCAATGTTGCATACTTCAAACATAGATCATGCTATACCACGTCTGATAGCAGAGGTGAAATCTTTTGAGAAGCTGTCTGGCTATGAAATAAATTATGGTAAAACCGAGATAATGGAATGGAATTAGGACCATTAGGATAGTAGGATATCAAAAGAACTGAGGTATTCGGGGATAGTACTACTACAGGATCTAGAAAAGGTCTCCACTGTGAATTTGGAGCGGTTTCTAAAGAGTTAGATATGATTGTCAAGAAATTGCAGAATCTTCCCCTCACTTTGTATGGCTGAGTAAATCTGGTAAAGATGTCCATTCTCCCAAAGTTTTCATATTTGGATCAATAAGGGGGTATGACTCTCTTGGAAGAAGCTGAGAAGGAGGATAGGGAGTCGAGGGCTGGGGCCCCTGGATTTTCAAATGCATTGTTGGGCATATCATCTGAAGAATAGTAGAATGATTATGTTCAGCTCTGATAGTTCATTGGTGGGTCTTTTGTATCATGCTATACTGAATCATTTTTCAGAGTGTGGCATTATGTATAGGTTTGGGGTGCCCAAATCTTTCAAGAAAGTAGTTGAAGTGTTTGAAAGGCGCAACAAAATTGTGATATGGAGGCTGGTCCTTTTTGGTGATATCGTATTATAGTAATTTGTCACCAGTGTGGGATTCACCTGGAACACCGGAATGCTTACTGGGCAGCTTGGCAAAACCCATGAGAGACTCTGGAATAATGTACTGGTAGCAGAAGGTGGAAGAGGGTAAGGGCCTCTCTTGGGATACTCGAAGGGAATTGACAGATGGAACGCTCTTCAGGTATAAATTCTATCAGTTATCTGCTTGGCTCAGAAATCAGGGATTGTTGGATGCTGGGTTAAATTCTATTGAGAAGGATCTTCCGGATCCGAAGCAAAGAAAGAAGGTGATATCATGCTGGTATGGATATCTGGTGGCAGCCGCAGGAGAAAGCATGAGACCCCCTCATCTGGTCTGGGAAGGAGGCTTGTCAAGTGCGCAGTTGGAAGAGTCATAGCATGTATCTATAAGCATGCTTTGCACTGTAATTAAATCTGCTGCATTAGGAGAAACAACGTCTTCATTTTACACAGAGTTTATTGGACCCCAGGCAAAGCTGGCTAAGATAAGAGATGGCGATTCCAAATATAAGCGGTGTGGAACTCGAGAGGCAGACGATATTAATGTTTGTCAGCTGTCCTTCCCCGGATAGCTTCTTGAGGAATGTGGGTAAGCTAATCTCTGACACCCTGGGATTGGAAGTGGAGGTAAGACTCACTTTAACAATGTTTGGTACGGTACAGCAAGGATTTGGATTTGGGGGCCTTTCAAAGCTTCAGTAAGCAGATTTTTTATTTGATTCTCTTGGTTTGGAGGGGGATATGTAAAGTGTGGTGCCAACTACTATCCCCTACTTGGATGGAGTGGTGGAACTCCGTGAGATATATCAAGGAACTGGAGAATAAGATTAATTGGAATAAGAGGAAGGTAGAGTGTGGGTCATTTTTTAATCTGACAGAAGACCATGATATTCGATTGTTATACCTCTTGGTCAGCTTTTGGTGTTGTGTCGGGCGGTACCTAGGAGCAGATATTGACTGAAAAGAGACCCTGAAAAAAGCATGAGTGGCAAGCAAGATTAGGAGGTCGCTTGTTTATTCAATGTGAAATAAGGACAAAAAAAAAAAGCCAAACTGTTTTGAAGACCATTGTGAGGATTTATTGTTGTTATGCATTTTTAGCTTTAACAGGGCAAGGTAATTTGCATAATCAGTCATGACTTGTGTTTTTTACACTTTCAAGTTTGTTTCAGATTCACCTGGGAAGTTTATTAGTTTTTAGGTTATCTTGGTTCCTAAAAGAAAATGGTTAATGCTTTTGAAATTCCTGACCCAAATCTACATTTTTTTCTTTGCTCCCAGGTGAATGTTTTTCCTGCACAACAGTGAAAAAAATACAACAAAGTGGTCAGACAAATCCACCGATGCAGGGGATCGGCCTTGGATGAGGCCTTTTTTGACAATTAGACAGTCAAGGACAGAGCTCTCTCATATGAGGATGTACCTCAGAAATGGGTGAGACCATTATCAAATAATAAAAGGGTCAACTACAATACAGCTGTGTCCATGGAGCCACCTTAGTGTTGGCTGAAGTCTTCCAGGAAAACGTTATTAGAATTTGGACTGGAGCATCTGCTATGAGTTCCAAAGGCTGTTTCAAAAGCTGATTCTTGCTAGGTAGATGGTATCTGGTGCAAAATATTGTGGACTTTGATGCAGGCTTCCATCAGAAGTATTAACTTAAACAGCATTCGAAGAAGGAAAACTGTTCAATGTTCATGCTTTTGCATTATGAATCAGACAGATGAGTCAGACACTGAATTCAAAAACCAGTTTCAAGTAAAAGATGTAGCATAGGATCCTGTTTGGAAAAGGAACTGCCCCCCTTATAATCCTATATGACCAGTAAGTTGCTACTGGATGTCCTTGTAGCTAAAAGGATCATGCTTAGACCTACAGCCTCTGTGTGTTTTACTTAACATATCAACACAGTAACCATCTACACAAACCTTGCTGAAATGGAAAAACCATGTATGTAAACAATAAAGAGTCGGCTCTAATCAGTTAGGCTGAGCACCTATAACCTATAACAAAAGAACGTGCCTGAACTGATATCCTAGTTTAGAAAACAATTGATTTAACAAAGAAGAAAATTCATTTCAACTTATACTGTTGCCAATTAATAGCAATTTTATTTATTCAATTTAACATTTTTATTTTTGAAAGATATTTTCACATTTTTTATACAAATACAACACCAAATAACCTATGTAACAAAGATCATTCAGACTCATCAATCATTTCACAGTCATTCAACAGCAAACATCCATATATACACAACTCTGGCAAATTAAGCTTTTGTGAAAATACCAGAACGAAGGGTGAAAGTGAAGGGAAAAAAATTAAAAGAGAATTAAAGAAGAATAAAGAAGGAGACAAAGGTTGCTCGAAAAAATCAATACGTGAGGTACAATGTATTATACATATATACACGTGGAGATAATCACAATCAACTTAATCGGTAAAGCATAATATGTATAAATCAATTAGAACACGAATTTTCTCGATTTTTGGGTTTAGTGGGAGCAACACACTGTCTAAGGGCCAACGCGTTTCGAGTCCCAATCAGAAATTGGAAGGGGGACTCTCATCAGGACCAATAAAGTATCCTACTGGTCTACAAGGCCACTTGAAGGGTGTAGAGTTGTATACAATCTATAACAACGCTGCGGCGGGAGGCGATTTATAATGGAAGAGGTATCTTTCTGGTGGTGGAGACACTAGCTTGCTGGATCAAATTGGGCCCACTGGTGGTTGGTGAATAACTTTTTAGTTTGCCAAAATATTGTAGGGTATCCACCTGCAAACTCAGCGCATGTGCTTGGTCGATGACCGAGTGCAGGTCAATATTCTAAGCGGCCCACTGGTGGCTGGACTAGTGTGGCACGGCTTGTCGCCTGCTGTGGCAGCTCGTGTACTTAGTAGGGGGCGCTTCATCCATTGGAATGCTCCTGGTGTTGCTTAATTCTCCGGTCACCCGTCTCGGCGTCTCCGCAGCGCGGCCCAATTTGATCCAGCAAGCTAGTGTCTCCACCACCAGAAAGATACCTCTTCCATTATAAATCGCCTCCCGCCGCAACGTTGTTATAGATTGTATACAACTCTACACCCTTCAAGTGGCCTTGTAGACCAGTAGGATACTTTATTGGTCCTGATGAGAGTCCCCCTTCCAATTTCTGATTGGGACTCGAAACGCGTTGGCCCTTAGACAGTGTGTTGCTCCCACTAAACCCAAAAATCGAGAAAATTCGTGTTCTAATTGATTTATACATATTATGCTTTACCGATTAAGTTGATTGTGATTATCTCCACGTGTATATATGTATAATACATTGTACCTCACGTATTGATTTTTTCGAGCAACCTTTGTCTCCTTCTTTATTCTTCTTTAATTCTCTTTTAATTTTTTTTCCTTCACTTTCACCCTTCGTTCTGGTATTTTCACAAAAGCTTAATTTGCCAGAGTTGTGTATATATGGATGTTTGCTGTTGAATGACTGTGAAATGATTGATGAGTCTGAATGATCTTTGTTACATAGGTTATTTGGTGTAGTATTTGTATAAAAAATGTGAAAATATCTTTCAAAAATAAAAATGTTAAATTGAATAAATAAAATTGCTATTAATTGGCAACAGTATAAGTTGAAATGAATTTTCTTCTTTGTTAAATCAATTGTTTTCTAAACTAGGATATCAGTTCAGGCACGTTCTTTTGTTATAGGAAATGGAAAAACCAAGCATTGTAATCTAGTAGCCATTCTGCAGAGCTAATAGAGCCCTTTGCTGGGAGTTTCCTTTTTTTTTTTGACGGAACAGACGCAAAAGTTTGAAAAAGAGAGAGGAAGACAAAAACACGCTGAAGAATTATCACATTCGGCAACAGCACGGACAAACAGTAAGGAGAAGAAGAGAAAGCATGGCTCAGTGAGAGGTCCAACATGCAGCAGAGGGTCCCTTATGGCGCATTTCTAACCAGGTTGCCCATGTTGTTCAATCCAAAAAGAGAATTTTTCCCAGACCTCCAATCCTTTCTTCCGACTTCTACGCCCTTTTTTAGCATACACCGCTTTTTCTAAGTGGAAGGTGGCTGCTAGGCTAGCCAGCAAGTGAGAGAAAGAGGGGGGATCAGTATCTAGCCAACAAGATGAAACACAAATCCTCCATACAGCCATTGCAATAAAAACCAGTCCTTCTTGTTTGATCCTATGTGAGTCGGATTGGGTCCCCAAAAGAATGGTTGTAGGGTTTAAAGAGATTGGTTGGTTAACAATTTCGCTAAGAAAATCCTGTACTCTGGGTAATATAGGGGCACGTTTTGGGCAAGTTGCAAAAATGTGTATTGAATCAGCCCCCACTTCAGAGCATCGTGGACATAGCGTCCCTTTACCCACTCCCCATTTGATGATTTTGCTAGGTGTCACACACAGAAAAAAATAGTTTTAAAATGTTGTGCTTGTAGTTTAGCGGAAATTGAAATGTGTTGTGATAAGGCTAAGGAATTATAGAAGATACTTTGGGAGGAGTTAAGTTTGGTATGTCATTTATTAGAAATGGATTCTAGGTCATCTGGGGTTTGCCTGTAAAGCATATTGTATATGCTTCCAATACGAGGGGTTGTGGTGTTGCGCAATGTGTGTATAAGTTCAACCTCTGAAAACCCAGCAGTGCCCCCAATCTTCCTAGAAAGATAGTCATGAATGGATAGATATTTAAAAGTATCTTGATTTTTCAAGTTAAATTTGGACTGTTAACTTGCAAAAGATTTGATTCCCTCACTGGTAATCAAGTCCCCGAGTTTCACTACTCCAGCCCTATGCCAGTCGGAGAAGTAGGAAGTTACAAAGATAGCTGGTAAATTATTGTTGTTAAAAGTGGGAGAGTAATAATTAAATCTGCCAAGTCCAAAAATTCTCCGAATGTTGCGAAAAACTATAAGAATTCATTAGAGTCTTGAACCTTAAGCGCTTGTAGTATCCATATGATGTTTCACGGAGCAGATATCCCCAATGTTGTTCACCCAGCAAAAGTTGAAAGGGTGAAGGTATCCCAGGTGTTGTGGAGATAATAGGTTCTCTTATTAATTCTGAACTATACTGTAGCACTGAGGCCCAGTAGTATAAAACAATGTTGGGAAAGGACCAGCCTCCTCTTTCTTTTGGGAGTGATAGTTGTTTTAAGGCTCGCCTGGGTTGGGAGTAAGCCCAGATAAACTGGGTGAAGATTTGCTGGAATTTAAGAAGGTTGGCTTAGCTAAATTCCAGGGGTATACTACGGACAAAATAGAGCAATTTCGGGAAGTACGTCATTTTTATAACATTGCATCTGCCGACTAGCGTTAGATGCAAGTTGTCTAACTGTTTTAGCGCCTTCTTAGTCTGGGCAGCAAGAAGTACCAGGTTGTCTGTTACTATTTCTTCTAGCTTGGGTGAGACAAGCACCCCCAAGTATTTAGCTTTGGGCACCACCCTGTCGTCAGTCCAAGTAATTTTGCAATTTATTAAGATTTGTGTTTTATTTTTATTCAGGGCGTATCCGGATAGTCTCCCGAATTTCTGGGCCTCCCATTCTAGTGCTAGTATGGTGTCAGCAGGATCAGGGGAAGTGATGGCGAGATCGTTAGCATAAGCCAGAATTTTACAGTTATTATGCTGGTAGCTGGCTGGGGACATGTTGTCATTTTTCTCTATCTGTTTGATGAATGGATCCAGATAAAGAGCGAACAGCAAAGGCGAGCAGGGGCAGCCCAGCCTGGTGCCCCGAGAGATGTTAAAGGGGTTGGTCACGTGTCCGTTTATAGTAACAGAAGCCGTTGGTTTAGAATAAAGTGCCTGCACTGTCTGGAGAAGCTTACCACTGAATCCCATCCTGCTCATAACACTCCACAGGAATCGCCAGGAGACTCGGTCAAAGGCCTTTTCGGCGTCGAGTAAAGTAAGTGACATCGGGTCTCCTGCAGCCTGTGCAGCGTCAAACAGGGTGATCACCCTCCTGATGTGTTCAGTAGTCCCTTTCTTGGGAATGAAGCCATGTTGCCACTCTGAGACAAGAGACTCAACTCTCTAGAGAGATTCTAGAGGCAAGTACTTTGGAAAAGATTTTGGAGTCACAGTTGATGAGGGTGATGGGCCTGTAGGGGCTCATGTCCAGAGGGGATTTGTCTTTTTTTGTGAAGATAGAAATTCTGGCGCTTGCCCAAGACACCGGGGGGAAGCCCCGCCAAAGATGGATGTAACTACCTCAGTGAAGATGACTTTAATTTGTGGGGCAAACATTTTATAGAATTCTACGGGGATACGTCAAGGCCAGAGGCTTTCCCATCCGGGAGACTAGTGAGGGCTTCCAGAATTTCCTCCCAGGTTGGGGTAATATCTAATAGCTCAATGTCCTCTGGGCTAAGCTGCTTTAATTCGATCTCACTGAGGTAGTTAGAGATCTCACTTTCCAAAATGTCACCAACAGGGCAGTTTTCCTTAGTGTACAGCTTGGCATAATAGTCCTGGAATCCCCTCCGTATGAAACTGGGGTCTGTGGTCTCTGTGCCGGAAGGGAGTCTGATTGCATGTATTTCACTGCTAGTTACCTGTTGTCTAGTCCTGATGGCAAGGTGGTGCCCAATACTGTCGCTACATTCGTAGTTTTTTTCCCTTGTGGCTGCCCACTTTGTTGTGATTTTTTCCATAAAGACAGCTCCTATCTCGGCTTTGGCCAGGAGTACCTCTTTTTGAACAGCATGGCTGTCTTGTCCTGCGTGAATCATTTGAGTTAGTTTAGTTTCAACTCTTCTTAATTTATCTTGTAAGTCGCTAATTAGAGTTTTTTCTTTTTTGTTTTTCTGAATTGAGAACCTTAAGGTCTCACCTCTGATCCCTGCCTTTAAAGTGTCCCACACAATCATGTGGGAGGCAGAGCCAGTGTTTATTTCCAGGAACTCCTGGATCCATCCCTGCATGTGAGCTAGATATCTGGTATCGTTTAGTAGCGCTTTCTCGAAACTCCATTTAGTAGTCTCCTTCAGTTGCCCAAGCCCCTTAATGTTGATAATGAGAGGGTTGTGGTCAGATAAAAAACAGGGTGCGATATCAATAGTATAGCTATTGGCAAGTGAAGCTGAAATAAAAAAGTAATCTAATCTGACTAGTAGTTGGTGTGGGGCAGAAAAAAGGTATATCCGGATTGTGTGGGGTTTTTGCTAGCCCAACCATCTATTAAGCCGTGGGCCTGCGCGAGATTGACTAGGGCTTCGAAGACTAGGGGTTTCCTACCTTTGTATTTCCATTTTTTATCAGTCTCCCAATTACAGGGTAGGTGTTTATTAAGGTCACCGCATAGTACAATGGGAGTAGGCCAGTGTGCTAATTCCCCAGAAACCTGGTTGAGAGCACCGGGGTCATCGGCATTGCTCCCGTAAATAGAGGGTAACAGATGAGTTGTTGGGGAGTAGAAACTCAGTGATAACCCATCTCCCTAATGGATCAGCTTTGGTTCCGGGGTTGCTAGTAGAAAGTCTTCTTTCTGCCATCATTCAAACTCCCTTTGTTTTGGCCCCCTGTGTCGTGGCACCCACTACCTTGAACCCTAGGGTGTCTAATAGGTGTTTTTGTGAGTTTTCTACGTGAGTTTCTTGCAAGCATCCGATGTTCCCCCCAAGGGACCGCAATCCTTGAGCCACCTTCTGTCTTTTAGAAGAGTCGTTCAGTCCAGAGATGTTGATTGAGACAATACGTAGTGAGTCTACACTAGCCATCTGAGGATATATGTGGCAATTGTAAAAAGCGATTGTGAGAAGTTGGCCTGATGTATGATGTCCAAAGTTCTGTGGGCACCCTGTATCAGTCCAAACAATCCCTTATGGTGGTGGTTGTAAGTCAACCTTATAGACAAGCTATCCTAGGGGTAGCATGGACTAAGCAGCCTTAAAGGCTTAACTCAAGAGGACATGTGAAGCCAGCTGTTTTACCATATGCAATCCTGTAATACCAAATGAAAGGACACCACACAAGTTATATATTATTAAAAATATATGTATTTATTCTCAGAATAATCCCCACTACTCTTTATGAGCAATGAAGCACAAGCGTTTAAATAAAAGCACAGTATAACATAGACAAGTTGCACGTTTTGCATGAGGCCGGTGGCCACTCAAACCATATATCAATAAAGTGGTATAACAATCACTAATCGATCGGGGATAAGGCCTAGGGCCTTGTAAATCGCTGGGACTACACTGGACTAACAGCAGTTAGGACGGGAGTAGCCCGCGGGATTCGGGTGCAGTGCGGGAAGCACGGCTTGCACCAATGTAAAGTCAATGGTGCGTAAAAGTTACAATGTTATTGCAAAAGGAGTCTTCCGACTGGACTAGGACTACCAAACTTTAGACTTAGGCACTAGAGGTGTGTACCAGTGTGGGAACACCGGCGCTAGTAAGTTACCTCACCCACAGGAAGCGGGTGCACAGGTGCCAATCTGTGTCGGGTTTCGTCACGCAGTTCGATGTTGCCTGAGGATGAAGATGCTGTAGGCGTCCAGAAGAGAAGTGTCCGGTGCGATCCAAGGGTGGATCGAAGTTGAAAGGTACCTGAAAGCAGAGGGGACAGAGTCTGGGTCACTAGACAGTGACCAGGAAGGAACCAGGAAGGAACCAGGCGATGTTGGGCGCAATCGGGTTGATGACGGGTGCCTTGTCTCCGCTGCCACGTGGACTCTGGGGCACCGAGGATGTTCTGGAGTGGATCACAAGCTGTCCCACGAAGGTTCTCGCTGTCGGCGGTGTCGGCTTCCGGATCGGAGTCAACAAGCCTTGGCAAGGGCAACCCACGCAGGATTCGAAGAAGGCGTTGCACTCGGACCAGCAAGGTCAGAGCGGGTGCTCCTTTTCAGGGGAGCGAGGGCCAGTCTGGAGCAACTAGACAAGCAGTGTAAATTCTTAGGTTCGTCGGTTCTGAGGCCACAAGCCAACGGGCAAGTGAACAGACCAACGCCTCGAGCAGAAAGATGCAAAAGGGCCCCACACAGCACTCGTCGAGTGTGGAGGGGTGAGCTTCAGTGCACGAGCTGCTCGGGGCTGGAGCTTCTCAAACTCCAATGCACAGCTTTGAGGAAGCCTCGGGTGCTGCACGGTCAGCGCTTTGTTGTTCCTCCAAGATGGCCGCTCTCACGCTTCCAGTCGCCTCCACAGGTCTCAGCTTTGCAGGGACTGTGGATCGGGCTGTTAGAAGGCAGGCTCGCTGGGTCTTGTTGATCTCTGTTGCTTGAGTTCTGGCGGGAACTGCAACAAAGCAAAGGTCGAGGTGCTGGATGGTGCCTGTTTGCACAGGGTGGTCACTCCTTGACCACAAGGGAGATTCTTCAGTCTTCTATGTTGAGTAGGATGTCGAAGGGTCTAGAGGTTCTTTTCATAAGTTTCAGTCAGGATAATCTGATGTGCATTGGCACTGCTCCCACCTATATTCCAAATCTGGGGGCTGGATTACCTGCTAGGTCCCTCCTATGGGTGGGACCCAGGAAGGGGGCAGTTACACCCCTTTCCTTTGTCCAGTTTGCCGCCAAGACTGGGGCTGGAGTGCCCCAGAACCGATTTGACTGGATTCTGCCCAGTGACACCTGGTGTGCCCCAGGCAGTGTCTAGTTTCATTCAACCCTCCCTGCTATAATCCACTATCTCCTGTCTGGGGTGGTGTGACTCCTCCCTGTGACAGGAGATCCTTTGATCAAGCCTCCTCTGTCGAGTATCGGTCAGCAGCAGGAGGCCAGACTAGTGTCTGTGGCAGCAGCATCCATTTTGGGATGCTGGGGCTCTGGTTAGGATTAACCGCATTTGCAGTAAGTAACATGTCTTCCCCTCCTGGAGGGGTGAGACGCTGCCCCCATCATCAGAATCGTCGAGGGGGTAGCATTCCACGTTGTATGACACCAAACACGACATGTTTTGATAAAGCCAAACCGGAGTTGCAATAACCGTAAGGATTATAATGCACTTAAGAGTATATGGTATGGCAGTATCACTGGAACAGCTATAGGGAAATGGTCCCGCAAGCTGCAGACAGGCTCAGCTCATGCCAGAGCACTATCTCACATAAAACCAAGCACTCTGCCTCCAGGATTGTTAAGGCCTGCTATAGGAGTGGCTGATAGGTATATATGTGTCCAGATATAGGTTTAGACATAGGTATACTATATCTAAGCAAGGGGTGATTACACCACCTTGCCCAAGCTGTGTGAACAGCCAGTTGTGTCAATTTAAGTACCAGCCAGGGGTGGCAAAAGATATGCTGCAGCCCCTGGTAGGCCTTGGATGCACCTATGCCCTTGGCACCTATAGTGCATTGTATAGGGGCTGACAAGGTGTCCAGTACCAATGTGGTTATGTACCTATAGTACATGTCTGTGAATTTAGAGAGAGAACAGCAGGCTGTGGGTCTGATTAGCAGGCCCACAGCCACATTAAGTCGAAAACCAGTGAAGCAAAAAGCAAAAATTGGGGTGACCATAGGATAGCAGACTCGACTCTCCTACACAACCCTCCCCCAAACGCAGGGACATTAAACTTAACCTTGACCAGATAAGTCTTCATGTTCTAAGTGGAAGTACCCGGAGAGACCATCTGCATTACCATGGTCAGTCCCTGGGCGGTGCTCCACTGTAAAGTCCATCCCCTGTAGGGAAATGGACCACCTGAGTAGTTTGGGGTTTTCACCCTTCATCTGATTAAGCCACAAGAGGGGCTTATGGTCTGTCTGAATTAGGAAGTGAGTACCAAACAAGTATGGCCTCAGCTTCTTCAGGGCCCAAACCACAGCAAAGGCCTCCCTCTCAATGGCTGACCAACGTTTCTCTCTGGGGGTCAGCCTTCTGCTAATGAAAGCAATGGGCTGGTCTTGACCATCTACATTGAGTTGTGAAAGCACAGCTCCCACCCCCAACTCAGAAGCATCTGTTTGAACAATGAACTGTTTGGAGTAGTCAGGACTCTTAAGGATTGGTGCAGAGCACATGGCCTTCTTCAGGTCATCAAATGCCCTTTGACAGCTAACTGTCCACTGAACCTTTTTGGGCATCTTCTTGGATGTCAAGTCATTTAATGGTGTCACAATGGACCCATAATTCTTTACACATTTTCTGTAATACCCAGTCTGGCCCAAGAAGGCTCTGACTTGTGTCTGGGTAGTTGGAGGAGCCCAGTCCTGTATGGCCTGGATCTTGCTCTCCAATGGTTGAACTTGACCCCCACCTACTAGGTGGCCCAAGTACACAACCTTGCTCTGCCCTATCTGGCACTTAGTAGCCTTGATAGTCAGGCCTGCCTTTTGCAGGGCCTCCAGAACCTTCTTCAGGTGGATCAGGTGATCCTCCCAGGTAGAGCTAAAGACAGCAATATCGTCTAGATATGCTGCACAAAAGTCATCCAACCCAGAAAGGACTTGATTCACCAACCTTTGGAAGGTGGCAGGTGCATTCTTCAAACCAAAGGGCATCACCACAAACTGATAATGCCCATTGGGGGTAGAGAATGCTGTCTTGGCCTTTGACTCCTCAGCTAACCTGATTTGCCAATAGCCAGCTGCCAGATCAAATGTGCTCAGAAACTTGGCAGAAGCCAATTTGTCAATGAACTCATCTGCCCTTGGAATGGGATGAGCATCTGTCCTAGTGACAGCATTGAGACCTCTATAGTCCACACAAAATCTCATTTCTCTCTTTCCATCTTGGGTATGAGGTTTTGGCACAAGGACTACTGGGCTGGCACAGGGGCTCTATGATGGCTCAATCATTCCAAGTTCTAACATTTTCTGCACCTCAGCCTTGATACAATCTCTGACATGGTCAGGTTGCCTGTAAATGTAATTCTTCACAGGTAGACTATCACCAGTGTCCACCACATGGGTGCACCAGGTAGTCTGACTGGGTGTGAGTCAAAAACATGTGTCTATGGGCTTGCAAAACTTGTCTGCAGTCCATCTGTTGCTGGTCAGTGAGGCTGCCTGCCAAGGCTACTCCATCATTTGAGCCATCGTCAGGGTTTTGGGAAAGCAGGTCTGGGAGAGGGTCACTCTCTTCCTCCTGATCCCCATCTGTAGCCATGAGCAAGCCCATGCTTTCCCTGTCAACAAATGCTTTCAGTCTGTTCACGTGGATCACCCTGTGGGGGTTCCTAGGGGTTTCAAAGTCCACCATGTAGGTGACTTCCCCCTTCTTTTCCATTATGGTGTAGGGTCCAGACCATTTGTCTTGGAGTGCTGCTGGGGCCACTGGCTCCAACACCCACACCTTCTGTCCTGGCTGGTACTCACTCAGAACAGCCTTTTGATCATGCCAAGCTTTCTGTAATTCTTGGCTGGCCTCCAGGTTTTTGAATGCTTTCTCCATGTATTCAGCCATCCTGGAGCGGAGACCAAGTACATAGTCCACAATATCAAGTTTGGACTTTTTGAGAGGTAACTCCAATCCTTCCCTCACAAGACACAATGGACCCCTCACAGGGTGGCCAAACAAAAGTTCAAAAGGGCTGTAGCCAACCCCCTTCTGTGGGACCTCTCTGTAAGCAAATAGTAAGCAGGGTAAAAGGATATCCCATCTACGCCTGAGCTTTTCAGGTAATCCTTTTATCATTCCCTTTAGGGTCTTGTTGAATCTCTCAACAAGCCCATTGCACTGTGAGTGATAGGGTATGGTGAACTTGTAGTTCACTCCACACTCCTTCCACATTGCCTTTAAGTATCCAGACATGAAGTTAGTACCTCTGTCTGAAAGTACCTCCTTTGGAAAGCCCACTCTGGAGAAAACTCCAAGTAGGGCCCTTGCCACAACAGGAACTGTTGTGGTCCTCAGGGGAATTGCCTCTGGGTACCTGGTGGCATGATCCACTACTACCAGGATAAATCTGTGCCCAGATGCTGTTTGGGGATCCATTGGTCCAACAATGTCAATCCCTACTCTCTCAAAGGGCACCCCTACCACAGGTAGTGGTATAAGGGGGGCCTTTGTGGTGCCACCTGATTTGCCACTGGCTTGGCAGGTGACACAGGAGCGACAAAATTCCTTGGTATCCTCTGACATATGAGGCCAGTGAAAGTGAGGGACAAGCCTGTCCCAAGTCTTGTTCTGGCCTAAGTGTCCTGCAAGGGGAATATCATGGGCCAAGGTTAGAAGGAAGCCCCTAAATTGCAAAGGTATGACCAACCTCCTGGTTGCACCAGGCTTGGGGTCTCTAGCCTCTGAATAAAGGAGCCCATCATCCCAATACACTGAATGGGTACCTTGAGCATTCCCTGCAGCCTCAGCAGCAGCTTGCTGTCTGAGGGGTTCAAGTGAAGGGCAAGTCAATTAAGCCTGCCCCAGGTCTGCCCTTGAGGGTCCCCCTGTCCCCAGAAACTCAACCTGATCAGGTTCAAGCTCTTCAGAGACAGTCTCCTCTTGGATCACAGAATCACCCTCCTGTGAGGTCTGATCCTCAACCTGGGGCAAGTGGGAAGGCTCTGCCTTGACCCTCTTGCTCCTTCTCTTGGGTTGTGGTTGGTCTATAGTTTCAAGATCCACCACAGGTTCAGGTAGGCACTTCTTGGCCTGGGACCTGGTTACAGCCAGCACATGTGCTGAAATCCCTAGCATTTCTGCATGAGTCCTGTACTCCACTTCTGACCATAATGATTCCTCCAGATCATTGCCCAACAAACAGTCAACTAGGAGGTCTGCACTAACAACAACCCTTTTGAGGCCAGTTACCCCTCCCCAGGAGAAATTAACAACAGCCACACTGTGTGCAGTAGTGGTGTTGCTAGCATTGGTCACTAGGTAATTCTCACCTAGTATCATCTGTTCAGGGTCCACAAAGTTAGGTGTCACCATAGTGACACTGGCACAAGTGTCCCTGTAGGCCTGAGCCATTTTGTCATTGATTAAAGGCGTCTGCCTGTACTTGCCCAGGTTACTAGGACTCACAGTAGAGGACATAGCTATGTCCCCCTCATAGATCAGAACTGCCTGAGTAGGGATCCTGACTAAGCCAGTCTCCCCCTCAGATCCCAGGGTTAACCCTACTATCCCCTTGGGTTGTGTACTACCACTGCTAACTGTACTAGGGGGTGCAGGTGTCTTAGGGACTGCAGTAGTAGCAACTGGATTTCTCTTAGTGCATTCACTTCCCCAATGAAAAGTGGACTTGCAAAAGTTGCACCAAGGTTTCTTTGGGCCATCATTCTTCTTTTTCTTGTTTCCATTTTGGGAACCACCCTCCTTACTATTAGTTTGGGGGCCTGTAGAAGACTTCTGGTCTTTATCTTTCTGATTACCACCCTTTTGATCTGCTTTCTTCTGATCACCTCCTTGGTTCTGGGGTTTCTACTTAACCCTTGTTCTGACCCATTTGTCTGCCTTCTTTCCCAATTCTTGGGGAGAGGTCAGGTCAGAGTCTACAAGGGGTTGATGCAATAGCTGGTTTTGACAGTTATTAAGGATCTGCTCTCTCATTATAAGATTGTACAATCCTGTATAGTCTGAGAATGTACTTCCCTGCAACCAACCCTCCAGAGCCTTAGTGGCACAATCAACAAAATCAGTCCAGTCTTGAGTCTGTGCTTTTTGGGTGTCTCTGAACAACAACCTGTATTGCTCAGTGGTTAGGCCAAACCCATCAATAAGAGCACTCTTCAAGACAGAGTAGTTTTTAGCATCCTCAGGTCTAACTGTGAGGAGCTTATCTCTCCCTTTCTCAGAAAAGGAGAGCCACAAGATTGCTGCCCACTGATCCTCAGGGACCTGCTGTACCATGCAGGCTCTCTCAAGAGCAGTTATCTATTTGTGGATATCATCCCCATCTTTGTAGGGGGGCACAATCTTACTCAGGTTTCTATTGTCATAGGCCCTGTCCTTATCTCTTGGGATAATGCTGCCACCAGTGGGAGTCTCCCCACTTAACTTTTGCTCTCTTGCAAGAGCTAGTCTAGCTTTGGCCAGGGCCAATTCCTCTCTCTCTATTTGGAGATTAACTGCTCTCATCCTGGCCCTATGCTCTTTTCTTTGAGGGGAAGTCATTCCTCTCTGTGTTTCTCTTGAGGCACTAGAAATGTGAGAATCCCTGGAAGGGCTTCTCTCTCTCCGATTGCCTGGGAGAATCCTGTTATGTACTCTGGGGGGTGCTGGCCCTCTCCATTTCCATGTAGATCCACTTGCCACTGGGACCTGGTTATCCCCTTGATGATTGTCTGCCTCATCATTCGACTCTGGGTCCTCCTCCTCCTCTTCCGGGGTGGTGTTCTCAGTGTCTGGGGGATTCACTCCTGTTCCTGATCCTGAGGGAGCAACTATAGCTTTCTCAATGTCATCCTTTTCTAGGATGGCTATCATGATAGGAATGGTAGGGTTGTGACCCTTTCTCAGCTTCCTTGCAGTGCACAAGGCACTCAAGTCTTTGTAGCGGAATTTGTCATAGCTGGAGGTTGCCTGTGGAGGGTCAACCCTCACAGGTAGAGACCCTGTAGGTTCACCAGTGCCAGACATGACTCTAGTGTGGTGTAAGTGATGCACCTACCTACACTAAGTGTTTTCCTACTGTCCCTTACTAGTGAGTTGTAGTCAGGGTGTGCTAAGCCCTTCTACCTACAACCACTAAGTTCAGTAGAACTAAAATATGCTAAGCTTTTATTTATATGTACCTATGGTACTTAATGTGATCTTTCAATTTGATAAAAAAGATTGCAAAGGTAAAACAACAGCAAGCTCAAATTCGTACCGCTGCTCACCAATGTGAGAAGTTGGCCTGATGTATGATGTCCACATTTCTGTGGGCACCCTGTATCAGTCCAAACAATCCCTTATGGTGGTGGTTGTAAGTCAACCTTATAGACAAGCTATCCTAGGGGTAGCATGGACTAAGCAGCCTTAAAGGCTAAACTCAAGAGGACATGTGAAGCCAGCTGTTTTACCATATGCAATCCTGTAATACCAAATGAAAGGACACCACACAAGTTATATATTATTAAAAATATATGTATTTATTCTCAGAATAATCCCCACTACTCTTTATGAGCAATGAAGCACAAGCGTTTAAATAAAAGCACAGTATAACATAGACAAGTTGCACGTTTTGGATGAGGCCGGTGGTCACTCAAACCATATATCAATAAAGTGGTATAACAATCACTAATCGATCGGAGATAAGGCCTAGGGCCTTGTGAATCGCTGGGACTACACTGGACTAACAGCAGTTAGGACGGGAGTAGCCCGCGGGATTCGGGTGCAGTGCGGGAAGCACGGCTTGCACCAATGTAAAGTCAATGGTGCGTAAAAGTTACAATGTTATTGCAAAAGGAGTCTTCCGACTGGACTAGGACTACCAAACTTTAGACTTAGGCACTAGAGGTGTGTACCAGTGTGGGAACACTGGCGCTAGTAAGTTACCTCACCCACAGGAAGCGGGTGCACAGGTGCCAATCTGTGTCGGGTTTCATCACGCAGTTCGATGGTGCCTGAGGATGAAGATGCTGCAGGCGTCCAGAAGAGAAGTGTCCGGTGCGATCCAAGGGTGGATCGTAGTTGAAGGGTACCTGAAAACAGAGGGGACAGAGTCTGGGTCACTAGCCAGTGACCAGGAAGGAACCAGGAAGGAACCAGGCGATGTCGGGCGCAATCAGGTTGATGACGGGTGCCTTGTCTCCGCTGCCACGTGGACTCTGGGGCACCGAGGATGTCCTGGAGTGGATCACGAGCTTTCCCTCGAAGGCTCTCGCTGTCGGCGGTGTCGGCTTCCGGATCGGAGTCAACAAGCCTTGGCAAGGGCAACCCACGCAGGATTCAAAGAAGGCGTTGCACTCAGGACAAGCAAGGTCAGAGCGGGTGCTCCTTTTCAGGGGAGCGAGGGCCAGTCTGGAGCAACCAGACCAGCGGTGTAAATTCTTTTTTTTTTTTTCCCTTCTTTTTTTCTTTTTTTGTCCTCATTTGCCTTTTCTTCAATAAGGACCATACCAACCACCTGGCACGACTTTTAAACGTGATTTGATATATTGGTAGTAGAGATGTCCCATAAGAAGAAATACAGTTGCTTTTTGCTCCATCAAGGTATATTTCAACCTGTAGGACCTTTATCGAAGCTTGACTAACCCTGGTCCAGGAGTAAATAAGGCATAATCATTGGACCCAGGGAAAAAAAAACAAAAACAAAAAAAAAAAACCCGGGTTCATCTCCAGTTAATTAGGAGGTCCCAAAAAGCCAAGTTCCTCTTACTAGCTGTTCTTTTAAGGTCCATTTTAGATATTTCATATAATGAGGAGAGCCACCGAGAGTGTAATGGGGGTGTTTTCTCTACCCAATTTATGCAAATTTGTCTTCTCGCCAGTAAAATTGCGTAGAAGAGAAGGGATTTCGCCTTGCCTTTGATGTTATCTTCCAACCCAAAGATGACAAGAGAAAGGGTTATTTCTAGAGATGTGTTTAGGATAGAGTTTAACGTTTCCTTCACATCTATCCAGAATTTTTGGATGTCAGGAGATTCAAAAAACATATGTATGTCACAGGCACCTGCCAAATTACATTTATTGCATTTTTTATTTGGTAGAAATTTAGATAATTTCAACGGGGTTATGTATGCACGATGTGCGGAGAATAGGTGGTTTCGTCTTAGCCATGAAGGCTTTACGGTTTTGTATAATAGATTGAAAGAGTTTTGCCATATCTCCTCACATGAGGTGCCAATTGCCGTTCCCCATAATTCATCTGGGAGTTGGAATTCCCCATCAATTTCCTCCAAGAGCTGCCAATACCAGGTAGTTGCCTTCTTTCCCCCATAGCTCTTTCCACCAATTTTTGTTCTATTATGCTTATTTTCCCTAAGTTGACGTCAGTACGAATCTGAGATCTCACCCAGCTGTTTAGTTGAATATATTTAAATCTTGACAGCCCTGCGCCAACCAATTCCTGTAACTCATCCCATGCTATAAGGTTACCATCTTTAGGTAGTTGACCCCATCTTATAATGCCCGCTTGTTCTATTATAGTGGAAAGACTGTCCCGCAGACATAGTGGTAGCCCTGGTGAATCCCAGATTGGAGAGTAGTTAGAATAGTATGACAGACCCAGTTTCTTTCTGATGTTATACCAGTTTTTAGCCCATGATTGTGCGATTTTTAGTTTAATGTTTTTAAAGAATTTCTGACATCCAAATTTAAACATAAAGCTATTCGATGTTAGATTAGCCCCCATTAACATAGCCTTATACATAGAGTCAGTTGCAAGATTAGATGGCATCTTAAGAAGCATTATTGAATGTGACAACTGGAAGGCCCATGAGTAATACAATAGATCTGGCCGTGCAAGGCCAACTTTCTCTCTTCTTCTTCTTAACTTTTTCCACGCAATTCTTGTGGTTTTGTAGGTCCATATGAAAGAGTTGATTTCTCTTTGAGATTTTTCGATCATTTTTGGATCAAAGGCAATAGGAATAGTATTGAAAACAAAGGTGAATTTTGGAAGGATACACATTTTAACTAAATTCACCCTACCTATAGTTGAAAGTGGTAGATGTGACCAAGATTTTAAAAGCTTTTTACTCTCAGTGTGTACCCTTTCCAAATTAGTTTGCCCAATGCTGGCCACTTCTTGGGTTATTCTAATTCCTAAGTAGCGCATCGATGAGGATATTTTTACCCCCAGCTGAATGTTAGGTAAATTCCAATCCACTTATCTCACTTTTACTGGAGTTAATGTCATACCCCGATATACGGCCAAATTCCTCCGCCCGTTGGATGATTACTGGGTATGCTCTTACTGGGTCAGATGTGAAAATCAGAATGTCATCTGCATACATTGCTACCCGCCTTTCCCACTCTCCAAAGCTAAAAGATGGAATATTCGCCTAGTCCTTTAAAAGCTGAGCGAACGGTTCGATGTATAGATTAAATAGGAGAGGGGAAAGCGGGCAGCCCTGTCTTGTGCCTCTAGTTATATTAAACGCTTTGGTTAGAGATCCATTAACCAATAACCTGGCAGAAGGGGCACTGTATGGCTGTTTGATGATCCTACAGAAGTTCTCCCCACAGTTGAATTTTTTCAGAACATCGTTAAGGTATAACCAATTGACTCTGTCAAACGCTTTAGTTGCGTCCAGAGTCAATGTGGCCAGAGGTAGAGAAAAGGCCGTGGCGATGTCTATAGCCCCCACAGCTTCATATGTTACCTCCGCTAGTTGTCTGCCCTTGATGAAACCTTTTTGGTCGGGGTGAACGATTTTTCCAATGACACTAGCCAGTCTTTTAGAGATAATTGTTGTAAAAAGTTTATAGTCATTGTTGAGTAGTGATATTGGTCTGTATGACCCACAGTCCAATGGTGATTTCTCCGGTTTCGGGATAGGCGCGATTGTAGCTTCTCCCCAAGTTTTTGGGGGCTGGTTCCCGTGTATTAGAATGCCGTTAAAGAGTATCGTAAGCACGGGGGCAACAATATCCTCAAGAGATCTATAGATTTCTCCAGGCAAACCGTCCGGACCAGCCGCCTTTTCTTTTTTGGAGTGGCGGATTGCTTTCTTGACCTCATCTTCAGTGATCTCGGCCTCCAAGAGATTGCTCTGACTTGTTGATAAAGTTGGGAGGGTTATGGCCTCTAGCCAACTGTCCCTTGCTTGCTCATTGTTGGGGAGGTTCTCTTTATAAATCTCCTCAAAGAAATCAAAGAAAGCTCTCCCTATCTCTGAGTTAGTGGATCTTGTTTCTAACTCTCCTGATATCTTGATTTCTCTGATATAGTTGAGGGTTTTTTCTGCTCTTATTTTCCACGCAAGTACCTTCCCTGCAGCTTCTCCAAATTCAAATTGGTAGGATTTACTCACTTCCCATCTTTTGTTTATTCTCTCCTGTAAGGTGTTTTCCAATTGGGATTTTAATTCAGCCAGTTTCTCATGATCGCTAGATGTAACTAAAGACGGATCGATCTTAGATTCCAAAAGTTTCATTTCTTGTTCTAGGTTTTTTATTTTTTGAGTATATAGTTTCCACCTATAAGAGGCTCTACTAGTAATCTGCCCCCTTAGAAAGGCTTTAAAGGCTTCCCAGACGGCTGTTAGACCTGCGGAGGCTCTATTTATGTCTAAGAAGGCTAGAGATTCAGTTGACAAAAAATTGACCTCTTCCTCCTCAAGCAGCAATGTCCGGTCAAAAGACCAGGACGGGTGGTTAACCAAATTATTGAGTTTTAAAGTGAATTTTATTGCAGAGTGATCTGAGAGATGTGATGGTATATAATCGATCGACTCCAGTGCGTCTTTTAGACAATAACTAAAGAAGACATAGTCAATTCTAGATTTATGTTTGAATCGACTGTTCCTCAAAGAAACGCCTGGTTTATTGCCGACTCGTTCTCTCCATAAGTCTGCCAGGCCCAAATGTGTCATGATGTTTTTGAGGGTATCTCTGGATTTGACAGAACTGCAAATTCTAGATTTGGTTGATTTGTCTAATTTAGGATCCAAAACAATATTGAAATCTCCCATCCAAATTATTGGTTCCTGGACTGATATTAGTTGATCTCTTACAGCGTCCAGGTGTGATGGATCATCTGAGTTAGGGCCATAGTATCCTATCAGTGTCCTCATTTGACCATCAAGAGAGACTCTAACTATTAACCACCTCCCTGTGTTGTCTTCTTTATATTCCTGTATTTGCGCTTTTGCTGATTTTTTAAATATAAATATTACCCCTCTTATATTTGCATTGTGGTCTGTGGAACAGAATTTGTCTATCCACCTTTGTTTTTTCAATATATTGACCGCCTCTGATTTAGGAAGGTGTGTTTCCTGCAATGCAATGATCTGCGCCTGTGAGTCTCTCAGATATTGTAAAATACGCTCTCTTCTCCCTCTCACGCGCAGGCCATTTACATTCCAGGACATATAATTAACTGTTGTCATGTTTTATTTTGTTCCCTTGTGACATCATTCTTCCGTTAATTTCTTTAACTTTATTGTTTTTATTATTTTTTGTTTTTAACCTATCAAATATTTGATTGTGAGTATAAATGAAGGTTGGAACACCAAAGTGAATTTTCAAATGAGGATTTTTCATTTTTTTACCGCCCGACCCCCCCACCCACCCCCTTGGAAACCCTCCCTTATTTATTCTGGCTTGGTGTTAAGCCAGATGTACGCCGCTCCGCAGCCTCCTTTAACCCTCCAACGCTACCTTCCCTTAAGTAAACAGAAGAGATGAGAAAGATGAAAGGCTGTAATTCTAGCAGTAAAGATAAGGTAAGGTAAGGTTTGGACCAAAATTTGGTCTGTAAGTTACTTCAATATTACCTTCTAAAAAAAGATTATATATATATATATATTTTTTTCTTTGCATTTCACCCTTTAATACCCCTTTAATACCCCTGTTGTGCAATTGGATGAAGTACATCCATTTTTTGGGTTTATTTAGTGATTTGTTTGTTTTGGTTTATTTTACTTGAGTTCTTTTAAAAAAAAAAAAAAATTCTTAGCTTTCTTTATCTTTTTTTTTTTTTTTAGCCTTCCTTTTCCTCCTTCCCTGTTTTAATAATGTCTATTCGTTCTGAGATTGGCTGTATTAGCTTATTTATTTATGAGCCTCAGCCTGAGCCTGAGCTTGAGCGTGATCTTTAATGGAGCTTAATAGATCATCAGCGTCATGTATAGACCTAACATTGTGCATCTTATTATTATACATGACTCTGAGAAACGCAGGGAATCTCATCTGTACTGTTGCTCCGAATGATCTAAAAGAGTCCATGCGCCTCCCAAGCTCCCACTGCCTATCCAGCGTGTTTTTTGATAAATCGCATCGTATTTCAAAAGAGAAATCAGGACTCTTCATTGTGCCTGCTTTCAAAGCAAGGTTTAAAAAATTTTCTTTGAGAGTGTAGGTCAAAAAATTAACTAAGACTTTCCTTGGTTTGGTCCTTGCTGGGTTCAGACGGAACGGATCTCTGTGAATTCGCTGGATATCTCTATCAAGCTCTTCAGCAGATTCTTCCAATGTAAGAGAACTTTTCAGTAATTGTACTATAAAACATTTGAGGTCACTTCCATCTTTCCCCTTTGGAATTTTTAGGAGTCGGATGTTGTTTCGTCTAGAATAATTTTCCAAGACTTCAATCCTTTCTCTCATTTTTTCACCCTCACCTTGGAGAGTGCGTACTTTAGAGCTTACTGACTCCAGGTTTGCGGTCAAGACGCTTACCGAGCTTTCCAGTATTTCCGTTCTTCCACCAAGGCTATCAACTTTTTGACTCAACTCCTCACAGGTTACCCTTATCTCAGCTTGATTAGTTTTGGAGACCACAAAATCTTGCCTTATCTCTTCCCTCATTGCTGCAATAGAGGATACTATTGCCTCAAGTGCGTTGCCAAAAGCCAAGTCTGAGTTTTGAGCAATTACTATTTTCTCCTTCCCCGCTTCAGCTCTCAAAACCTCATTTTCTGAGGTTTCCTTTAGTTGAACAGGGACAGGATTATTGCTAGGACTCGCTGTGTGTATTCCTATTAGAGGCAAGTCGGGCATAGTAGATGTTTCTGCCACTTCCAGTGCCGCCTCTTCTAATGAGGTAACTAAAGGTGAGCTTGAGCCTGGGACCAATACAGCTGGTTGGTTTTCCGACTGTTCATGCTCGCTCTGCATTGATTTTGTGTTTTCTAGAGCAGCAGCCATATCCTGAGTAATCCGTAATACTTGTGGTAAAGCCTTAACCCCTTCGACGCTCATGACGAGCTCAGCTCGTCATGGAGTTTCCATTGATTTCAATGGAAATTGTTAATAAATCTTTCCAGGGCCTTAGCATCCAAGTGGTTAAAATATGTTTGCAAGGACGGAGTTATATCCCCAGGGGCCTTTACTTTTTTATTCTTATTTTTACTTTGGGGTTGCTTTTGGGTGGTGTATTTTTCTTTTGTTATATCTAGTTTCTTTTTTGCCCGTGCCTTCTTTTGGAACTCTCCCCAAGTGCCTTCTGGGATCGGTAGTTTATCCCCCTCCAAGCCTAACACTTTCCCCTTGTTTTTAGTTTTACTGCTGGTTACTCTTGTTTGTGGGTATGGTGGGGTTTTACACAACTCATTGTCCACCTCTGCCTCTACTCCCTTAGAATAGTTAAAGACCTTACTTGAATCATGAGATACCAAGTTCTGTTCACTCAGCTCGTCACTCCCTCTCTCTGTTGCAGCTATTGTTGTATCACTCTTTTCCTCGATGATGATGCTGGTCAATGGCACTGCTATCGAAGATTCTTCTCCTTTCCACCCAACAAGTACTGCTGCTGCTGTATGCATGTTCCGGGCAGCGGCCGCTCGGCCGCGCCTGATCTCCACGGCTGCCCGCCCCCAAGGTGGGAGAGAGGCGGAGAGCGATAGCGTGTATGGCGGGCACATTAACGGAGAGTACACCGTTCTTCAGCGTTTCTCGGTAAATTACCGCGGAGAAAGCGACATCCAAGCGACAGCCAGTAAAGAAAAAAGAAAACCACGCTCAGTTACAGCCGTCCGCCAGGGTAACGATGAAGGTCTCAGGAGACTGCCTTCCGACGTGCAAGCCGCGTTAGCCTACGGCCGCCATGTTTCCTCCCCTCCCAGACCAGCGGTGTAAATTCTTAGGTTCATCGGTTCTGAGGCCACAAGCCAACGGGCAAGTGACCGGACCAACGCGTCGAGCAGAAAGAGGCAAAAGGGCCCCACGCAGCACTCGTCGAGTGTGGAGGGGTGAGCTTCGGTGCACGAGCTGCTCGGGGCTGGAGCTTCTCAAACTCCAATGCACAGCTTCGAGGGAGCCTCGGGTGCTGCACGGTCAGCACTTTGTTGTTCCTCCAATATGGCCGCTCCCACGCTTCCGGTCGCCTCCACGGGTCTCAGCTTTGCAGGGACTGTGGATCGGGCTGTTAGAAGGCAGGCTCGCTGGGTCTTGTTGATCTCTGTCGCTCGAGTTCCGGCGGGAACTGCAACAAAGCAAACGTTGAGGTGCTGGATGGTGCCTGTTTGCACAGGGTGGTCACTCCTTGACCACAAGGGAGATTCTTCAGTCTTCTACGTCGAGTAGGATGTCGAAGGGTCCAGAGTTTCGTTTCATAAGTTTCAGTCAGGATAATCTGATGTGCATTGGCACTGCTCCCACCTATATTCCAAATCTGGGGGCTGGATTACCTGCTAGGTCCCTCCTATGGGTGGGACCCAGGAAGGGGGCGGTTACACCCCTTTCCTTTGTCCAGTTTGCCGCCAAGACTGGGGCTGGAGTGCCCCAGAACCGGTTTGACTGGAATCTGCCCAGTGACACCTGGTGTGCCCCAGGCAGTGTCTAGTTTCTTTCAACCCTCCCTGCTACAATCCACTATCTCCTGTCTGGGGTCGTGTGACACCTCCCTGTGACAGGAGATCCTCGACAGCCTCCTCTGTCGAGTATCGGTCAGCAGCAGGAGGCCAGACTAGAGTCTGTGGCAGCAGCATCCATTTTGTGATGCTGGGGCTCTGGTTAGGATTAACCGCGTTTGCAGTAAGTAACATGTCTTCCCCTCCTGGAGGGGTGGGACGCTGCCCCTATCATCAGAATCGTCGAGGGGGTAGCATTCCACGTTGTATGACACCAAACACGACATGTTTTGATAAAGCCAAACCGGAGTTGCAATAACCGTAAGGATTATAATGCACTTAAGAGTATATGGTATGGAAGTATCACTGGAACAGCTATAGGGAAATGGTCCCGCAAGCTGCAGACAGGCTCAGCCCATGCCAGAGCACTATCTCACATAAAACCAAGCACTCTGCCTACAGGATTGTTAAGGCCTGCTATAGGAGTGGCTGATAGGTATATATGTGTCCAGATATAGGTTTAGACATAGGTATACTATATCTAAGCAAGGGGAGATTACACCACCTTGCCCCAGCTGTGTGAACAGCCAGTTGTGTCGATTTAAGTACCAGCCAGGGGTGGCAAAAGATATGCTGCAGCCCCTGGTAGGCCTTGGATGCACCTATGCCCTTGGCACCTATAGTGCACTGTATAGGGGCTGACAAGGTGTCCAGTACCAATGTGGTTATGTACCTATAGTACATGTCTGTGAATTTAGAGAGAGAACAGCAGGCTGTGGGTCTGATTAGCAGGCCCACAGCCACATTAAGTCGAAAACCAGTGAAGCAAAAAGCAAAAATTGGGGTGACCATAGGATAGCAGACCCTACTCTCCTACAGCGGTGCATCTTTTTTGCTGTTTCTTTGAGCTATTTGAAGTTTATAAGCGTGCTTAAAAGTGTAATTATGTGTGTGTGTAGGTGTTGTGGATAGGTTTTGCGTTATTTTTTCTGTGTCCCCTCCCCCCCAGCCCCCCCACCCTCCCCACCCACCCCTTACATGAGAAATCAGGAAAAGCCTGAATGATGGTGGTCAGTCATGAGCCTCGGCTGCTGATCACGCCAGTTAGAAAGAAAAACAAATAAATCTGGCATCGGCCATTGGCCCTACCACAGAAGACGCTGCGTGGAATAAGTGCTAAGATGTTTTTTTTTTCCCCAAGAGAAAAAAAGAGAGTTAAGGATCAAGATTGTCAACATAGAATAGAGAAAGCAAAAGAAAACAGAAAACAGCGTCCCCTTAATTAAGATACATTTTTGCTGTATAGGAAAAAGTATTTTTTTTGTTGTTGGTTTTTCTTTTTTTGGTGAGTTTATGATGTCTATTTCAGGTGGCCCAGCCAGTGTGTGTGCAGACCTTTAGCAGAAAAGAAGGGTAAGATAGCTTGGTCATTTATTGCCCTTCTTGGTTTTTGACTTCCTCCAGGTACTCTCTGGCTTTAATTTCAGACAAGAAGACCTTTGTAGTGCCATTGAGGATGACCTTCAACCTGGCCGGGTTCATAAGGCATAC
Organism: Lissotriton helveticus; assembly: GCF_964261635.1. Classification (NCBI taxonomy): domain Eukaryota; kingdom Metazoa; phylum Chordata; class Amphibia; order Caudata; family Salamandridae; genus Lissotriton; species Lissotriton helveticus. The sequence continues at coordinate 1,415,434,335 of NC_136059.1, read as the reverse complement.
CTCTGCCCCTTGTTGCTGGAAGGGAGAGATCCATTGCCTTAAATGCCATCTTCGTTCCACGGCCTGATGGTAAAAGTCTGGCATGGCGAAAAATGTAATCCCGTTGGCCCCTTTCTTGGAGTTGGGACGGGCCTGGTCGTATACCATTTGTCTTAGGGGGAAATTACCAAAGTACACAAGAAACACCCTAGGCTGGCTTCCAGTTGAGTTGCTGCTGTTATACTGATGTTTCAGGAAGAATGGGAAGCGGTGTGCTCGCTGTACCTCTCGGTCCCAGTCCCAGCCTGGATGTTCCAGAAAGGAATCTTGTAACAGCTTGACAATAAATCGTCTAGGATCTTTCCCCTCCTTCCCCTCCTGAATACCAAGCAGGCGGAGGTTATTCCTGCGTTGGCGATTTTCTTGTTCTTCCATCTTAACCATCAGGTCTGTAAGGCATGCGGTATTGGACTCAATCAGTTGTTTAGAGGCCCCTGCTTCGGTTTCTAGATGCTCTGTTCTGGCTTCCACCATGCCCACCCCGTCGATGATATCCGTGCAGGTCTTATTCAGTCTTCTCAGACCCCCTGCGTCTTTTTAGCGGCATTCTTAGCTGTCCGATTGTCAGCCCTCACCTCCTCCTGGAATTCCTTGATCGAGGCTAGTATAGCTGCAAGTGAGGGCTTCGCTGTCACGGACGTTTCAGTTTGTAGGCTTCTCAGGCTATGCCACTGCGGTTGGCTCGAGCCGTCTTCCTCCAAAGGGTAGGACATATGAGAATCGGAGTAGTCCCACTTGAGTTGGCTACGCTGCTTGCTCTTACTTCTTGGATTTTTGGGGCGCACAACTGTATCAATATTGTCACGTGAGACTTCGCTATCGCCTTCACTAGCAACATCGTCATCATCATTCTCGGTCCCCCCTCCACCAGAGGAGCTGGTACTATCTGAGACCGAGTAAAAGTCCTCAGGGCCAGCTTCTGGGGTCCAGGGGTTCTGCGTTCCGAGAGGAACCTCCAGGCTTTAAATAACGAGTTCGGTCCCCGCTGAGTGTGCTCCTGCATCAGTGATAGCAAGGGTTGTGCCAACACCATCATTGCTTGCTCCCTTGTTTGGCTCCAGCTGTCCTCGAGTGGCGGACAGAGCTAGCGATGAAGTGTCTAGTGGGGCAAAATTACCGGGGTTCTCACCAGTCTGATCATGCTCGTGGTCAGATCCCCCGGAGGAAGTGTGTAGGGCGGGAGCAGGCTCGAGCAAACTAGCTAGGAGGTCGCTAGAGATTATGCCTTTAGTTACACCAGTGCTAGTGGGTAGAGTCTCCTTAGGGCCTTCTTCGGAAGTGTCGCCATCCTTCCTGCATGAGCACTCACTGATTCTGAACAGTGAGTGTAAAAGCATTGAGGTTAGCATGTTGTTCATGCTTACATTTCACATGCTTTACTTAATCTTGCATTCCCTATGTGTGTTTGCTTTTTCCAGTATGTTACTTTTTTTTTAGGCAGCATATTGCTCTTGTCTAGTGCGTAGTTTGAATTGTGTCGCATCGAGGTGTTTATAGCGGGCGCAATTGGGTTGTACGTGAAGGCAGTGCGAGTTTCTCTCAGTGGGGCAGTATGGTGGTCAGTCGGGTAGAGGATGTGGCACTATGGTCAGAGCTGCCAAATTTGGAACTTTGGAACCAGGTTCAGCCTTCATGACCAGTTCACCAGACCACTCTCCTGAGAGAGCACATTTCCATGATTGACCTTTGAAGGCCCCGAAAGAACTTAGAAGAATGGTGTCTGAGCACCAGCAGTTGGACCATAGCGGTGGCAAGTGTGGGTTAACCTTGAAGGCCTGTCCACTACAACCCCTATTGAAGCTCATCTCCAGTCTTGCGGGCAGGCCTACAAAGCAGCACACCCTAGAGCAACAGTGACTCTGTTACTGAGGTCACAGGACCCTTGAGAAGGGAGGCTCTAGGGCAATGAAACTGGTGAGATTGCACTGAGAGCTGACTGCGGGTGGGGACGTCATGTTTTTGAGTATATTTTGTTTTTAAAAGCACTTGCTGCCTCCTTCCTTGCCTCCAGCAATTTTTGAAAACAATAAAAATGTCATGATATCTCCGGTGATGAATGCTTCTTCCTAGAGAGAGATAGAGTTTCGTCAGGTGGAAGTTTTGACTTGTGAAACGGTAGAGCAGAGGGTTAATGTGCCTGCTGCAAAGAACATGTACCATGCAGATCACTAAATCAACATGATTTAAATAGGCCAGTGGATTACTGCTTTTGTCAGAGATCCTTTTGTTACTTGCAGTTAATAAGTAAAAATCCTAACACAGAACAATGAGCTATTAACTGTCATCTAAGAGCTGCATGCAAACACGCAAGGTATAAATTAGAGCGTTATGTTTTTTCCAAAGTCTTCGATTATCCTAATGATGCAAAAAGGGTTAATTTGGACAGAAATCAATTCTGGTTATTAAAGAGATACCTCAACCATGGTATTACGTTCTAAATTCAGAGTTTGTGTTTCTCCAGATAAATCACTATTAAACTATACTGCCTACTAGTAGGATTGTCATGCGACTCCTACACCTTGTAGTCCTTTGTCTTATGTAACATTAACTTTTTTGATTTACACATGTATGATTGATTGTCTCTGTGTAATGTGTGTGATATAAAGTTCTCTGACACCCTACACTGATGTCAGTGGTGCTGTAAATCAAATTGAATGTTTCTGCATCTCGCACTACGAGAAAGCAGAAGTGTTTGGTGGGGGGGGTTTCTGCTCTAGGGCAAGGGAGGAGTGGCTTGCACACTGCTAAGAGCTCTGACTGTTTGGTCGGCCCTCTGTGGCCGACCAAACCAGTCATGCGCACTCTCGACTTTCTCGTCTGGCTGGTCACCGTCCCGACCAATCACAACGCTGTCTTTTCAGCTTTGTGATTGGCTTAGGGAAGGGGAGGGAGGCTGCAGGAGAGCAGATCAGGCGCAGAGACGACGCCAGACCCGGGAAGGGAAGTTTAGTTTTATAATAACCCCCCACGTGCCCTCCTGCAAGAACCCCGCGAGACCCCCCCACCCACGAGTCATGGCGGCCGCGACTGGATGTAACATGAAAATTAGAGGGGCCTCACATTTTCCCTTTAGCCCGGGGCCCCAGAAGTTCTAGGAACGGTCTTGTGTCTAAGCATAGTATTTTGTACTGGAAGGGAAGGATACCTTCCTGTACAAAACCTACCTATGCTAGACTCACTCACTCACCATAACAATATGGCGCTAAGGTGTGTGTGTGGCGCTCGGCAGCTGAAATCAGCTCCAGCGCTAGGGGAGAGGGAAGAAGAGAGCCATTTCTATGTGAATGTGGCCCTTTCCTGCTCTCTCCCGGTCACACAATGCTGCTCAGCATCAGTGGTCGAAGTGGGGAAAAAAAGTAGGGGAACTGTGGTTGGAGAATCAGAGGGCGGAAATAACCCGTGGACTGGGTCAGTGGGCGGAGTCAGAGGTGTGGCGAGAGAAAGAAAAACATCCCAGTTTTTAAGTATTTGCTTGGTATTTCACTGACCAGTTACAACGTATTACATTATTTAATTCAACCAATGGATATACATGTTTATTAACCCTTTCACTGCGGCGGCTATTCCGCCGCAATTCTAAGGGGCGGGGGGGCCGCGCGGCGCTCCCGCGCTTGTGACGGAACCGCTCCGTTGCGGCCCTTGGGTGAGCTGTGCTTGTGATGGAACGGTTCCGTCACGGCCCCGCCTGCTCAATAGAATGCTCAGCGCAGGAGCGGAATTCGCGCCGCGCAGGCGCGGGAGCGGGCCGTGACGGAACCGTTCTGTCACCAGCACAGCCCACCCGAGGGGCGTGACGGAACGGTTCCGTCACAAGCGTGGGAGGGGTTAAAGGATGAATATGAGTTATTCACATTAAAATGTATTCACAAAGTGGGATACGTTTCCAATCACAGAATGTCCAAAATACAATTAAAAGTGGAAGTACAAGCCATTTGTCTCCGAGCCATGCAGTTTCTGTCTTCAGCACTTCTCCTCCCTTTTTCCACATGAGCAGTTCAAACATGAATGACAAAATATCCCAGTTTGCAAATGTTTTCCACCTAATTATGGCTCTGCCATATTTGCCACATAATACATCATCTAATGCATAATCTGATGATTTTAACTAATTGATTGTTAGTAGCGCATATGGATCAAAAGATACTAAAAATGTGACTGGTGTAACGAAGTGGAGGGCCCTTTGTGAAGGTGGACTGGTAACTTTTCTCATTGCTGCATTTGACTGTTACACTGGTACTAATGAGGCAAAATATTTGCAGAGACTGTCAGTATGTATAAAAATGTCAAAATAATAAAGTATCAGAAAATATACCGCATTACGCTGCAACCTTTTGGTGTGCTGCATAATTTAGTCAACACTGTAGGCATAATTTTGTTATCTCTTGCTGCATGTTACTACTGGCACCAGAGCAGGCAGCACATGTTAAAAGTGCTTGTGCATGGAGCAGAGAGGCTGTGAAGTTTGCGAACTTAGTTTAGTGTGCGTTCAAATCCTGCATTGCCAATCCATGGTGAGTTGCACTAGTACTGCTGAAATAAGGCCAATTGAAATATCAATGGGGGGCGGATTGGCCTCAAGGGTCCTGTGACCTCAGTGAAAGAGTCACTGTCACTCTGGGGTGTGTTGCTTCGTAAGCCTGCCTGCAAGACTTGGGGTGATTTTAAGCATAAATTGTGATGGTCACGCTTTCAAGGTTAACCCACACTTGCCACTAGTAGGGTACACCTGCTGGTGCTAGGACACCATGGCTCCTACAGTCTAGCTGGGCCTTCTAAGGTCAAGCAAGGGAATGTGCTCCCTCAGGAGAGTGGTTTGATGGAGTGGTCATGAAGGCTGAACTTGGTTCCCCAGTTGCAAATTCTGCTGCTCTAACCATAGTGCCACATCCTCTCCCCCACTAAACACCAGGCCACCCCACTGACAGAAAATCACACTGCCTTAAACTATAACCCAATTGTGCTGCACTATCAACACCTGGTTGCGGCTCAATTCAAATTATGCACTGACACGCCGTAGAGATCTGGGACCTGATCGACACCCTCTCGCCTGATGTCACCTTCTTCACGGAAACCTGGACCAATGCCACCTCGGCCCCGACATCATCATCGTCATCCCTGATGGCTACAAGATTCAGAGGAAGGACCGCCCAGGAGGAGGACTCGCCATTGCACACAGGACCTTACTCTGACTTTCCACCTCCAGCACGAGTGACCCCAAGTCCAAAACAGAACACCTCCACTTTCAGATCCAGACCAGCCCCAGGACCATGCTACATGGCAACCTAATCTACAGACCACCGGGTCCTCGCACCCAGTCCACAACTACCATCGCCGAGTTCGCTGCGCACCAAGCCATCTCCTCCAACACCTACGAGACCTCCACTGGCTCCCCGTCGAGAAGAGGATCACCTTCAAACTCCTCACCCACGCCTACAAATCCCTTAACAATATTGGACCCAAATACCTCAACAATAGATTATCCTTCCACGTACCCAAGAGAAACCTCCACTCCGCCGACCTCGCCCTGGCAGAAGTCCCCCGCATCGGCAGAAACAGAGCAGGCGGGAGAGCCTTCTCCCATATCGCAGCCAAGATCTGGAATGAGCTCCCTGTGAACATCAGACATTCCCCAAACCTGCACACGTTCATGAAGGACCTACAGACCGGGCTCTTCGACTGATCGGAGCCGCTCCCCCAAACCCCCCCCCCCCAGTGCCTTGAGACCCTCAAAGATGAGTAGAGTGCTCTACAAACCCCTGATTGATTGATTGATTAATTGATGCACTAGATGAGTAATATGCTGCCTGGAAAAAAGTACTAACGTCTTGGAAAAAGCAATTACTCATTGGTAATGCAAGATTAAGTAATGCATGTGAAATGTAAGCAGGAACAATGTGGTCTTAACAGGGCGCAACGAGGAGAAATTCTTGATTCTTTCCTAAATATTTGATGCCCTATGGTGCCATAGAGGTGAAAAATCAAAACAAAGATTACAAAATCTCTTCCAACATGCACAAAAAGACCAACTCTGCTAAGAAACATTGCACTATTAAAGAAGATTAGTGCCAACTCTCGCTTGTGACACACAACAGTGCAAGTCATCCAGGCCACCATGACTACCCCATAAAGAAACACTAGTGCACAAGCAAACTAAGGGGCATATTACCAAGGGCATTATCGCCGCATTAGCGGGACTTTTTCCCGCTAATGCAGCGATAATTTTATCGCCCTATTACCAAGCTGTCGCCAACACCAGTTAGCGACAGCTTGTAGGCGATAGCGGGCATTTAGGGGCCCACTTTGCATGTCAGCGATAATTATCGCTAATGACATGCAAAGTGGGCGTGCCAAGATGTTAGCGACTGAAAACAGTCGCTAACATCTCTAACTCCTATTAACAACTTTTGGAAATATTCGCGCTAAGCGCGAATATCTCCAAAAGCTAACACCTGCCCTGAGCAGTTCTTAGCCATGTTATCCAATGGAAGGTGGATAACATGGCTAAGAGCATTGTCACGATAATGCATGAATATCGCTGATTTTTCAGCGACATTCATGCATTTCGCAGGATTTTTACCGCTTTTGAGATAAACCTTGATAATATCAAGGTATCTCAGCAGTAAAAATCCTCGGTGCTCGGCGATATTTTTTTCCTGCTAACCAAGCAATAGCGATAATTATCGCTATTGCTTGGTAATATGCCCCTAACTTTGTTCAAAAGCTCTACATTATTAGCCCAGGTTAGTGCAGACACTCACATCTGGCTCAAATCCACCCAGCAATCATGATAGTCCCATACACCAACACGAAAGGTGTCAACCATAGCATATATGCAATAGTCCAGACGGCTATTAAATACCCATCAACTTCTGTTTCTAAAAGCACTAGAACACTAAATATGTCCTCTTGCAAGGAAACCCTGGAATGCTGATAAAGTCCTTCTTTACAAGCCTGAACATGAAAGAATGAAATCGTCAAAGATAACCTTTAGGCAAGGAATAATGCATTTCAATTAGATCTCACCATGAGATAGACTTTAAATATCCAAGGGGGCTGCAGACTCGATCTCGTCATTAAACTCAGAAATGTTTCTATCTACTTCCACAATCATGATGATTCAGGGAAATAATCACTATCTTTCTGCTGGCCTTCAATGACATTTTTCAGAACCTTAAAAAGTGAATACTAACCACAGTGAAAATTCCCTCAGCCCATATACAGCTGCCACTCCCAGGTGACGCCCACCCTGTACTATTGCTTCCCATCAATCCACTAGCCCCCATACCACCTAAACTCAGGAAAAAAGCCTGCCACCTCCTAGCAGTGCAGCTGACCATAATGCAACTGATGATCCCAGCCCTTTTCTAAAAATGCACCTCATTAACACTCCCACTCCCTTGATGAAGACATCATATGTTCTTCCTACTGCCTCACGTTTGACTCACAGAGACATCTTTTAGTGACAGCTTCTCTACTTACCTTGATGATCTCCTCTTCCCAGACTACAAAGCCATTTAATAGATCTGATAGGGTAAGAGAAGAAGAAAGATTGCCCTAACCAATGCCGCTAACCTGAACTGCACTATCATTGCCGAAACACCCTATTCGCTGTTTGAATACATAGCATTTTGTGTCTTCATCAACCCCATGTTGTCTCCCATGGTCTCAGTGGTCTACCTCACACAGCCACAATCCCAAATTCCTGTAGGAACTCCTGGGCGTGGCAATCCATTTTCAAAATAAGATCAATACATGCTATCCGGCCCACCAGAAACTACAAACCGTGCCTACTACTATTCACATCCACCCCCTTTGAACCACCAGAGACCTATGAGATGCTAAGCCTGTCTGTCAAAATAAAAGCATCTAATTTACCTATGGAGCTATGGTCAACCGAGCGCCTCCTCCCTTTCATTTACTTTGATACAACAAACATTTCAAATGCTTTATTCAACACATCAGCTGTGCCCCCTCCTTCCAAAGCATGCTATCATACCCCTCTTCTACAGAAAAGGGACCTTTGAAATTACAGGTACAGGTTCAAGCTTCTTTTTCTCACTAAGGTCCTGGAAAGGAGGAGGATGATGCAGCTCGGACAGTATGTGGAACTAAACTAGCTCACCAACGATCAAAATGTGTATCCTCATGGAACATGGAAGCAGCCCTCCCCGATCTACGAGAGGAGCGCCTCCTCTCACCTTACGAATGTCAGAAAAATACATTGTGGCATGCTATGTCAGTATTTCTTCTCGGCAGAGCGGAAGCGGATATGGTCCTTGTCTTTCCTGGACTAGAAGGAAGAGACAGAGCCCTTTTCCTTCTCTGCCACACTCCGAACCTCATCTAAAGGCTTTCGCTATTTCTGCCGTCCTGGGACGCATTACTAAAAACAGAAAAGTTGCATGAAATTAACGAAGTAGGGGCACGCCGTGCCCTACCGATCCCGCCCACTTCGACCAGTACTCAGCATGCGTTGCCTGCCAGCTTTCAGAACCTAGACCTAAGTATTTTGAGACGTGAGCAATGTACAGTCAAACACGCAACAGCATAGACCCTAGGGGAGCAGCGTCAGAGAGAGAACATTTACCATTTCGTGCGGGGTGCGCGTCTCTCTCACTCGCCCGATGTCACCTCCGATGCAGAATCTCGCCTGGTGTTTTTCGAGAAGTAGCGACGATTTAAAAGTCATGTTGCAGCTCGGGCAGCTCAGTAGATCCATCTTTTTTCGGGGCTTGCACCAAACAGCTTACATAAAGCACAAGTCCTCACCGCAAGTGGATGTCACAGCAAAGGGCTTTGGCGTGCCATCTGCCTTCCTTTTATGTTGCTGATGATAAGGCAGTGTGGCTTCCAGAAGTGAGGCCCACCAAGTGTCCGAGAAGAGAAGAAAATAAAAGAAGCAGGTACGCAAACAAAAGAATAGGGACGGATTTAATCAAGCATGAAGTCGGGATCCATGTTCTACAGGCCCATTCGCTACCTCGGCGCTTGTCTCGGTAGTCGGTAGCCTTAGCTGTGGCAACCAGTGTTTGTTTGCAAATAGCTCACAGGCAAGTGAGGCCCGTCCGAGCAGGCCTGCGGCGCTTTAATTAACTGACAAGTGCGGACGGTGCAACTTGTTGGAGAAACAGCTATCTGTAAAAGTATTTAGCAAGTCACGTTGTATTGGTGCCCTCTAGTGTAATTTTTGTAAACTGCCGTTTGTGGAAAGCGAAATTACTTTCGTATTTTCCATTATAACACAAGTAGTCCAACTCTGACCCATATTATAGACACGAAAGGCAAGACTTCAAATCCTCATCATTACCTCCTCTTCACAGTCTTTACATTTTGAGGTATACCATAGCTTTAGTGTGTAAGGCATGTGTTATGTAGTTTGCTTGGTACTGTTGTGTCGGGACTTGTCAATCTGCTTGTCCCGGCTGTTTAGCTCATTTCTGGGTCAAGGCGCATACTTAATTATGAGGCCCCGAGGCCGCTGCTGTGAATAAATACGCACACTTCGGGTAAGGCCAAGTATTCGGCTCCGCCCACAACGCGTAGGCTAAAACATTAACTCGCTACGCCACCGGGGTGAGCCTAATGCACACCCCCAACAATTACAGAACAATGCGCCCATGTGGGCGCAACGGTAAAATCTGGCAGTCGGCAGGACGACTCCGGATTTCTTCTCAGTCTATACTCGCTCCCGGCGTTAGTTCAACACCTGGTTTTGTAGAGAGATGTCCACTTGTTCAACTCCCTCTGCTTCAAATTCTCCTTCCGACCCTTCCTCCCGATCACGCCCAGGGCTGCCTCCGTCGGGGCTGGTCAGGGTGGAGCAAGGACCGAGATGGAATTTTTTGAAGGCTGACACATTCCTCGTGACAAGTTCTAGGCCTTTTCGTGCAGTCACTTGGGTGCCTCGAATGTCGGTGATGCACCAGCTCTCCTTTTCAAAAGGCAATCTGAATTTACTGCCTGGATGTCTGTCTTGGATTAAAACCAGAACTCCTACTTTGAGAAATGACCATTGCGCTCTGTCGTGTTGGGCCTCAGGCCCACATCACGCAAATGATTGACACAACCACTAAGAGAGGCATGGTAGTAACCGGCCTCGAGCATGTGCACCCGGGCCTCTTTATTAGCCGGCTCACGTCACTCGTGACGCCGGTGGTGGATGGGTGTGGGGTGCAGTGTGTCCACTCCCATAGGGGGAGTGGCTACTAGACCAATGCCTGTCGAGACACTAGAACGTGTCTCGCAGGACACTACATTCCTTTCCAACTTTATTAAAGAACAAACAAAATGTTGGTCCACCCTGTGGGGACCAAACAATTAACTAAAACACCACAGAGTCCATCAGTCTTCTGAGACAGGTGGCAGGAAGACGCCAGACGTGGGCTGATGACCCTACCTGCAGCAGGACCTTCCCGGTTGGCACTCGTAGTTTAACCTGAACAGTTCAGGACACGACCGCTGGTTAGGAGGCGTCCACTGCATGGTGACAGTTCACTTGGGATGGCATGTCTTGCATAACTTCCCTTTTGTTGACGTCGGTGATGGTCTTGGTGAATTCAAACACTTCTTTCAATGGGATGCGTCATGAGCATGGAAGGAGTTCATGGTGACGGTTCGTTGAGGTGTTGCCTGATCACGTGACTCTGTGGACTCTTTTGGCTGTAACCACTGAGCCGTCGGTGGGGCAAAGTCTCTTTTCACTCTCCCGAATGGAGAGGCCCATTGCCGGGGTTGCTGCGGGACTGCATGAAGGCTACGCTGGGGTCACTTGTGTGCCAACTGGGGGCGGCTGCAGGACCACCTAGGAGCCGTTACTTGGTCGCACGCATAACCCTCTAGGGTGGAGGTGTCTTGGCCGATGCTTGCTCTCACTACCGTGGTTCAGGGGTGTGCCAGGTTCACAAGTAGCCTCTGGTCTCTGCTCTCGTCTGGTGTGGCAGCAGCGTGTGACTCCGGTCACTCGATACTCTGGGAGTGGTGTTTGACCCATGTGGTAATGGATGGCATGATGGCGGTTGCCAGCCATGTGGTGATTCAGGATGACAGGTGGTGGTGACGTGCTGGGAGAGCTGGATGTCAGGAGGGACTTGGTAGCCCTGTGCCTCCGTCTTGCTGAGGTTGAGTTTCAGTGCCGGCGTGACACGTAGTGTGTGGATCCTCTCTTGCCTGGCTTGGGGCTCTTGCCAACTCCGTCTTGAGGCAGTGTGAGGAAAGACACTTGATACCGATCTTCACCCATGGCATTTGCAGTCAGGAGCAGGGATGCCGTTTGACTTCGACTGCTGACACTCTGGGGTGGACGATCGTCTGGGGACGCGTTGGGATGATACACGGTTTGTGTTTGCTGAGGCTTGTGTTCGGCTCTCCCGTGAGGCTGTATGCAGGGACGCCGGTTGATGCTCACCTGGGGGAACTTTGGGATGATACTCGGTCTGCGCTCGCTGCGGCTTACTCTTGGTTCTCCCTTGAGGCTGTATCCGGGGACGCCGATTGACGCTCACCTGGAGACGCATTGGGATGAGATTCAGTTTGCGCTTGCTGCGGCTTACTCTTAGTTCTCCCTTGAGCCTGTGTCCAGGGACGCCGATTGACGCTCACCTGGGGAAGTGGTGGGATGAGACTCGGTTCTCACTTGCTGCCGCTTTCGTGTGGTTATCCTTAGTGCTGTCGCCAGGGCTGTCGGTCCACCTTGGTGTCTGTCTGGTGTGTTTGGAGGTGTTCTTGGGTTGTGTTGCTACGAGTCCTTGGGCTATTCCTCTAGTTGTCTTTGATGCACCTGTGGGTGTTCAGCTGTTCTGGGTAACACCATTTCCGCTTTTCTTCTTCTTCTGGGGCAGTGACATGCCACATGTTCCAACAAGGCCAACAGGCCTATTAACTTCAGTGGTCTCGAGACCATTCAGGCGAACCTACAGTCGCTCTTCGCGGCTGCATGGCAGGCAGCCACTCGTCTAGGGTGCTCCTTCTTCAGGGAGTAGCTCCCATGGGCAGTGGTGAGCTGTGGTGGCGGATGGCCACTTGTGGTGTACAACTCTCCTCTTGTCAGCCTTAGATCACGGACGACTTCTGCGTGAGGCGGTGGGAGGGAGGACACTGTGCTGCGTTGTGCTCCTTCCGGGCTCTGTTGCTGCTGTGGAGATGTATGATATCTCCCTGCTGATTCTAGCAGTGATTCTTCCTTCTGGAGAGATTTCTGTTCCTCCTGGGCATGCTCCTGTGCTGGCACGCTTCTTGGTGCATGTGGCATACTTCTCCTGAATGCTGTGGCATGGGGCAGCCACTAGAGGTGCGCTCTCTGTTCCAGTCTTTCTGTGCGCTGTCAGTGGGGATGGTTCCCTCAAACCATTGCTGGGCGACTGGTCGTCCACTCTTGCTAGTGGGGTTGACTCAGCGTCTGTGTGGCTATTGTTTAAATTTGGTCAGCGCAGGCCTGGGCTGACGAGGCTTTGGGCTGCCTGGGAGCCACTGCTGATGTATCACAGTCTTTTCTTTGCAATGTCTTGGCAGATATCGCTTCAAGCTATGGGGACGTTCCTGCAATCCCTCTGCTGCTTTTTCGGGTGTGGGTGAGCCCTTGGTCGGCTGATACCGCTCACTGACACTTTGTATGCTTTTGGGAAGTTTGCCGGCTTGTGATTCTACTACCTTAGGTGCAGCTGGACTCTGGGTGTCCTGCAGGGTCGGCAGCTCGCGGTTTCATAGGCCATGGCATGCCTTGCCTGGCATGAGTCTCTGTCTTGCTGGCGCTTTTTTTTGACTGCTGATTGCCCCCATTAGCTGGTACACTGCTCTCCGTGGCTTGTAGATGGCACTGCATGCTATTCCTTGGTGAATGTGTTTGCACAGGCCACTGGGTATCGCAGTCCGTGCTCTTTGCCAGCCGTAGTTGCTACAATTTTACGTCAGGTGGGCGCGTGTGGGCGAAATACATCTTGTAGTACGCTCTCTCATGGTTTCATGGCTCTAGGCCTCTTCTTCTCTCTACCAGGGATCACTGTCGATCTTGACTGTGTTGATTGTTGACCCTTTGTGCTGGCCTTGCGCATGGGTGCGCACCACGTTATCTGGGCGGTCTGTGGGTATCTCAGGGCTAGTGCTTCACAGGATTACTTGGCGCCTTTTCAGCAGTTTCTCCCCATTCCCTTTTAGTCATTCAGGGATGGCCTGATACCACCTCTGGTGCTCCTGCTAACCTCCTTCTGGTCTACCGCATTGGCCTCCAGTCACTTGGAGCGTGTGGTACACTCTGTGCCAGCTCTGTCTGCCTGTCTCGCAGTCTCTTATATCACTGCTTGAAGTCGCTTTTACAGTCCTACTGTCTTCTGGCTGAGGGGTGTTCAAACATGTGGAAATGCACCTTTCCCCTATCACTTTTCCTGTGATGGCGCAGTGCTGCTGAGTGGCCACTAGATGGCAGTGCCGAGCAGGGCAAACTAGGAAACCTTCTTGCCTGAACCTGACTCGGTTCTGTGTATTGGCTGTCCTCGGTGCTCCCTGCCTACTCTGAATGCTCCGGTAAGTTTTCTCGGTGCCTTTTAATTTCTGGGGGTCACACAGTCACAGTGATACCACAATAAGTGTGGTTGGGGGGGGGGCTTCACAGTGTAGTTCACTGCGCTGCCTGCCGTATTTGGACACAAGCGGTACAAAAGGGGGTGCAAAAGGGGGTGGTGATGGACGGAGCATCTGAATCAATCAAACACTCACACCCAGTCAAAAGATCTGGGTTTAATCCATCACCGTTCTTTAGCCCACTCTGCCACCCCAGCTCAGACATGGCCATATGCAAATCAGATATGTTGACTGGGTGTGAGTGTTTGATTGGTTCAGATGTTCGGTCCATCACCACCCCCTTTTGTACCGCTTTGGCCGCCATAAGTGTGGCAGGGTATGCTCAGACGTGAGTCCCTTGCTCACTTTGCCACTGGATTCAAGCAAGCCGGGCTGAAGACGGCTGGAATGCCAGAAACCGGTCCTCGGAAGCTTGTTTCCGGTCCAGGGAAGGCATGGCTTGGCTGTTCGGGCTGGACTGTTCCCATGAGGCACAGGGTCAGACTGATTTGCATATAGCCATGTCTGAACTGGGGTGGCAGAGTGGGCTAAAGAACGGTGATGGATCAAACCCAGATCTTTTGACTGGGTGTGAGTGTTTGATTGGTGCAGATGCTCCGTCCATCACCACCCCCTTTTGTACCGTATTTGGACACAGTCACACGTGAAGAACCCGGTAGCTTCCTTCATGCTGCAGGCTTCGTGTTTTCCCGGCAGACTGCTCGCGCTTGCTTCCTGCGGGGGTGCACAGACACCTGAGTCCGCTCTTCACCTCTCGCGCCCCCGCACTCCTCTTCACTGCTGCAGGCCTCACTGCCCCTTGCTCACTCCTGCCTCTTGTTGCTCTCCCCGCCCGCAGCGGCCTTTCAGACTCACACGCTGCGCGGGGCGGGGGAGGGTCGGCGCTGCTGCTGGGGCCTCGGGGCAAGCTCTATTACCCCTCGTGCATCTACTTCGTGTTCCACCGCTTGCGACGGCCTCCCCGCCCACAGGCTGTGCGGTGGGGCGAAGCTACCGCCGGGGCACTCACACTTCAGCGCTCCTTGGCAGCAGTCCTTTTCGCGCTTTTGGGGCTGTGTGGCGGGCTTGTGTTGCTGCGGGTGGGCTCCGCTTTACTGTCTTTTGTCCGGGCAGTGTTGAGTGTCGGCCATATAAGCGGGGTGGACTCCTGCTGGCCTGATCACTTGGGGCCGCTGCTCTCGCCTCGACTCACCTCAGGTCAGGCTGGCGTCGTGGCTGTCGCGGATGGGCTCCGCTGTGTCACACCGTCATGCCACTACTCTGCAGACCGTGGCCTGGCCGGCAGATCTGCAGTCCGGCCCCGCGTATTCTTTCCTTGCTGCTGCGGGCGTTATCTCGCCATTTTCTCGGTCAGTGCGGGTGGGTTCCACATGGCTCTCTCTTCACCCCACGCAGGGGGCTCACGCTGGGCACGGAGGTGCGGGGTAGGCTCCCGGTCACCTCCTTTTTTGTCTTATCGGCCAGGGTCTTAGCATACGCCCCGCAGGCCTACGCTTACCGTTGCTTGCAGCAGGGGCAGGGGGGTGCTCATGACACGGGCAGCACTCTCTCCTCCTTTTCCCCCCAAAACGATCAGGCTGGTGCACGCATGGGCACCGGCTCCGGCGCGTCGCCAATGTCGTGTTGGCCTCAGGCCCACATCACGCGAATGATTGACACAACCACTAAGAGAGGCATGGTAGTAACTGGCCTCGAGCACGTGCACCCGGGCCTCTTTATTAGCCTGCTCACGTCACTCGTGACGCCGGTGGTGGATGGGTGTGGGGTGCAGTGTGTCCACTCCCATAGGGGGAGTGGCTACTAGACCAATGCCTGTCGAGACACTAGAACGTGTCTCGCAGGACACTAAACGCTCAACGCCGCTGACTGGCTTGATCATTTGATCGCTTCCTCCTGCTGTCCACACACAGCCTGTTCGTTGGCATGCTCAGGGGCCCATTGTGGGTGATGTGCAATGGAATCTCTTACTACTCTTCCCATGGTCAGATGTCCAGGGGCACAGCTAGTGGTGGCATGAGGAGCTTGTCTGAAGTCCTGAAAGAGTAGATGGCCCGTTCCAGAGAGTCACCATTTGCTATAGCTATTCTTAGGACTTTGTTGAGGATTCGCACAAAGCGTTCAGCTTCTCCATTCGCTTGTGGCCATTTTGGCGTAATCTTTTTGTGAACAATTCCTAGGGACCCTAGATAGGATGCAAACTCTTGCCCCTGGAAGGGAGGGCCATTATCCGTTCTTAGCTCCTTGATGAGTCTATGGGTAGCCATCACTTTTTCCAGTTTTAGTATTACATCCCCAGCACTTAAGGAAGACAGCACTTCTACCTCCGGGTATTTGGAATAGTCATCTATTACCACCAAAGAGTGTCTCCCATCCGAGAGACTCTCAAAATCCACACTGGAACTTATCCATGGACCTTCAGGCTGTTTTTCTGTCAAAATCGGTGCAGGATGATTTGGTTCCCCTGTTGCTAGACATCATGGACATGATCTTACTGGTTCCTCTACCTTCTCGTCCATGAGGAGAAACCAGACTTTGGTTCTAAGATGACTCTTGGTTTTTTCCATTCCTTGATGCCCGGCATGGGCCAACCTGACCGCTCGGTCCACAAACGACGTCGGAATGACTAAACGATGACCTCTGAGTAGGCATCCATTTGGGCCAGCACTCATTTCTTGTCTCACTTGGTATAAGCTCTCCATCGCCCGCCTGGCTTCAGGAGTGAGAATTGCCCCTTGACTTTTGAGGAGGTGCCACTGTTTAGTCTTGACTGCCTCAAGTATTTTCTGTAAGCATCCATCTTGGCTGGTTGGTTGACACAATTCTCCCAGAAATATGCGTAGCGGGCGACATCTGTTCACCACGTACCTGGCATATTCCTCCATCTCGTACGCCTCCTCCATTTCAGTGAAGGTCACAGCTCGGGAATGATGGGAGAGATAGTCTGCCGGATTACTTGTTCCTGGGTGGTACTCAATTCTGCAGTTGTACTCCTGCAACTGAAGCATCCATTTTTTGATGCGAGCCGGAGGCTTAGAGGCCGTTACAGTAAACAGAGGAATTAGTGGCTTGTAGTCCATGGTAACAAGGAAGGGTTTCCCGTAGACATACAAATGGAAGTGGCGGCACCTCCAGTGCACTGCAATTGCTTATTTTTCTATTTGGGAATGCCTTTGTTCAGTGGCAGTCAGAAATCTACTTGCGAATGCCACCGGAGCCCACTCGTCCCCGTCGCAGGGTCTTTGTAGCAGAACGGCTCCTAGTCCCTTTGGACCAGGATCCACAGTAACTTGGGTCTGTTGTTGCGGACCAAAATATCACAGCATGATGGAGCTCTAGAGTGCGTCCTTAGTATCGTGGAACGCCGTGTCCTGTTCCGGGCCCCATGACCAGGGATTTGCAGCTTTGGTAAGTTCTCTTAAAGGTGCTGTAAGTGAGGAGAGGTCTTTGATAAATCTGCCGCAGTAGTTTACCATCCCCAAGAAACTGCGCATTTCTGTCACATTGGTGGGAGCCTGGGCTTCTTTAATGTCTCTCACTTTTTCAGGGTCCGGAGCTACTCCATTCGACAAAAAGATACACCCAAAGAACCTCTAATTTCTGCTGCAGAAATTCACATTTGTCTCTATGTAACATGAGCCCAGAGTCTTGTATCCTGTGGAGGACTTGTCTTAGCCGTGTATTGTGCTCTGGTATCGACTTCGCGTGGACTGGAATGTCGTCACTTACATTCATTACACCAGGGAGGTCAGTGAAAAGTTCCTTGATGATGTTCTGGAACACCTCGGCTGTGCTGGATATTTCACAACTCAGCCTCCGATATTGTCTTAGTATGACATGGGTAGAAAATGTTGTGATGCATCTTGACTGTTCGTCTAGGACTAGCTGATGGTATCCAGCCCGAAGGTCATGTTTTGAGAACCAGCTGGCTCCCCTTAACACCCCTATTAGGTCATCAATGGTCAGAGTCAAATGTCATTACCTTTTTATCGCTGCAGTGGGGATCCGCATATCCACAAATTCATACTTACCCCGGCTGCTTAGGCTTTCTCGCAACTACTATGGGTGATACCCACGGGGTCGGACTTTTCACTTTCTCGATGATTCCGGCCTCTTCTAACTTGTTCAGTTCTTTTTCAACTAGTGGCCTGAGATGAAAGGGGACTCGCCTGTGTCAAAGAGCAACTGGCTGTATAGAGGGCTCTATATGTAGGTGAATTCGGTTCTCTCGCAGGCATCCAATGCCACTGAACACCTTCAGGAACTCCTCCAGTATTCGGCTTATTATCTTCTCAATGAATCCCAAAAGCGAAGGTAACTATGCCCAGGGCTTCTGCTGACTTACACCCAAGCAACATCCCATGTCCTTCCTCCATCACATACACCATGGCTTCCACCTTCTGCTGGTCATAAACAATGGTGGTCTTGAACTTGCCTCGGATGGCAAGTGGCTTGGCCTGACCATATGCAAAAACCTTTATCTTTGCTGGGACCAGTGGCGGAGGAGATGTCATTTTCTGGTAGGTGTTGTGGGACATGATGTTTATGAATGCTCCTGTGTCTATTATTGCCGTTAAGGAGTGTCCTCCCACTACCACTTGACACTGTGGTAGTCGACTCTGCATTTGGGACACGGACCCTATTGGGAACACTGAGTGGACGGTGTATTCTTCCCGGTCGTCATCATCCATATCGCTACCTCGTTCTTGAGCCTCTGGGATCACATTGACATTGGACCTCATGGTCCGTCCTCTGCTGGATCTGCACACTTTCATGGAGTGGTTCATTTTTCCGCATTGCAGTACATTTTTCCCCCTTGCTGGGTACTCCGATGGTCTAAGGGAGGGTCCCTCACAGTAGCCATACGTACGTGTCCTTGGGCCTCTGGCTCGACTTGATGGTGCCCTAATCTGCAGGCTCGGTCTTGATGGGGTTCTGAAGAGCGGCCTCCATATGTGCCGCTCTTGCTTTTGAGAGTTATTTTGTCTTCCCCAGGGTAAGTATATCTGCCAATGACTTCCCCGACTCCTCTAGAATCCGCTCTCTTACCTTTGCTGAGGCACATCCTCGGATAATCTGGCCCTTGATCTCCTCGTCTCATCTTGGAAACCACAGGGGCCTGCTAACTCTTTCATGCGTGCATGGAACACATTGGGGGACTCTTCAGGATGCTGTCTCTCTTACCTGAACCAAAACCGTTCATAATCTTGATTTGCCATAGTCTCGAAGTGAGGGTTTAGAGCCGCAATGAGTGTGAGGTGAGATTTTGGTGCTCCGTCCATCACCGTCTTGGCTATCTTGGAGACGTCTATCCCTCCTATATGCAGTATCATTGTACGCTTTTGCTCATTGTCCACCTTTGTGGCCTCAAAGAAGAGGAGCACTCGCTCTACCCACACTTTCCACCTCTGGGCTTGAGCGGACGAGGCCCCATCCACGATGAATGGCTCTATCCCTGGAATGTGTGCCATGGTATGTGTGCCAACACCGCCTTCATCCTAACCCTGGAGTAGGTAATGAAGCGGTGTAGTAATGGTACAGGCGTGTGGAACTAGCTACTTGAAAGATTGTCTTGCCATGGATGTCATAGGCTTGTGCCACTTACGGTTGAGTGCGCTCCGTGGATGATGTCACCCTTTGCAGGGCGAGTACATTGCGCGCCGCACTGCACCGCTCTGCCACACATGGAGGCACGACCATGTGGACCTGGTGGCTATGCACGCAGCTCCTTCTCGCCATTTGCGATTATCCTGCCACCCGTGGCATTCGTTTACTCTTGGGTGATTCAGAAGCGTGGCAGTGTTGTAGCACAAACACTGCGCACATTGAAATACGTGCGCAGCTGCCACAGTACGCCACGCTCAGGGAATACAGATTCCACATTGTCAGACTTTCAACAAGCAAAGTCACTCAGTCTTTGGCTATGTCGATCTTGCATTTGCTCTCAGCTGATAAGGATGCCCTCATTGTGTTACGGGTACATCACCTCTTGCCTGCATGCTGGCTGGAGGAGTTAGTGTCATCTCTTCATACACACTTTGGGGACATCTGTCCTCACTGTGCATTCCCATACTAGACCTCAATGGTTCCCCTGCCATGGCACTCGGATCTGTTAGGGACACCCATTTCCCTCCCCATCATCTTGACTTCGGTCTCCCACCGCTTTCTTGAACCATGAGATATTTCTTGAGACGACCATGTCTCTTCTCTTTGCGGTGACCATTGCTTCTCACACTTTTACAACCTCCCAATCTTCCTTTTCAAATGGAATACGAAATTTCCACTACGGGTGTCAGTCTTTGATTACAACTTGGTGTCCACTCCTTGTCTGATCACCAACTCTCATGCTTTCCTCTTTCGACTGGCCATGTCATTGTTCACCCGCCTCTTGGCTGGGGCAGTGGCCACCTCCAACATTCTTGGTTCCTACTTGTAACTCGCCGAAACCAGGTCCCTTACCGGCCTTTTAATGATGAGCTCACTTGGTGCACACCCAGTAGTGCTATGAGGCGTTTGTCGGTATGCTCTCAGATATTGATGTAAACATCCTTCCAGTTCTACTCCTTGGTCTACTCCTATCCAGAGTGCCTTTTTGTGTTTCCTCATGATGTTTCTACCTCCCTGTAGGCCTGAGGCCATTGGGGAGCTATCCTCTGGTGTTTAATGTTAAGGTGGTGGAGGTAGTCTCTGAACTCCTGGCCTTGAAAAGGAGGACCGTTGTCCACCTTAATTTCATCAGGTAGTCCCATCATTGTGAAGATCTTTTCCAGAGCGGTTTGATGCACTCAAGCGCACTGGAACGGACAAGCTCCATGGCCGGAAACTTGGTGTTGCTGTCTACTACCACCAGAGTGATGCGACTGTCCGGGAAGCTCCTGAAATCCAAGCTCACTGATGATCATATTTTGGTACAGGGACGTTCAGTGATTACCAGCGTTGTTGAGGGTTCACAACCAGTAATCAGACATGAGTGGCAGCCACGCATTGACCTCTTCCACCAGCCCACACATTCCGGGAAACCCCACCTTAGTCTTCAGAAGTGCCTTCGTCTTCACCAGCCCTTGGTGCCCTTGATGAGCTAGCTCAACGGCATGCCTTCAGAGACTCTGAGGTATTACAATTTGCTGGCTTCTCAGTAAGAGCCCTTCAGTACTTTCACTTAGTTCATCATCACTTCACCACGTGCACGCCTAGCTTCTCGCTCCTCATCAGTAAGACTACCAATACCAGCCAGAACATCCTTCCACTGATGCTCTTTCAGCACCTCTCTCACTTTTCTGATGCAGCTATCTTCCTTGGTGGCTTCCACAACCTTCTCTGGAGATAGTGCCTGGGGACACACCAGTTTAGTGAACAGTCTTACAAAACCCTCAGCAAAATTTTCAGTCTCTCTCTGCCTTCTTGGAATAGGTGCCAGTGGGTGGCGCAACAGATAATTCACAGGATTATTAATCCCATGACGGTATGCCACCTCAAAGTTGCACTGTTGTATCTGCACCACCCATCTCTCTATTTGAGGTGATCCATTTTGCACCGTTCCTCTGAACAGTGGAACTAGAGACTGGTGGTCGGTGATGACTTGAAACTTTTGGCCACACATGTAAATGTGAAAATGCTGCAGGCCTGACTGATGGCGAGGGCCTCCCTCTCAATTTGGGCGTATCTTGTCTCTACTGCAGAAAGTCCACAACTAGCATATGCAATGAGTATTCATTCAGCTAACTGCAATTTTCCAATGGAAAGCTCCGGTGAGATTATTCACACCGAGAGAGTAGGATGGATAGGCCCTCTGAAGAAAACATTTGAGGGGGATTGTATAACTGTTAACTTTAAAAATTCCCAATGGGCTGAAAAAACTCTGGCCAGGGCACCCCCCCTCTACTTGGGAATTTAATACCACCCTTCTCCCTCTAGGTTACTTTTACAGACACTTGATCAGTACAGATCCCACCATGGCAAGTAACCCATTCACTTCCTCCCATGACCAAAACCTGTCAATGAAAAAAAAACTCGCCTTTTCTTCACCAGAATCAACAATTTACTTTTTTGAACGGTCCTGCTCAGTGGCATCAAGGACAGATCCATCCGCATCACGGACAGATCCATCCGCACCTGATAACTCACCCCTACCTGTCCACAACGCCTCACTATGAGCACAGAGATGTCCAATGGCGCCAAGTCGCCGCGGCTTCAGGTATTTCTTATAGTATTCCCATACATAATAGATTCAGTCCATTGTCTGGGCTGGATTACAATGATTGACTGAATTATGACCAATCTATAGGGGAAAATATGCATACATCTCACATAGGGGAACCTACAACAGGAAACAGTATAGTTATAGAAGATGAAAACATAACACTCATTCCTGGGAAACATACCCCTACTGCTCCTTCGCAATATCGGCCGGGCGATTTAGACAAATCAGTAATAGCCACTTTTAACGTAAGGCCAATGGCCAACTTAACGGCTGCATCACTGCTTCTCAGTCCTAATGTACCTACCTCTCAACTACATTTCACATATTGGAATATAGCCGGTCTATCTGCTAAACAGACTAATACTAATTTCTTGAATAAGATTAATCTGAGTAATATTATCTGCCTTCAGGAAACCTGGGTTACCGACCCCATACACATAATGGGATACAAGACTTACTTCTCTACCGCTATAAAATCAGTCTCTGGAAGAAGCAGGGGCGGTCTAACCACGTATATTGTAAATACATTGAAAAGTGAGGAAATCCTACCCCTGAAATTAGAAGAGAACTATCAGCTAATAGTCTTAAAGAGAACTAAACAAGAGATTTACATAATAGTAAATTTCTATAACAATTTGACTGTAAGTGATCTAACTAATCTTCTAACAGAGATGTCCCTAGTTCTGCAAGATCTTCAAACAAAATACATCAAGAAGTCATGTACCCTATTATGGGGCGGTGATTTCAATCTTCATCTATGTAGAAATAGTAACGTGGGAAAGTGTGGAATCAAAGAGGACGATGGTACTAGTATAACACACTTTTTACACTCGACTGATGGGGAGAAAATGAATGAGATCATGATTGAATTAGAATTGGGTTTTGCTAACGAGAAAATGTCCTCCCCAGAAGCCTTTTTGCCAACATTTAATGGCAGGGGACTAGAGAGCCTGATAGATTATGTCCTGATATCTTCTTGCAAGGGGCCAAACATCAAAGCCTTTGAAGTAATTAAAAATCCCCTGAGCGACCATTTCCCAAACACCATTGCATTATATGAAACAAAACTTCACAAAGATCCCGAAACAATGGATATTTTAGACCAGCAAGAGCTGGAACTCGGATCTTTAAATGGTTATACATTAAAATGGGGGAAAATCGACCAGAGAAAAACCACAGCAAAAATAGTCAGGCAAAGCCAGTCAGACATAATAAATTGTCTTGATCCAGGAACAAAATCTAAAGAGGTTCTGGAAAGTTTCACCATTATTTCTCAAAATATAAGGAAGGAACTTACTAGAACACAGAAACGAAAAACCCAGGTAAAAAAAGGCTGGTTTAGCCCGGCTTGTACAAAGGCGTACACGCGACTAAAGGAAGCCCTAACTAGGGATAAGAGAGTTAAAGGAGAGGTCGTCAGGTTAAGAAAGGAATATGCGTCAGCCCTAAAAACTAGAAAGAAAGAGCTAAAAGCTGACCTATGGGACCAACTAAATAGAAGCTCAGAACTAAAAGAGAGCGCAGCCTTTTGGCAAATAGTCAGATCTCCTTTTCTAACAGACAGAGAGGACCTACCATCCATAGATGTAGCGATCAGTGAAAGAGATTGGGTGAACTATTTTTCCAACGTCTTCAGCAACGAAAGCATATGGGGTACTGATTATACGGAACCCCTGACCCAGGTTACCTACCCAATATCATTAAAATTCACGCATGATGAGGTACAAAAAGCTATAAAATCCTCAAAGTCAGGTAAAGCCCCAGGCCCGGACGGGGTTCCTGTGGATATATTTAAATACGAAGCAAATCTCTGGTCCCCGCTATTGACCAACGTCCTAAATGCTACCATAGACGAGGGTATAATAGAAACTTGGACTACTTCGATATTGGTCCCTATATTCAAAAAAGGGGACCGAAACAGTCCATCTTGTTACCGACCCATTTCGCTCCTGGATTCGCTCGGGAAGTTGGCGGGTCGGATTCTTCTCGACCGACTCCAGGAGTGGACAACTAGTCAGAACATCATCTCTGATATACAATACGGGTTCCGAGAGGGGCTGGGCACAGTAGACCAAGCATTAAACTTATCCTTATTGGCAGGGAAATACGTGGAGGCTAAGAGGAATGCGTTGCACATGGTGTACGTTGATTTATCCGCAGCCTTTGATTGTGTAGTACACTCAAGGCTGTGGAAAATCATTTTAAATCTGGGTGTGGACCCCCTGATTGTGGACTTCCTACGAGAGCTATATACAGGAACAATGGGAAGAGTAAGATTTGGGACTAAGGGGCAACTTACGGAAAGTTTTAGGGTGGAAAAGGGGGTCAGACAAGGATGTGTGCTGGCCCCCTTTCTATTCACGCTATACACAAATGGGCTAGAGTTTGCTATGCTTGAGGGAAGTAAAGATCTCCCTTCAATCGGTCGTCGGCAGATACAAGCTTTGTTATATGCCGACAACGCGGTTATTCTAGCAAGAACACCGGTTGAGTTACAGCGAGCATTAGACAGATACTGTGCCTTTATGACAAGTTTAAACCTCACCCTGAACGTAAAAAAAACGTACACAATGCATGCGGGAAAAAAATAGCAAAGATCAAAACTATATATGTGAATGGGGAGGCACTGGATAGAACTGCTACATATCCATATCTGGGCATCGTAATCGATGACAAATTTAAATGAAAGGCAGCAATCAATGCAAGAAAGCTGTCCTTTCTAAGAGCTACCTCAGCATTAAAATCGTTCGCACAAAAATTAGGAGAGAGACCTCCATTAGAACTGCTGAAAATATATAATGCGAAATGTGTCAGCACCGCCACGTATGGGGCTGGGTTATGGGGTCTGGCAAATGTGGACGATCTGCAAAAAATTGAAAATTCCTTTGTCAGATACATACTTGCAGTACCAAGGAGCTCTTCCACATTTGGATGCCATTTGGAGCTGGGCATAGACTATATATCAGACATTATTAAAATCCAACCGGTAATGTTGTGGCGTCGAATCTGGGCAACCGAACAATGTCATCTAACAAGAGCAATTGTCCCAGATATTAAGACTCTCGACCACTGTGGGAATATAAAGTGGCTGGCATATGTCAAGGCTCTATTAACAGACCTAGGATATGAAAAATTATTTGCTGAACCATTAACAATAGTAGAGATCTCAAAGGCAGAGTTGAAAAAGGCATGCCTGGCACATCTGGGGCAGCTTCGCTTGCTAAAAGAGATAGGGAAACCCTCTGCCCAACAGGGTTTACTAGCTCAGTCTGTGTTTTCTATTGAACCGTATTTGTTGTACAAACTAAGTCAGTTTGAAAAACTGTTGTTGACATGCTTCATACTTAACATATTTCACCAAATGGTATCTTTTCCCTCTCAAAATGATTGGTCCCCAAAAATGTCCCCGTGCCCCTGCGATTCTGTTTCGATACAATCGACTATACACGTAACACTCTTTTGTAAATTTTACATCACACCACGAAGGCGCTGGATATTGCCCATATTAAGAAACTGGGGCCTACGCCAATGTCGTCCTGCATATCTGGCACTTCAGTACCTCGAAAATGAAATAATAGCAAAAGCATTGGGGTGTTTTCTTAAATTCTGTATTCGCCATCGTCTGAATCTCTGACAAAAATGAGCCATTTTGCTTATATATTAGAGGAATGATGAAATTATCGTAAAATTGTATGTTACGCCATGGTCATATCTTCTACGAACTGTGTATTATGTATAAATTGTGTTTTTATTGTATAGTAACAACTAATTTTAATTGATTTTTAACCGAGAAAGTACACAAAATGTATTTTATTAACTTTTATGGTATTTCTACAATTATGAAAAACCGAATAAAGTTGGTTTTGATTTGATTTGGGTATTCATTCACCACGAGTATCTCCCTGTAGAAGCACTGCACCTAGTCCCGTCGGGCTGGGATCCACAAAAAGTTCTGTCTGGCTGCCAGGGCTGAAGTATACCAAGGTGGCCCCTTGCAACAGAGCTCTCTTGACATCCCAGAACGCCTGTGATGCTGCACCTGACCATTCCCACGGCATGTCTTTCTTCATAAGCGCTTTCAAGGGTTCAGAAATGGTTGCTAGCTGGGGGATGAAACTCCCCAAAAAGTTGGCCATCCCCAGGAAACTGTGCATCTCAGCGAGGTTCTCAGGAATGACAGCTGTTCTCATGGCCTCGACCTTCACCGGGTCCACCTGGAGACCATCTTGGGAGAATCTGTAGCCAAAGAACTACACCTTGTTGGTGTACAATGTGCATTTACTTTTGTGCAGCATCAGTCCTTGCTACACGAGGCAGTGCGTGGTTACTCTCAAAAGCACATGGTGCTCCTCCAGTGTTTGCAAGAAAATTAGGACATCAGCAGTGACGTTGATGTCCACCTGTCCAGACAAATCCTCCGTTATGGCGTCTTGGAGCACCTCTGTTGTGGAGGACACTCCAAAGCTGAGGGGTATATTCACAAGAACGTGTGCTAAACTTTATACATCGCCGCCTATCGTGGGAAAATACCCCTGTCTCATCGTGGAATTCACAACACGGCAGTACCATGCAATAGTCTGCTGAAACCGCGGCCAATGTCCGCAATACAACCACCTCGACTGAGATGAGATAAAAACACAAACCACAACACAAAAAAACGTGTGATGAGGAAAGCAGGGATAAGCACCGCAAGGCCCACAACACACATGGCAGGTGGGAATAAGCACAACAAAAGCCTGAAAAAGAAATACAAACCAAACAGAAAACAACAGCCAAGCACAATGTAGGCAACCCGAGCCAGTATACAACCCCACAAGCACCATTGGCAACAAAACATTGTACATGGCAGGCCGTCTTGGACAAGGTGAATACAGCCTGAGAGCTGGAGGAGGACAATGGAAGAAAACCAGAACATCCAGAATGATGTGAAACACACAAACAGGCAGAAACACGCCAACAACAAGAATTAAGCAATGCACACTGGAGGTGGGAGTCCAGCGCCAAACGAAGAGCTGGATGACATGGAGGAAATGGTGTCCACCACATCAGTCTGGAGATGGTGGCAGAACTCGGGGACCCGAAACAGCCCAAAACAACAGACACAACTGCAACAGGGAGAGGAACCAGCAGAGACTGGGGGGACGGGGGAGATGGGCACAATGGCACACATGCACAATTAAGCACAGCACAACTGCAGAAAAACCATGCCCAAGAGTAACAACACCAACCAAGAGCACAAGTCACACAACCCGGCAATTTCACACCACTGAACAAGCACAGAAGTGAAAACCACACTGCCTGAAAGGGAGAAGGGTGAGCCAAATCAGAGCTGAGGGGACATCTCACACACAATGCAGCACACACACATAGGAAGCAGAGCACCCCAACATCGAACACAATGTGGTACAAACACCAACATTTGCACAACCGAATACAGGACACAAGTGCACCCGCCTTTGGCCGGTAAACTGCCATACACATCTGGCAAAGCATGAAACAGGGACTTGATAATGTACAAGTACAAACCCACAGGCCTGATGGGGTAGCAATGAACGTATGGCAGAGAGTCAGAGAGTATGTGACACACACATTGGCTTACAAATCAAGACACAACACAGTTGGAGACAAGTGAAAGTGCGGAAACTTTATCAACAAGTGTCAGTACGGCCAAAAGAAGTGACACAATATGCAGACCAATGCAGCAGCATGCCTGAATGAAGAACGTAGGAAAGCGCCCATGTCCACCTCTGGGGATTACATCACCAACACAAGTCAGTACAAACCCGCGTTAGTTGTCCGAGCCTGGATCATGCGTTCAGGCCAATGCAGCCATGTCCACTGTCGTCCTGGGACATGTGACTAGATTCCCAACATGCAACCAGGCGTCGGGACACGTGCAATGGGTCACATCCAGTTGTGGCTGCAGATACCTTGTCACTCGTCCATGAACGCGAGTGCAGCAGCGTAGGTCAACATCTCCAATGAGCGATCGTTGTCCACAACATCTGACATGCGTCGATGTAATTCATCAGCTGACCTGGACAGATGTGCTGACTCCAACCACTGGACCCAATGTACACCAAAGCCCAATCGGGTAGTGCCTCAATGTGCTCACTGCACACGTCGACTCGTGCAATCTCCCATTTCTGGTTTCCAGCCTGCATGCCAAACATCCATGCATAAAAGACATAAAGAGAGTCTTGTGCAGGCAATCAGGTGTAAGTTTCACGGTTACTTAAGAGGACGCCAGTGCGCACGGATTGAGTATACTATCAGTAAGCACGGGGATGTGACTCTTTCACGGAAAAGAGAGAAAGCAGGTGAGACTGCTAGCAGCGACCATAGGCAGATTGTGAACAGGAAAGAAAAGGGTGAGGCATAGAGTGATGGCACTTAAATGCTAGAGCAAGGGATAGGAAGGAAGGAAGATAGCGTTTTGAAGTTAGGAGTGAGAGTTAGCTAGAAGTGATAGCGGGTTAACGTCGGAATGGAAATGGAGTCTCTATAGCCAGTAAATTAGTTTTTGGCTAAGGCGGGAGGACATCAGAGAGTTGCAGCTTGTATCACGGTTCTTTTTCTAAATTGACTTGATGAAGGGAGGGGGTAGGAATAACGATATGAGCATTTTTACAATGCTCTGGAACAACAGGGTTAGGATATAAGGACAAGGGGGGAGGTTACTAGAGAGGTTATTGCAGTTGCATACAGCTATTATTAAGGTTTCTTTTTACGCACATTGATGACAGGAGGAGTCTTGATTTATGAAGGGAGGGGGCACGATTCATGAAGTGGTTCACAGTTGCTGTTTATTTTTGATTTGAAAGAATCAGAGGTAGAATACATGAATTAGAATGACACAATCAAGTGATACTGTTTTATCTTCATTTTATGTTCCAGATTCCCCTGACGAAGAGCCTGATAGGCTCGAAATGCATTGGGATAATTTGTATCATGCTCATTTTTACATAGAGATCAGTTTGTGCGTACTACTGTACGAAGCTTGGAATGTCATACAGTATGTATTTGAAAATGTCTAATAAAGATTGCAGATTGTATCTCACTGTCTCCGTTGTGGTGAAGAGAACTAAGGACTAAAAAGTAATAAGGAGGATGAACATTGAACTGATTAATAGATGATTGTGGAGTACTCTGAGGAATATGATTTACTGGAGGGAGTGGTTCCCACTTGACACAGTGCACCAGAACACGAGCACAAGGACAGTGCTTGTTCTTTTCACAAACATCCATGCATGCCATAAGGCGCATCATGGTGACACTCCTGGTCGCGGGCCAACAGGGGGCACACACACGTCGAAATCCAGGTCAGCGACCATTACGTTGGAAAGGCAGACATCCACGGACCACTCGAATATGCATGAGCGACAATGCACCACAGGCTGAATGCAGGTGAAGTCCGCAAGGCGGAAGCTCAGCTGGTATCTGATCTACAGCTCTGCCAACGGCAGTGTCCCCAGTACATGCAGCAGACGTGCACAGTACAGGTCCATGAGACTGGAGTCGAGCATGTGTCCGGGATGGTCTGCCATTGCATCAGTGGCTCTGCTTGAAGCGGTACTGGCTTGCCCTGCGCCTGTCCTGTGGATGAAATGGCACAGCTCGGTGCAATGAGCAAAGTCTGTGTGCAACGGGTGCAGGCCTGGGATGGGGTGGGAGTACATGTGAAGGCCATTTCACGCACACTAACTGCAACTGCGTGTGGGATGTGTACACGTTGGTCTCACGTCAGGCATTGTATAGTGTGGGAGTCGCAAGCAAATGCTATTGTATCTGTCATGGGGTGCTGGCCACATGCAAGTTCCTGCTTGGAGCTGCAGGTGTGCTACCGCCTGATAGTTCAGACAAAGGAACTTTCATCCCTATAGTATCTTCACCATCTGCATGCATACAGGAGTTGTACAGAAGCCTGTTGTGGGTGTGGTGGGATGTCTGCGACCCGGGGAATCATGGATGATATGCCCAGCATATGGCTCATGATTGGGCTCACGGTGTGTTACGTTGCCACACAGCGGCTCATCCCTCCCACGAGTCCCCACACTTGTGTGCGCTGCCTCTGTGGTGTTCCCGGGTCGGGACGGGTCCTGGGGGTGGTGGCGGGCCTGGGGTGGCCCTCATGGGTATCCACGTTGCATGATCATTGTCTCCATGGCATCTGTGGGTCTTCAGGTGTGGCTCTTGGCTGGGCTCCCTTTTATGCTGTAGGTAGTCATTCTGCTTAACACCAGCAAAAGGCAGGTGTTAATTCCCTGGTGCTACCACGGCTTATCGCTTGTTTTTGGTTCGCAACGCAGATCTGGCAGTTCGTTGTGAAAGTGGTGTTGTGTTTTTTTTGTGTTTTTGCACAGGAATGCCTACTCTGCATCTCATTAAGGTTAGTTGGTGGTGTTCACCGTGGAGATAAATTTTGGGGCAGTTATCGCGGGATTACTGGCGATGTCTACAGTTTGCACCAGCTTGTGAATGTGGTCTTAAATCTATCTCCACTTTTGAAGCGTTAAGGTGGAGATAACTCAGAGATAAGTCCTCGTGAATATCCCCCTGAATCTCTTAAATTTGTTCAACCCCACATGCGTTGCGAACGTTGTTATGTACCGACTGGATTCATCCAACTTTGGCTGGCTGTATCCCGAGGTGAGACCAACTTTAGAGAACCATTTTGACCCATTTATGTCTGTCCTTATCTCGTCGATCGTTAGAGGGATGTGTCTTTCTCTACGTATGGCTTTATTCAACTGTTACATGTCCATAGATAACTGTATTGCCCCAGGTTGCTTTGATTTGGCGGCAATTAACAAAGGAGATACCCACTGGATGGGACCAGACACTTTTTCTATAACTCCCGCTTTCCCTAGTTTTTCCAGCTCTGCTTCCACTAAAGGGCGAAGATGGAACAGGACATGCTGGTGATGCAGAGCTATTTTCTTAACAGTCTGATAAATGTAAGGTTTCACTTTTACATTCGTCAAGCACCCTAGTCCCTTGAAAAATTCAGGAAACTATGCCATTATTTCTTCAGGATGTGATTGGTGTACTTGTTGAGCAAACAGTACCAGCCCCAAATAGTCTACCATCTGGCAGCCTAATAGGGTGCCCGAACTGTATTGGGTGATGTGTAACCTTGTCTGCGAGACCATCGTCCCATGTTTGACCTCCACCTCTATAACTCCTTGCAAGGGAATGGGCGTCATGCCTTATTTGTGTATTTCTTTGCTTTGGTATTCATATATTTTGAACAAGGCTCTAATTGCTGATATTGTACAGCATCAAGTATGTTCACTGATGCCCCTGTGTTGATAAGGACTGTTATCTAACTTCCACCTATGTCTACAAGGCACATGGGTGGGGGCTTCCTCTTTTGGTTATTATACTTTGTGAATGATATTGTGAATACTTCTTCCTCGTCTTCCTTGACCTCTTCGAGCAATTTCATTTGCTGACACACTATGTGCTTGGAGTCCTGGTCATCCCCTTCCTCGGATACTCGCTTGACTCTGCCAAATTTCTTGTTCTTACTCCCTTCACTTGGCGGTTGGATTGCACTAGGACAAGCTTTTACAAAATGGTTCAGCTTTCCAAATTTTGAGCAAGGTTTCACCCTAGCCAGGCAACCTCTTGGCGAGGACTTTTGAGTCTGCAGTTCCGCATACCTTCTGCCCTTGATGGCTGCTGACACTCCCACGTCTTTTCCGGGCCTCCTCATGATGGTTTACACCCGTTCCTCCTTAATTTTTATTGGGCCTGACTGTGATGAGGTTGAGGTACTACTGACCAGTGCTGCCCCCATTTTATCTACTCTCGCATTCACTAGCTCATGAGATCTTCCTAATGTTAGTATGTTGTCTAATGATATTCTAGGCTGTCTCAGGATCATCTTCCTCTGGGTGGCGGAACAACAGCCCTGTATTAACTGTGCACGTATTTCAAATTGCTTGTCCATTCCACTGCATGTACTGGCCAACTTGTGCAACCTCTCAAAGAACATGTCTACAGACTCCCTTTCCTGCTGATGGGCTTGTCTCAACTTGAAGTGTTCATAATCCTGGTTTAATTGACGGTCAAAATGCCTGTTCAGTGCCCTCACCACCGCATCAAAATCATCAAGAGTCCCTGTATTAGGTAGGTCCAGAAACAATTCCTACAGTTCATCTCCCCATTGTGTAACTTGGTTGATTGCTTTACAGTGCCATCTGTTTTGCGTGAGGCACGAAAGTAGTTTTCAAGCTGCCAAATTCACTTCCACCATCTTAGGGCTTATGTCGCAGGGTCCTCCAGTTGGCTGAATGGCAGTAGCGCAGCAAGCATGGAGTGAGAGCAGCGTGTATTCTCCCCGCCTCACGTGCATGTAATGACTTGTTACCCAGCCACCATGAGGAACTAGGTATCCACTTCAGAAACTACTTAATGTTGCCTTTGGCACCTCTGTATTGCTTGTCTCTCTTTTAAATGCACCTTCACTCGACCCCGCAGCTGACAAAGGCTCATGGGGGCAGGATGGCAAGATAGACCTGAATTCACAGTTTTTCTGTTTTTTCAAATGGGCCCACTCAGGCCATGCCTTGCGCTCTTGTCTTCTTTACTGGGCCCATGTGCACTCAGGGCTTTGCCTTTCACTCTTACTTTCCATTCACCCCGTGGTCTCACCATTGGCCACACTGGACAGCACCTCTCTCACCGCTCTTTTCTGGCCCCACACGGCCAGCAGCCCTGACCTCTCTCCTCTGCCGGCACAGGGACTTGACTGCACCGAGCCGTGTTTGCGATGGCCGCCTGTCTGCCATGCCTACTGCAGCTGCTCCACCACGGAGCTTACCCCAGAGCTGCTGACACAGATTTAGGCCGCTCAATGACACCTCCGGCTGGTGCAGCTCCTGCTCTGCTTCTTCGCCGGCAGCTGCAGTTCACGGGCACACGAGTACGAGAACTCCCAAGTCCCAGAGAGCACATCAGGTAGCCCCGATAGCACACCTTTGCGCTCTGCTACTCGTTGCTTCCAAGGTTGCGCCTTGCATCAGGGACAGACCCCATCATCGCCAGTGTTGAGGGGGGGAACCCTCAGGGTACTGCAGGGTCCTTCGGGCCTAACTAGGCAGGGCGCGTTATGGAACAACACAGCACACAAGTTGTGGTTACGTGCATCATCCATGAGCGGCATTCGCACCTTTAATTATTCCCCTGACCCAGCCTGGCCCAGAAGGTGTAAGGTACAATATTGTAGTATAGTTGACGGATGGCTCACTACAGGCTGTTCATTATTACTTACTCATCACAATCTTTACTTTTTGAGGTACAGCATTAGTAAGTAGGTATGTGTTCTGTAGTTGGCTTGGTCCAATGTGTCTGCCCGACAGCTTGGTGAACCCTGCATGTCAGGTAAGAGTGGTCTTGTATGGGGTGGATGAACAAGGTGTTAAACAAGCATTGGCAAAATATTAGGTATCACCTTTAGATGGTAAATACTGATTTATTTGTAGTGTCAATTGTTGTTTACATTGGTGTCACAAAGGATACGTGTGTAGGAATTTCAATGCATGCGCACACACAGTTGCCATCTTGGAATGGTAAGCAAAACAGTCAGATGTTGTTGTTGGGCCTGTAGCAGGGTGACGCTGAGTAACCTAGATACTCTGTCTAACGATATACTCATGCTAACAGCAATGAAGACACACACACATGCTGGTTACTGGTATGGGTGAAAGACCACTTGCTGGCTACAAAACCTTTATTTTTAGGCTGTGGGGTTTTAGGTTTAAACCTATAATAAGTGATAAAATCCCACTGAAAGAAAAATAGCCCTCACCGGTGAAAACATATAAACACTGAAAAAACACCTGAACAACCACAAACTAAATGCCATACAATGAAAGGAACAAGAGAGTGAAAGTGTAATTTTTTTCTTCCTGAAGGGGTCAATACAATGTAACTTTGTTATACAAGCTAGCAGTAAGAAAGACTGGCTAACATTATTCTGCTTGAGTTTTGTTCTTTAGGGATGCCACTAAAATATTGTTTCTTCTTCCTTTTACTTTTTTCGGTTTTGTGGACTTTGGTCTAAAGATGCAGAGTTTAGTTTCATGTTTTCGGTCTAGTTTAATCATTTTATAAACTATAGAGAATCAGGAAATATCAAACTCATATTTGATATTTTGGCTGCATTTGATTCTTTCACTGATATGTGAAATGGCTGGTTTCATAAAAATCTTTCCTAATATGTGTCATCACATTTACCCACAGAGAATGGATAAAAACCCTTAACACATCCGACCATAGTTTCTAGTGGGTCAGTATTGATGGTAGGTGAATTGCCGACACCTCAGTCTTTAAACATTCAATACAAGGTATAGTGACAAGTATATATATCACCAAGCATCTGGGATAGTGGTGGAAACATGACACCAGACATTTGGAAAACATGGAACACATTGTCACTTGTAATGCTCTGCAAAAAAGGTTATTCCAAGTTCAACAAAGATTGGAGTGATATTGTTTGTATTTGCAGTGATTCAGCTACGTATATAAAAAAGTTATGTGATGAACTGTCAAAAGTGATACCCGAGCTGAAGTGATTCCCTGTAGGAGATCCTTGCCACTTGTTAGATGGTATGCTGAAAGCATCTTTACAATCTTCAGAGTTAATGGGGGATGCTATTGACATTTTAGTCTATTCTGGTGCACTGTTTTCTTAAGCACAGGAACTAAAACGCAAATATTTATCATTTTGTGCTTTATGTGGCATCAAAGAAAGAGTCATTCCAACCGTGTCCCTTAGCTGATGGTTCTCATCCCAAGGGGCTATGAATGCTGAGAGGACCTTTTCACCGAAGTTTACATAGCAAGGAAAGGGCGAGCGCACATGACCCAAAGACTCACTGAAGAAGTATTGTATGGTGTACTACAATACGATTAATTTGCAAAAATCAATTTGGACCTCATATACACTATAAGTACACTGTCTATATACCATGTTCTTTCAGTGCAATAAGCAAGCAATAATAAAAGCAAAACGTTCCATAAACACCGGAAAAACACTTTGTCTGTTGCTTTTAGTGGCGCGAAAATGTGTAACCACTGATAACAACTGTTTTTTAAGATATTGAAAACACTGAAAAAATCCCACCAGAATTTACCAAAAATAGAAACTGAAAACAGGAAAGCCTATTTATTTTATAGCCTCTGGCCACCTTGGCCAGAGGATATACAAGGTGCATATCTGTAGGGTGCCATTCATGCCAACATTTTGGAAGAGAAAAGTGAGAGATAAGAAAATAATAATTGTGAGAATGTATTTCCCCATTGACTTCTATTATTGTGACTGAGGTGAAGTGCTTGTAGCCAGGTAATAAAGTAGCCAGCAATGTAAGCTGTAAGAAGAGGTTTAATAAGACTCCATTACAGGTAGTTCTAGGTAACTGGTAAGATGGTAAGTAAGCTGTTGAGTAAGCCCCACCAGGAGCAGCTTCCATGCTGCTCAGCCCACTCACTCTAACTGTTCACTCATCCAAGCACAAACACCCTCAACATTCTAAATGACCTCACACATACGCTGAGCAGCAGGTAGCAGAGCACTAGGGAAGAAGGCATTGTAGAATACACATGATACAACACATCTTCCCCCTTTAACTTTAAAGAACAAAAAAAAAATCAATGGATGCAAGATAGGCATACCACATATCAATAATACTTGGAAAAACAAATGCAAAATGGAAACAATGCATACATCAATACAAAAAATAGCAACATATGCAAGATGGAATTACTGCATACTGCTAAAACGTAACCAATAAATAAAGAGTAAGAGCATATAGGGGTGCAACCACACAACACCCTTCTACACTCTGCATAAATACAATGCAGAACTAACAACAACATGGGATGCAACACACGTACCCCTACAACTACCCCCAGGAAATATTCCCAAAAGTATTTCCCCAAACCCATACACATTCTCAGACAAAGGGTATCATCACAAAGGATATCTTCCAACCCTTACCCAATCCTACAAACAGGGAATCTTGGCACTAGGTGTCTCTCAACCCACATTGTCACACTCACATAGCATCTTTGCACTAGGTCTATCTCCACCCACAAGTCACGCACATAGGGCATCTTTGCACTGGGTGTCTCTTAACCCACATCACCTCACTCACATGACATCTTTAGACAGGGTATCTTTCAACCCTCATTCCCACACACAGGGAATCTTCTCAGAACTAACAACAACATTGTTGTGTTGCTAGGCAACTAGGTTGCCTTTTTGCATTCTTGTGTGTGTGTTAGAGAATGCTTCCATAATTGTATGTTCTAAATTCTATATGAATGTTGTGGCAGACGTTATTGTGTAGATTCGGAGTTGGTGATGTCCACTGGCGCTCCTCAATAATAAAGGATTTATTCTTAAATGCAACTGCTTTGTACCGTTACTTCACTGGCGACGATCGATGTGGACCTGAGGAGCATTGAACCTACGTGTGCAAGACTCTTGAAGATTTTGTCTACATTTTGCCTTTTTGACGAGTTCTTGTTGGCTAAGTTTTACTGGCGAACTGTAATTTTTTTGTTATCTGGATTTCATGCCTTATCACTCTAAAGTTACTTTCATCCTTTTGGATCTACGTACTAGCTTTGCCTTGGGATCGCTGAACGATCATCCTCGTCATCGACTTGAAGGGTCTTTGGAAGATCGCCTCTTTTGAATCTCTTCAGCGTCCCGTGCTGCTCCTTCTCCGTGTCTTCCATTCCACATCCTTGGAAGTGAATTGTTCTCTTGGACGCCCTTCCGCTCCATCTACGTTGCAGCGGAGCAGCATTATCACGTGGTTTACGGAGCAGCGTCATCACTTGTTCACGCAACGTGACCTTGCTATTGGCCATTTTGAATTTGGTCTTTGCTTGTGAATTCGTTGCTAAGCAATCAGTTATCGGAGCTGGTTGGATTTCACACGAGTAGTATTGGCACCTGTTCTGCATCATCTGCTAAGTATTTACGAATACTATAATTATTTAAGCCTCTCTAGATATGCATCATTTGCTTGGATTTACTTACTTATATACTGCACCTGAACAATAACTTCTCTCTATTTATTATTGTTACACCCCTTATTTGAGTATTTCTTCTCCTCAACCATTTTGGTCTACTGGAGTTGAACCTCCTCTTAAATGGTCTGAGTGGAAAGCTTATTTCGTTAATTACATTGAAGCTGTTGATGAAACAAAGAAAATGGCTGCGGAACAAAAGAAGAGATTGCTTTTGCATGCCCTTGGTCCAATGGGTCTTAAAGCTTTCCATCAATTAACCCATACTGTGACTGCGGGGATTTTAATGTTTTTGAAATCGCTTTGTTGCAATTAGATAATTATTTTAAACCTAAAGTATGCATTGGCGTCACACGGTATCAATTTTTTCAGAGGAAACAGACCAAATCTGAAACTATTGATAACTATGTTTCTGACTTAAAAAGATTTGGCTCTTGATTGTAAATTTGGTGTCTTACATGACGATCTTATCAGAGATCAAGTCGTCATGCATACCTCCAACCCTGCAATTCAAGATAGATTGTGGGTAAATGGTGATGCCCCCTTGGATGGCATACCAGCCATCGTAAGAAAAGCAGAAATTTCTGTCCGGTAAGCCGAGGCTTTAAAAAATGATACTCACGACGAAACCCCAGATCTAAATTTAATCCAAGTGGTTGTGAACTTCTGGCACTATCAATTGGTCTAGGGATAAAGTGTGGAACTGAATGCAACACATTCATGAAAGAAACAGAGATTACTTCAATGTTAAACATTTCACCAAGCCGGTCATCATTGAAATTGGTGATTGGGTTAGAGTTAAGAAACCTGGATTTGTCTGCAAGGGTGAAAGTGCCTTCTTTGATGCTGAAGAAGTGGTTGAAGTTTTGCATATTGCTGTGAAACTTAACAATGGTGAAGTCTGGAATTTAAAAAGAGTTGCTATCGATCGTTCCTGCCAATCTAAAAGAACCAGTGGTAATCCTCATAGTTCAGAATGGTTGGAGGATGATATAGATTGTGCATCCTCATCTGTCTCTCCTAATCTCACGAAGGCTACTACTGTTTAACCATGTGTTGTTGAGGAAGGGGACGGGGTGGTTCCTGCTGAGCCAATTTTGGATGATAACTCTGGTTACATAGTCGATCCAAATCTGGGTGAGGGCTCTGGTTCTACTGTCCTTAATCAGAAACCCTTCCGTGAAAGAAGAGTTCCACCTTGGCTTAAAGACCTTGTGGTAAATAATAAGTACTTTTTCTTATAGACTTGTAGTAAATTATATGACTTGTGGTAAAAAAATGTACATTTCTTGTTGTTACTTCCTCCTCTGTTTGGTAAATTTCCTTTCCTTTTTATTGTTTTTTTTAAATTCATTTTTGTTCAGTGTAAAGGAGGGGGAGTGTTGTGCTGCTAGGGAACTAGATTGCCTCTTTGCATTCTCCTGTTTGTTAGAGAATGCTTCCATTTAATTGTATGTTCTAAATTCTACATGAATGTTGTAGCAGACATTATTGGGTGGACTCTGAGTTGGTGATGTCCACCGGAGCTCCTCAGGAATAAAGGATTTATTCTTAAATGCAACTGCTATGTACCGTTACTTTAAACATGCTCACACATAGGGAGTGGATCTTTTCCGCAAAATTAATATGTGGTTTTAACTGTGGCTATCAGCCTTTTAAATTGATGTTTTATTGTTTATAAGAGATGGCCAACTTTTGTAATGGTTTTAATTAACTGTACAATAAACATATTACTTACTTACACACATAGGGATCAAAATGTCACTCAACTAAGCACTGTCACCCTTCAGGTCCAAGGATACCCTTCACTCAGGTCTCAAATAAGAACCAACCTCACAACATGGTCTCACAATCGGACTAGAGATACTTAAACACAGTCAAACCTCCAGTACAGCTTACATGCTAAAACAACATTGGGCGCAGCTCCCATGTACAACATTCTAAATGACCTCACAGAGTGCTAGGGAAGAATGCTTTGCAGAATACACAAGATACAACAAGAATGTGTTTCCCCCATTGACTTCTATTGAAGGAAAGGCAATTTCAGGCAGGAGGCAGCTAAATCAGGAGTCTCCAGCCTGAATCAGTTCTATTGGCATGTGTGCAGTGTGCTACCATGAGAGTGTCTTGGGTGGTTCACTACATCTGTTCCCAATCTGGTATTACATTTTGGCATACAAAGTCTCTGAGCCATTGGCTCAGTTGTGTATTCGGTCAGAGGTTGTAATGCTGATGATGTGCAAGTGGTGGTGTCTCTCTTGTGCTCAGGGCCATGCGAGTGTCCATGCCACTCATTTCACTCTCATTGGTTCCCTCTGGAGCTTGGTCGCCAGAAATGGCACTACTAGGTTTCTCGTCCTCTGTTGGGTTGTCTATTGCAGTGTCTTCCACGTCTGCTTTGGGCTCCTGTCGGTCTGGGAGATCTACCTTCTGAAACTATGACATGATTCTGGTGACTTCTTCACTACCTTTGTGGGCTATGAACATGGCATACTTTACACTGAGCGCTGTCCACACTCCTGGTTCGAAAGGTGTTCGAAACTTCCACACAGGCCTTCGGTCCTTGATGACCATTTTGTCACCAGGCATGATCCGCAGTGTCGTTGCCTACCATTTCAGGCTCATGCACACGTTGTTCTGTGTACTTCGGTTTTGGGGAGTGGTGTCCATTTTGGATGGAATGGGATTGTATAACTCCAGGGCTTGTTGAGCATCAGAGACCA
This sequence comes from Lissotriton helveticus, assembly GCF_964261635.1. NCBI lineage: Eukaryota > Metazoa > Chordata > Amphibia > Caudata > Salamandridae > Lissotriton > Lissotriton helveticus. The sequence goes on along the minus strand of NC_136059.1, from coordinate 1,415,394,756 downwards.
AGGAGAGCACTGTGTGGTGCAATGTGATGTCCCTCGATATTCACATAGGCATCTCTAGAAGCTGAATTCGGGGTTGTTACTTCAACTGTGGCAATTCAAAGAAATGTGTTCAGGGTGTGAATGAAGCTCTCAGCCTCTCCATTTGCCTGCCAGCACTGCGGTGTGATCCAGTGATTTTGTATCCCTAGGTGTTCAAACAGTTCTTTGAACTCCAACCCTTGGAAGGGCAACCCGTTGTTTGTTTTATTTTGATCTCCTATGGCAGGCCGAATAGTGCAAAAACCTTCTTTAGCCCTGGAGCCATTAGTGAATGCTGTTCAGTCGGCTATGTCGACAATCAGGTAGTTTGAGTAACTGTCCACTACAACTACGGTGACTCTTCCGCCTGGGAAGCTCCCAAAATCTAAACTTAATTTGAACCAAGAGGCAGTGCAGGGCTATTCTGTAATGATGGGTGTCTGGACTTCCTGGGATCTGGTGATTTGGCATGCTCCATAACCAAGTAAGAGATCGCGCCGAAATCACTAAACTTAGAAAGGCCTACAAAATAGCACAGCACAACCGTAGAGCTGAAATAAAGAAGAACTTATGGGCCCAATTACACGAGAGCTGCCAACACAATGACAGTTCTCTGTTCTGGCGCACGATAAAATCTCCTTTTCTGGTAGATGTTGCATCAGTTCAACATCTTGACGTGGCAGTGTCAGCTGACGAGTGGGTCGCTCACTTTTCAAAAATATTTGGTGGTCCCCCAGAGGACATTACCAACGAGGGTCACGTGGCAGGTGACCGTCCCGGGGACCTGATTCTTCCCATTGATCTTGTCTCTGATCACAAGGAGGTCATCAATGCGTTGACATCTTCTAAAACCGGTAAGGCCCCCGGTCCGGACGGGGTTCCACTAGATATCTTTTTACATAGTTTGGAACTTTGGTCACCTCTTGTCACCCAGGTCATGTCAGCAGTCACGAAAATAGGCCTAATAGATTCATGGTCCACTTCCATCTTTCTCCCAATTTTAAAGAAGGGCGAACGAAACAATCCAGCATGCTACAGGCCCATCTCCCTCCTGGACTCCTTGGGGAAAGTCGCTGGTCGGCTCATCCTGGAACGCCTCCAGGACTGGGCGTCTACAAACAATATCTTGCCAGACCTCCAGTATGGGTTCCAGGAGGGTCTTGGTACTGTTGAGCAGGCATTGAACCTCGCCCTTCTGATAGGTAAATATGTGGGGGCTAAAGGTGGCAACCTGTATTTAGTTTATGTTGACCTTAGCGCAGCATTCGACTGCGTTATTCATTCAAAGTTGTGGTCCATTCTCGGAGAAATAGGGGTAGATCCCCCTCTCATTCAATTTCTCCGTGAGCTCTACACTGATGCCACCGCATGTGTCAGGTATGGTATTGACGGTGAATTATCTCCATCATTTCCCGTCAATAAAGGTGTTAGACAGGGTTGCGTCCTGGCTCCCTTCTTATTCAACCAATACACCAATGGGTTGGAAGTGGCTATGCTTGAAGGGAGTCAGGACCTTCCATCCATTAACCATCGCCCCATACCTGCTCTGTTATACGCGAATGATTCTGTAATTTTAGCTAGAACCCTAAACCAGCTACAAAAGCAGTTAAATGAATACTGTCAATTTATGCTTTCTTTAGGCTTAAAAGTAAACAAAAACAAAACCTTTGTCATGCATATTGGCCCTAGGGCGAAGAATCCCAAACCAATTTTTATTGACCAAGTTAGGCTGGAATGCACCAGGGAATACCCCTATTTAGGAATCTTAGTGGACGACAGATTATCCTGGAGACAAGCCATGGCAAGTAAAAAGCTACTCTTTCAGAGAGAAACCTCAGCTCTAGTTTCCTTTTCGAGGAAACTGGGTAAACCTGCCCCAGCAGAGTTGCTAAAAATCTATCACGCAAAATGCCACAGCGTAGCAACCTACGGCACAGGGGTTTGGGGTTACGCTCCTGCCGAAACCCTGCAGACGGTTCAGAACGGGTTCCTGAAATATCTATTGGTATTACCCCAAATTGCTCCAATATACGGTTGCCACATTGAGTTGGGCATCGACTATTTGATCAATACCATCAGATGCCAGCTGATCTTGTTGTGGCACCGTATCTGGACTAAACAACAATGCCATCTAACCCGTTCACTGGTATCCGACTGCTTGGCCATGGCAAACTGGAATAAAATTCCGTGGCTATTGTATGTCTCAAATTTCCTTAAGGACATGAATTGTACAACTTACTTCTCAGAACCTACCAAAATGGCAGATATTTCTAGGAAAGACTTGAAAAAACTATGTTTAAACGTTCTTAGAGAACTTCGTCTTTCCCAAGAAGTAAGCAAACCTTTAAATGTACAAATCTTATCGGTTCAGACTGCTCTGGGCATCCAACCATATTTAACATTTTACCTCACAAACCATGAAAAGTATGTTTTGACTAGGTTCCGGTTTAATACTTTTTTCCGTTTAGTTACTTTTCCTAAAGAACAGAACTGGTCACAAACTTTATTGAAATGTCCTTGTGATGGTGTATCTTCTCAGTCTACAATGCACGTAACATTGTTTTGCAGATTCTACATGCTTCCTCGTAAGCGCTGAATCATCCCTTTACTTTGTAAAATGGGTTTGAGAACATGTCGTCCCGCTTACTTGGCCTTGCAGTTTCTGGATTCCCAACACATTGCTAAATGCGTAGCTTGTTTTTTAAAATCATGTCTAAAAATTTGTTGTAAAATTATGAGTCCTCGTACTTCAATATAGTCACTGAACTATTTTTAACTAGGGTTTTTTATGACAATAGTTTTTAACTGTCTAAGATATTGAAATTCTTTTGTATTGTAACATTTTATTGCTGTACTTTTTATGGTTTTGCTACGATGCAATCGAATAAAAGTTTTATGATGATGATGATGGTATCTCTAGGTGTTCAAACAGTTCTTTGAACTCCAACCCTTGGAAGGGCAACCCGTTGTTTGTTTTATTTTGATCTCCTATGGCAGGCCGAATAGTGCAAAAACCTTCTTTAGCCCTGGAGACATTAGTGAATGCTGTTTAGTCGGCTATGTCGACAATCAGGTAGTTTGAGTAACTGTCCACTACAACTACGGTGACTCTTCCGCCTGGGAAGCTCCCACAATCTAAACTTAATTTGAACCAAGAGGCAGTGCAGGGCTATTCTGTAATGATGGGTGTCTGGACTTCCTGGGAACTGGTGACTTGGCATGCTGAACATTGTCTCACCAGGTTGTCTACTGTGGCTTCAAGGTGTGGGAACCACTTTATCTCTCGCATGCGTAATTTCATTTTTACAGGTCTTTTATGCCTGCCATGGGCTAGTACTGTAATTCGGTGTTGAAGATTTTCTGGGATCACCAGCCGACAACCCCGTAGGATGAGGCCATAATGAGTGATGCTGAGTTCATCATGCACCCTTCACATTTTGGTTAGTCTCTCCTTGCCCGGACCATGCCAGTTGGCGTTACGTAGGAAGTTCTGCAGTGAGCCCCACTGTAGGGCGTCTTTCACCTTGTGATTTTGGGCAGGCTCCTTGGGACATCATGCAGATGCATTCTTCCATCACCATTGTGCTATCATCACTTCCTTCCGTGATTCGGGTGGATGGCGGAAAAGGAAGTCCGCCAGGTTTTTGGAACCCTGTCGATAAACCACTTCCATGTTGTTATGTTGTAGCTGGTTGGCCCAGCGTTCAATTCGCTGTGGTGGCTGAGGTGCTGTACCTCGAAACAGTGAGAGAAATGGTTGCTCATCCAAAGGACCTTCCTCAGAGGTACAATTGGAAGTTTCGGCATCTCCGTTTGATGGTTAGGGCTTCCATTTTGATTTGGGCATACTGTGCCTCAGTCTGTAAAAGCGCTTTGCTCACGAACACAAATAGTGCACATCTTCCTAGTTCCACCTGCTGGGTGAGCATGGCGCCAAGGCCCCTGGGACTTACATCGACAAGTAGCTCTGTCTTTTTCTTTGGGTTGAAGTAGGCCATTTTTGCTTTTTTCAGGTGGGCTGTCTTTTGGAATGCCTCTTTATCATTTTAGCCCCAATGTCCAGGGGGCATCAACTACGGTCAGGGCTCTTAGAGGCTCAGCAATTGTTGTTAAATTGGGGATAAAACTGCCACAGTATGCCTAGAAAGTTTTGTACCTCTGATACAGGGGTTGTTGCCAGGGCTTGTTTGATGCTTTGCAATTTTCGGGAATCAAGTTGCACGCTTCCCTGATTAAAAATGTATCTGAAAAAATTCCATAGATGTCTAGAAGAATGAGCAGTTTTCTCAATGCAGAGTGACGCCTTGTTTTTATAGGCTTTTCAGTGTGGGTCACAGGTGTTTGTGGTGGTCCTCATTCGTTTTTAAGTAGATTAGAATATCGTGGCTTATATTCATGATGTCCTGGAACCCTGACAGTGTTTCTTGTATGGCATCCTGGAATACTTCCACCACTGAGGAGATACCAAAGTTTAACCTTTTGGAGCTGCGTAGCCTAAGATGCGTGGAAAAAATTGTTACATACCTGCTTTCTTTTGAGAGGAGCAACTATTGATTTCAGTCGTTCGGATCTAGTTTTGAGAACCACTGTGATCTGTTTAGATCAGTGATAATTTCGCCCACTTTGGGTGTGATGTGCCTCTCTCGTTTTATGCCCTGATTTGGGAGGTGTATGTCAATGCACAGCTGTATGTTTCCTTGTTGCTTTGGTTTTTCAGGCATAACCATGGGGGACACCGAGGGCATTGGCCTGGATACCTTCTCGGTTACGCCTTGGCTTTCAAGCTTATCCAGCTGTTGTTCTACTAAAGGCCACTGGTGGACTGGCACATGTGATTGGCGCAGGGGTATGAGCTTGACTGATTTATTGATGTGTAGTTTGACTGGTGGGTATTTCCGACTCCCAAGGCCACTCAACAGTTTGGAGAATTGGTTTAGCAGGGCATCAACTTGGCACGCTTTTATGTTTCGGGCAAATGACACAAGTCCCAGGCTTTCTGCAGAATGGCTCCCTAGCAGTGTGTCGGCTTCTTCGTCGACCACATGGAATGTTGTCATGATTTCTTGGCCATTTGAGTGAATGCTCACAGTCATGCACCATTTTTGGGGTAGTGGGGACTGGCTCCCGTATGTGAATATTTTGGTGTTTAATGAGGATAGTGTTGGCTTGGGCTGAAGGCAAAGGTATTGCTGGATGCCCATTACGTTCATTGATGCACCAGTACTGATGATGGCTTTGATTCCTGATCTGGTGATCTCTACTACACACGTGGGTTAGGACCTTCTGTGCCACTTTAGGTCATTTGTGAACAAGATGAGGAAGACTTCCTCTTTGTCTTCCGGTAACAAATCTTCAAGCCGGTGCCTGTGTCATTATGGATATTTGGCAGCTCCTTGTGGTTCTGGTTCAATCAGGGACAGCAGCCTTACCACTCTGGTGGGGGTTAGCCTCCCTCTGGTGCCTCTCCTTCTGAACCCCCCTCTGCTCACCATTGAATAGTGATTAATTTTGCCACAGTTGGAGCATGTGCGATCTTACACAGGGCAGCCATTTAGGGAGTGTTTATCACAACTGCAATATTTGCAGCAAGACATTGTTAGTGGGGGAGGAGGCATCTTAGGTTTGTTTGTCTTCCCTCATGTGTGCACCACATCAGCCAATTCTACTTTCATGGTGGGAGCCTTCTCTGGAGTATGTGCTATTGCAATGCGCATCTTAGTGGCCCTCACAGCCGACAGACCATGGGACCTCGCCATGATGAAGATGTCGTCCAAGTTGATGTTTGGTTTCCTCAGGATGAGGCCTCTGAGTGTCTTGTTTCAGCACCCTTGGTTGATTTATGCCCTTATTCCATTTGGCTGGTCTTCGGCTGTGCATGTGCTGGCTAACTCGTGCAGGCATTCGTAAAAAATACCCGTGGAACTCCCCTTCTCATTGGCAGGTTGGGCGGAATTTAAAGCCCTCAAAATCCGAGTTTAATTGTGGATTGAAATGCGCATTGAGGGCTCTCACTGCTGCATCGAAGTTGTTTGCTGCGCCAATGTTAAGGAGGGACTCGAATAGCGTATAGATTTAATTTCCTGCGTAATGGAGTAGAAGGGAGCACTTTACAGCTCCATGGTTCTCTCTTCTGGCAATGAAGTAGTTGTCCAACCTCCCTACCTATGTTTTCTAGCAGAGAAATGCTGTTGCTAGCTCCTGAAGGGTTGCAATACACCTATTAGCGCATGTTGTGGGAAAGCTGTCTCTGTGGTTGCGCTTGCATGGGTTCTGCATTTGGGTCATCAGCCATGGCTGGGTGGTGCATGAGGTACTCACTCGCTTCTTTAGGCATGTGCTGCTGGGTTCAAGTCTGCTGCCGCACCAAGTTATGGGGCATACTATACCTGTCCTTTCTCTAATTCTGTGACTCTTGTGTTGTCTTTGTCTCTCTCTTTTGTCCTTTCTATAATTACTTTCGTTTTTTCTCTCACTTCTTTCACTTTTGTTTTATCTGGCTCCCTTTTTCGTGCCTACACTTTTTTGCTCTAATTGTTTTTTAACTTTGGTTCCTCAGAGATGTGTACCACTGCCTTCAAGTAGAGACAGACGAGGAGATGGTCATAGGAGTGTTGTGCTTGCAGCTTTTGGCTAGCACAGTGAGGCCTGAAGATGTGTGGGAGGCTGGACATGACATGGGGCGTCCAGACAGGAAGCTCACTGTTCACAATTGAAGAGCGGTGCCAGCAACTTTGGTGAGCATTGGAGCGGAGGCACAGCAGGGCGATGTGCACAGTCAGTGTATCACTGATGGGAGGAGGCCTCTTAGTGGAGTGGGGGCCCAAGGCATACAGCGTAGTGCAGAGGTCTTGTGTGAGTGATGGCTGGCCATTGAGGTGACCCCACTCATGTGTGGCATGATCCTGTGGGGTGCAGCCAGAATGTACTCTCTTGAAGTGGCAGGGGAGCACCATGGACACACTGTCTAACAATATACTCCTGCTGACACCAATGAAGACAGTCACACACTCTTGTTACTGGTAGTGGTGAAAGACCACTTGTGGTCTACAACCCCTTTATTTTATATCCTCTGGCCCCGCCTGGCCAGAGGATATACAAGGTTCATATCTAGGGCAGTGCACTACTGAGGGAGGGCCCCAGGTGGCTCACTAAAGGGCCCTAATTAACTAGGTAAAGTGAATCCCTTTGCAGGATGAGGACCTATTTAGAGGTTTATTAAAAAGGCCCTTTAAGGAAAAAGGAACACACATCAGATCCAGCATTCGCCGCTGTCTAGTAGTACAGCCAAATGAGATGCTTTGCCATAAAAAATACATCCTTGGATTAATATCTTTAAGTAAATGTGACAGCACAATTCAAGGTCCACAAAAAGTGCAGGCCTGGGTAACAATGACCCCTCTGCTACTTACTGACATGCCGGCTGATTTCACACTGCAAGTACATAAATTGAGCAGGTGGTTTCTGGTGGGGCCTACTGGCTCTCATAGTTTGGGGCCTGGCACCTATGTTTTATCATATATAACAAAAGGGGGAGTGGAGAGGGAAACTGTCCAAAAGGACACACGGGGCAGATTAGTTCTCCCTGACTACAGTTTATAAACAAATAGAATCCACCCAGGCAGGATAGATAGATAAAGGTGGGGACATAAGGTCCAAAACTTGGTGTGTTTCCTACAATGGTGGGAAGCACACGGTGTTCTTTAAATACCCCTCACAAACCAAAAGGGCCCTTGGTGTCATGCTTCATCATAGAGGTCTTCGCGTCCCTCTACGGAACGCGGCATGCTGCTAACCTACAATTACGTGGGAGCACTGATATAATCACTATGTGTGGTGTGCGAGGGTAGTGAGTGGTAGGGTCAGATGTGAATGGATATGTGAGTATTAAAAATACCTGGCATGTGAGGGCTAGAAAGAATTTTAATATACCTCCATGCTGGTATTGTTAAAAAAGGTGTGGTGGAGGTTTTTTGTATTCAATGTACATAACCTCCTGTGTGCGTCGACATGTTTCGAAGCATAAAGCTTCTTCTTCAGGACGGGGTGCACAGATCCCTACCCTACTCACATGAAACAGTATAATACCGTTAGTACACAGTCCTTATATGTGTAGAACATAGCCATATGTGCCTAATCTGCTAACTGGCTTTGAAATAAATTTTGCCTTCAATGAGGACTTGCTAATAGGAGGCCAATGGCATCATGAGCCAATGAGAACAGAGGGGACTCAGTACTTAATAGCACTTTCTGCAGTGGTAATACCTTCTACAATCGTCCCGTCCGTGGAATGCAAAATTTCTGGTTAACAATATTTTAATGGACTGGAAAACAAAGACAGTCAATGGATGACCCATCTCAATTCTTTCACAACTCTCTATGTTGACACTCATCGCCGCCACTGATTTGAGACATCCGGGCAGCACTGCACTACTGGATCAAGTGCAGCCGAGAATATGCGACACGTCTTCGTGCACCTCCATGCATTGTGTAAGCACTGAGAGAGAGCAGCCCTCCCTGTCACTGCAGAAAACAACAAATTATTTATTGCAATCAGTCATTCTGGGACATGAGAGAGCCTTTCTCTCAGCTATAGGAAGGTAACCTAGCAATTGTCATTCCAGGGTACTGGATATGACACATCCTTCTGTGTCAGTCTCTGTAAAGGCTTGGCCATTAGGAAAAGGTTGGGTATCCACTGATGACAGTACCCCACCATTCCTAAAAACATCCAGACTTTCATTGCATGATTGCCTAGATTCTTTCCTGTGACGGACGGAGCGTTTGAGCAAATCAAACACTCTCCTCCAGTTGACTGGAGGTGAGTGTTTGATTTGCTCAAACGCTCCGTCCATCATCCCCTTTTGTATCGCTTGGAGCCGTCCTGATGACCTACTTCCCGTTGGGCCCCCCGCTGGATTACAGGGGCCTTCCCGAGGTGCCGGCGCCTGCCGGGGTGACGAGGCCTGCCCTGCCTGGTGCTAGGGGAACAGTGCGGCATCGACGATCTGGAGTGCCTGAGGTGACCCCCAGCCGCCATCGAGTTTGGGCCGCTGTGGGGCCAGTTGCGGAGTCGTCGCGCATATAGCGCTGCCTCTCCCCAGCGGCGCGGTAGCCTGTTCTGCTTTTTGCTGTCCCCTGACCTGGGGGTCACTGCTGCCTTTATCCTTGAGCCCTGGTGGGACTGGAGTCCCAGGCACACGCACACTAGCATCACCAGCACCCCTGATGCATCAAACGTTCAGGCAGAGGACTACTAGTCCCAGTGTACTTGCCATCTCCACAGGTGCTGCCAGTGAGGGGGAGGCGCTAATCTACCATTGCGCATATAGCGCTGCCTCTCCCCCCCGTGGCGCGGGCCGCGCCCGGGTGATTCCCAGGCCAAGGGCGGGCCCATCCTTGCCCGTCATTGCCAGGAAGAGGCAGGGCAGGGCCACCTCCCTTTCATCTAACCCCTGGATTGAGACGTAGAAATACTTACAACTTAATAAGGTACTGTGCCAAGAGCTAACAATTGTATCAGGGACTTTTTGCTGCTAGAAGTTACCAGCAGACAATTACTACTAAGAAAATTTGTGTAGGGCCCTCGGACTCAGTAAGCAACTTCTGCAAACTGAACATTTGTCTTTAAGCATTGGGGGCACAAACACCTTGGGGATTATTGTAAGCTTCGCGCCACTTAAATCTACCAGGGGCCAAAAGATGGGCAGAAGAAAATTGATGGAGGGAGCGGGTGGGGAATAGCCCATTTGGGGGTGTAGGAAAGGGGAAAAAGGCAAGAAAAGCACAAAAACATGCTGCCAATAACTGCATGATGGATAGAATAGACACCCTCATTCACGAATGTGAAGGCATTCTAGAAGCAGAACCACTAGTTCCCCGCAATAACACTCAATTGCCCCCCAAAAGCACCAGCCCACCCCAAACAACTACCATTCTCACAATGTTCTGTAAGCACTTCCGAAAGGTAGTACCAACACATAGTAAAGAAACACCATTGGAGATTAGAGTAGAGCAGGTGAACGACTCTCCTCCCCATTACTCTTCTTCTCAACCTTCAAATCTTCCAACTAGCATTGGTGAGAACCAACCTGGCCCTTCCTTTACCTGTTCAAACAGGCTTGCAGCTTTGGCAGATATGCCCGATGCCTCGGTGGTTGAGGTGCTGCAACCATCGCCTATAACTCCAACTGAGATTAGTGAAGAGGAGATTCCATCACCCCACGACTTCTATCAGCTTGTTAGCTCCCTTAGGCTAGAGATAGGAGCTATGAGAAACATGATTGAAGAGCTCACTTTCACGGTCGAACTCCTATTCTTAAGGGACACACCCCACAAGCACAAACAGCCTACACACCCCCTGTACGAACAGCGCCCACAGGCCCATCATACTTGCTCACTTACTCAGAAAGGAAGTGGCTCAACAGGAAATTAACTGTCTTTGTCTCCCTTAACAACACACAAGCATGCCCCGCCAACGCCTAAGCCAAAACAGGCCGACAATCCCTAAGTTAACCCTCAGAACCAAGTTCTTTCTCAGGTCCCTATAAAGTGTACCAGATTACCACGTTTACCAGTAGCCACACGTCCCCAAGCAAAGAGAAATCCTCCAGTATTTCCCACCCTTCCACAGGCTCAAAAAGTCTTCATGGTCAATGTCCCCAAGCTAGATCTAACGGGCGGCTATGAAAATGAAGATGCCCTAATTAACAAATAGATACACTGGATCCACCATGTTAGGGGCTGCCAATCAGTAATTCGAGAAGATATTGTCAGGGCTTGGAGATGCACGTCCCTTACCCAATCTCTGGACTGCATCGAGCTCAATCTGGTTAAGGCCGATTTGGCTGACAATGTCCTCGCACTGGAGTTCCGCACTTGCCCCCCTGGTTTCTCAGCTATACAGTTTATGAGATTTCCCACAACATCATTAGCCAGATCAAATGGCAAGCACTCATCGAGGGCCTCAAATGTTACGACCCCATTGGAGGCCATAGATTGACTGCAAAGTGAGTCCCAGGCACCTCAGGAATCACAAGTTACTCCCATAATAACTAACAACAATCCTAAAAATAACCTAGTCTCTAGTATTGGTCCCGAACCACTGACAGACATTTTGGAAACTGTCATCCAAAACCATCAACATATGGATATCATGAGGGTTCACAAGGCTAATCCACCACAGCCTCTGATCTCCTTGTCTCGTCATCAGCCCCCGTATCCCCCTGCCATTATATTCTTAACATGAATACAATTCATGATCCAGCGTTTCCCCAACAGTTAATGATCATTTCCTGGAATGTTGTTGGGCTCAGCAGCAAATTACCATTGCCCCACTAGAATGAACTAAAAGATGGCTTTGACTTTTTTGTTTTTATCAGGAAACTTAGATTTGGTTCCTTTATATAAATCAGGTTATACCTGTTTTCACTCACCAGCTACCACCATAGGGAAGGGGTGCCCTTCGGGAGGGTTGATTATTTGGGTTAACATCGCCTTGGATTGCAGAATTATTGTACACCAAAGAATGAGCCCTGACATCATGGGGCTCACTATTAAGGGCCCAAGGAGGGGTGATACGCTAGATTTATTTAATGTTTATATAAGGGGACTCCAGGAGGTAAACCCTCACCCATTGTTATGCTATTAGAACAAGGTTTGTCTGGTTGTTTGTACCACTCTAAAGTTGTGGTTGCGGGAGATTTTAATTGTACTTTTGAGCCTCTAAGTACAGAGGACATGCTCGGGGTCGAGGAAGACAACAGAAAATGGTTTCTCCCCGCATTAAGCATATGTCAAAAGATGGTCGCAGATATCAATCCAATTTAATGCTCTTACCCTGAAATTTGGCTTGAGGGCAGTAAATGGTAGAACCATATCAGACGCCCAGGGGGCCAATACTTACAATAGAGCGAGCTTCCCCTCTCACATTGACTACGTCTTGTTAGACGTAAGACTATGGGGGCACGCAATAGATATGGGAGTGGGTACCACAAATGATAGTGACCATAACCCTCTTTGCGTGACTATGAAGTCCCCATGGGCCCCCCTGTCCCCCTTTGAGCACCCATACGTTATCTGCAACTAAAGAGGTGGTCCCCTCAAACTGCAGAAGGTTCCTCAAATGGCATAAGAGTGCTGTGCAAGACTTGAAAATTAGAAGGCATTAGGCAAGTGGAGGACAAAAACACCCTTGAGCTACAGGGAGCAATAGCAAGTGCAGACAGGCTTACAAATGTTCCTAATATTCATTTGCGCTCAATCAAACAGATAGGTGTATTTTTTCAAGCACCAACAAGCTTAATAAATCTGGTGTGCAATTAAGGATCAGGAAGACATGGTACAATAAGGATTGTAGACTCAAGAGGCAGGCATTAGCCACAGCCATTAGAAGCAAGAATTTCCCTGCGATCAAAACAGCAAGGAAAGACTACAGAGTGGCTTTGCTCCAAGCAAAGCTGAAATGGAATGAGATCCGCTGGCAGGATCTAAAAGATGCAAGCTCAGCAAGGGATACCAACCTTTTTTATGGAATCTCGTTAGACGGGCAGACAAGAGGGATCTAGATCAAATCTCCAATCATATCTCTTGCCAGGCCAGGTACGACCACTTTGGGAAACTCTATGCTAGGTCTGAGGACGAAAACATAGAAGGGCCATGAGACCACCTCCCTGATTCTTTTTCAGGGTGGCAATACCGACCCTTTCACGCTGAGCGAAGTAGAATCCGCCATAAGTAGGGTAGTCCTCGCCAAAGGCCCCGGGACCAGATGGTCTCCCTGGAGATCTGTTCCTTGCAGACCTCTGAAACCGGGCCCGGTACATTTTGCTCTTAATTAATTCCATCTCTAATGGTTGACCAGTACCGGAGTACTGGAAGGGCACGGATGTAGTCCCAATCTTTAAGAAGGGAGCCAGAGAGACCCTGCCAACTACAGACCAATCAGTTTGATTGATGCAATGCAGAAGATAGCTGGCAGGGTCATACTGCAGAGGATCCAATCTTGGGCTGAGGATGAAGACATCCTCTCTCAATGAAAGGCTGGTTTCAGGGCCAACACGGCAACGGTGGGCCAGGTTTTCAGGCTCCTTTTGATATATTGGAAAGTGGTTGTGATCGGCAAAGGCAGTCTTTATCTTGCTTTCATAGACTTAAGGACTGCCTTTGACCTGGTCCCCAGGAAAAGGTTGTGGCAAATATTAAGAGACATGGGCATCCCTCCACTAAGCCTCAACCTATTGATCGGACTTCATGAGGATAATTAAGCACAGGTAAGAGGGGGGTCCCAGGGCCAGCTGATAGATAGGATCCCAGTAAACAGGGGAGTGTGATGGCACCCAGCCTCTTTCTCTTTATACATGAACGGGGTAGTTATTTTTTTGCAATAAATTCCAGCTGATGCTCTGGACCTGGCGGGCAACAAGGTACCTACTCTCCTGTTTGTGGATGACACACTGCTGATCTCCAAGACCCCTGTTGGGCTACCAAAATTACTAAACAGATTCCAATCCTTTTGTAACTCTTGGGGGCTGGTCATAAATACATCTAAGACCAAATTTATGACATTTAACCGACACAAATCGTTCAGAAATAATCTTGCCCTGGATGGGGCACATTTGGAGAGCGTCAGTACTTTTGTCTATCTTGGTACTCGACTCTCGGAAAAAATGCAATGGAGGTCCCACCTTGACAAAATTCTTTGGAATCATAAACTAGCGGTCGTGGTACTGAGCAAAGAACACTGCTTATCGCAGAACAGGCCAGCTGCCCCGGCACTCATGGTTCATGACGCACAGGCAGTTAGTTCGGCACTATACGGAGCTGAGCTATGGGGATTTGACAACGTAGACGAGAGCTGCAGGTCGGAACATACGTTTTTGAGGGATCTGGTTATGCTACCCCAGAATGTCCCGCTAATTCCCTTGATGTATGACATGGGCAGGCGCTCTTTTGGCGATATTGCTAAACTCTCCCCACTGCTTTTTTGGGCTTGCCTTAGGCGGACTTCTGAACTCACAAATTATGCTAAAGCGCTTACAGAAGTAATGAGTTTAGATGTCAACCATGAGGTTAATTGGATTACTGACGTTAAGAAACTAATGACAAGTCTCGGCCTTAAGGATTCTTGGGATAACCAAAATCCCCCGAGCAAGGCAGAGCTCAAACGTATCTATTGGGACTGGATTGACGTTCGGGAGCTCAGTAATCCAAATATGGGAAGGCTAGCGGAATAATTTTTCCAGCACAAACAAGAAGCCTGAACCATATTTGGATATAATCCAGATACAAAGAGATAAGGCGCTCTACAGCCAATTTGGATTCGGATCGCTCCCGGTTCATGTTTTTACTGCTAAATGGCGCCCCCCAAAACAGACCACAGAAGACTGTCCTTTCTGTAGGGCACCGAAAGAGAGTGTCGCACGCCTCATGTTTGCATGTCCAGCGTATGAAAAGGCGAGATCTAGATGGCTCAAGTCGATCTGCAGACAACTAGGTACTCTTGATCATAGCGTTGTTTTACGTAGTTTAAAATCTGATGCAAGAACCCTTTTTGTTTGTTTAGTTGCTAAGTTTTTAAGTTGTGCCTGGATAACCAGGCATAGAACCTTACGAAGGGCGACTTAATTTTACATCACAAGCCCCATGGTGAACACAATAGAGCCTAAGATGAACGATCAAATATCACTCAAATTAATCTCTATTCACTGCCACTGAAACAAGGTATATTGAGTACTATTCCTTTTAATTATACATTTTAAACCGTTGTTTTTATCCAAAACAAGGACCCATTTTTTAACTATGATGAAATAACTGCTATCATATCTTGACTAATCTGATCACATGTGTCTGTCACGTTTTATTATGAAAATTTGTATCTGTATAGATTGTATTTTTTCTAAAGGATTGTCTGATGCTTTTATGATACTTGTTATCGAAATAAAGCTATTTGACTTGACAGATGGGCTTTGAAATCTCAATAGTGGCGAATTTTATCAGTTCCTCTACCCTGTTTAAGAGCTCTGCCCCCTAATGACTAAATAATGTCAATTGCACATGTGAAGGAATCCTTGGGAGCAGAATGTTTAACCCACCAACGATGTTATTTGTAATAGGTGACTGGGATCAATTTTAAATCTCTGTACAGGCTATACAAATGAATGTTTGGGCGAGTGTGTGTGAGAGCGAGAGAGATAACCAGAGCCGCTGTGTGTGTGATAGTGTTTGCCAAAGACAGAGTGTCTTATGTATGAAAAAGAATTATGGGTATGCCTGTGTGTAGGATATTAAGATCGAGTGGGTTCCACAGACATGTATCCTATTCTGCAAAAAAGAGCATTACATCTTCCGCATTCAACCACAATCCGTTATTTTACAGATCACATGAGTGGGAACAAAATGAATATTTCATTTCTCTTCCTCTACAAGCCCCACATCAGACGGTGATGACCTGATGTTGTTGTCAAACCTAATTACGTATGCTATCGGGTTTCCTTGAAGATAGTGTGCAAATATGTATGCATACATATATAAAGGGAACATAGCACAGATCAGTGCTTTGACCTATTAAAGAAGTGTGCTTCATAAAGGTTATAATTTTAATTTAGTGCATTTCTGACTTCACACATGAAAATGGCTTTCAACTGATGGACTCCTGACCATCTGAGGCATCAAAGGTGAAAGCGCGCCTTCTTACCACTTTCAAAGCACCTGACAGTTAATAGTTAGCCACTGCCACTCCACTGACCATATGTGAGACAGACACATCTTTCTGATGTCTGTGAGTAAGTGAGGGCTGAGTGAGTCAGTGGAAGGCTGAAAAACTAGTCTTGCATAACTTACCACACCTTACAAGTGAATCCTTGAAGCATTTGACCACGCAGACTGTTATACCTGGCCTTTTGAAAGGTTTATCCCCACATTTTTTGCCTTTTGCCTCCTATTTTTCTGACCCTGGTTTCATTGGCTATAGGATTCTGGGCACTTTACCACTGCAGTTCAGTGCTAAAGTGCATATGCCCCCTGTATAAATTGTGACAATGATTGGTTATCCATGATTGGCATATCTGATTTACTGACAAGTCCCTAGTAAAGTGCACTGCGTGTGCCAGGGCCTGTAAATCAAACGCTACTAGTGGGCTTGCAGAACTGGTTGTACCACCCACACGAGTAGCCCCGGAAATGTGTCACAGACCTACCACTGTAGTATCTGCATGCACAGTTGGAAACTATCATGTTGTCCTGGCAAGTGCACCCACTTATCATGCCCAAACCTTCCCTTTCCTTACATGTACCCCTCATGGGCAAGGTGCAGTGTATGTGAAAGGAAGGACATGTACTGGTGTGTGTTACATGTCCTGATAGGGAAATACTGTGTATTTAATTTTCACTACTGAAAGGCTTACTGTCCTATAGGCTTAACATTGGGGCTGCACTGTAACCTTTTACCTGTGTAGCTTTCCATAGGAACAAGATAGAAAATGAGGTTTAGGCTTCTGAACTCAGAATTTATTAACATACCTTTTGGTAAAGGTGTTTTTTAAATTCTGTGTTAGAAAATGTAGCTTTTAGAAAGATAACAATGGATGAATAAGATTACCTGTGAGCTAAGGATGGTTTACTGAGATAATTGCTCAGCAGTGCGACCTGGAACTGGTTTGTGACGACGCAATAGATATTCTCTTGATATTCAATTCGTGCCTTTGGGACAAAGCACATTTCTGAGCGGGCACGCCAAGATTTTGCCTGGAGCATTATCTAAAACTGTTTACAAATTCGAAAAGACAAAAGGGAGGGAGTGCATTACATCCAGTTCTCATTTTCAGAATATAATATATGTTTGTCCCTTTGGATTCCTGCACCCCATATGTTTACAAAATGAATACCATCGAAACCCTATTGTGGTGAGCTCATCATGAGCCTTTTAACATCAACTATGTTGCATCTTTATCTTCAAGATATTGTTTTTATATGTGCTTTTGATGTTTAGTTTTGTATAATCTGTTTAGCACTGTGATATTGTGCAATGACATATGAAAACAACTTTATGGGTCACATGGTATTTTACGTTTGAATACTGCTGTTCAGCAGGTTTGAATGTTTGCACTTGCGGGGTTTACAAAGGGGATTTGTATACTGTTTTATAGAGTGGGCAATGGTTAGGTTGTTTTTGAACAAGCAGCACCACGAAGATGAAGATGGGTAGGCTGATTTAGAGGTGAAATACAACAGACACTTGTGGCAGGGGCAGCCTTAGGCATGTGCAAGCTGTGCACCTGCACAGGGCTGCGAAACCTCAGGGGCCACCACACCAATATATATATCCTTAATATAATAATCCTTTGAGGATGGATACATATTTGCATGGCGGCCTCTGGCAGGGATTTGGCGGCCTCCGGCTCTGTTCCACTTCCAAACACCCTGACCCCCCTCTTCACTGGCCTCCGCGCTCCGCCCCGCCCGGACCCCCTCTTCCGGGGCCCCCTACCTACGCTCCCTGCCCAGGGCCGCCATGAGCCTAGAGCCGCCCCTGCTTGTGGTATTATCGAGGTGGGTGGTTGCATTATGTTGTGTAATGTGTTTGTTTTTGTTTTACTATTTAAGCACAGGGACACATCTTTTTCTTTTGTCTATACTTAGGTTGTATTCCTACTTACAAAATATTGCTTTTGAGATTACAAGTAATTTTTGGTGTCCAATCTGTTTAGGAGTTTGTGTGTTGACGTATGAAGGCGATTCTTGGGGTCACATGGTATCTTACATTTGAACATTGCCACACAACCGGTTTAAATGTTTACACCTGCGGTGCTCGTCAAGTTTTTCACATTGGTTGAAAGGTGGGGAGTTTTATCGTTTCTCGAACTAGCACTACACCGAAGTTGGGGAGGCTGGGATAGAGGTGAATTACAAATGATGCTTGCAGTGTAATCGAGGTGAGTGGCTTGTTTATGTGGTGCCATGTGTATTGTTTCGGTTTATCATTTGAGTATAGGCACACGTTGCTTTTTTATTTATTATACTTCGTTTATTTTGTTTCTTTGACCACGGGTGAAAAGGCGCACTTTTGAATGATTTGACATTACCATTGGATAATAAGAATGTAAATTCTTTGTTATAACAAATGTTTTTACACAAGATGTACTGTATATATTATGTTTGTTGCAAAGCTTAAAATATATTTACATGGCTTTTGATGGGCTATTTTTTAAAATTAAAATTCTAGTTATCCCTGACGAAGGGCTAGTAGCCCAAAATGCATTGGGTGGTCTTCCAATTTGGGTACTTGCAATGGAAAGTGATTTATCGAGCTGTTGGAAAAAGCCCGGATGGGTATTACTGAAGCAATAAAAGGTTTTTTATATCACATTGCCTCCGTTTGAATTATAAAGTTAACAGATAACAATGGATGAATAAGATTATCTGTGAGACTAAGGATGGTTTACTGAGACAATTGATTGACAGTGCGACCTGGAAATGGTTCGTGACAACGCACCATATATTTTCTTGCTTTTACAAAGAGGACATTTCTTGCTTTACCATTCTTCGTGCCTCTGGCTATTTGTGCATTCAGCATCTGTGTTTGAGTGACAGGAGCTGGGATGTGTATTCACTCTAAGCAGTCACTGGGGGGTTGAGGTTTGTCCTTCCTTGCTTGGGTGACTCATCCATGGGCTGAATAGACCTGGTCTGCATTTAGAATGGTGGTCGGAGTTTCGCTTGCATCTAAATAGACTGTATCTCCTTTCTCACAGTTCTGTCTCCACCCCTGGGGTCACGCTGCACCAGGGAGGACAGGACTGGTTTGCACTGGGGTCAGAGTACCTTATAGCAATGAGAACAATGACTATTCGGGGTATAAGTACTACACTTAAAACGCCAGGACTTTGGGATACTTCCAGGGACAAGAGGACCCTGCCAAGAAGAAGAGCTGTGTGAGGAGCGCTGCCTTTTTCTGAGTGAGGGGTGGGTAGGCCTGCAGTTGCTGCTGCTGTCTGTAGTAGAGGAAAAGGACTGAATCTTTGTACCCTGCTGTGGTATGCTGCTTGGGAAGGAAATCTCCAAGGGCTTGTGTGTGCTTGTCTCCTGTTAGAAGTCTCTGGGAGATGAAAGACTTCAAAGAAGGACTGGACTGTTCTTCACTTTCTTTTTCTCGCCTAAAGAAAGAAAGCCTGCAGAAGTGCTGTTTTTCCTCAGCTTAGTGCTTGCATCCTGGGGGAAGGTGCATGTAAAGTGCTGTCAAAATCAAGAAGGACTAGCTAAGTTTACAAAGGAAAGACTCAATGGAGTACGTATGTCAAGGAAAAACAGTAGGTTTTTCAAAAAAGCCCTCACCCACCAACCTAGTTGGTGGCATGCTTCATCATCGGGCCCACCACAGTGGCACCTAGCGTGCCCCGGGTGTGCTTCGACGCCAGATTACTGCGGAGCAGGTATACTTGCTGAGTGTGCAGTGTAGTGAGTGTGAAGGTGAAGATTAAAAAACCATACAGAAGGTCCCAGCACCCGAGGGTAAAAACAATATTTTAATATACTGGGTCTCTGTTGGTGTATTAAAAGGCAGACGGACACGGGGGAGTATGGATTATGACCTCCAGTGTCCTATGTGGTCTACATGTTTCAGCCTGGCCTTTCTTAATTTAAAACAGGCTTTCCTCAGGACCAAGTGAGTATGTGTGGAAGTGAATAAATAAACTAATTTACAGTGAGTGTTTTTATTTCAATGTGTAGCACTCCCTAAGGTGCTATATGGGTGAGAGGGGGGTCCCTCTCGCTTTGCTACATATAACATAAAGGGAGACAGACAGACGTACAGGGTAGAGTCATATTAGCATATTATTGCAAAATAAGCCGTCATTCAACCGTCTTGTAAGGTGAGTGAACGAACTATGCATGGCTAAAGTGTGGCCTTGTCAGTGGCAAGACTCATGTGATTGTTATTTAGAAGCCGGTTGTTGTGGTGAGCTAGAAAACGGAAAATACCAATGTGAGGTTCAGGTAAGTGAAAGAAAATTATCCTCACACAGTATTTTGCTGTTCAAAGCCTCCTTGGGTCGCCTGGCAGAGAAAAAGACCCTAAAAGAAGGTTGTAGTGGCTATTAACATCATCCGACCTGTAAGGGAAGACCTCAACACCTTACCCCAATAGTAGCAGTAGTGCGCAGCCTCATAACTCACGAAATTATCGGCCTGGTTCCTCCTTGGACCTGTCGTCCTTCTGCGGCGCCCGGTTGTGAAAGGAGGGCCTGGCCGGTAGGTTTTTAAAGCCTCCGTGATTGCCTGCACCTGGGTGGGAGTGGAAATAAAGGGAGGGGTGCCTTTGCGCGAAAGCGCCATGTCATTCAAGCTCTGCGCATGTTCTGGGGAATAGCGGCCCATGCTCGGCGTGCGAGCCGTACTCCGCGCATGCGCGAAGGAGCAGTGGGTGTGCCCGGCTTCCGCGCATGCGCGGGGGACCAAGGAGGAGCGTTCATTGATCCTAGAGTGGCGCTCGGAGACATAAGAAACACGTTATTGCACGTGAGGAGTAAAAAAGCATAAGAAGCTTTAGAAAAATAATAAGGAATTAAAAGGGGATACAGTATTTGGAGGCACTACTGATAAATAATGGTAAATTGGATTGGGTTAATGCACAGTATAAGGAAGAGAAGAAAAGGGAACATCATGAATCAGGTGTTTAGGGAATTCCAAGGTATGGAATCGTTTAGCCCCCCAGTATGAGTGGACAATCTGTAGATCCAACGTTGTTCCTTTTGGAGGAGATATCTGTCATTGTTTTCAGTTACGGCAAATTGTTCAATCACAGTCCAAGTGAAGTCATTAGGGGTGTGATGTTGGGACAGGAAGTGGTCTGTCAGTTTACTTATATTTTTGCCACATCGGATGGTGCTTCGGTGTTCCGTCATTCTGGTCCGTACTTTGCGGGTGGTCATCCCCACATATCGTAGGCCACATCTGCATGTTATTAGGTACACCAGGTTTGATGAATTGCAGTTAGTGAACTGACGTTGTGTCCATGTTTTTCCCGGTTCCAGATCCAGGGTTTTGGATGGGGATGTTAGGTGGCATACACTACAATTATTGCATGGCTGGTGTCCTGTGAGTTTCGGTAGGCCCCAAGCATTGAGAACAGTGTTATCTCTCGGGGCATTGTTTGGTCTGGGTCCCTACTTCATCAAAGCCTTGAGCAAAATAAGGATGTCCTCTGCGCTTTTATTTTGGAACATCTGAGGAGAGCTTTGTGTTCTGCCTCCGGGTCAGCGCGTGGTGAGCGCTGTTTTAAAGTAGCCCTATGCTGGCGTAGCATAGCTCGTGCAGCGCTAGACTGTCCATCCTGGGTTGCAACCCAGGAAGCCCCGGACCGGAGACCTGACCACGTGGGTCAGCAACACAGCTTCCATAAAGTAGCCAGGTGAAGGCTTGGGGAAAGCCCAAACACACCACACAATTTGGATGAGTACCTGAAATAAATATTTTTTTGTTTTTTTTATTTGTAAACTGTTTAGTATATTTGCTGTCTCTGGGCCCCTTACAGCGTATCCCACACCCTGTAAAAAATGGGACTCTAGGGTTTGCAAAAGGATTAAAGGTTACAGCCCCATGTGTCACACACAAAACCATCAGCATTATTCACATTACATGTAATCCCTTAATGTGTTAAACATTCTTTTAAAACCTTAAGATTGCAGCCCTGTGCATCCTCAACGCCTGTAGCATCATTCACATGAAATACAAGCCTCCGTGCTTTAAGCATCACCCTCTAAGCCTCTAGCATTATTCACATTAAATACACTGTCACATTGCGTTAATCATCCTTTCAAACCTTAAGACCGCAACAATGTGCCAACCCAAAACCAGCATCATTATTCACCTTAAATGCACACCCACAACGTTTTAAACATACTTTAAAACCCTTGTCCCACCCTAAAACCATCCGCATTATTCAAATTAAATTCAAGCGCACAATGCTTTAAGCACCCGTTATAACTTTGACAGCAAACATGTACCACCCCAAAATCACCATCAATATTCACATTAAATACAAACCCACAATGCGTTAAACACCCCCATTAAAAACAGTTTTAATATAAAAACAACAGAACCACCCCTAGTTCTTTACCTGCAGCAGAACCTGGTTCAGCACTGTGTGCCTTGTTATTTAGGGCCATTCTTTTTATTCTTCCTGGGAGACAGTCCTGGACAACGCAAAATTAAAATATGTGGTTCCAAGAGGATGGCTTTTGAACGTGGGTTTGTGTATGAGTCCTAAGGCGGGTTGTTATACTTGTCACAGCATGCTAATTAGATGCCCCACCCCACCCTTTATGGAGGGGAGGTCTTATAAATATGTGTTGGTGTTTAAGGGGGTTTAATTACACAGCCTTGGAGAGTGCTTCTCCTGTGTGGTCACGTTACACTCTGACATCTGCTAATCATGATTGGCACGCTAGTGGGAAGTTTGGACAGCCTTGAACTGTTTGCTTTTGTGGTCACTTTACACTCTAGCATCTGTTAATCACGATTGACACTCTAGTGGGATGTATGGAGCAGCATTTGTGTTTGGATTATAATTCACATCCTTGGGTTGTTTCCTGATGAGGAAATGTTATCCTCTGACATCTGCTAATCACGATTGACACTCTGGTGGGACATTTGGACAGCCTTGAACTGTTTGCTTTTGTGGTCACTTTACACTCTAGCATCTGTTAATCACGATTGACACTCTAGTGGGATGTATGGAGCAGCATTTGTGTTTGGATTATAATTCACATCCTTGGGTTGTTTCCTGATGAGGAAATGTTATCCTCTGACATCTGCTAATCACGATTGACACTCTGGTGGGACATTTGGACAGCCTTGGGCTG
Organism: Lissotriton helveticus; assembly: GCF_964261635.1. Classification (NCBI taxonomy): domain Eukaryota; kingdom Metazoa; phylum Chordata; class Amphibia; order Caudata; family Salamandridae; genus Lissotriton; species Lissotriton helveticus. Next base: position 1,415,371,882 of record NC_136059.1, on the reverse strand, counting down.
TTTCCTGTTCTGGTCACTTCACACTCTGACATCTGCTAATCATGATTGACACTCTGGTGGGACGTTTGGACAGCTTTGGGCTGTTTCCTGTTCTGGTCACTTTACATTATGACATCTGCTAATCATGATTAAAACTCTGGTGGGAAGTTTGGACAGCCTTGGGCTGTTTCCTGTTGTGGTCACTTTACATTATGACATCTGCTAATCATGATTAAAACTCTAGAAGGACGTTTAGCACAACATCTGTGTCTGGATTTCATTTCACATCCTTGGTTGATTCCTAGTGTGGACACTGTACGAAGGTGGATATCTGACTATGGTTACCCCCAAACTTTTTGCCTGGTGTTTAGCTGGTTTTTGACTTTAGTTGGCCTGGGATCCTGCTATTCAGGGCCCCAGGCTAATTGCTCTCTCCTTAAAATGGACTCCATGTACCTTAGGTACATACACAATTGGAATTGGTTCACCTTATTAGCCCCTGTAACAGTGTACCCCAGGTACCCAGGGCATAGGTGCTTCCAAGGCCTACCAGGGGCTGCAGCACGTATTGTGCCACCCCTGGCCTCCATATTTGACACAACTGGCTGATCACTCAGCTGGGGTAAGTCGGTGTAACCACCCCTTACTTAGGTATAGTATATCTATATCTAACTTAAAATGGACACATATGTTCCTATCAGCCACTCCTATGGAAGGCCTCATCTATCCTGGAGGCAGAGTGCTTGGAAATATGTGAGATGGTGCTCTGGCATGAGCTGAGCCTGTCTGCAGCTTCCGGAACCATGTCCTTTAGCTGTTTCATGATACTGCCATACCATATACTCTTAAGTGCATTGTAATCCTCGCGGTTAAATGCTATCTTTGGTTTGGCTTTCTCAAAACATGTCGAGTAAGGTGTCATACGAATTGGAATACTATCCCCTCGCCAGTTCTGGCGACGGGGGTAGCATTCCACCCTTCTAGAGGGACACGACATGTACATAACATGAAACCCTGGTAAAGTTAAACATGAGCCTCAGCATCACAAAATGGATGCTGCCACCACAGACACAAGTCTGACCTCCTGCTGCTGGGAGTCCTTCCAGCGAGGGAGGCTTGGAAAATGGGGTTCCTGCCTTGGGAGGTGCTAGCCCCACCCCAGACAGGGTTTTGTGTATTGGGTAGGACAGGGCTGAATAGAATCAGACATGCCTGGGGCACACAAGGTGTCCCTGTGCATTTGCCAGTTCAAACCGGTGCTGGGGCTCTCCAGCCCCAGTCTTGGCGCGAAGCTGCACAAAGGAAAGGGGGTTAAACCGCCCCCCCTTCCTGGTCCCACCCAGAGGAGGGACCTAGTAGGTGATCCGGCCCCTGGAATTCGAATAAGAGTAGGAGCTGTGTCCCAGGACTTCAGATCATCCTGAACTCGACTTGAAATACAGAAGATAACTGGACTTCGACATTCTGCTGCACAGAAGACTGAAGAGAATCTCCCATGTGGCCAAGGAGTGACCACCCTGTGAATACAGGCACCAACCAGCAACTCGATGTCTGATTTGCCGCCACCTCCCGCCGGAGCCTGAGGCCAGAGCCTGACAAGACCCAGATTCCCAGACATCTCAGAGCCTGATCCACAGTCCCTGAAAAGAAGAGACCGGTGGAAGCACCGAGAGACGTGGGACCGGATATCTTGGAAGACCCCCGAGCAGCTGACTGCGCAGCACCCGAGGCACCCTCAACGCTGTGCTTTGGGGTTTGAGAAGCCCCAACACCGCGCAGCATTTGCACTGAAGATCAGCTCCCCAGCATCTCCACAATCTGCGTGGGGCCCTTTTGCACTTTGCCACTTGACGCGCCATCCCGGCCACTTGCCACGCGACTAGCGGCCATCTTGGCGACAAAAAGTATGACTTACACTGCTGGTCTGGTTGCTCCAGACTGGCCCTTGCTCCCCTGAAAAGGAGCACCCGCTCTGACCTTGCTGGTCCGAGTGAGAAGCTTGCATCTATTCCTGCATGGCTTGCTTTAGCCAAGGCCTGTTTGCTCCAATCAAGTTGCCGACACCGCCATCAGCGAGAGCCTTTGTGGGACAGCTCGTGATCGACTCCTGGACGTCCTTGACCTCTTCGTGTCCATGTGGCTGAAGAGACAATCTTCACTTTTTCACCTGTTTGCACCCGACATTGCCTAGTTCCATCCTGGTTCCACGGTAGTCACTGGCTAGTGACTTTGAACATTGTCCCCTCTGCTTTCAGGTCTTCACCTCTTCAGATCCACCCTTGGATCCACCAGAACTCTCCGCGACGACCCGCCTGCAGCATCTTCAGCTCCAAGCACCAGCGACCTGCGTGACGAAACCCGACACTACTTCGCACCTGTGCACCCGCTTCCTGTGGGTGAGGTAACTCAGCAACGCCGGTTTTCCCACACTGGTGTATACCTCTAGTGCCTGTGTCTAAAGTTTTATCCTTGTAGGTCCATCGAAGGTTCCTTAAACACTAACATTGTAACTTTTACGCACCATTGACATTGCATTGGTGCATGCGTGCGCTTTAAGCGCTGCACCCGAGTCCCGCGGGCCTTTCCCGACTTCATCACTGCTAGTCCCGAACAGCTCCAGCGATTCCCCAGGCCCTAGGCCTCTTTCCTTTCCCCATAGTCGTCCTTATACCACTATTTTAGTATATGGTTTAGGTGGCCCCTAGGGCTCATCCATATTCGTGCAACTTTTGTATATTTAAACTGTGTTTTGTTTTAACGCATTTGCTTCTGTGCTCATGAAGAGTATAGGGGATATTTGTAGAAATAAATCTATATATATTTTCAATATATATCTGTGTGGTGTCCTTTCATTTGGTATTCAAGGGGATTGTGTATGGTAAAACAGCTTGCTTCACATGCCTTTACAGAGTTTAGCCTAAGACTGCTTAGTCCATGCTACCCCTAGGATAGCTTGTCTATAAGGTTGACTTTACAACCAATCATCATAAGGGTTGCTTGGCATGGTACAAGGTGATCACTAGAACTAGTGAGCATCATATACCAGGCCAACTTCTCACATGGGTGAGCAGCGGATTGGGATTTGAGCTTTCTGTTGTTTTACCATTACAATCTTTGAGAGTATCATTTGAAAGATCATACAGGTGCCTGATAGGTACACTAAGACAAGACTAGTATACTTAAGTTCTACTGAACTTAGTTGTTGTAGAGGATAGGGAGTAGCACACCCTGACTACAACTACTAGATAGGTTTAGTAGGTAAACACAAGTGTAGGTAGATTGCAACATATCCACCCACACTAGAGCAATGTCTGGAGCAGAGGGATCCACTGGACCTATCTCTGTTGAGAGTGACCCTCCAAGGGCACCATCCAAATTTTCTATCTTTAATTTTAAAGAATTGAGGCAGCTGTGTTCCTTAAGAGGAATCAAAACGGGTCCTACCCCTACAGCAGATCACCTCAGAGCGCTCATAGAAAAGTCTGAAGCTCTAAAGACCTCCAAACCAGGCCCCTCAGGGAATGGAGGTGGAGGCTCTCCCACAGAAGATGATAACACTGACACCCCTGTCCCTGTCATCCAGATAGATGAGGAAAACCAGACCTCTGGGTATACTCAGCCTGAGGATGAGGAAGAAGAGGAAGAGGATGAGGAAAGTGGGTCTGATGATGAGAGAAATAGTCAGGTGCTAGTCAGCAGGCTTAACCAGGCTAACTTAAGCTTATTTGAGACTGAGGTGGGTCCAACCCATTCAGACCCCCAAGTGGAATTAACCAGGAGCGCCCAGGAGGAGGAGGAATCACTCAGGTGAATCCAATACCTCCCATGCTTCTAGAGGTTCTCATGGTCACTCCAGAAGGGAGTTGACTAGCCCTCAGAGAAGGGAACATGAGGCCGAAATGAGAGAGGCTGAACTTAGGATCCAGAAGCAAGAATTAGAAGTTGCCCTGGCCAAAGAGAAACTTGCTAGAGCAAGGCAGCCTAGAGAGAGTGGATTAGGATCCACTGGTGGCAGCACTATCCCTAAGGATAAAGACAGGTCCTATGATAATAGACAACTGAGTACGATTGTGCCCCCCTACAAGACTGGGGATGACATCCACAAATGGATGACTGCACTTGAGAGAGCCCGCAGAGTACAGCAGATCCCTCAGGAGCAGTGGGCAGCAATCTTGTGGCTCTCCTTTGAAGGCAGAGGCCGAGACAGACTCCTCACAGTTAGTGATGGGGATTCTAGAAACTACCTGGTCCTGAAGAGTGCTCTGATTGATGGGTTAGGCTTAACCACTGAACAGTACAGGTTAATGTTCAGGGACACCCAGAAGACACAGACTCAGGACTGGTCTGAATTTGTTGAATGTGCCACTAAGGCTCTGGAGGGCTGGTTGCTGGGAAGTAAGGTTACAGACTATACAGGATTGTATAATTTAATTATGAGAGAGCAAATCTTAAGCAATTGTCAAAATCAGCTTCTACATCAGCACCTGGTGGACTCTGATCTGACCTCTCCACAAGAATTGGGTAAGAGGGCAGACAAATGGGTCAGAACCAGGATCAGGCCTAAGAACCAGGGTGGTGACCAAAAGAAAGAGACTACCAAGCCTCAAGAGAAGGGTGGGGATAAATCAAAAGAGTAGACTTCCCCAGGGCCCCAAAACTCCAAGGATGGGGGTGGGTCCCAAAACAACTCCTCTACCCAGAAGAAACCTTACTGCCATGACTGTAAACAGCCTGGCCACTGGAAAACAGACAGCTTTTGTCCAAGGAATAGCAATAAGGAAAACATACCTCCAGGTAAAGCTCCAACACCTCCTGTCACTGTTAGCAGTGGCCCCCCAGGTGGTGGGAGCACCCCCAAGAGTTTGGGTGGGTTTACCTTTGGAACACAGGTGGACTCTGACCTAACCAGGTCCCCAACTGATCTTGTCTATGAGACTGGCATGGGGTTTGCCAATTTCACTGATTGCCCAAATACTTTGAGCAAGTATAGACAAGAACCCCTCATCAATGGCTTGAAAGTTGAGGCCTTTAGAGACACAGGGGCTAGCATCACCATGGTGGCTGAATGTCTAGTCCCCTCAAGGCAACTTTTACCTGATGCCAAATATCAGGTGACAAACATTGATGGAATAGAAACCAAACATCCCATGGCAGTAGTCACTCTTAGCTGGGGAGGTGTCACTGGCCCAAAGAGAGTGGCAGTGTCAGCAAACTTGCCTGTAGATTGCCTACTTGGTAATGATTTGGAAATCTCAGCCTGGGCTGAGGTTGAACAACAAACCCATTCTAGAATGATAAATCTCCATGGAAAGGTTAGTGGGGCTGTGATGGATACAGCCCCAATCCAAGATGTCCTTCCTGAAAAGGTTGGGAGGGCTGAGCAAACCTCAGCCCACCTTTAGCTAACTTCCCTCCTGAAAAGATTAGCAGGGCTGTGATGGTAACAGCCCATACCCAAACTGAGTCTCCTCCTGAAAAGGTTGGTGGGGCTGTGATGGCCACAGCCCAAACTCAAACTGATACATGTGTTATGAAGCCTGAAAAGACGGATCACTCCACACAAACAGAGAGCATTGAGGAGGAAGAGAAATCTCCCTCCCACCAGACTTTGGGAAAGGATCAGCCTCCTCAGGGAACTGATCTTACCCCTGATGAAGGAACTGCCCCAGAGGTGGTCAGGCCTAGCCTGACAGAGCCTCTGATGTCAGTGGACCCTTCTCAGGTGGGACCCAGTCTGGAGCAGGTATCCTGCCCCTCTCTACCTTGCCTTAGTCAGCCCAGGGCTGCAGAGGACAAGAAGGACAGTGAGCCCCAAAGGGCCCCCTGTCAAATAAAGCACCCACATCAACAGATTAGGGGCACCGAAGCTAGCAGCCCTAGCCAGGTGAAAACTTTAAAAACTCCTGAGGGATCCCCCATAAAATTAGTTAGGGACCTCCCACATATGGATTCTGTTGGGCACAGCCAAACCTGGGACCCAAAGGGCCCAAACCTGAACTGTCCCTACAGTAAGCCAACCAAGGGGACCCAGCCTCCAGCTTTAGGTAGCCAGAGGTTGACCCTGAGAGCACAGTGCAACTCAGTCAAAGAAAGAAAGGCCTACATGGTGGAAAGTGATTGGAGGAAGCTGAGTCCTACAGAGGAATCTCACTTCAGTACTCCATCTCAACATCAGCCTTTACCTTTGCCAAGACACACCACAGGTAGAGATTCCCTATGGTGGAGACCCTCAGATACCCTTAGGGTGAGGGATTGCTTAGTGGACCATGAGACAGGGGGTAACCAAGCCAGAGCTGGTACGTCCTTATATGGCCACTTAGGCAATATAGGCTTACCTGGACAAGGATAGCCTTATCTCCTTTCGTTTGGGGGGTTTGTGTAGGAAGGTGGATATCTGACTATGGTTACCCCCAAACTTTTTGCCTGGTGTTTAGCTGGTTTTTTACTTTAGTTGGCCTGGGATCCTGCTATTCAGGGCCCCAGGCTAATTGCTTTCTCCTTAAAATGGACTCCATGTACCTTAGGTACATACACAATTGGAATTGGTTCACCTTATTGGCCCCTGTAACAGTGTACCCCAGGTACCCAGGGCATAGGTGCTTCCAAGGCCTACCAGGGGCTGCAGCACGTATTGTGCCACCCCTGGGCTGGCCTCCATATTTGACACAACTGGCTGATCACTCAGCTGGGGTAAGTCGGTGTAACCACCCCTTACTTAGGTATAGTATATCTATATCTAACTTAAAATTGACACATATGTTCCTATCAGCCACTCCTATGGAAGGCCTCATCAATCCTGGAGGCAGAGTGCTTGGAAATATGTGAGATGGTGCTCTGGCATGAGCTGAGCTCGTCTGCAGCTTTCGGAACCATGTCCTTTAGCTGTTTCATGATACTGCCATACCATATACTCTTAAGTGCATTATAATCCTCGCGGTTAAATGCTATCTTTGGTTTGGCTTTATCAAAACATGTCGAGTAAGGTGTCATACGAATTGGTATACTACCCCCTCGCCAGTTCTGGCGACGGCGGTAGCATTCCACCCTTCTAGAGGGACACGACATGTACGTAACCTGAAACCCGGGTAAAGTTAAACATGAGCCTCAGCATCACAAAATGGATGCTGCCACCACAGACACAAGTCTGACCTCCTGCTGCTGGGAGTCCTTCCAGCGAGGGAGGCTTGGACAATGGGTTTCCTGCCTTGGGAGGTGCTAGCACCACCCTAGACAGGGTTTTTTGTATTGGGTAGGACAGGGCTGAATAGAATCAGACATGCCTGGGGCACACAAGGTGTCCCTGTGCATTTGCCAGTTCAAACCGGTGCTGGGGCTCTCCAGCCCCAGTCTTGGTGCGAAGCTGCACAAAGGAAAAGGGGTGTAACCGCCCCCCCCTTCCTGGTCCCACCCAGAGGAGGGACCTAGTAGGTGATCCGGCCCCTAGAATTCGAATAAGAGTAGGAGCTGTGTCCCAGGACTTCAGATCATCCTGAACTCGACTTGAAATACAGAATAAAACTGGACTTCGACATTCTGCTGCACAGAAGACTCAAGAGAATCTCCCTTGTGGCCAAGGAGTGACCACCCTGTGAATACAGGCACCAACCAGCAACTCGACGTCTGCTTTACCGCCACCTCCCGCCGGAGCCCGAGCTCAGAGCCTGACAAGACCCAGACTCCCAGACATCTCAGAGCCCGATCCACAGTCCCTGAAAAGAAGAGACCCGTGGAGGCACCGAGAGACGTGGGACCGGACATCTTGGAATACCCCCGAGCAGCTGACTGCGCAGCACCCGAGGCATCCTCGATGCTGTGCTTTGGGGTTTAGGAAGCCCCAACACCGAGCAGCATTTGCACCGAAGATCAGCCCCCCAGCATCTCCACGATCTGCGTGGGGCCCTTTTGCACTTTGCCACTTGATGTGCCATCCTGGCCACTTGCCACGCGGCTAGCGGCCATCTTGGCGACGAAAACTACAACTTACATCACTGGTCTGGTTGCTCCAGACTGGCCCTTGCTCCCCTGAAAAGGAGCACCCGCTCTGACCTTGCTGGTCCGAGTGGGAAGCTTGCATCGATTCCTGCGTGGCTTGCTTTAGCCAAGGCCTGTTTGCTCCAATCAAGTTGCTGACACCGCCATCAGCGAGAACCTTTATGGGACAGCTCGTGATTGACTCCTGGACGTCCTTGACCTCTTCGTGTCCACGTGGCTGCAGAGACAATCTTCACTTTTTCACCTGTTTGCACCCGACATTGCCTGGTTCCATCCTGGTTCCACGGTATTCACTGGCTAGTGACTTTGAACATTGTCCCCTCTGCTTTCAGGTCTTCACCTCTTCAGTTCCACCCTTGGATCCACCGGAACTCTCCTCGATGACCCACCTGCAGCATCTTCAGCTCCAAGCACCAGCGACCTGCGTGACGAAACCCGACACTACTTCGCACCTGTGCACCCGCTTCCTGTGGGTGAGGTAACTCAGCAAGCCGGTGTTCCCACACTGGTGTACACCTCTAGTGCCTGTGTCTAAAGTTTTATCCTTGTAGGTTCATCGGAAGGTTCCTTAAACACTAACATTGTATCTTTTACGAACCATTGACATTGCATTGGTGCATGCGTGCGCTTTAAGAGCTGCACCCGAGTCCTGCGGGCCTTTCCCGACATCATCACTGCTAGTCCCGAACAGCTCCAGCGATTCCCCAGGCCCTAGGCCTCTTTCCTTTCCCCATAGTGGTCCTTATACCACTATTTTAGTATATGGTTTAGGTGGCCCCTAGGGCTCATCCATATTCGTGCAACTTTTGTATATTTAAACTGTGTTTTGTTTTAACGCATTTGCTTCTGTGCTCATAAAGAGTATAGGGGATATTTGTAGAAATAAATCTATATTTATTTTCAATATATATCTGTGTGGTGTCCTTTCATTTGGTATTCAAGGGAATTGTGTATGGTAAAACAGCTTGCTTCACATGCCTTTACAGAGTTTAGCCTAAGACTGCTTAGTCCATGCTACCCCTAGGATAGCTTGTCTATAAGGTTGACTTTACAACCAATCATCATAAGGGTTGCTTGGCATGGTACAAGGTGATCACTAGAACTAGTGAGCATCATATACCAGGCCAACTTCTCACAGACACTATATACGCTAACATCTGCTAATCATGATTGACACTCTGGCGGGAAGTTTGGACCAGCATCTGTGTTTGAACTTCATTTCAATTTTTTTTATCTGTTTCTAAAGTAGACACTTTTTTTTTATGCCACATTTGATCAGCCCCCTTTGGGTTAGGCAGCCATGTGTCAGAGGGCTTGGGCTGTCTGCTTATTTCCTAACTTCTCTTGATGAGACAAACATCTGCCACAGCGCTTTGTCCCAGTTTGAACATGCCCAGGCATATCCCTCTTAGACTCAGACACTTCTGTGCACACAGCTAGGGCTACAATTTTACACATCCCTAAACCGTAAACACCCGGTGCTAGGACCCTAACACCGCCGCATTATGTATTCATATGATGTCAAAACCCACGTGACCCACATTCCACCTACCTCATTTCCGGGGAGGGCTCACACACCCCCTCCTACCTCATTTCCAGGGCAGGGCACATGTCACTTTTAGATGATGAGTAAAGGAGTCCCCATTTATCAAGTGCGCGTTCAAGTCATACGGGTGGTTAAGGTAAGCGTTGTTCACCTCTTGAGATGTTGGGACACGCATGGCTGAGGCCGCCATGTTCTGACTGTTTCCAGAGGAAAACACCTCCATGGATTGTGTTTGTGAAGGAAGGTTCCCCTTCTTGCACAAATACAATCCTGCCAGCAATGCAGATACCCCTTGAATGGTGCTAGGCACTAAATTGTGCACCGGCACTGGCTGAAAGGACAGGAATGCACTGTGTCTAGTAAATACAGTGCATTTTTTACCTTTCAAGCTGGCATAGGGCAGCCCAGCAAAAAGACTTCCTGCGCTGGCCTACGCCAATTTTTTGTAGATGAGTCCCTAAGTGTGTGTTGCTTGAGATCATATTTGTCATGCTAGGTTTACTTCTCTTGAGCCTCCTCAGCAGGTTGAGGCATTTTTATGGCCGGTTCAGGCTGAGGTTGGGGCCTCTTCAGGTGCTGTGCTGCGACAGTGTGGGGTCTCAGCCTGGGTCAGGTTGTGAATAGCTGGTCATCCTCCCTGTCCCCTGCTGGCACAATTTCCACCACCAAGTCATCTCCCACAGCGTTTCTACCGCATTTGCTCTTAATATGCATAGATGAGGAAGCCTGTGCAGTCTTTGGGAATGCCATAGAGGGGACTGACTGATTATGTGTGAGCCTTCTGAACTTGGAAAATTGTAAGTCTCAAAGATTTGTGCCATTTCCAGTGGCCATATAGTTCCTCTTTTTTTCTTTGAGTTTTATATAGCGCGAACTTGACCCAAAGGTATCGGGCATCAGAGCGCTTTTAATTAGCACCAGTTGCGTTTAACAAGGACACAATGAAAATGATAAATGAAAATTCTGAAAACCTATTTTATGGTATGAACTGCTTTAGCGCTCCTTTCTGCCTTGCTCACTATCAACAGTGGGCGCTTGGGTTTCCTGGAGTCCAGGATCTTTTACATTCATTAGCTAGTATTTCAGAGTGAAAGAAGCTTGGAGACTTGAGAGATCTGCAATCACAAAGCGTTTTAAGCATCTTACTAATAAGAGTTAGTATTCTAAAAGTATGCAGTGGCGGCTGCTACCTGGAAGCAGCAGCGGGGCAGGGGAGGGGTGGGGAATCGTATTAAAAAATAACAATCACTTATCTTTCAACCGGCCGGCTGGCTGCCCACCGCCTCTAGTGGGTCCGCTTCTTGGGGGAAACAGGAAGCAGGAAGCACCAGGGCTCCCACGCTCCCCGCAGCCAATCACAAGGCTGCAATGCAGCTTTGAGATTGGTCTGAGGGCCGTGCTTGGCCGGTGGCTGGAGAGGTGGGCATGTTCAATTAGGAAACTAATAAATTGGTGAACCTTCAAAATTTCTAAGAAAATATGTCTACATCCAGATGCTTATTCTTATCAAAAATATTTATTAATAATACATTTTTTATCCTTTTTAGTTAATACATCGTCATTATGCGTATGTACAAAACTTTTCTTCTTTTTACCTAATCCATTCTAAAAAGCACTGTCAGTCTATTTCAAAAACAATTTTTGAAATAACTACACAAGCACTCAGACAGAACTATATTTGTGAAAAAGAATGGGAATATTTAAATGTTGAAAAACCCAAAATGCCAGCAATTTACGGAATCCCAAAGATTCACAAACATAGGGGGCCGATTACGATGGCAGACGGACTGGAGTCTGTCCGCCATCGTGGTGGTGACCGGGACCTTCCGCAATATATGCAGCGGTCCCGCACACCAAATCAGGATGCGACCACTACCATGGGGGTCACATTTTGCATTTTAACATCGCGGCAGGTGCTGCTGACAGCAGAGCCCGCCGCTATGTTAAAATAGCATGTTGTGCATTTCACTGCACTACGTGACAGGCACCACACGGTGCTTGCCACTTGGTGCTGTGAAATGCCCAGTGCACCCACACCTCCCCACAACACAAGGGGAGCCTGCAACGGGCTCCCATAACCAATCTCCACCAGCCTTTCAATGGCAGTTTACCCACCACGGAAAGGCTGGCTGGAGACAGCATCGTGATTTGGCAGACGATGCCTGCTAGGCACCACCACCATTTCATGGATGCATCCGCTCTGCCAGGCAATCACAACGATTGCCTGTGGTGGTTCCGTGGCGGACGATTTTTGCGTCCACCACGGTCCGAACGCGAATCCCCCCGCCATCGTAATGTGGCGGGGGAAATCGCGGTCCCATTGTGGAAGGACCGCCACCGCATGGCTGGCAGTGGCGGTCTTTCCGCAATCGTAATTGGCCCCATAGTACGGATCCGCCCTACAGACCCTTAGTTATCACTATTGGGTCTGTTACAGAGCCCTTATTTAAATATGTGGACGCTATACTCAGACCCCATATACCTAAAATACAATCAAATGAAGAATGTTTCTCCCTAGTAATATAATGTTCCAACCCCACTTTGTTGCATTATATCATCTATAATTGACCGGACATTTTTTATCAATGAGGACTCCAAATGACTAACATGAAATAAAATATTAGAGATTATGTATATAGCATGTATAGTAGAACTACATACGAGCCATTAATGTACCACCTCAAACAAAAGTGTGTACATCATTTCTCCCTTTCTTTTGTATAACACCCATGAAATGTTAGGTACTGGATGAAGGTGGGAGTATGCTTGAACACATATTCTAGGAACTATTGTTAGAAATAGATCGACAATGCTTTTTAGAATGGATTACATAAAAAGAAAAAAAGTTTTGTGCATACGCATAATGATGATGTATTAACTAAAAAGGAAAAATATTTTCGTATTAATAAATGTTTTTGATAAGAATAAGCATACATATTTTTTTGAAAATTTGAAGGCCCACCAATTTATTAGTTTCTCACAAATGTTATTCATGCCCTGACTTAGGAAGTATTCTATTTTTCAGGGGTACCCCTTTTTCTGCATTTGTTGAGGTGGGCATGTTCTCCACAAAGGGTGTAATACAACCTGCATGAAGAACATGCTATATATGCATGACTGTTTGGCCAGCCCGAGAGGGCCAGCCAATGAATCAAGCTCACATAGGGAGTGAAAACCACTCATCCCGATGCTATGAGAGCAGCCCCACCCATAATGACGCCGCAACGGGAAAAAATTAAATTATAATAACCTTGAGTTTTTATCATTCTATTTTTCCTTTTTTAAACTGCATAAAGGAGTGGGACGACTGATGCAAAAGCAGTGACTCGTGGAGCTGCTTTTTCCTTTCAAGCTTGTCAACCTTGTTTTTATAACATTGTATTAAAATCGCTTTTTCAAAGTTTGTATTTCTTTTCTTCCAGGAATTGTGTTTTATCTCTCAGTAAACTTTATTGTTCTATCTTTTCCTGGCATGGCTGATTTTTTTTTTTTTATCCAAGTGGATAAGGACCCTAACAATCAGTCTGAAGGCTAAAGGCTCATTTCCCAATGGTGCCATTGTTCAGTGACTGACTAAATATCTGCTCTACTAAAATTGAAAAAAACATTACTATTCAAATAAAATAAACATATGTTTTGCATCTGTGTTTCTTTTCACTGTGATGCCTGCCTTGTAAACTCAAAATGATCTGCAAAAGGTTGCTCCACTTTATTTGTTGGAATGGCCAGAGAGAAATACAGACTGGACTGCTCGTTGGGGCTGCTTGCTGTGCCTGTGGTCACAGCTAGAAGGGGCATGTCTGTGAGGCTTCCTCAGAGGGATCCGCTAATTTGGAACCATTGCTGCCTCCGAAGTGTATTCAGCTGGAAGAGCTGCTTCTGGCTGCAACCACTAGGTACCACGAGTCCCAGAATCCCTGCAGTAACACACTGAACAACCAATCAAGCATCCCAGTGCTACAAAAGGTGCGCCGCAGTCCTGTATTGCGGGATGAGCATGGGCCCAGGACAAGGGCGGGCAAATCTGCGCCCTCCTTACCAGAGCAGGCTGGACTGGGCCACCTCCTTTGCTGCCTCCACTTATTTATTTAGCCATTAAAACCCCTAGAGCCATTGTTTAGAGAGCCCGTGAGTATACCATCATAACATATTGATCCACAAAACTAGTCTTAAAGCTGTTTACTGGGGTAGTGCTGAGACTGATAACATACAAAATTGTAAAGGATCACTGTCTGCTGTTTTTATTGATTTTAAGCCAACCCCGTTATTTGAGACCACTATAAATGACATTTTCGCTTCACTAGCAAGGAAGCTATACTTACAGTTCAGGTATGGGTGCCTACCTGTAAAAACTTTTAAAAGGAAATGGTGTAAAGAAGTGTTTATGGTAGATGAAAATTGTACCTGTTGCCAAGGTGGACCAGAGTCACCTGAGCATGTTATGTGTTATGTCCACTGTATAGACGGCCTCAAGCTAAATGGATAATTCCACTTTGCAGAAACCTGGGAGTAAGAAAGTACCAGGAGGCGTACAGAATACTGCATCAGATTGTTGAATTCTGTATGGTCAAGTTCCTAATGGCAATGTGGATTAGACGCGCCAAGTGTTCTACTGGTAGTCTATAGGCTGTCACTTATTGAAGGTCTCTATATAGTGTATTGTGCCACTTGGACGAGCTCCTATGGATTCATGTCTTTTATTATTTATAGAAGATATTCATTGTATTTTATTCTTTGTTTTTAAAAAAGAAAAGCATTTTTATGGTGAATTTTTTGTGGTCTTTTTAAAATGAAATTTGCTTTTTTATATTGTGCCTTTTATTCAAATGGACTGACAAATGAGTATTTTAAATGTTCTATGTCATTATTTACCTTTGAAAGTGATTTGTTTTGCATGTACTTTTTTGATCTACAGTGATCGAAATAAAGTTTTACTGAACTGAACATACCATATTGCTAGAATGATGGGGAAAATTAAAGCCACGGAGTCCAACAACGGACCAGAGAAAAAAAATCCGAATTTATGAAATCACATGCAGAAGAAAATTGCACCCTGGCTGACATCAACAACCTAATAGAAGAAATGGAGGATATGTTATCATAAGGTAAACCATGCATTGAGGGTAAAGGGGCAAAGTGTAAAATGACATACTTTAAAAAAAGTTACGCTCCTCAGACTGGCACTGACTCCTCAAGCATGCCAAGGGGCTGGTTGATTTAAATGCCATAGATCATGCTACCTTAGTTCCTCCCTTGCAACTCAAATCATTGGACTAAATAGCCAGGTTGGGGATGAATCACAGGATCAAGAACAAGATGTTACCCAAATATATCATGCTCAAATCGTTTTTCTGTGCTGTCCGACCTGCCACCTGAACCTCCCCTGCAAAACTCTCAAACAGCCCAATCTTCGACTAACAGTGCCCCATTGATTTCATCAGCACTACAAACGGAAGATGTGGTATTACTGGTAGGATCTATTATCGAAAATATACGTGATATAAAGGCAGCTCTGGTGTCAACAAACCAAGGCGTTCGAGAGCTTGTCCACATGAATGCAAACATTATGAAATTATTCAAGTCAAATAATGGTGCCCCTAGTACAGTATGTTGATGTTGCTATGTCTAGATCCGAAATCCCAAACAAGCAGGATCTGCTAAGTAATCCACCCAAAGTTCTGGCCCAAAAAGTAACTACAAAGCCAGAGGTTTGGTCACATCCTAAATTATACAATTACCCAGGCAAAACTATACTGACTGACCAACAGAACTTAGGGGCCCATTAAGATCACAGGCGGATCACCACAGCCGGGCCATCAGTGTTCACCACCGGCTCGGTGGTGGCGATCCACCTGCCAAATGACCCATTTTCAACCCGCCTTATTAGTATAGCGAGGGGCACCGCGGCGGATGGAAAGACCGCCCGCCGCTTTTCTGCTGGTCGGTTTACCGGCCGGGCGGAAAATGCACAGGTAAGGGTGCACCGCCATCCATATTAGGATGCATGTCTTTCCATGGACGGAGACTCCGCCATGGGAAGGCATGCGGGAGCTCACCGTGGGGGCTCATTGGGGGCCCCCAGGTTGGCTGCACTGGGGGATACCCATGGTTCCCCCCATCATTGCCATGCACAAGGTGGCAGGCACCGCGCGGGTTTTAACATTGCGGCAGGTGCTGCTTAAAGCACCACCCACTGCAATGTTAAAGTCGAGGATGTACCTGCCAGTGTGGCGGGGGCATCCTAATTTGCCTGGCTGGACAGCCGCAACTTCGGCGGTCGGTCCCGTGCTCTGTTTTGTCCGTCCACCATCATAATAGGCCCCTAAGAGAGAGGTTTTTTCTGCATCTTTCACGAGATTCAGAGATCCTAGAGGTTATGTATATAACCAAGGTGTTTACTGTTTGAAGTCACTAGATAATGAGACCTCCAAGCCTACGATCATGACAACTAAACATGATGGCTCCCTACATCAAACATGAACAGAGAGCTAGAACCTACGGTGCTCAACAGCATTCCAACCATCTCCTATTGCAAGTCGAATCATCCAAAGCCAGCACAATGCAATTTATATGACACATGTTCCCAAATGTAAAGCTGGTGAAAGGGAGTCCTCCGAATCACTGGTGAACAAAGTACCCCTTGGGCCAGACATAAAAGGAAGTGTTTTTCCATCATTCATTCGAATATTATCCTTGCCCAGCAGGAAATATTCCCCATAGGTCCTTCCATAGGGAACTGGGTTGAAATAAGGATAACTCTTAAGGACAAAATGTTGGTTGATGGCCTTCTTGCTTCGGAGACACGTTCATATCCATCGTTGGGTTCTTCAATACAGTTTAGGAGCACCATAGAGTTTCATTCAACGGCCAAGATGCAATTACCCCATATGCTTTTGCTAAGTTCCCTGCCCACAGAGGGCCATATCTACCCTGGGAGTGAAGAAGTGCGAATATATGGGGTACTAAGCATCTTTCCACACATTGAGAAGTCCAATGAAATAGATTGACTGCAGGAAGGGGTCCAGCCGATTCTGAGGCTAGAGGGTTGTGATATTGAACGCCCATTATCTAACTATGATGTATGTTTCAATATTAATTAACGCTTGTTTGGCCACTAATGGTTTAACTCTGACAGCCGATCCCTAGTCTATCCATCTAACAACAAAAATGCCACTGTATCCCTCCATTTAGGACCTAGTGCAGCTGATTACAATTTGTCAAGGAAATAATATCTGATTACAGTCCCAAAGGAGGCTTCATTTATTGAAGTTACACCAGCAATGCTTTTCCTTTCCATGCTGGGAAATGTTCACATATGTGTATCTATGGGCTACTTTTTGAGCAGTGTGGTAAAAATTTGAAGTGCTTTGTCATAAAACGTCTGGTGTTTTAAAGAATGTCTTTTGTGTTTAATGGAACTTTTACAGATTGGATTATCTGGTACCTGCTAATAGGTTGACTTGCATTTTATATTGTGAGTCATGTATACATTTTATTGGTTTTTCTGTGTTTTTGTTATGTTTTATATCTTTTATGGTTATTTATTTAACTGAATGAAGAAATGTTCTTCTTCTTCTAGAATCGCCCTGTAAGCAGAAACAAAGATTCACCTTTTCTAAAGTTCTTGGCTCAAAATCTCTCCCGAGTTGTCGGATAAGGTTCCCGTTGTATGAGCAGGTGACTTTAACACCACTTTCGTACCTTTAGAAGGGCTAGCAGAGCTAACTAAAGGGGTATACAAAAATTCGAGATGAAACCTCTCAGGTCTTGGCCATCTGCAGGTCTTCAGTTATTATCACTCACCTTGTTTAATGGCTTGAGGGCAGGCAATGGCAGATTTGACATGGACAATAACCCTGCATTTACATTTAAAAACCGAATTGACTATGCCATATTCGATATTAATCCTTGGCACTTAGCAGTGGAATTCAAAATTATCACATGGGTAGATAGCAATCATCATGCCCTTGTGCAAACAATGGAGGATCAATTTCTAAATGTAAGGATATCTGCTGTAATTCGTTCTGCACCAATTTCGACACTCGCCCATAATAGGAAAGCAGGAAGGGGCATAAGATTAGCCATAATCCTGATACAGTGACATGTTTATACCCCATTCAGTAGAGAACTGCGCCCATTTGATTGTCTTAGTTCAGGTGATATACTGATGGCCTGCATGCATACTGCTTTATTTATTGTGCTTGATACTTTGTGAACTACTACTATCAAATCACAAATACGAAGAGAAACACTGAATCTTTATTAGATGGAAGTACTTGGCCCTTTCTAAAGACCACATCTAAGTCACGGTCGTTGACTTAAGGGCCACATTCGAGCTGGTTCCGAGATGCCAATTGTGGCTCCCTGTGTCCAGAATGGGCATGGTCCCTTGCATATTGAATATTCTCATACTACTGCATGAAAAGACTTATGCTCAGGTGTGGTCGGGTTATGGGGGGAGCTAACTGACCACAGACCCATTGCTCGAGGAGTGCGACAAGGGTGCGTTCGTGCTCTGTCCCTATTCTCCCTCTACATTAACGACCTGGTGGATCCCCTATTAAGCTGCGTCTATAATAGTCCTAGGCTTGGGGGTCTTTCAACACTAAGATTGTTATTCATGGATGACACTGTGTTGTTATCCCAACCCCCATGTGATTATAGAATCTGCTGAACAGCTTTATAGAGTACTGTGCCACAAGAGGGCTGGAGGTGAATACCTCCAAGACTAAGACCATCGCCCTAAGCAGCGGACGATCTTTACAATGCGGTCATTGCACCTCTAGCGCAAGTCATTGTAACAACTTGCGTTGTAATAACTGCAATGTAACCTACCGCGATGTAAATGATGGCGTTGTAAGGTCACATATTCCTCCCTCTAAGCCCTTATGAGTTGTTCAAAAAGGGGTTTTACATGAGTGGGATGGAACTCCAGCAGGTAGGGCAATTTGATTTCCTGGGGGTGAGGATTGATAAATCCACCAATTGGAAAGCACACATATTAAAAAATCTGAACTTTCATTTAAATATGGTGCATCATCGGCACTGATGCAATATAAAGCCACCACAATGAAATCTCTGGCTCTGGCCTTAGAAATGTATAGGGCTAGGGTGCAGTCTGCTGCTTTCTATGGCGCAGGCATATGGGGGATGGAGAACATCAATGGGCTGACCATTAAAGAAAATTGTTTTATAAGATCTTTGTTCTGCCAAGTAGTACACCTGCTTTTCTGGGTGAGATTGTGGCCCTTATCAGAATTAGTTCTTTACAGGTCAGTACTTGAAGTGCTGGTTAGGATAGGAAATTGTATCACCGTTGCATGGTTTAATTACATTAAAAATCCAGCTGATCACACTGGGCATAGGTATGTATTGGTTTATACCAAGAGAAATCTATTCTAACACCTAGTCAGTGGTTAAAATGAAATAGTGGAACCATGTGGTCGAGTCCTGTCATTTTAGCGTGTAGCTAGGTGTCTTGACAAAAGGGTTCCTAGTTTTCAAATGTGTGCCATCAATACAGCCATATATTAATGCCTTCGTCCCACCGCAAGCTCACACTTTATTAGTTAAATTCGGACTCAGTACCTTAATGGTTAACAAATTCATCTATACATGGGCCTCAAATGGGTCCAACTCACATTCTAAATTACAAGCATTGAGGATATTGAACATATACTGTTCTTCTGCCCAAAATATGCTAGACCAAGAAATTCTTGGATTAAGCCTCTATGTATCACCCTGGGCATAAGACAATACAGTGAAGCCTATAGGATCTTAAGATCTGTTCTTAGTACCTAGGGCATTGAGCCTTGGTATTACTCGATGGCTATCAGTCGAATAAAGAAATCATCAGGACTCCTGTTGTAGTGATACACCTTGCCACTAGTGCAGGGGTCTCCAACCTTTTCTGTAGTGAGAGTTAATTATGCTCAACGAAAGTCCTGCTGAGCTACTAGCATACTTTATCACTGTAAAATGCCGATGATATGTATTAACATTACACTATGACCACCCTAAGCACAATTATCAGTAGTAACCACCCAAAAATTTCAGGTGAAGTTATCAGCAGAATGCTAGGAAAACGTTTATTAATATTAAATGCTTGTAAGAAAGTAAAATTCAAATCATCACATGCTGTGTTCCACAAAGAGTATTACCACAGCAGTAAGTCTCCCCAACTCAAATTGAATTATCATTCAGCTAACAACTTTAAATGTGTTTTAGAATTGCAATATTTTGTCTTCATTAGCATATTAGTTTTTTAAAATACACATGCTTTTCTATCAAAATCCCTTTCCACTTTGAGCAGTCACACTCAATTTTCCAGAAGAAAAACCTTTTCTGAAAAAGCATAATTTATTCTTTTAAAAATCAAATCAGTTTTGATTGTTAGAAAATAATACACAGTCCCTAAACATCAGCTTTTAGTTTTCATTGAGTATCGCCATGTAAAAATGCCTCTCATGGACAAATTATGCTTCAAACACCCAGATATTGGAATCATAGGCCATGGTTCCTCACCATAACACTAAGAATGCCTCTGTTATGCTAATAATGCTCACCATTAAACCAGGGCTACCACTGTGCCACAGCAGGATGCTCAACATATATCAGTTATAGCCATTCTTATGGGAGAAGCGGTTGCCACTCTGTCAGGAATGGCTAAAAGCAGGCCAGTCATGCTCTTAATATGTCAGTGATGGCAGCAAGTATGTAATTACTAGACTCGTATGCCCAAAATAGTCAAGGACGAAAATATTATGGCTATGGCACAATTATACCATGAATGGGCACAATCTTATGATGGAGACCAGCATACATATTTGGCAGTCCTTGACACTAGGAGTAGCTTTAAGGAATCAACACTTTTTATTTAGAAAGGACACAATGTCACACACCTACACAAAAATTAATGTGATACTTTTAATTTTCTCTGCCCTGGATGCATACTCTCTTCTCTTCTCTTTGGTTGATCATGCTCCCAACTAACACATTTTCACTTTAGTTCTTGCAGTCACACCCTTTGGTGGGTCAGCCCTGGTTACTGCTGCTACTATTCTTTGATGTCACACACAGTGCGACTGATCGAGCAGAGCGGATAACATGGCCTATCTCCTTCTTAGGTAGATTTAAAGTGGATAAAGATGGTTCATGTGGCAGACCCATAGGCCAACGCTGCAGCTTCGACATGCTTCAACACCCTCCGCATGACCTTCAAATGGACCCACCCCCCGAATCCAGGAAGACCGTCAACCATGCACTCATCACCAGTAGGCTGGACTACAGGAACGCCCTCTATGCCGGAATCTACAAATCTCTACTCCACAAACTTCAGACTGTCCATAAACTCCGCAGCCAGACTTACTCAGCATCCCACGACAAGATCACATTACCCAGCATATACGAGACCTCCACTGGCTCCCCGTAAAAAAAAGTGTGACATTCAAGCTGCTCACACACACCTATAAAGACCTCCACAACACCAGACCCCAATACCTCAACAAAAGAATCTCCTTCTACACCCACAAAAGAAACCTCCGTTCCGCTGACCAGGCCTTGGCTGAAATCCCCTGCATCCACAGAACCAGAACAGGAGGCACACCCTTCTCCTAAATCATGGCCAAGACCTGGAACAAACTCCCACTCATCATCAGATGAAGCCCCTCACTGAAAGCATTCAGGAAGAGCCTCAAGACCTGGCTTTTCGAATGACCTGAGCTGCCCAAATCCCCCACACACACTCCCCCAGCGCCTTGGGACCCTCACAGGTAAATAGTGCACTCTATACATCCCTGATTGATTGATTCATAGGCCACCACAGTGTGTGTTTGGGTGTTATCAACAGGCCCTGTCACTGGTTTGGCTGTCTGTAACTCTTAGGGGTAGTGAAATGAGCAGTGCTGCCTCCTATAATATACACGGAATCACTCAGATTGGCTTGGTTTGGCTTCACCTCTGAGAGCTACTTTGAGGGTGCTGGTGAGCTACCAGTAGCTCCTGAGCTACTGGTTGGAGACCCCTGCACTAGTGTTTTGTGCATAGAAAGCAAGCAGGATGGCAATGGCATACAACATGACTGTTAGGTGGTATATAACAAACAGACTAGAGACCAATGGTTATGGATGTTTGAATATATTAACCTGTGATCTGTTCTGGATGAGTTTTATTTGGGTGCCATGAAGGTCTCTTCAGTTTAATATGCAAAAATCCTACTTGACTATTGTTGCTGTAATGGGATCATGCAGACTTTCATTCATCGCGTATTATTTTTCTAGTACTTTGATGCTATTTTGCTCTGTTTCGAATGGACCTATTTCCCTGCTGCTTTGTATATATTTCTGTACCGTATATATGAGTATGTGTCGTTGTTTTAAAATTTAATGTTATGTATTTTTTAATCTGTGTTTTATGGGCTGGCCCCGAAATAAACACATTTTAATGATGATGACTCCTGGATTCGTTCAAGCATGCCTTTCACCTGTACGACATTTTCAATTGTCTTGTCGCTTCTATGTTGGGCCAGTGAACTCATTCCTGTTTGCTCCTGTGACCATTGCTTGGGTCCTGACATGTGTTTCCATGTTGAAGGTTGTTGTGTTCAGTTACTGGATATTCTGGTCATCACCTATTTCATCCTGGGTGCCTAGTTCACGTCAAGTCATTCTACTTGATGCCATGATTTGTAAGGGCGAGTCCTGGGCTTGTGTCATCGTCCTGCTCACATGGAAATGTTCGGTTCCCTTAATTGGCCAGTGTTTTCTTGTCGCCATCTTTTCAGTGTCAAGTGCGAGTGCATTTTTATGATGGACTTGTTTGTAATACTATTTGATTATTTGTTTGCATGCCTGCCTAAAGCACTACCAGGCCCATGGTGTTGTGCATTAACACGTATTTTAAAAGTACTTCCATGTTGTTCCAGTGTTGTACATTGCTCGTTTAGCTTGACTGTTCAAACAAGCATAGCCGTGTTCTGAAGTTTGCATAGCCATTCGGGAAGTGCAGATTCAGTGCGGTCAGCTTAACACCCAAGCATGTTGGATCTTAATCCTACGTCTGTATCACACTCTGCACAAGATGTGACAGGCAGCTGCTCATTACCCTGCATTTGAAGTTTCTGCTTGATTATATGTTCTGTCCTCCACTTACTGCTTTGAGAAAAATAGTATAAAAGGAGCATAAAAATTGATCGGATTTGGAATAAGGTGAGCCAACTGATCATACACAAGAGTGGTTATCAGTGAAATTGCTAATTTCACCCACAATATTTTTGATGTGTGCAGCTATTTTTTAAGTAAATGTGTTACCCATCTATGAGCTTTCTCTAGTGTTCTATTTCTTTCACAGAATTTGGAGCATTGTGTTTCGGGAATCATCTTCACTCGGAAATTGAAAAGGGACATGCACTGGACCCTTCACATGATAACCCCAGGACCAGACTCCACACGATAACCCCAGGACCAGACTCCACACGATAACCCCAGCACCAGACTCCACACGATAACCCAAGGACCAGACTCCACACGATAACCCCAGCACCAGACTCACACAATAACCCCAGCACCAGACTCACACAATAACCCCAGCACCAGACTCCACACGATAACCCCAGCACCAGACTCCACACGATAACCCCAGCACCAGACTCCACACGATAACCTGAGGACCAGACTCCACACTATAACCCCAGTACCAGACTCCATACGATAACCACAGGACCAGACTCCATACGATAACCCCAGGACCAGACTCCACACGATAACCCCAGGACCAGACTCCACACGATAACCTTAGGACCAGACTCCACATGATAACCCCAGGACCAGACTCCATACGATAACCCCAGGACCAGACTCCACACGATAACCCCAGGACCAGACTCCACACGATAACCCCAGCACCAGACTCCACACGATAACCCAAGGACCAGACTCCACACGATAACCCCAGCACCAGACTCACACAATAACCCCAGCACCAGACTCACACAATAACCCCAGCACCAGACTCCACATGATAACCCCAGGACCAGACTCCACACGATAACCCCAGGACCAGACTCCACACGATAACCCCAGCACCAGACTCCACACGATAACCCAAGGACCAGACTCCACACGATAACCCCAGCACCAGACACACACAAAAACCCCAGCACCAGACTCACATAATAACCCCAGCACCAGACTCCACACGATAACCCCAGCACCAGACTCACACAATAACCCCAGCACCAGACTCACACAATAACCCCAGCACCAGACTCCACACGATAACCCAAGGACCAGACTCCACACGATAACCCAAGGACCAGACTCCACACGATAACCCGAGGACCAGACTCCACACGATAACCCCAGGACCAGACTCCACAGGATAACCCCAGCACCAGACTCACACAATAACCCCAGCACCAGACTCACACAATAACCCCAGCACCAGACTCACACAATAACCTCAACACCAGACTCCACACGATAACCCCAGCACCAGACTCCACACGATAACCCGAAGACCAGACTCCACACGATAACCCCAGGGCCAGACTCCATACGATAACCCCAGGACCAGACTCCACATGATAACCCCAGGACCAGACTCCACACGATAACCCGAGGACCAGACTCCACACGATAACCCCAGGACCAGACTCCATACGATAACCCCAGGACCAGACTCCACACGATAACCCCAGAACCAGACTCCACACGATAACCCCAGGACCAGACTCCACACGATAACCCCAGTAACCAAAAGACCAGACTCCACACGATAACCCCAGGACTAGACTCCACACGATAACCCCAGCACCAGACTCCACATGATAACCCCAGGGCCAGACTCCACACAATAACCAAAAGACCAGACTCCACACGATAACCCCAGCACCAGACTCCACATGATAACCCCAGGACCAGACTCCACACAATAACCAAAAGACCAGACTCCACACGATAACCCCAGTAACCAAAAGGCCAGACTTCACCCGACAACCCCAGAACTAGACTCCACACGTTAACCTCAGCACCAGACTCCACATGATAACCCCAGGACCAGACTCCACACGATAACCCCAGGACCAGACTTCACAGGATAACCCCGAGACCAGACTAAACACGATAACCCCAGGACCAGACTCCACACGATAACCCCAGGACCAGACTCCACACCAGGACCAGACTCCACACGATAACCCCAGCAACAGACTCCACACGATAACCCCAGCAACAGACTCCACACTATAACTCCAGCACCAGATTCAACATGATAACCCCAGGACCAGACTCCACACGATAACCCAAGGACCAGACTCTACACGATAACCCCAGGACCAGACTCCACATGATAACCCCGCGACCAGACTCCACACGATAACGCCAGGACCAGACGCCACACGATAACCCCAGCAACAGACTCCACATGATAACCCCAGGACCAGACTCCACACGATAACCAAAAGACCAGACGCCACACAATAACCCGAGGACCAGACTCCACGCGATAACCCCAGGACCAGACTCCACATGATAACCCCAGGACCAGACTCCACATAATAACCAAAAGACCAGACTCCACACGATAACCCCAGGACCAGACTCCACACGATAACCCCAGGACCAGACTCCACACGATAACCCCAGTAACCAAAAGACCAGACTTCACACGATAACCCCAGCACCAGGTTCCACATGATAACCCCAGGACCACACTCCACACAATAACCAAAAGACTAGACCCCACACGATAACCCCAGCACCAGACTCCACATGATAACCCCAGGACCAGACTCAACACAATAACCAAAAGACCAGACCCCACACGATAACCCCAGGACCAGACTCCACAGGATAACCCCAGGACCAGACTCCACAGGATAACCCCGAGACCGGACTCCACACGATAACCCCAGGACCAGACTCCACACGATAACCCCAGGACCAGACTCCACACGATAACCCCAGGACCAGACTCCACACGATAACCAAAAGACCAGACCCCACACGATAACCCCAGGACCAGACTCCACAGGATAACCCCAGGACCAGACTCCACAGGATAACCCCGAGACCGGACTCCACACGATAACCCCAGGACCAGACTCCACACGATAACCCCAGGACCAGACTCCACACGATAACCCCAGGACCAGACTCCACACGATAACCCCAGCAACAGACTCCACACGATAACCCCAGCAACAGACTCCACACGATAACTCCAGCACCAGACTCAACATGATAACCCCAGGACCAGACTCCACATGATAACCCAAGGACCAGACTCGACAGGATAACCCCGAGACCAGACCCCACACGATAACCCCAGGACCAGACTCCACACGATAACCCCAGGACCAGACTCCACACGATAACCCAGGACCAGACTCCACACGATAACCCCAGGACCAGACTCCACACGATAACCCCAGCAACAGACTCCACATGATAACCCCAGGACCAGCCTCCACACGATAACCAAAAGACCAGACTCCACACAATAACCCGAGGACCAGACTCCACACGATAACCCCAGGACCAGACTCCACAGGATAACCCCGAAACCAGACTCCACATGATAACCCCAGGACCAGACTCCACACGATAACCCCAGCAACAGACTCCACATGATAACCCCAGGACCAGCCTCCACACGATAACCAAAAGACCAGACTCCACACAATAACCCGAGGACCAGACTCCACACGATAACCCCAGGACCAGACTCCACGCGATAACCCCAGGACCAGACTCCATGCGATAACCCCAGGAACAGACTCAACTCGATAACCCCAGGACCAGACGCCACACAATAACCATAAGACCAGACTCCACACGATAACCCGAGGACCAGACTCCACACGATAACCCGAGGACCAGACTCCACACGATAACCCGAGGACCAGACTCCACACGATAACCCCAGGACCAGACTCCACACGTTAACCCCAGGACCAGATTCCACATGATAACCCCAGGACCGGACTCCACATGATAACCAAAAGACCAGACTCCACACGATAACCCCAGGACCAGACTCCACACGATAACCCCAGGACCAGACTCCACACGATAACCCCAGGACCAGACTCTACACAATTACCCCAGCACCAGACTCCAAACGATAACCCCAGGACCAGACTCCACACGATAACCCCAGCACCAGACTCACACAATAACCCCAGCACCAGACTCCACACGATAACCCCAGCACCAGACTCCACACGATAACCCCAGCACCAGACTCCACACGATAACCCGAGGACCAGACTCCACACGATAACCCCAGGACCAGACTCCACACGATAACCCCAGGACCAGACTCCACACGATAACCCTAGGACCAGACTCCACATGATAACCCCAGGACCAGACTCCGCATGATAACCAAAAGACCAGACTCCACACGATAACCCCAGGACCAGACTCCACACAATAACCAAAAGACCAGACTCCACATGATAACCCCAGGACCAGACTCCACACAATAACCCAAAAACCAGACCCCACACGATAACCCCAGAACTAGACTCCACACGATAACCTCAGCACCAGACTCCACATGATAACCCCAGGACCAGACTCCACACGATAACCCCAGGACTAGACTCCACATGATAACCAAAAGACCAGACTCCACACGATAACCCCGAGACCAGACTCCACACGATAACCCCAGGACCAGACTCCACACGATAACCCCAGGACCAGACTCCACACGATAACCCCAGCAACAGACTCCACATGATAACCCCAGGACCAGACTTCACACGATAACCAAAAGACCAGACTCCACACAATAACCCCAGGACCAGACTCCACACGATAACCCCAGGACCAGACTCCACGCGATAACCCCAGGATCAGACTCCACGCGATAACCCCAGGATCAGACTCCACGCGATAACCCCAGGACCAGACGCCACACAATAACCATAAGACCAGACTCCACACGATAACTCCAGGAGCAGACTCCACATGATAACCCCAGGACCTGACTCCACACAAAAACTCCAGGACCAGACTCCACACGATAACCCCAGGACCAGACTCCACACGATAACCCCAGGACCAGACTCCACGCGATAACCCCAGGACCAGACTCCACACGATAACCCCAGGACCAGACTACACACGATAACCCCAGGACCAGACTCCACATGATAACCCCAGGACCAGACTCCACACGATAACCCCAGCGCCAGACTCACACAATTATCCCAGAACCAGACTCCACTAGATAACCCCAGGACCAGACTCCACGCGATAACCCCAGGACCAGACTCCACACGATAACCCCAGGACCAGACTACACACGATAACCCCAGGACCAGACTCCACATGATAACCCCAGGACCAGACTCCACACGATAACCCCAGCACCAGACTCGCACAATTATCCCAGAACCAGACTCCACTAGATAACCCTAGGACCAGACTCCATACAATAACCAAAAGACCAGACTCCACATTATAACCCCAGCACCAGACTCCACACGATAACCCCAGCACCAGACTCCACACAATAACCAAAAGACTAGACCCCACACGATAACCCCAGCACCAGACTCCACATGATAACCCCAGGACCAGACTCAACACAATAACCAAAAGACCAGACCCCACACGATAACCCCAGGACCAGACTCCACAGGATAACCCCAGGACCAGACTCCACAGGATAACCCCGAGACCGGACTCCACACGATAACCCCAGGACCAGACTCCACACGATAACCCCAGGACCAGACTCCACACGATAACCCCAGGACCAGACTCCACACGATAACCAAAAGACCAGACCCCACACGATAACCCCAGGACCAGACTCCACAGGATAACCCCAGGACCAGACTCCACAGGATAACCCCGAGACCGGACTCCACACGATAACCCCAGGACCAGACTCCACACGATAACCCCAGGACCAGACTCCACACGATAACCCCAGGACCAGACTCCACACGATAACCCCAGCAACAGACTCCACACGATAACCCCAGCAACAGACTCCACACGATAACTCCAGCACCAGACTCAACATGATAACCCCAGGACCAGACTCCACATGATAACCCAAGGACCAGACTCGACAGGATAACCCCGAGACCAGACCCCACACGATAACCCCAGGACCAGACTCCACACGATAACCCCAGGACCAGACTCCACACGATAACCCAGGACCAGACTCCACACGATAACCCCAGGACCAGACTCCACACGATAACCCCAGCAACAGACTCCACATGATAACCCCAGGACCAGCCTCCACACGATAACCAAAAGACCAGACTCCACACAATAACCCGAGGACCAGACTCCACACGATAACCCCAGGACCAGACTCCACAGGATAACCCCGAAACCAGACTCCACATGATAACCCCAGGACCAGACTCCACACGATAACCCCAGCAACAGACTCCACATGATAACCCCAGGACCAGCCTCCACACGATAACCAAAAGACCAGACTCCACACAATAACCCGAGGACCAGACTCCACACGATAACCCCAGGACCAGACTCCACGCGATAACCCCAGGACCAGACTCCATGCGATAACCCCAGGAACAGACTCAACTCGATAACCCCAGGACCAGACGCCACACAATAACCATAAGACCAGACTCCACACGATAACCCGAGGACCAGACTCCACACGATAACCCGAGGACCAGACTCCACACGATAACCCGAGGACCAGACTCCACACGATAACCCCAGGACCAGACTCCACACGTTAACCCCAGGACCAGATTCCACATGATAACCCCAGGACCGGACTCCACATGATAACCAAAAGACCAGACTCCACACGATAACCCCAGGACCAGACTCCACACGATAACCCCAGGACCAGACTCCACACGATAACCCCAGGACCAGACTCTACACAATTACCCCAGCACCAGACTCCAAACGATAACCCCAGGACCAGACTCCACACGATAACCCCAGCACCAGACTCACACAATAACCCCAGCACCAGACTCCACACGATAACCCCAGCACCAGACTCCACACGATAACCCCAGCACCAGACTCCACATGATAACCCCAGGACCAGACTCCACACAATAACCCAAAAACCAGACCCCACACGATAACCCCAGAACTAGACTCCACACGATAACCTCAGCACCAGACTCCACATGATAACCCCAGGACCAGACTCCACACGATAACCCCAGGACTAGACTCCACATGATAACCAAAAGACCAGACTCCACACGATAACCCCGAGACCAGACTCCACACGATAACCCCAGGACCAGACTCCACACGATAACCCCAGGACCAGACTCCACACGATAACCCCAGCAACAGACTCCACATGATAACCCCAGGACCAGACTTCACACGATAACCAAAAGACCAGACTCCACACAATAACCCCAGGACCAGACTCCACACGATAACGCCAGGACCAGACTCCACGCGATAACCCCAGGATCAGACTCCACGCGATAACCCCAGGATCAGACTCCACGCGATAACCCCAGGACCAGACGCCACACAATAACCATAAGACCAGACTCCACACGATAACTCCAGGAGCAGACTCCACATGATAACCCCAGGACCTGACTCCACACAAAAACTCCAGGACCAGACTCCACACGATAACCCCAGGACCAGACTCCACACGATAACCCCAGGACCAGACTCCACGCGATAACCCCAGGACCAGACTCCACACGATAACCCCAGGACCAGACTACACACGATAACCCCAGGACCAGACTCCACATGATAACCCCAGGACCAGACTCCACACGATAACCCCAGCGCCAGACTCACACAATTATCCCAGAACCAGACTCCACTAGATAACCCCAGGACCAGACTCCACGCGATAACCCCAGGACCAGACTCCACACGATAACCCCAGGACCAGACTACACACGATAACCCCAGGACCAGACTCCACATGATAACCCCAGGACCAGACTCCACACGATAACCCCAGCACCAGACTCGCACAATTATCCCAGAACCAGACTCCACTAGATAACCCTAGGACCAGACTCCATACAATAACCAAAAGACCAGACTCCACATTATAACCCCAGCACCAGACTCCACACGATAACCCCAGCACCAGACTCCACACGATAACCCCAGGACCAGACTCCACAAGATAACCCCAGGATCAGACTCCACACGATAACCCCAGGACCAGACTCCACAGGATAACCCCGAGACAAGACTCCATACGATAACCCCAAGACCAGACTCCACACGATAACCCTGGACCAGACTCCACACAATAACCCCAGGACCAGACTCCACACGATAACCCCAGGAACAGACTCCACACAATAACTAAAAGACCAGACTCCACACGTTAACCCCAGGACCAGACTCCACACGATAACCCCAGGACCAGACTCCACACGATAACCCCCGGCGCCAGAGCTAAGGAAGAGATTTCCCCTAGACACTGGGATGGAGCACCACCCAGCGGCGGACCTAGTTACTCACCCAGACAATAAGGATGTTAAACTAAATTACGATGGAGCCCAATTGTGTTCCTTTACCTTGATTTGCATGTATTTTTGTGTACTGTTTGTGATGTGTTAAAAGTGCACAAAGTTGTCGTCTGGGTAGAAGATGATGGCATAGCAGACTGGTGATCTAGGTAGGTTCGGAAGGAATCATATAGAAAAAATGGTGCATGTATAATGTATTGTACAGAGCGTATGGTATCAAGAGAATATGTGGAAATGGGGAAGATAGACAGGAGTTTCTGGACCCAAAGTGTAGACTCTTGAAGGGTAAAATGTGGGTGAGAAAGAGACTTTTTGAACCAACTGCACAGGCCACTTCGCTAACCCCTCAAGAGCATAGCCAAAGAAAGGGCGAATACTAGGGGATCTTTGAGTGTGAGTGCATAATACTTACCCTTCCTCCTTTCACAAGATTAGTTAGAGAAGTACCTGATGTAGCCGTACCCCACTTACCATTTCCTTTCTATCTTCCATGGGATGAGTTGTGGTGCAATGCTGGCAGATCCCTTCTTGTTTCCCATATATGAATGGAGGAGTACTAATAGGGGGAAAAATTCTAAGCAGAATGAAACCTCACTGAATGGGATCCTGTCAAACCTATGTACCACCAGTACGGGAAAGGATGTGCAGATTTTTGAAAGAGTGGGTGGGACTCGCTAATGTTTCGATGCTTACCGGTAATCTTCATTAGCCCAATTAAGGTCCTCCTCGTCCCAGTCCGTACACAAGTGAGAGGCAATCCTGCCTCCTGACAGGCTTGTCTAAAACGCGAGTATTTTTTAAACATCTATTATATAAACCAGTCCCATCCCCCGCCATGCCTGTTATCAACAAGTCCAGACACAAACACAGCAGGAGGGAGGGAGGAAACAGGACTGGGACGAGGAAGACCTTAATCCTGGTAATGAAGATTACTGGTAAGTAACAAAACATTACTCTTGTCCCAGTCCTTACAGAAGTGAGGACCTCAAAAGTGATGTGGAACAACAAAATGTTCAATTTTAAGGATCCCGTAGAGGTGAATGCCCTGATTGCCCAGATTAAAAGCACATCCAAATGAGAAATGCTAAAACCCTGCCTGGGTAGAGACAGAGCCCGAATTTAGATGTACTCCAGGTATACCTCTAGCATCAAGGGAGGGTTCCCCAGGGTGGGAGGGAAGGAAGGATGGGGGTAGGTTCACCAATGAAATACAAACATTTAAGATTTTTTGTTCTTACACGGGGTGGGAGAGCATGTGGGAAAAAAGAAAATAATTGTCCCCATTAATAAACAATAGCCAAATATTTCAAATCGGTCCGGATAAGCCAGTGATTTCTTCTTTAAATTTAAGCAGCATATTTAAAATGTACTCTTTTAATATATTCTGACTCCTAGGATTGACGCAGGTAGGATAGAAAAAGCTAAAAGTATGAAAATTATGTCATGGAATGTAAACCGTCTTAGGGTTCCCTGTAGAAGAAAACAAATGCTAGAATACTTAAGACTCTCTGATAGCAGTTTTTTTATAGTTTTGTTTTTAAATGTGAGTTTTATATAGCGCTGGCTAGACCCGGAGGTATCAGAGCGCTTTACATAAGGATCCACAAAATTACAATATTACATCAGTTACAAGTTGCATCAGTTACAAGAAAACATTTCAAGAGCGTCGGAAGACAAAATAAATGGAGCTTAGAAGGGTAAGGGGGAGGGGTAAAGGTACAGGAGGGAGAAAAGATGAGATAGTATGGGGGGCGAGACGAAGGAGAGTCTGCCCAAAGTCCAGCTGGGTAGGTGACGGCCGAGGGGGAAGTCCACAGCCCATCTCCTCTATAGTTAATAGGTAGCTACACCGGGCATCAGTCAAGCGGCTAGGTCTCAAAGAGGAAACAATTAGAGAGAAAAGAGGAGGGATAAATTGAGTGTAAGGGAGAATGTGGGTGGAGCAGAGGGGGAGGAGAGAGAGTATGACGGAGAGACGAAGTGAGGTCTGCCCAATGTCCGGCTGGGTAGGTGACGGCTGAATGGGTAGTCCACAGCCCATCTTCTTTATAGCTATCAAGTAGCTCCACCGGGAATCGGCCAAAAAAAAGCTAGGTCTCCACGTCAGAGGTAGGTTCATAGATTCGGTATCCTGAAGGGTAGGCAGAATGGGGGATGTGTTCGAGGTCTGGTTGAAGTCCGGATTTTTCTCAAAGGAGTAGCATGACGTGGAAGGGAACATAGGGGCAGCCATCTTGGGGTAAGGCAAGGAATTAGCAGGTAGTAACAGGGAGGGCTTAAAAAACTTGCTTGCCAAAAGATCATGTTGGCCCCCATGCCCCTCATACAGACCAGGCCTTGGGGATCAATCATAGATTACCAAAAGTATGTACCAGCAGCTCAGCGTTTGAAACACGGACACGCTCGAAGTATGTAAATTAGAAGTGATCCATCGCTATTTCAAGATCGGCAGTTATGGAGAGGCAGCCTCCACACTGGCCTACACAGCCATAAGCAACCTCAGCAATTAACAGAAATCAGAATTGAGCTGGAGATCCAGCAACAATGGGCACTTTTAAGGCATACTAGTTTTGCCAAGCATAACATCCCAGGCTCAGGGTGCCTTGTAGACTTAGTTAAAGGCACCATTTTAGGGCCAGGCAGCTCGTAGTGTAACTCCGTTGCGGTATATTATAATGTTATAAGCAAAGACACAATTACAGATCTTACTGTCTAATGGGTAATATTGATTGCCGCTTGCTTAGCGTACCGACATAAAGGTATATCCCAGAAAGTGCAGCATCTCCACGTCGCAGTGAGGGATCCAGCCTCACGATATTGTTGGGACGCCAAGCGGCGGCGGAGAGAGAAGCAACACGCCAACGAGGAGACGCCGGGAATGTAACGACCCCCTGCTCCTCCACCTTGCGGAGAATACGTCCCGCAAACGACGACGCTGTGGCGCTACAAAGGAAATTTCCACATTTCCCCAGTAACTAAAGACTGCGGACACACAGCCATTCCGGCTAGTGAGTAACCCCGCCTCCTGATACTCATCAGTACTCAACGAATCCAGTACAGACTTTTCCACACTCGGGTGTGACATGATGATCCCCAACACCTACTGTGAGCCCTGATGAAGACCTGCCTTAAATTTCCTATCCTGTCAAGATTTCTATCCAGGTCGAAACGCGTAGGCTCAACTTAAGTGCCAGGAGAGACACAAGCCATATGATCCAATTAAATACTTGGGACATATAGTGAGAGACGTATCTCACAATCAGGCATCTTATAACTTTGAATACATGACTGTCCCTGGCAAGCTACAGG
This sequence comes from Lissotriton helveticus, assembly GCF_964261635.1. Classification (NCBI taxonomy): domain Eukaryota; kingdom Metazoa; phylum Chordata; class Amphibia; order Caudata; family Salamandridae; genus Lissotriton; species Lissotriton helveticus. The sequence continues at coordinate 1,415,337,560 of NC_136059.1, read as the reverse complement.
ACAACTTACTTTTACCTTGGAGGGACAAATTGATAATATTCCCCAGGGACAATAACATAATCTCTCTTAGATGTATGGTAGGACCTTGAAATACCATTTGTAAATAAGATTTTGCTGTCACATTAATTCACTTTTCTTTTTTGTGGACCGTTTCTGTCATTGTAATTTTGCAATTGTGTTTTTTACATGTTGTTGTAAATAGTGAATGCACTTTATGTCATAAGGAGATACTCTAAGCTGAGTTGTTCACACCCCATGTGTACCTGTTTGAACCCTAAAATAATGTGCTAAGACAAATAGCGTTCATAGTCAATAAATAGGACTTGAACAAAAAATAACCTGTGTAATCTATGGTGTCAGAGGCTTTGTACATTTAATAATATTGAACCAGATTCCTGCCTCTGATTACCTTAACAGAATCTACCCCCAGTGATTTTTGAAAAGCCATCTTGGGGTAAGGCAAGGAATTAGCAGGTAGTAACAGGGAGGGCTTAAAAAACTTGCTTGCCAAAAGATCATGTTGGCCCCCATGCCCCTCATACAGACCAGGCCTTGGGGATCAATCATAGATTACCAAAAGTATGTACCAGCAGCTCAGCGTTTGAAACACGGACACGCTCGAAGTATGTAAATTAGAAGTGAGCCATCGCTATTTCAAGATCGGCAGTTATGGAGAGGCAGCCTCCACACTGGCCTACACAGCCATAAGCAACCTCAGCAATTAACAGAAATCAGAATTGAGCTGGAGATCCAGCAACAATGGGCACTTTTAAGGCATACTAGTTTTGCCAAGCATAACATCCCAGGCTCAGGGTGCCTTGTAGACTTAGTTAAAGGCACCATTTTAGGGCCAGGCAGCTCGTAGTGTAACTCCGTTGCGGTATATTATAATGTTATAAGCAAAGACACAATTACAGATCTTACTGTCTAATGGGTAATATTGATTGCCGCTTGCTTAGCGTACCGACATAAAGGTATATCCCAGAAAGTGCAGCATCTCCACGTCGCAGTGAGGGATCCAGCCTCACGATATTGTTGGGACGCCTTTCTCAGATCGCGTCAGAATCGGCACCGATTATCAGATGAATAAGGTGCCTCCCTCTGTGTTCTTCATTCAAGAATCACATTTGCTAAAAGAGGAATGGATATCGATTTTAATAAATCAAACCTGGCTAGAACACTGTATTTGTGCAACCCAAACGTGTATAATAAAAGGGGTTGCTCTTCTGTTTAAAAAAACCTGCTTAAACTATGCTTGGCGATTGCACCGTCGACCCCCTAGGCAGGTGGGCGATCGCCAGGGCTAAAATCAATAGTTCTTGACTGACTTTTGTAGGGTATTATGGACCAAACCTAGATGACCCAGCTTCAATATATAATCTACTCCTTCAATTAACTAATATAAATGACCCTATTATATTTGGGGGGTGATTTTACTTGGTTTTGGATCCCAGCTAAGACTCAACCTCAAGTAGAGCAGTGGTAAAAACCAAAATATGAGAGTTGCCTTGAAGCAGTTGATGTCAGATATAGGTCTTTTAGATATTTGGAGAGAGATGAGTTACATGACAAGGACAACTGGAGGAATTTTTACCTTCCATAACAAGAAGTGTGGTCACTGTTCCAGAATTGATTTGTTTCTGGTTGATGTTGCTATATGTAAAAATACCATTAAGGTTAGCCATGTTCCGTAACATATGTCTGACAACTCTGCGGTAGTCCTAGCAATTGCTATGGCTAAGGGTCCGCCCTCTCGTAGATGGACTATAAATCGTACACTACTTTTAGAAACTACAGTAATCGAAAAAATTAAAAACAGCAACTAAAGAATTCTTTGATTTCAACCTCAACTCAGCTTCCCTCCATGTGGTATGGGATTCGCATAAGGCATATCTAAGAGGTATTTTAACAACTATTTCCATTGCCCAAACCAAGAGAGTGAGGGAGGAAATTAGAAAGTTAGAAGCAGATGTACATACCTATCAGGAGGAATTAGAAAAAGCTTCAGGGAATCCAAATACTATAAGAAATTTAACTGCTGCAAAACAAAAGCTCGCAGACTATCTAGAAGTAATAATTTACAGAAAATGGGAAGCCAGCAGTCTAGCTTATCACAAATATGGGGAGAGGTGCGGCAACTCCTCGTGTGGAGAACCAAAGATGATCAGGCTAGAAATTGGATAAAGGATCTCCAATGCTCAAACACCCGTTACATCATTACGGATGATTCTGGGATCGAGGAGGCTGTTCAGTTTTTTCAAAATCTATATACATAAGAGACGGTATTAGATGAAGTCTACATGGATGATTTTCTCTCAGAGTTGGATCTCCCTCTTCTTCAAAGTAATGAAAAAAGTCAACTAAACCGTCTCATAACCTTGGAGGAGGTCGTTCAAACTATCAGCACTTTAAAAAAGGAGAAAGCTACCATCCCTGACTCTATTCCAAATGAGATTCATGTTATTCTAAAGGAAGATCTTGCCCCTTTTCATTTTCAATTGTTTAATTCAGCTTTTATAGAGGGTCAAGACCTCCCCGTGTCATGGGAAGAAGCCACCATAACTATTTAACTAAAAACCAAATAAGAACCCGAGATCCTGTGAGGCCTATTTCGCTTTTAAATAGCTACCATAAATTATACACCTTGTGTTGGACGGCCCTTTTGGCAAGTTTACCCCTGAACTTTTTGCCTGTTAATATGATAGTGGTAGTGATTTCTGGTCTCTGCGCACTTTAGCACTGTGGCCCAGTGTAAAGTGCGTGCGCTATCTGAGCGCATGTGATGAGATTGGCCTGCCCTCCCATAGGAATGCATGGGGAATATGTGTGTCCATGGTAGTTACTGAAGTGTCGGGAGTGCAGGGGCGAGTTTGGTATGTGCGAACTCGTGAGATTAAATGCTGTGGGATGGTGTGCGCAGATTTAATGTGACAGTGGAGAAGTGCCACTTTTAGAAGTTGGCATTTCTGTGTGCAGTGAATGTGAATTGACTATCTGGCTTGTGCTTGACAGGAGCTGGCTGGTGTGCTTGGCTCCAGGAGTCAGAATGGGTCTGCCCAGTGGTGAATGGGGAGATCTGCATGTAGATGGAAGGGAGGAGTTGCACCTGGGACCTGAATAGGGCTGTGCCTTCCCTCCACAATGCTGGCTCCACCCCTGTGGTGCTTCTGATATCCCTGGCCTGTCCTGTAAATAAGGAGAGGGGCTGAGCAAAACAAAGTGCTCCAAAACGAGTTGCATCTGGTTCTCCCCTTGCCTGCACCTTTGAGACAAAGGATGTTGTGTATAAAAGAGGGGGCTGTGACCCCAAGAAAATGTGCTTGTTTTGCAACTTAAAACTACTAGGGGGGTGCTGCTGCTGGGGCCCACGGGAAGGTTTGCCTCCCTGGGCCCTGCCCTGCCCCAGGGTGCCTGGAGGACTTCTTGGGACCCTCCTACTTTGATTCATTATCTTCAGGACCCCAGAGAGACTTTTGGGGGCTGCCCCAGCACCTTGTGAGCGCTGACTTCGTTTTTGGGGCACCTAGCTCCTCCTGCGCTGCATTTCCCTGAGGGAGCGCTTTGTTTTGGCCCGGCAGCGCTGAGCTGCCCTGTGCCCTGAGGGAATCCCCGGCGTAGAGATTCCCCCGAAATTACTTAACTGCGGGTGCCCACCCGCTTATTTTTATTGTTGTCAAGCAGGTGCCCACCCTGCATTCTGGCCGCTTTTTTTACCTAATTACGGCCACCTCGCTTATTTAATTGTTTTAGTGCACGGGTGCCCACCCCGTGACTTTGCCCACATTCTTTACTCTAATCCCGAGCGGGTGCCCACCCCGCGTTTCACCGCCCCAGCCCGCGGCAAAACAGGAAGTCAGGCATCGTAGGCGGACGGGACTTCCGCTTTCAAAAGGAAGTCCCGTGCCCGCCGCCAGAAGGGAAGCAGCACGAGGGTTGCGGGGCTACCCTGAGCTGGGGGGAGCCCCAGACGAAGAGTTAGCCCGGAGCCTTGAAGGCTCCACATCCCGAGTCCTGGTCCTGAGATGGGGGACCGGGTGAAGACTGGCACTGTAAAGGCGGGGCTCTCGTGAGGAGAGAGAGCCCCACAAGCACTGCCGCAGGTGAAGAGGAGACCGGAGCCGACAGACGAGGATTCCCCCCGCACAAGAGCCCCAGTGAGTGAGGGCTGGGCAGTGGGGGGGCACGGCTGCATCCTTTCCCGAGTGGTCCCCGCCTGATAGAGAGCTCGCTCCACCGAAGAAGGCACAGAGTCAGAGTGGCCCCGTGTGGCCAGTGGCTCCACCGATGGCCATCTTTTGTTTCAAGGGCCCCGTGGGGGTCCTGAGGTCTCGGGGGCCCGTGTTCTCCCAGAGCCAGTGCGCTCCAATGTTTGGGGGCCTGGTTGTCCTTAGAGCCCTGATGGCTCCCACAATTGGCCATACTTGCGTTTCTGGGCCCTGAGGGGCCCAGGCTATATTATTCAGGGGCCAGTTCTTCTCCTTGAGAGGCCCCCATCATTTAAGGAGCCAGTGTGCTCCCTGGGGCATGATTGACTTTAGAGCCTAGAGGGCTTCAACCTGTGTCACATTCGTTCTGTGGGCCAGTGAGAGCCCCAGCCGCATTTGCTAACTTTTCCAGCTGCCCAGCAAGTAGCGCGCAGCTGCACCGTTTAGGCGCAATTCTTGTGAGAGTCCCTGAGAGGGACAGAAGTGGCACAGAGGTGCCAGGCTCTCACAATTGGCCATACTTGCGTTTCTGGGCCCTGAGGGGCCCAGGCTATATTATTCAGGGGCCAGTTCTTCCCCTTGAGAGCCCCCATCATTTAAGGAGCCAGTGTGCTCCCAGGGGCATAATTGACTTTAGAGCCTAGAGGGCTTCAACCTTTGGCACATTCGTTCTGTGGGCCAGTGTGAGCCCCTGCCGCATTTGCTAACTTTTCCAGCTGCCCAGCAAGTAGCGGGCAGCTGCACCGTTTAGGCGCAATTCTTGTGAGAGACCCTGAGAGGGACAGAAGTGGCACAGAGGTGTCAGGCCTTCCACAGCTGTGGAGCAGTTAGTGCCAGCTGCATCGTTTAGGCCTCCCAGTTATTGTTCTCAGCTGCCCAGCAAGTAGTGGGCAGCTGCAACGTTTAGGTTTTGAGCAGTGGCGCACCCTTGACCTTTGCTGCTTAGGCAGCAGCCCTGACTTTATGGACATAGGGCATTTGAGCCCCCTTTTCTGAGATGGCCAATGGGCCTGGGGGATGGTTACATTGATAGGGTGCACGGCCCTAATGTGATTTATGTGCTAATGCTTTTGGGTGCTAGGAAATGTATTGTGTATAGTATGTTTTACGCACCCTGTATTGATACCTTAAATATGGTTAATGATTATGAGGTTGTTTTACCTATTTTGGTTTGTGTTCAGGAGATTATACTTCCCTGTCTGATTTACGCCCCTAGTGTAATTTTTACTTAGGTGGTTAGGGTCTAATGTATTTAGACTTGTGGGATACTGTGCATGATGTAGTTTGTGTCACAAACTGTTGCAAAGTACAGTGATTACCAGTGTTTACTGGTTGTACGTTCTATGACCTATTTTTCTTGTACATTTTATGACCTAGTTTACTTTTACAAAGTTCACTCTGTGATGGTTCTGACAGTGGTCCATGTGGCCCTGTCAGGTGTACATAATCCCTTGTAAATATTGCCCTGTGCCAGTTGGCACAGTGTACATAATGTGTTTACTATTCTAATGTGCTTGGAGAATACAAAGGCTATTTTTGATATAACCTTGTGTTGAGTTCCTTTTGTGGGGGGCCTGGGGTGTTGTTGCTGGTGGGTGCGTGAGCAAATGCTTTACACATTGCCTCCGGGATAAGCCTTACTGCTTGTACCATGCTACCAAGGGGCTGAGCAGAGGTTATCTTTGGAGTGTAACTCCCTTGCCCTAACTAGAGTGGTGGTCTCTGCTTGGCTTTGGCGCAAGCCTTAGCCAACCAGAGATCCCATTTCTAACACCCAGATTATAACTAAACACCTGGATAAGGTAATAGGACCACTAATACATCCAGACCAGATAGGTTTAAAGAAAGGGAGGCAGCTCTGTGAGTCCAGCATGAACTAATCAGGGCAATAGATATGGCGCAAACTTATAAGATTCCATTAATGACCTTCAACGCAGCTAAAGCATTCGGTCGAGTCAGCTGGTCTTTCTTATTTAAAATGATTCAGCGCCTCAATTTAGGGGAAACCTTCTTAACAGCAATTAAAGCCATATATAAAAACTCATCTGCTAAAATCCTCATCAATGGTAATCTCACAAGATCAATAAAAATAGGTAGGGGGACAGACAGGGCTGTCCCCTCTCTCCTCTTCTTTTCAATATATATATTGAACCCCTTGCATGTAAATTAAGAGCCTGTCAGAACATCATTACTTTCAAATATAATGGAGGGGAAAAGAAAATCAGGCTATACGCCGATGATCTTATAATCCTCACTGGCGACCTAGAGCAGTCACTTCCTGTGATATGGAATGAGTTGGAAAACTTTGGGAGGGCATCTGGATATTTGATTAACCAACCAAGAATAGAATTGATGAAATGGAATACCCAGTTTAGGAGTGATCTTACAAAGAACAAAATCAGATATCTCGGCGTTCACATAGTCCACAACATTGAAAAGATAGCTCAGGTCAACTTTGAAAAAGTCACGACGACGGTTAAATCACAACTGCAATCATGGGGTGCTCTTTCACTCTCTTTTTTGAGTAAATCGAACCTCCTAAAAATGTAAATTCTCCCCAAATACACCTTTTTGTTCAAAACTATCCTGTTAGATTTCCCAAAGACCTCGTTCAAGAAGGTTTAAAGGGCCTTTTCCAGTTTTATTTGGGGAGGCAAAAGTCCAAGAATAGCCCTAAAAAAATTTAGAAGGAAAAAGCCCATGGAGGTATCGCTACTCCTGACCTATACTTTTACTATTGTGCCTTCCATTTAAAGAACTTTCGAGAATTGTTGATGGAAAGTTCAACTTTCTCTCCGCTATACAAGGCCCTTACAATTAACTTCTCTCACCAGGCAGGATTTTTCCTCATAAATTTGTCCATCCAAATGTTTTTAAGAAGGTGAGTCTGAAGATCCTGGTGGCAGCAATTAAGCTCTGGTCTCAGGTGAGACGACTCCTAAAAATTCCGTACAACAATGATGCAGCACTGATTTGGGACTCTCCAGGCACCCAGGCCTGTTTGGAGGATGCCCTCACTGTCCCCCTTCGATCGTGTGGTATTAGTACATTGGGGCAACTCATTGTATTTGCCGAATTAATCTCTTGGCCACACTTCTCCACGATTTGCGAATATTCGGTTTCGAAATGTAAGTATTACGAATTGTCAAGCTGGGTAAAATCCTTAGGAAATGAGTTAGAAGGGAAAAGGGACTTGGCGTCAAAGATCTGTACATGTCAAACAACGCTGAAAGAAGTGGCAGACAGTGGTATTGGCTGTTAATTCAAAGCGGAGAAGATACGCAAACCTCATTCACAGAGATAATGAAGAAGGATCTGTCGAATGAAGAGCTTGAAAAATTAGGGCAAGTATCTATGTCTCTTTTATGGTCTTGCATGAATTCTGCACCTCTGAAAAAGAACCATCTCTTCACAGTACATAAAGCATACTGGACACCACAGAAACTATCAAGAATGGGGAGGTGGGCGATCAAGAAATGCCCGAAATGTGGAGAGCACAGTGCAAAAGAGGTGCATATGTTTTGGTGCTGCCCCACAATACATTCCTTGTGGCAGAAAGTTGGTAAGACCATATCAGGTATTATGGTCCATGAGATAAAACTAACTATACCATCTATAATTTTTGGGGTACCACCGGGGGACTTAGATAATCGAACCCTAACAAAAAATCATAAAGCTCTTTTCTTTACATAGGTCCTGCTTGCTCTGAGAGAATTCTGCATTAAGTGGATCTTACCATGCTCCCCTATGGAGAAGGAATGGATCTACTCCATTCAGAGGGTATCTTCATTAGATCGATCAAGTAAACAGATCAAGAAAACTAAATATTGGGGAATTTGGGATAAATGGGTTGAGAATTCTGTTCCAATACTCACTGAGTATTGCGTACACAATCTGCACATTTTGCTCAGTTTTTTTTGTTGCTTTCTCTATACCTTCTTTCTTCACTCTTTTTAGGAGATATTCTTTCTATAAGTGTTTCTTGGTCCAATGATTAAGAATATGCTAAAGAGGCTGCTTGGTGACGGAGCTAATGTTATTTCAAAAAAGAGAAAAGCACCTGTTTAAAAGGAAAGTCAAGATTGGGTGTCATTCTCCAACCAAGAGGCTAAAGTTGTTGACCCGGAGATAAATGTTATCTCTCTCTCTCTCTTGGGAGATAAACAATATCTTGCTATTTGGTTTGATGTTTGCACTTTCTCCTTGAATTTTAAGCATATTGTGGATAAATGAGGACAAAAACAAGTGAGGACCTTACCAAGCAAATAAACTTAAGAAGAATGCATGGCACCATGGATTCATGCAAAAGTACAAAATATTTAATCAAACAAATGATTAAGACACAGCAGCGTTCATAACACCAACAGCAAAATTGTCCACAGAGGCATGCAAGACATCCAGGCCATAATGGCGGACAAAAGCATGATGGGACTGCCAGGTAGCTGCTCTACAAATCTTCTGGGTAGAAACCCCAGCCACCTCAGCCCAGAAAGTGGACACAGATTGTGTGAAACGCCCCTGAACCTGAGACAGAGGAGGGAAACCCCCATACTTATAGGACTGGGAAACTGCCAAACGCACCCACCGACTGATGGTGGAAGTAGACACCTTTTTCCCCTTGGCCACACCCATACAGGAGACAAACAGGGCAGGAGAAAGACGAGAACCCTCAGTAAATTGCAGGTAAACTTGAAGGGCTCTGCGAACATCCAAGGTAGAAAAAACAAGTGCATCCCCCTCCCAAGGAAAAGCAGGATTAACCACCTCCTGCTGCAAATGGAACTTGTAGAAAACTTAAGGGAGAAAAGCCAGGTCAAGCCGCAACACCACCCTGTCCTTCAAGAACTGCAAATAAGGAAAAGGAACATTCAAAGCGCAAAACACACCCAACCGCCTAGCAGAGATGATGGCCAACAGAAAAGCAATTTTAGCAGACAACTACAACAAATCTGCCTCTAACAAAGGCTCAAAAGGGGGCAACTGGAGACCCTTTAGAACAGTCTGCAAATCCCAAGAGGGCACCATCACAGGAGTGACCAGATGACAAAGCCGAAAACTCTGCAGGAGCAGACTCAACAAAGGAGCAATACCCTCCAAAGGGGCACCCGAACCCCTACATGCCCAAACAGCAGCCCACTGAGAAGACAAAGTAGAATGGGAAAGCTCTTTCAAAAACCCATCCCTGAGAAACTCAAGAATAGAGGGCGGATCACCAACCATAGGATCCACGTAACACCCATCCTTCTTCCCCTCTTTATGCCACCTTACTACTTCTTCAAATGCATAAATTGTTATCAATCTTAAGTATATGAAATAAATATACTGTAATTGAATTACTTTTGGCGCTCTTTCTTGTTACCTTAACTGTATGCTTTACATTGCTTTCTTGGAACGTGGTTGTTTTTTCTAAAAGGTATTTCTGTACATTAACTGTATGCCTTAAAAACTATTTTTTTGTTACTTGGTAATATGGTATTAATTATTAGTGTTGATTATATTTTCAATACACCCTAGAGAGACTGTGATTCATTTCTCCTTAAAAGTAGTCACAGACCAATTTTTCATTCCCGCATTGTACCCAGGTCTGTTGACGATTATTGGGTTACCCCATTATTCTGTAAATGTTGGTACAAACCAACAGATTTGCCCCCTGAAGGGGAACCTTAAAGAAAGGTATCACCTGCCAAACGGCTGCCAACTCCCATCAATTCGAGGTACAGGCGCTGTCTGCCCAATACCACTGTCCCTTTGCCTCCAAGGATTGGCAACCGGTGTCAACAACAGGAGAGGAGGAAGCTGAAAACACACCCCCTTTTCCAGATTGGGAGTGCAAAGCCAACAGTTCAAGTCTTGAACCAGAACAGAGGAGAGATGAGACAGAGTGTTGTAACCTGCACAGGAGGGGTCCCACTGAGACAATAGATGATTCACCAAAGGCTTGAGGTGCAGGCAAGCCAAGGAAACCCCAGCCGTGGTTGCAGCTATCAACCCCTGACGGAGCAGACGGACGACTCAGCAGGTCACCCTTAAATAGAAAAACTTACTGTATCGCAGTCTTTGCAGCAGTACATCAATATGGAAGGAGAAAACACCAGCACTCCGATGGCACCTTGTACTAGAAAAAAAACAGGCATGACAGTGGGTGGGAGGGGTTTATATAATATATATTTTGAAAATACTAGCGTTTTAGACTAGCCCGTTGGGAGGCAGGAGTGCCTCTCACTTGTTTAAGGACTGGGACGTGGAGGACATATGAGGGGGTAATGAGGGTGGGAAGAAATCTTTTTCTGAAAACAGTACTCTCAACCTACATCATTTGAATAATTTGAAAAAGAAACTGAAGATTTTTTTTAATAAGATTGATGATGAGCAAAGGCCTGCGTTTCTGAAATGATACCAGCAGCATAACAATTGCAAACTTGAATCGCAAGCCTTTGGTATGAAACGGACCCAGGAGAGATGGATATACCAAGTGATTTACATTAGGGACTGAGTCAGGACGTGTGTTCTACTGTCCCTCCCCCACTCCTCCCTATCTATTTCTCAAGATCACTGAGCGTCAGTGCAAGAATCAAAGGGAGGACGATTTACTGCATATTTTCTCCATGTGAGCTGATGATGCAGGGGAACACAATCGGATGGAGCACATGAAGGTAATGAGCAAGAGCACTGTGAATCACTGAAATTAGAGCATGAGAGGAACATTTGCTGGTGGCTAGACGAGATGCAAATTCCAGTACTTTGGAGTGGTCCAGAATGACAGTGTGTCCAGTCCCAGCGAAGCGGAGGGGTCCCTGAGAGCATGGCTCCACGATTATCCGAGACAGTCTAAGATGATCCATAGATTGACTAGCTAAGAGCAACATTCAGAGAAGGCAGAGGCCTCCCTTCAGTCTAGTGGCACAGACATTGAATAGCCCACGTTATCAGTTCCTGATACCCTCTTTCCTTAAAGAAACAACCCTGTTTCCGTAGATTGGGTCACTATTCAAGTCCTATGGATCCCTTATGACTTAATGAGCATTAAGAAACAGTTCTCCAACATTAGAGAAAAGCCTACCCGGTTCCGCGAAACATTGCAAAGTGTGTTAGAAGTGTACAGAAGTAATTTAGCTGATGTAACTCAACTATTGCTTTTAGGGTGCCAAGTGAAGTAACAGATAGATTCGTTGAGAATTCAGGTTGGTCAAGGCAGGATCCCAGGAATGATGGGGCCCTGGGCACGCAAAGGATGCCTTGCTGAATGAAGTTGGGAATCTGTACCAAGTTAAAACAGATTGGTTTAGGAATTCAAATTGTAAGCAAAATATAAGGAATCACAAGCAGTTTATCTATATAGGCTCAATGATGTGTTTGAAAATTGTTCAAGCATTGCCCATTTGACAGAGATGGCTCAGAAAGCTATAGGGGCAGCTTTTGTGCAGGGAGTCGTACTAAATGTGAGGTCTTAGTTGGGTATTTATATTGGATGGCAAACTAAAAAGCTAGTTGAATTAGTAACAGTTGCAAACCATTGTGTGGCATACAAAGTTTAAAGATCGAAGGACCCTCAAGACCTGGCTATTTGAATGAGCCTTCTGGGACCTGCAAGCACCTTTCTACACTATTGGGAGATAAGCAGTGCAATATAAATACTGATTCATTGATTGATTGAAAGAAAGAAAGAATCTACAAGATCTAAACTAATGTCTTTGAATTTACAGAATATGCAACTGAATAAAGAGGAGAACAAGCGGGGAAATAAGTTGGAGAGTGAGGTGGGAAGGGAAATGGGGGTGCAGAGGAGAAGTCTTAGAATAGGTAGGGTCATGTTTTTCTGTGGGAAGTTGGGCAATTGCAAGAGAGATGTTCCAATGCTGTTAGAAATGTGCCTCATCATACTGACCCATTCAAATTTAACCAGGTTACACAGAGCTCATATCCTGCATACTAGGACAGCTGAGATGTGCAGACTGTGCCCTGAAAGCATTGATTCAAGTAGATCAGAAATGCCCCAATGTTAATTGTATGATAAATAGGAAACCCACCACTTACTTTATTGATAACAGTGCAAGTTGCTCTGCCGTAAAACCTCGGAATTCCCTTTATTACTTCTCCTGCGCTTGTCCATAGACTCAGCTAGTATTTCCACCCAAAAAGCCCCACACTACATTTCTAATCCTGTTTCCTTAACACTTGGCCCTATCAGAGACAAGTGTGCATTCCTCTTATATCCAACCTCACTGGCTTACCTGTTAGGTTGTTACATTTTATGTGAGTTGAAATGTTCTGTTTTCCGCACACTGGATTTAGTTTACCTTAGGATGCCAGGGACCAAGGAAATGAGGTGCTTGCCCTGTTGTGTGAGATGGGTTGTCAGCCTGTTCCAAATAGCCATTAAATGTCTGAAGATGTGTTAGAACTACTTGCTCATGTGCCATTCACATTATGGTCCACAGGAGCCACTTATGTGGTGTGTGTCTTGTCCATAGATTGAGTAAAGAAAATGATCGAAATTATGTAAGGACAACGCCGAATTCCCCAGTAAACTCTAAAGCCTGAAGCTGAAGCAGGAATTTGACCACTCATGAGGAATCTTAATAAACAAGGTTTTTTGGTACCAATTGTTAGCATATGTAATACTCCTATTCTTCCTAACAATAAGGTGAGAAACACTAATGGGAACAGATTTGTCTAAAACCTAGGGGAAATATATAATGTGGTTATCCCAAGTTTCCCTGTAGTTCATAACCAGCTGCAATCCTTTCATGTATCCCCTAAAATGTCCAATGGTTTACAGTAGTAGGTTTGAGATCTGCCTTCTTCTCCATACCCACCCACAAAGCCAGTTTCTCTTTACGTTCTCAATCAGTGGATCTCAGCTTGAATGGTGGAGACTTCCTCAAGAATTTACAGAGTCTCCTTCCATCTTTGCCCAAGCTATAAATAAAGATTTACAGACTTTGGTCTTTCCTGGAAACTGTACTTTGTTAAAGTATGTTGATGATCTTTTGACTACGTTACGTTAGACCACTACAAACAGGACTCCTCTACCGCCTCATTGGCTGAGGAAGGCCACAAGGTTTCAAAAGAGAAATTGTCATTTTACATCCCCCAAGTGCGTTATCTTCGTCATGAGAGCTCTGCAGGAAAGCATCACTTGATTACAGAAGGAAATAAAGCCATAGACAAGTTACCACATTTAATAACCATCTTCTAGGCACACACCTTCTCGGGTATGGGAGGCTATTGCAGACAGTGGAAGAATTGCAAAGAAAGAGTTCTCCCAGTTTAATTTAAGGTCCAGAGGAGGGAGGAAAAATAGCCAAAACTATAGAAGTACCTCTGACAAGACCTATATTGCTTTTACAGTGATTTTCTTCCCAAATTATTTCAGAAAAAGGATGCTATATGAAGAAGTAGGACACATGATTTATTCAAAACATTATTTTTATTCTTTTTTCTCTTTTTTGCCTTACAGTTTATATATTTATCATAAATACAAATTATTTTGTTAACATACAAATAAAGTTTAAATGACACATTATCTGAATCCAATTAAACAAAACATGATTCAATTTAAGCAAAAGAACCCCAAACAAATCATCTTATCCTGTTATCATTCATTCCATCATGCATACTACTACACTCACTCACAGTCTAAAATACAAATTTGGACATAATGAACAAAGATCACAATAAACTGACACACAATTGTTCTGGAAAGACCTCTATGAGTTATGAGAGAGAAGTCCTGAAAATTAGTTACTTTGTGATTTGTACATTATTCACAACTGGGTACTTCTTTCTCCATATATGTGGTAAGTTAATAATGTATATGAAGGTCTTTGATGCGTACGGCCTACGTACGTTTCGGTGACTGCTGATATTTAAATCACCTTCTTCAGGGCCAACATAAGGACAACTAGACAAAAGAAACATGCACCAACAAATTAAATCGGGGGGTTCTTCAGTTTCTGAAAGGTGAAAAAACATTTCATAAATGTGAATAACATTTTATAGGACAGGAAACAACAGCCTGCACAGGCTTACGACAAACCTCTGCGAATCTTGCCAACCAACAAAACTGTCCCCAGTACCCCAGGGGCCACACCACCACTCCTTGGCCTGAAACTATGCACAGGTTATAGAAAATTCACATGCTCAGTGAATGTGAGATTGAACTTGTCCCTCAAACTTAAACCAGTAACCCATAGGTGAGGTCTGGCTCTCCCAAACGTCTGCTAATGGGGGGAACAGGAAGGGAACAGCATGTACTGCTACCAGCCCTTTCTTGAATTCTGGGATTGCTTAGTGTTCCTTAATACCTGGTAGCCCCTTGTGCTCTAATCCAGTATTTCCCCAACTTTTAAACCACAGCGCACTTGTAAAGTGGGATTTCCCAGGCAGCTTGACTGCTGGCATGGTGAGCGTTGCAGATATTGAGGGAATCCCACGCTTGCAACTTGCAACTATAGCGATTATTTAAATCAATATGATACTGTGTATATGAAAACTATGCACAGGTAATTGAAGCTCTCCCACGTGCAGTAGCAGTGAGCATTTTTGGACTAGTACATCAAAATTAAGCCAGCCACCACCCTAGATGGAGTCTTGCACTCCCAAAATTCTGCTAATGTAAACATGGGGGGGGGGCAAGCTAGTCAATGGGAACAGGAGGGGAATGATATGTATGAGTACCTGCCCTTTATACAATGATGGGGATGCTAAATGTTCTTTAATCCATTGTAGCCCATTTTGCTCTAACACAGGGTTTCCCCAACTTATAGCCCCACAGCCCACTTTTAAATGAACACTTCCACAACCCGCCTGGCTGTCATGGCTATCGGGCGGGTGATTTTAGCGTCACAGGGGAAACCTGTAGCATGCCCTTGTTTGCAGGGTGCATCTGCCTTGCTGTATTTGACCAGACATTTGTGTAGGCAATTCTGTTGATGGACTGGTGTCACTCTGGTATCCGTGACTGATGTCTATCATGCCTCTGCCACTGAATACCCTGATTTGGATTGGTTGTGCAACACCTCCACTGAGAGACTACTATGTTCCCTATCCCCGAAACTTTATTACATCAATCAGTGTAATCAGAAATCTGTTATACGACTGTGAGAAGTTGGCCTGATATATGATGCTCACTAGTTCTAGTGATCACCTTGTATCAGTCCAAACAACCCTTATGGTGATTGGTTGTAAGTCTACCTTATAGACCAGCTATCCTAATGGTAGCATGGACAAAGCAGTCTTAGGCTAAACTCTTTTGGCATGTGAAGCCAGCTGTTTTACCACAATATAACCCCTTGAATACCAGATGAAAGGACATCACACAGGTTGTTATGAAAATAAACAGTATATTTATTAATAACAACACCTCTTAACTCTTTATGAGGTCAGAGGGCTAAGCACATGACAATCTCTTAAGAAAAATACGATAAGTTGCACAAAATTACAATGGTGCCCTAGGGGCACGACAAACCATATACTAAGTAAGTGGAATGTGAAAGTCGATAAAAGGAATGGAGCTGTCCAGAGGCTGTAGGATCGTTGGGACCACGCTACACTAACTCTAGGTAAGTAATAGGAGGCCCACGGAACGCGTGTGCAGAGTGTGAACTCACAAGCGAGATGCGTAACAACGTCTATGGACAGTACAGTTCGAGTAAAAGGTGAGTACGGACAATCCTGACTAGTTAGGACTAAAACGACTGTGGAACTGGACACTAGGACAGTTAAACTACCCTTGAGCACCAAAATGCTCTCGTTACCTCACCCACGGGCTGCGGGTGCATAGGTGTCAAAGTGTGTCGGGTTCTCGTGTTGAAGTCTATGGAGCCTGGACGAAAAGATGCTGCAGGCGACCAGGAGGAAGATGTCCGGTGCGATCCAAGGGTGGATCGGTGAAGAAGAGGACCTGAAAGCAGAGGGGACAGTGTTCAAAGTCACTAGCCAGTGACTGGTTTGGAACCAGGAAGGAACCAGCTGTCGTTGTCGCTATCAGGTGAAGAGTGGACGCTTGACTCTGCAGCCACGTGGACCAGGAGGTGTCTTGGACAACCAGAATGGAGGCACAAGCTGTCCCACGCAGGCTCTCGCTGTCGGCGGTGTCGGATCCGGGATTGGAGTCAACAGGCCTTGGCAAAGGCAACCCACGCGGTGAGTGGAAAAGGCGTCTGGTGCGGACTAGGAGAGTCCGGGGTGCCCCTCTTTTGGAAGGGAGCAAGGGCCAGTCTGGAGCAACCATACCAGTAGTGAAGATTTCAAGGTTCGTCGTCTAGGAGGCCACTAGCCAGCCGGCAAGTGACCAGACAACGCATCGAGCAGCAAACAAGCAGAAGGGCCCACCGCAGATCTCGTGGAAGCTGGAGGGCTGATCTTCGGTGCAGGAGCTGCGTGGTGCTGGGGCTTCACAATCCCCAAAGCACTTGGTCGAGTTTACCTTGGGAGTTGTGCTGGAAGCGAAGTGCAGTTTCTTTCAAGATGGCCGGTTCCAGGTGTCTCGTCGCACCCACGGGTCTCAGCTTTGCTGCAGGTGTGAGTTGAGGTCGGAGAGGTCTGGGAATCCGGGTCTCGTTGGGCTCTGAAGTCTGGATCCTCGAGGGAAGATGACAAAGTGAAGCCGCTGGACGCTTGATGGTGCCTGCAGTTGCAGGGTGGACACTCCTTGCCCACAAGGGAGATTCTTCAGTCTTCTGTGGAGCAGAACGTCGAAGTCCAGAGTTTCTTCTTGTAAAGTTGTTCAGGATAATCTAATTTGGAATGGGACCAGCTCCTACCTTTATTCTCCTAAAGGGGGCTGCACTACTGACTAGGTCCCTCCCCTGGGTGGGACCAGGAAGGGGGGTGGCTACACCCCCTATCCTTTGTCCGGTTTCCCACCAGAGCTGGGGCAGGGATGCCCCAGCAACTGGTTTGAACCGGTGTATGCACTGGACACCTTGTGTGCCCCAGGCATGTCTCATTCCTTTCAGGCCTCCCTACCTCAATACACAAAATCCTGTCTGGGGTGGTGCTAGCACCTCCCAAGGCAGGAAACCCTTTGTCCAGGCTTCCCTCGCTGGAAGGACTCCCAACAGCAGGAGGTCAGACTTGTGTCTGTGGTGGCAGCATCCATTTTGTGATGCCAAGGCTCGAGCTAACTTTAACCGGGGTTCACAGTTACATACATGTCGGGCCCCTCTAGAAGGGTGGAATGCTACCCTCGTCGCCAGAATTGGCGAGGGGGTAGCATTCCAATTCGTATGACACCTTACTCGACATGTTTTGATAATGTTATACCAGAGTTAGCATTTAACCGCGAGGTTGATAATGCACTTAAGAGTATATGGTATAGCGTTATCATGGAACAGCTATTAGGACTTGGTTCCGCAAGCTGCAGACGGGCTCAGCTCATGCCAGAGCACAATCTCACATAATTCCAAGCACTCTGTCTTCAGGATTGATAAGGCCTGCCATAGGAGTGACTGATAGGAATATATGTGTCCATTTTTGGGTTAGATATAGGTATACTATATCTATAGCAAAGGGTGATTACACCACCTTGCCCCAGCTGTCGTGCAGCCAGTTGTGTCAGTTTTAGATGGCCAGCCCGGGGTGGCATAATACATGCTTCAGCCCCTGGTAGGTCCTGGGTATACCTATGCCCTGGATACCTAAGGTACACTGTACAGGGACTGATAAGATGACCCAGTACCAATTGGTAAATGCACCTAAAGTACATGGTTGTCAATTTAGAGAGAGAACAGCTAGGCTGTGGGTCTGATTAGCAGGCCCACAGCCAGGGAAAGTCGTAAACCAGTGAAGCAAAAAGCAAAAATCTGGGGTGACCATCGGATTGCAGACCCCACTCTCCTACATAACCCCCCCCCAAACTTAGGGACATTAAACTAACCTTGACCAGGTGAGTCTTCCTGTTCTAAGTGGAAATACCTGGAGAGACCATCTGCATTGCCATGGTCAGTCCCTGGTCTGTGCTCCAATGGAAAGTCCATCCCCTGTAGGGAAATGGACCACCTAAGAAGTTTGGGGTTTTCACCCTTCATCTGAATTAGCCATAAGAGGGGCTTATGGTCGGTCTGAATCTTGAAGTGAGTTCCAAACAAGTATGGCCTCAACTTCTTCAGGGCCCAAACCACAGAAAAAGCCTCCCTCTCAATAGCTGACCAACGTTTCTCTCTAGGGGTGAGCCTTCTACTTATAAAAGCAATGGGCTGGTCATGACCATCAATATTCAGTTGAGATAGAACAGCTCCCACACCCAACTCAGATGCATCTGTTTGGACAATGAATGTTTTGGAGTAGTCAGGACTCTTGAGAATAGGTGCAGTACACATGGCCTGCTTTAGGTCATCAAATGCATTCTGACAGCTAACTGTCCACTGAACTTTCTTTGGCATTTTCTTGCTTGTCAGGTCATTAAGTGGTGTCACAATGGACCCATAATTCTTGACAAACTTCCTATAGTAACCAGGCAGGCCCAAGAAAGCTCTGACCTGTGTCTGGGTGGTTGGATGAGCCCAGTCCTTTATGGCCTGTATCTTGCTCTCCAATGGTTGAACCTGGCCTCCACCCACAAGGTGGCCAAGGTACACAAACTGACTCTGCCCTATCTGGCACTTGGTGGCCTTGATAGTGAGACCTGCCTTTTGCAGGGCCTCCAAAACTTTCCTCAGATGGATCAGGTGATCCTCCCAGGTGGAGCTAAAGACAGCAATATCATCTAGATATGCTGCACAAAAGTCATCCAACCCAGTGAGAACTTGGTTCACCAACCTTTGAAAAGTGGCAGGTGCATTTTTCAAACCAAAGGGCATCACCACAAATTGGTAATGACCTCCTGGGGTAGAAAATGCTGTTTTGGCCTTGGCATCCTCAGCTAACCTGATCTGCCAATAACCAGCTGTTAGGTCAAATGTACTTAAGAAAGTTGCAGAAGCTAACTTGTCTATCAGTTCATCTGCCCTAGGTATTGGATGGGCATCTGTCTTAGTGACAGCATTGAGACCCCTGTAGTCTACACAAAACCTCATCTCTCTCTTACCATCCTGGGTGTGAGGTTTTGGCACTAGAACTACAGGACTAGCCCAAGGGCTCTCTGAGGGTTCAATGACTCCCAATTCCAACATCTTTTGAACTTCTTTCTTAATGCAGTCCCTGACATGGTCAGGTTGCCTGTAGATTTTACTCTTGACCACCTCATGGGTGCACCAGTTTGTCTGACTGGGGGTCAGTGAGAACATTTGTCTAAAGGATTGAAGAACCTGCTTACAATCCTCTTGTTGATGTTCAGAGAGGCTGTCAGAAAAGACTACACCATCTACTGACCCATCATCAGGGTTCTGAGTGAGCAGGTCTGGGAGAGGGTCACTCTCTTCCTCCTGTTCCTCATCTGTGGCCATGAGCAAGCCCATGTCCTCCCTGTTGACAAATGCCTTGAGCCTGTTTACATGAAGCACCCTGTGGGGGCTCCTGGGAGTTCAGATGTCCACCAAGTAGGTGACTTCTCCCTTTTGCTCAATGATGGTATGGGGTCCAGACCATTTGTCTTGGAGAGCTGCTGGGGCCACTGGCTCCAACACCCACACCTTCTGTCCTGCATGGTAAACAGTTAGGACAGCCTTTTGGTCATGCCAAGCTTTTTGAAGTTCTTGGCTGGCCTCAAGGTTTTTAGATGCCTTCTCCATGTACTCTGCCATCCTGGAGCGGAGACCAAGTACATATTCCACTATGTCAAGTTTAGGCTTTTTGAGAGGTAACTCCCATCCTTCCTTTACCAGACATAGGGGTCCTCTTACAGGATGCCCAAACAGAAGCTCAAAAGGACTGTAACCAACCCCCTTCTGTGGGACCTCTCTGTAAGCAAACAGGAGGCAGGGTAAAAGGATGTCCCATCTTCGTCTAAGCTTTTCAGGTAACCCTTTTATCATCCCTTTGAGGGTCTTGTTGAATCTCTCACAAGTCCATTGCACTCTGGGTGATAGGGTGTAGTAAATTTGTAATTTACACCACACTCCTTCCACATTGCAGTCAAGTATCCTGACATGAAGTTTGCACCTCTGTCAGAGACAACCTCCTTAGGAAACCCCACTCTGGAGAAAACTCCAAGTAGGGCCCTGGCCACAACAGGAGCTGTAGTGGTCCTAAGGGGAATAGCTTCTGGATACCTGGTGGCATGATCCACTACCACCAGTATAAATCTGTGCCCAGATGCTGTTGGGGGGTCCATTGGTCCAACAATGTCTATCCCCACTCTCTCAAAGGGTACCCCCACCACAGGCAGTGGTATGAGGGGGGCCTTTGTTGTACCACCTGATTTGCCACTGGCTTAGCAGGTGATACATGAGCGACAACACTCTTTAATGTCCTCAGACATATGGGGCCAGTGAAAGTGTGGGGCAAGCCTGTCCCAAGTCTTGCTCTGGCCTAAGTGACCTGCAAAGGGAATTTCATGGGCTAAGATGAGAAGGAAACCTCTAAGAGACAAGGGGATGACCAGCCTCCTGGTAGCACCAGGCTTGGGGTCTCTTGCCTCAGAGTATAGGAGTCCATCATCCCAATATACTTTATGGGTACCTGTAGCATTCCCTGCAGCCTCAGCAGCTGCCTGCTGTCTGAGGGGTTCAAGGGAGGAACAGTCTAACTGTGCCTGTCTCAAATCTGCCTTGGAAGGCCCCCCTGTCCCAAGAAACTCAACCTGTTCAGGTTCAAGCTCTTCTAGGACAGTTCCTTCTGGGGTCTTGGGGTCAGCATCCTGGGAGAGCTGATCCTCAACCTGAGGCAGGGGGGAAGGCTCAGCCTTACCCCTACTGTTCTTACTCTTGGATAGTGTCTGGTCCATTCTTCCAGGATCCAGCACTTGTTCAGCTGGGCATTTCTTGGCCTGTGACCTGGTCACAGCAAGGACATGTGAGGCGAGACCTAGCATTTCTACATGAGTCCTGTACTCCACATCTGACCACAGTGAGGATTCCAAATCATTGCCCAAAAGACAATCTACTGGGAGGTCTGAACTAACTACAACCCTTTTGAGGGCAGTTACCCCTCCCCAGGAGAAATTAACAACTGCCATACTGTGATTGGTAGTGACATTGCTAGCATTGGTCACTAGGTAATCTGAACCTAGCATGATCTGGTCAGGGTCCACAAATGTTGGTGTCACCATGGTGACACTGGCACGTGTGTCCCTGTAGGCCTGAGCCATTTTTCCATTGATTAAAGGCGTTTGTCTGTATTTGCCCAGAGTACTAGGACTTACAGTAGGGGTCATATCCATGTCCCCAGTACAAACAAGAACTGCCTGAGTAGGTATCCTGACTAAGTCAGAATCCACCTCAGTTCCCAGGGTTAACCCAACTATAGCCTTGGGAGGTACACTACCACTACTAGCTGTACTAGGGGGTGCAGGTGTCTTAGGGACAGTAGTGGTAGGAGTTTGGCATTTCTTGGTGCACTCACTAAACCAGTGAGTCTTACTTTTATAGTATTGGCACCATGGTTACTTAGGACCATCATTCTTCTTCTTTTGGGAATTTTGGGACCCACCCTCCTTAGGTTGTTGGGGCCCTGTTGAAGACTTCTTGTCATTTTGCTTATTCTCATTACCCTTCTGGTCTGCTTTCTTTTGGCCACCACCCTGGTTCTGGTTCTGCTGCTAGACCCTTGTCCTGACCCATCTGTCTGCCTTCTTTCCAAATTCTTGTGGAGAGGTCAGATCTGAGTCAATCAAGTGCTGATGCAACAACTGGTTCTGACAATTGTTTAAGATTTGCTCTCTCATAATTAGATTATACAATCCTGTGTAATCAGTAACTTTACTTCTCAGTAACCAGCCTTCCAAAGCCTTAGTGGCACAATCAACAAAGTCAGTCCAATCTTGAGCCTGAGTTTTCTGGGTGTCTCTGAACATTAACCTGTACTGTTCAGTGGTTAAACCAAACCCATCAATCAGTGCATTTTTAAAGACTTGGTAATCATTAGCATCCTCATCTCTAACAGTGAGGAGCTTATCTCTACCTTTACCTTCAAAGGAGAGCCACAATATAGCTGCCTACTGACTCTGGGGTACCTGCTGTACTTTGCAGGCTCTCTCCAAAGCAGTTATCCACTTGTGGATATCATCTCCTGTCTTATAGGAGGGCACTATTTTACTCAGGTTTCTAGTATCAAAACCCCTTTCTCTATCCCTAGGGATATTGCTGCCACCAGTGGGGACTACCCCACTCAACTGTTGCTCTCTAGCAAATGCAAGCTTCTCTTTGGCAAGGGCAAGTTCTTCCCTTTCGATCCTCAGATTAGCCTCCTTCATCTTTGCCTCATGCTCTCTCCTCTGAGGGGAAGTCATCCTCCTCTGAGCAGATGCATGAGAGGCACGAGAGTGCACAGATCTATTGGAGTCCCTAGAATGAGATCTATCTCTTCTAACCCCAAAGTTAGGCCTGCTTAGGGTCAGCACTGGGGGTCCCCCAGTTCCTTCCCTATGTAGGTCTAAGTTGGCCCTTGTGAGTCTGCTGACTATCACAGAACCTTTGTCTGCCTCATCCCCAGATGGTTCTTGTTCTTCCTCCTCCTCATCTACATTCTCTGTTTCAGGGAGATCTGTATCACCAAGAGTACCTTCTAAGGCAGGCATGCTCCTATCTGGATTAGAGGGGTCTGTGTTAGCAGCCCTTCTTGCATCATATGTCTCTAAGAGACCTAACAGAAAAGGAGTGGTAGGGTTGGAACCCTGTTTCAATTTCCTGGAGGTACACAATTGTCTCATCTCCAGGAAACTGAGAGCTGCATATCTGGAAAGGACCTGTGGAGGGTCACTAACCACTAGGGGAGTCTCTGAAGTCTCTCCATGGGTAGACATGCTTTCTAGTGAGGTGTAAGTGATGCACCTACCTACACTATGGGTTTTCCTACTGATCCCTTGCTAAGAGTTGTAGTCAGGGTGTGCTAGGCCCTTTCTACTACAACAGCTGGTTCAGTAGAACTCAGAGTATTTCTAAGCTTGTTATATGTACCTATAGTACCTTATGTGATCTTTCAAATGATATTTCAAGATTATACGTGGTAAAAACAACAGCAAGCTCAAATCCCAACCGCTGCACACCAATGTGAGAAGTTGTCCTGATATATGATGCTCACTAGTTCTAGTGATCACCTTGTATCAGTCCAAACAACCCTTATGGTAATTGGTTGTAAGTCAACCTTATAGACCAGCTATCCTAATGGTAGCATGGGCAAAGCAGTCTTAGGCTAAACTCTTTTGGCATGTGAAGCCAGCTGTTTTACCACAATATAACCCCTTGAATACCAGATGAAAGGACACCACACAGGTTGTTATGAAAATAAACAGTATATTTATTAATAACAACACCTCTAAACTCTTTATGAGGTCAGAGGGCAAAGCACATGACAATCTCTTAAGAAAAATACGATAAATTGCACAAAATTTCAATGGTGCCCTAGGGGCACGACAAACCATATACTAAGTAAGTGGAATGTGAAAGTCGATAAAAGGAATGGAGCTGTCCAGAGGCTGTAGGATCGTTGGGACCACGCTACACTAACTCTAGGTAAGTAATAGGAGGCCCAGGGAACGCGTGTGCAGAGTGTGAACCCACACGCGAGATGCGTAATAACGTCTATGGACAGGACAGTTCGAGTAAAAGGTGAGTACAGACAATCCTGACTTGTTAGGACTAAAACGACTGTGGAACTGGACACTAGGACAGTTAAACTACCCTTGAGCACCAAAATGCTCTTGTTACCTCACCCACGGGCTGCGGGTGCATAGGTGTCAAAGTGTGTCGGGTTCTCGCGTTGAAGTCTATGGAGCCTGGAAGAAAAGATGCTGCAGGCGACCAGGAGGAAGATGTCCGGTGCGATCCAAGGGTGGATCGGTGAAGAAGAGGACCTGAAAGCAGTGGGGACAGTGTTCAAAGTCACTAGCCAGTGACCGGTGTGGAACCAGGAAGGAACCAGCTGTCGTCGTCGCGATCAGGTGAAGAGTGGACGCTTGACTCTGCAGCCACGTGGACCAGGAGGTGTCTTCGACGACCAGGATGGAGGCACGAGCTGTCCCACGCAGGCTCTCGCTGTCGGCGGTGTCGGATCTGGGATTGGAGTCAACAGGCCTTGGCAAAGGCAACCCACGCGGTGAGTGGAAAAGGCGTCTGGAGCAACCAGACCAGCAGTGAAGATTTCAAGGTTCGTCGTCTAGGAGGCCACTAGCCAGCCGGCAAGTGAACAGACAACGCGTCGAGCAGCAAACAAGCAGAAGGGCCCCATGCAGATCTCGTGGAAGCTGGAGGGCTGATCTTCGGTGCAGGAGCTGCTCGGGGCTGGGGCTTCTCAATCCCCAAAGCACTTGGTCGAGTTTACCTCGGGAGTCGTGCTGGAAGCGAAGTGCAGTTTCTTTCAAGATGGCCGGTCCCACGTGTCTCGTCGCACCCACGGGTCTCAGCTTTGCTGCAGGTGTGAGTTGAGGTCGGAGAGGTCTGGGAATCCGGGTCTCGTCGGGCTCTGAAGGCTGGATCCTTGAGGGAAGACGGCAAAGTGAAGCCGCTGGACGCTTGATGGTGCCTGCAGTTGCAGGGTGGACACTCCTTGCCCACAAGGGAGATTCTTCAGTCTTCTGTGGAGCAGAACGTCGAAGTCCAGAGTTTCTTCTTGTAAAGTTGTTCAGATTAATCTAATTTGGAATTTTGACCAGCTCCTACCTTTATGCTTCTAAAGGGGGCTGCACTACTGACTAGGTCCCTCCCCTGGGTGGGACCAGGAAGGGGGGTGGCTACACCCCCTATCCTTTGTCCGGTTTCCCACCAGAGCTGGGGCAGGGATGCCCCAGCAACTAGTTTGAACCGGTGTATGCCCAGGACACCTTGTGTGCACCAGGCATGTCTCATTCCTTTCAGGCCTCCCTACCTCAATACACAAAATCCTGTCTGGGATGGTGCTAGCACCTCCCAAGGCAGGAAACCCTTTGTCCAGGCCTCCCTCGCTGTGAGGACTCCCAGCAGCAGGAGGTCAGACTTGTGTCTGTGGTGGGAGCATCCATTTTGTGATGCCAAGGCTCGAGTTAACTTTAACCGGGGTTCACAGTTACATACATGTCGTGCCCCTCTAGAAGGGTGGAATGCTACCCCCGTCGCCAGAATTGGCGAGGGGGTAGTATTCCAATTCGTATGACACCTTACTCGACATGTTTTGATAATGTTATACCAGAGTTAGCATTTAACCGCGAGGTTGATAATGCACTTAAGAGTATATGGTATAGCGTTATCATGGAACAGCTATTAGGACTTGGTTCCGCAAGCTGCAGACGGGCTCAGCTCATGCCAGAGCACCATCTCACATAATTCCAAGCACTCTGCCTTCAGGATTGATAAGGCCTGCCATAGGAGTGACTGATAGGAATATATGTGTCCATTTTTGGGTTAGATATAGGTATACTATATCTATAGCAAAGGGTGATTACACCACCTTGCCCCAGCTGTCGTGCATCCAGTTGTGTCAGTTTTAGATGGCCAGCCATGGGTGGCATAATACATGCTTCAGCCCCTGGTAGGCCCTGGGTACACCTATGCCCTGGATACCTAAGGTACACTGTACATCGACTGATAAGGTGACCCAGTACCAATTGGTAAATGCACCTAAAGTACATGGTTGTCAATTTAGAGAGAGAACAGCTAGGCTGTGGGTCTGATTAGCAGGCCCACAGCCAGGGAAAGTCGTAAACCAGTGAAGCAAAAAGCAAAAATCTGGGGTGACCATAGGATTGCAGACCCCACTCTCCTACAACGACCTCCAAGGATGATGGGCTGGGTGGCCTGCCGGGCTCTGAACCTACGACCATGAGGTCCTACGCCCACCCCTACCTACGGTGCCTTGGTCTGTGGCCACTGACCACTTCTCTGCCTATAATACCGGGAACTTATGCTTTGTACCCCTGAAGCGGTGAGAGACCACGCTTGCAGCGCTCGTAACTACTGATTAAGAATTCTCTGCACTGGACAGAGATGGAAGTGCAGGTCGGTATTGCCTGATGGGCTGATATGAGTGCCATCCTGGGCCGTGCGGGAGGGGCCCTCTAATGCAGTGGGACCTGTGATGCAATCTTCTGGTGTAGCTCGAATTTTTCCCAATGGCTCCAGCAGTCAACATAATAATGAAAAGAACTTCCACTTGATCTGTACCCTTTACTCTATTGTCATTTTGAGTGGTCCTATATAACAAATGTAACCAATTGTGTGCCTGTGTGAAAGCGGCTGCGATGCATTGTTCCTGCCTTGGCTGCTCAAAACACTTACGCGCGGTAAAATGTGCTGACATCAACACAGAGGGACTCTGTCGTTAATTAGACTTGCCAGCCAGACGCAGGGATATGATAGGGTTTAGTGTTCCTAATGTGCATAAATCCAGCTGCACAATGCACAATGTACTCCACTGAGAGCACCCCCACGCGGCATCCCACGGGCTAGACATGGCGGAGGCTGATAGGACCTAGTACCTACTGAACACAAAAATGCAAGAAAAACGGCAATACCCACCATCGCCAATCGGGCTTCTTGTGCCGCCCACTCCGGTTGCCTAGCCGAGGCTACCCGATCATTTTACTCCCGACACCACCTGTCAACCCAAAAACATTTTCAAGTAGGGGGATCGAACCTGCAGCTTTGGGATTACTAACAACAAACTCTAACCCACTGAGATAACCATCCGCCATCGGATTGAAAACAAACTTCGGTGTTGGGGTCACATACTGTAACCACTATGCCACTGCAGGGATTCTTCACCCTGTTGCACTGCCGACCACCTCTGAGCCGCCCGCTCCTTCAACATAACCCTAGGTGCTGTCGGAGAGAGCTCCGTTTGGACAGGCTCGCCAGTTTCACCGATCCCACAACCAGGAGTGAGATACCCCTTAACTAAACCCGCAAGTGATGTAGCCTACTGCCATGCACTGGCAAATCCATGTCCCTGTAAGACAGTGGTCTTCAAACTTTTTAAAGCCCCCCCTGTGGGTGAAAAAAATGATCGGGGACTCCCTCATAATTTTTCAAAAATATTTTTATAAAATTGGCAATATTTAAATATGTCTATACATATTTAAACATTGCAGTTACGTTCTCTTAACGTTTTAAAAATGCAATCAAATCCATGATTGCCAAAAATACTATTCTGGCCAAGCAGGCCTTACTTGTAACGTATTATACATGTACAGTGTCTGCATTGTGACTATTAGAAGTGGGGGTGAGGGGTTTGAAGAATATTTGGAGTCCCTTCCCTTTTGACACCTTCTCCCAGCTAGAATATAAAGGACAAACCATGTTAGTGATGGGCCATTACAGAGCAGCTTTGTGACGCTCTTTGTCAGCTTAAAACAAAGCACTGTTATCAGCTAAATGCTTCTTTTGGGCAGAGCCTGCCCCCCCCCCCTGGGATCAGTTGGGGCCCCCCTAGGGGGGCCCGCCCCCCAGTTTGAAGACCACTGCTGGAAGAGGACACCTACACAGCCCATGTGCCTCAGAGTACAGGGTTTGGAGAGGCCCCCAGCATTAAAACCATGTGTAATGAGCCGGGAGATATCAGGTCAAGCTAACCCCAATCCTACGAAGTAAGACCCAACCCACAGCTGTGCCTAATTAACAACCATCCCACAACAAACGGACACGACGGAAAGACAGCAGTAACCTCGCACTCCATACCTACGCTCGCAGTTTAACAACACAAGTAAACAAGCATTTGCAATGCAATAGTACTCGCATTAGGAAATTTTGAACTATTGGTATTGTAAATGACAATTTTTTTATTTCTGTGTTGGTTTGAAAATAGCTAAATTAATAGCTTTGTCATTTTCAATACCAATAGTTATAACTTTCGCAAATGTGACACCTATAGCATTTGTAATGCAATATGTGTTGTGTTTATGTGACTTAGATGTATTGCTATTACAAATAACAATGACTTTTAATTTTTTTAAATAATTAATACTTAAATACAAGTTATTGTAATTTATAATAGCAATAGCTTAAACTTTTGTAAATAACTTTTGTGGAGATTGTGTTAAGTGTATTTTATTGTGACGAAAATCCAAGAACAGAAGTGAGATATTAACATCTTTTTGTGACATTTGTAATAAAGTTTGAGACATTGAGAGAACATATTTGAACCAGTTGTTGTTGAATGGTTGCACAGATTGATGCTGTGGTGCCCCTGAGTGGTGGTGCTGAGTGAGTGTGATAGATAGATAGAGTGAGGGCGATAGATAAATAGAGTGAGGGCGATAGATAGATAGAGTGAGTGTGATAGATAGATAGAGTGAGTGCGATAGATAGATAGAGTGAGGGCGATATATAGATAGATGGATAGATAGATAGATAGATAGATAGATAGATAGATAGATAGATAGATAGATAGATAGATAGATGGATAGATAGATAGATAGATAGATGGATAGATGGATAGATAGATAGAAAGTGCCTATAAATAAGCCCATCAAAAACATAAACACCTAATAAACAAAAATGCCTGATTATTGAAAAGGAATAGACCAAGATATTAGATTTGTGCAAATACAATAAACAGAAGCAAGAAGTGAAGGGGCAGGAGAGAGTGAGACGGAAATAGAGGAAGAGTGGAGAGGCCAAGACAGGGAAGGGGCAGGAGAGAGTGAGACAGAAATAGAGGAAGAGTGGAGAGGCCAAGACAGTGAAGGGGCAGGAGAGAGTGAGACAGAAATAGAGGAAGAGTGGAGAGGCCAAGACAGTGCAGGGGCAGGAGAGAGTGAGGCGGAAACGGAGGAAGAGTGGAGAAGCCAAGACAGTGAAAGGGGTAGGAGAGAGTGAGGCGGAAACTGAGGAAGAGTGGAGAGGCCAAGACAGTGAAGAGGCAGGAGAGAGTGAAACAGAAATAGAGGAAGAGTGGAGAGGCCAAGACAGTGAAGGGGCAGGAGAGTGAGAGACAGAAACAGAGGAAGAGTGGAGAGGCCA
Source organism: Lissotriton helveticus (assembly GCF_964261635.1). NCBI lineage: Eukaryota > Metazoa > Chordata > Amphibia > Caudata > Salamandridae > Lissotriton > Lissotriton helveticus. Next base: position 1,415,308,384 of record NC_136059.1, on the reverse strand, counting down.
ATACAGGGAAGGGGCAGGAGAGAGTGAGACAGAAATAGAGGAAGAGTGGGGAGGCCAAGACAGTGAAGGGGAAGGAGAGAGTGAGACAGAAATAGAGGAAGAGTGGAGAGGCCAAGACAGTGAAGGGGCAGGAGAGAGTGAGACGGAAACAGAGGAAGAGTGGAGAGGCCAAGACAGGGAAGGGGCAGGAGAGAGTGAGACAGAAATAGAGGAAGAGTGGAGAGGTCAAGACAGTGAAGGGGCAGGAGAGAGTGAGACGGAAACAGAGGAAGAGTGGAGAGGCCAAGACAGGGAAGGGGCAGTAGAGAGTGAGACAGAAATAGAGGAAGAGTGGAGAGGCCAAGACAGTGAAGGCGCAGGAGAGAGTGAGACGGAAACAGAGGAAGAGTGGAGAGGCCAAGACAGGGAAGGGGCAGGAGACAGTGAGACAGAAATAGAGGAAGAGTGGAGAGGCCAAGACAGTGAAGGGGCAGGAGAGGGTGAGGCGGAAACTGAGGAAGAGTGGAGAGGCCAAGACAGTGAAGGGGCAGGAGACAGTGAGACAGAAATAGAGGAAGAGTGGAGAAGCCAAGACAGTGAAGGGGCAGGAGAGGGTGAGGCGGAAACTGAGGAAGAGTGGAGAGGCCAAGACAGTGAAGGGTCAGGAGAGAGTGAGGCGGAAACTGAGGAAGAGTGGAGAGGCCAAGACAGTGAAGGGGCAGGAGAGAGTGAGACGGAAACAGAGGAAGAGTGGAGAGGCCAAGACAGGGAAGGGGCAGGAGTGAGTGAGACTGAAATAGAGGAAGAGTGGAGAGGCCAAGACAGTGAAGGGGCAGGAGAGAGTGAGACAGAAATAGAGGAAGAGTGGAGAGGCCAAGACAGGGAAGGGGCAGGAGAGAGTGAGACAGAAATAGAGGAAGAGTGGAGAGGCCAAGACAGTGGAGGGGCAGGAGAGAGTGAGACGGAAACTGAGGAAGAGTGGAGAGGCCAAAACAGTGAAGGGGCAGGAGAGAGTGAGACAGAAATAGAGGAAGAGTGGAGATGCCAAGACAGTGAAGGGGCAGGAGAGAGTGAGACAGAAATAGAGGAAGAGTGGAGATGCCAAGACAGTGAAGGGGTAGGAGAGAGTGAGACAGAAACGAAAGGCATGTGGCGAATTGCGAACAAATGTGGACATTAACAATGCAAAGATACAACAAAGCAAGGCGAAGTTGTGGTGTGGATGGACCTACACTGCAAGCAGCTCTGCCACACCCAGGAATACCCTCGCCCAAAGAACAAACTGCAGGAAGACGCTGCCTCAGCCATGTCTGGAGGATGTAAGAAGGGGTCGACAGAAGGCCATTCCTGGCCAGGCAGCCATTGTTCTAGTGTTGTCCCCTTTACATGGTCAGTAGGAGCAAGTGGGAGGAGGGAGTGGGAGAGGGGTGTGAGATAGATCAAAGCCTTTACTGTTGTCAGTGGCCGCAGGCTGCCAGTGGGAGGGAAGGAGCATATGGCGAGTGGCGGGGGAGTCTGGTGCGAGGTGTGGGGGCGGGGGAGGGGGAGCAGGCATATGGGGTGTGAGTGAGGCCAAGCGCGCGCCTGGGGAAGCTTTTACGCTCCAGTGCACAACATGCATTGTAGGAAATCCGCTTGTTCAAGAGAGTTTGGTCACATGTAATAGGTTTCGAGCAATAAATTGCTCGACCTAAAAACCAATGACCTGAGCGGGGGCGTAGAGATAGTTACGTTGACAGCCTTTATTTTTGCAGTTTTATACAGTGCTTTACATGACCGCCTGTTGCATTACAGACAGAAATAATCAGTTTTAGGTATGGAGAGATTACAAGAAGTCCAAGCCTCCCACCAGACTTGAACCCGGTTCTCCAGCTCCCCAGCATTACAGTCTGCCACCCTAGCCATTAGACTAAACAAACAAGCAGTAGCAGAGCAGAAGTTTACATTCCTCAAATCAGCTGTATATATATTCCAGTTAGATAGTGAACTCAATATAATCCCAATGAACTAGGCTCTGGGTGAAATTCATGCTCCACTGACACAGCTCGTAAAACCCCAACTCAATCTCACAGAAATGGGCCCTGGGTGACCTGCATGAGCTAAGCATGGTGCAGACCAGGCCAAATAGAAATTCGCTCCACCCGCCAGCAGTCCTGCCATACCTATGGGACCATCCATCCCAAAAGCAAAGTTTTCCCTACGCAGAAGACCCTCAGTCCCTCTGCCCCAAATGACAAGAAAACAGGAAGGTGGAGGGTGCAGGCTTCCACAAAGCATGCATACAATTATTCCCAACACCATGAACCATCACGGGGCGCAGGGCAGGAGCTTAGCGCACCTGAGCCCAGCAACACTACGCTCATTTTACCTTTGGAAAATTGGAGCAAACCAATAATTTAAAAGCGTAGAGAACACACAAAGCCTCCCCGGGGACAAAGCATGCATCCAACCACTTCCGGAACTGTGAAGCATGTAACATTCAACGGCAAGGATACTGCTCTAGAGAGACCTGCTCTTAAGTGCCAGCCTCCCGTTTTCAGCTAACACCAAGCTTCGCTACCATCGGCTGCTGTATCCCACCTGTTGCCCGTGAGCTCAGCAACAGGTAGATCACCCTAACATATAGCAGTACAAGCTGGGAAATCAGTGCTAGGCGGGCAGTGTCCGAGCTGCCTGGGGTTTTGCCTCACGCACCCATCAAGCCTTTTGGACTCCCTCAACACCACTGTAGAAAACCCTTGGCAGCAGCACCCCATAGTGCACCAAGCTCCTTCAAGCTGTACAGTCAGGCGGTGTACCACGAAGATTGATACTGTCCCTATTGACTGCTCAGTTTAAAGTGGCAACCAGGGCAGTACTGGGATGTCTACAGCCGATTCTACTACCCGGGCGCCGCTCTGTGATCCCCCTACAACGCAGGGCTGGGCGTGCCCCAAAGCCAGACCAGTAGGCTTCCCAATTCACCCCGCGATGTAATATGATGTAAAAGAACGTACCAGGCCTCAGTGCACTTAATGCAGCAAGGCTTTAAGAGAGTGGCATACCAGAAGCATCCTAGGTAAAGGTGGGTTACACCCAGGGGTCTAAACATTCCCCAAACCGCACCAGATCGACCAGGGCAGATAACAACCTTGTGCCTGTAATGGTGTGAGTGAATACCCCAGGGCTCGCCACATGACCCGCAAAAATGTGACCCACCAGTCCCTCGCAGTCATGATGCCCAGAACGGCTCTACGGAAGTTATAGGAGAACTCCCTATCTCATGCACCACTCGGCAATGGCCCCTCCTGGCCCGCACTCATTGCAAACAAAACTGAAGCTGAACCCAATGATGACAATACCGGCAGGACTGGACAGCGGGGTACAGAGACGGCGTGGCTGGTGTAATGACCTAGAGTCAAAGTCAGCACTCTAGTGTTCAGCATGTAACCACACTGAACACCCACCCACCACAGATGTCACTGGTCAGGTGACACAGCTATAATAAAAGTGGCTGAGCGCACGTGCTCTGGGCCAGTTGCACCCTGTACCCTACTGTGTCTGCGTCAACGTCATTTCTAGCATGAGGGCCTAGGGCCCGACCCAACACTGGCGACGAGGCTAAGCTGTGCCCACGCGTGCCACAGCTAAAAGACAACTTGATGAAAAGGGGAAGAGAGCTGCCTGCAGCGAGGGCACCCCCCCCCCCTGCTAATGGTGCCAGCCGCCGAGAGGCCCGCGGGGTGTGTGACGAGCCCTGAGCCTGGAAGATACACAGAGAGTGACCGGGAGCCCACCCCGCACCTCTCGTGCCTGCCGTGATCCGCCCTGCTGTGGCGGTGCCCTGAGGGAGAAGAGCGGACCGACCGGAGCCCACCCGTATCGGCCGCGACTGAGCCCCCACCAATGGTGAAGCCTTTGCGGAGCCCACCCGTTTGACAAGAGTGGCCCGTTGGCCGAAGGTGAGCCCATGCCACTGACCGATAACGCAAGCGGAGCCCACCCGCAACGGTCACCACGGCGATAATGGCGGCCGCCACCTAGCGCCGCCGAGAAAGCGTGTAAAGCGGAGCCCACCCTCTATATACACTAACTTTGCCCCCCAACAGAGTGAGCGGCGCCGGCTACTGCCCCCCTAGTGAAGCAAGACCAGCGGAGCCCACCCGTGGCCTGCCTGCAGCGACCCCTGCCCCGCCGCACAGCGTGTGACTGAGGCTGTTGCGGCGGCGGGGTGAATGAGCCCGCAGTGGGTGGAGAGCTGCTGGGCACTGACCGATAAAGAAAGTGGAGCCCACCCGCGTCATCATGAGGCCCCCCCACCCTCACAGACACATGAACGGCCGGCACACGCGCGTGTGCCCGGCTCTGTCCAGAAAGTCTGGTGGCAGGCGTGATGTGGAGCAGGCGCCAGGAGTGTGGGGCGCGAGTCGACAAGTTACAGAAGCATGATGTCGTTGCCAGGGGCCGCACTAGAAGGTTGCACGGAATTCGTGCAACCCCAGCAGAAGGGATACAGGCACCCGAAAAGGGACAGAAAAGTGAGGCCGGCGGCGTGGGCGAGCCTCTCTCGCTCTCAGAACGCTGCAGGCAGTGAAAATAGTGATAGCAGTGCGGCGCCCCAGCTATATGTGTGCACAAGCCAGAGACTAAGGCAATGTGTCAACAAGTTGATTGCCTTCCTTCCCTCTACTCCAACGATGCTCGTGCACTGGGAAAAGAGGCAACCATAGAATCGAGGGAGATTCCAGAGAGCGAGGCGAGAATGGAATACAAACTACCATAGATAACCTAACCCTGCCAGCTAGTGGCCATCTCGCGCAACTGCACCCCTAAAGTAAAGGAAGCTGCCACCGAACTGATACACGGGAAACAAGAGACTAAGGAGCTCAGGGGAAATCAGGCAGAGGCAGTCCCTGGCTGCTGTGACCTACAGCAAGAAAACCAAGGCACCTCTACAGAAGCACAGCAGCGCAAGACAGACTGCCAAGCAGGAAAGACTGCCAAGCATAAAAGTGGACACACAGCAGCACAGAGTTGAATGGCAGCTGCGTACAGCTGAAGAACCAAGAGCACCTGCCAATTGAAAGAAAGGACCTACTTAGCAGGCACACAAGGAGAAACTGACCAAGCGCAAGAACACTGCCACACCAGAACGCCACCAAGCCATCACACAGCCTGAGAAGATAAAAGGCGACGGCGCAGGAACACTCAAGAAGCGCAAATAACACCCCTGGAACAGGAGTGCAAGAACTCCTCAGAAGAAACTCAAATGCACGCAGCATGTGCGCCCAGAGAAGTTCACAAGGATTGCAACTAGCAATGCACAGAAGAAGAAAGACCAGAAGAAGGTCAACGGAGTGGTGACGCAACCCTCCAAGAAGCAGCCCTCCAGAAGCACCTACGCCACGCCGCAAGAGAGTGCAGTGTTGCCTGGTGGCCACAGGCCATCACTGCAGCAGTATGGCGAAGACAGGAGCACCACCACACGAACCGACGGTGGTTCTGAAACCCGGCACTAGGAAGTGCGAAAGCGCATGACAAATGCGCAGCAGTGCAAACAGCACTAGCCCAAAGCAACAAGTCACAGGAACAACCGAAGAGAGCACCCAGTTGCGCACCAAAGCAATCTAACTGCGATGGAAAGGAAAATGGTTGCGCAGACAACCTGAAGCATGAAGACTCACCACAAGAGGAACCTGACCACTCAGCCTGGTCACAAAGCATGAAGCCGACCACCCAGATGGTCGCACCAAGAAGCTGACCAGCCGGATAGTCGCACCAAGAAGCTGACCAGCCAGATGGTCGCACCAAGAAGCCACCCTGCCAGAGATCAGCAGAAGGGACCAGCACGAGGTCCAAGAAGTTCCGCCAAGGCGCGGTCCGCGAACATGGACCAACGAACTTTAACACCACAAATTAACGGAGGCGACTGAAAGAAGACGTGAAGGTCGCGATGCTAACCCTGGGAGTTGAGTGACAAGAAGACAGTGTCCTAGGACTAGGACAAGACCTGGAAGACTCGTGCGAGCGCTGCACGGGGAAGCCTGGCCAGAAAAGATGAAAGAAGATCGGGCCAGGTTACGTCGCGAGAAGAAGGAGAGTGGCCACCGCCACTGAGAAAAGAAGGAAGAAGAAATCAGAGTGGCACGCTACCACTGCAAGAAGAAGGAAGAAAGATCAGAGTGGCACACCGCCACTGAGAAAAGAAGGAAGGAGAAATCAGAGTGGCACACCGCCACTGCAAGAAGAAGCTGCCACAGCAAGAAGAAGCCGCCACTGAGAAAAGAAGGAAGGTGACAGGCACTGGAACATCTGAGTGCTTTGGAGGACAAGGCCTGGCAAGAGCACCAGCAGCACAGATCAAAGATATCTACCTACGAGCCATCCATCCACATGGCGATCGCAGAAGAGAGCGCGCTAGACTGTTGGCGACATCCGCCTCCGGGGTTGAGCGGAAGATTGGATGGCGAGAGTGCTCAGGCATCCGGAAGCTGAGGAACTGACCACCTCACACCAGCCCATGGCAACCCAGGAAGCAGAGGCCTCAAGGGACTCTGGTGGCATCAAGTGGAGACAGATCCACAGCGGCGCGTCTGCAAGACCCACGGGGATTAAAGCCTCAAGAGCAAGGAAAAGAGTCGACAACTCAACCTTCAGGTGGAACTAGGACACACCGGTGAGGCTCATGGAGCACCCCGCTCACGGCCCGAAGGCTATGGTGGAGCAACACGACCGAAAACACCAGTCCAGTGGAAACCTGGCAAAGAGGTCCTCCCGGCCATCTTGTGAGAGAAGAACACCGGCGAGAGGGGAATCCTAGTGAGAAGGATGTTTGCACCTACTCTCTTCACCTGCCAAGAGACACATTGAATCCTGCCCGGAAACATCACGAAACCAGAATGGAAAAAAGAAACCAGAAGACAAACAACACCCATATCATCCATCTCTCTCTCCAACTATTCTTCGTCACCAATTGAGCGAAGCAAAGGCAGGGCTGAGACCAACGTCCAGACGGCGCAGACAAAGACGGAACCCGCCGCCGCTCCGATTCTATGGCCTGCTATTTTTGTTTGTTTTATTCCTGCAACAGTTCTCTCATGTAACGTAACTGGTTCTATTGTACAGTGCTCTGACACCTTCGGGTAAAGTCTGCGCTTTATAAAAATTAATTAAATAAAATAAAAAAAAAATATATATATATACCCTCCCCTACCATGGCGCCCCGGAAGTGACGCACACAGCGCGCCACCGCGAGAGGACTCCTAACTGGAGTCCAACCACTAGTGAGGGGCGTGTTAGTGCCTAAATGGCACTAAAGGGCTGCCCTTCTAGGGTGGCCCCCTGTGGGTGCCGCGGGCAGCCGCATAGCCAGTGTATGGCGCTGGCACGTACACTGCAGTCAGGCCGACCCGATAGTGACACTGCTGCAGCCCTTGCACAGGCCTTCTTAGCTCTCCCTCATGGCACCCCGCACGCTGCTCTCCCTTTACTGTGGTAGGCGTGGAAGCATTGCGGGGTGCGCACATGTTTAGAGTGCGTGGCCCTGACAAGGGCTTTGGGATTGATCAGGCACTTTGTTTGGGTCTCAGTTGTCTCTGCGTGCTCCATCACCTATCCACGCTCTCCCCAGTTACGGCTTTTGCTAACCGGCATCTCCTAGTGTTATTGCTACCCCCTACTGAGCCATAGGCCCTGCTATTGGACTTTACCTCTGTTGCAGCATCTTTCCTTCCTGTATTGACAGCCCTTGCAGCCACTACCCTAACGCTACAGGGAGGAAGAAACCTACATAGAACCTCTTATCCATTGTCCACTTATGTTTGTGCACTCAAAAGAGTGGCACTGTCAACCTTCACAGGGGCCCCATATACATCATTTGTTCATCTACACATGGGCTAAGCTCCTCCTTAAGGACTTTGACTGGGCGTTGGAGTTGGAGGTCGCACAATACTTTCTCCCTCTTCCACCACTAATGCTGTGGCTGCCAGCTTGAAAGTTGTGCTGTGCATTGCAAATGAGAAAGGTAAAATGAGGTATTTAAAAGTGATTGGAGCAATGTTTAGAGGAGACATGCAGGTTCATATTAGAATGGGAAGGAGGCACCCCGGGAGGAGATGCCAGCTCACTATATGACGACAAACGTAGGGCTTCATACTATCATTTGGCTTAAGGATTGGCATAAGATCACGGAGAAAGAGGGTGTATTGACTTTGCCATAATAATTGATCATTTAAGGGGAATACAGCTTGGGCTGCAGCTAATACCTAGACCCACTTGATTTGAAGTGCTTGATGCCTGGATACGTGCAGCATGTTGAGACGAAGACACAGAAGACAGGAGTAGTTTCAATTGACTTCAGTTTATTCTTGAACTCTTGTACAGCGTTGAGTAGAACGTAGCGGCGTGTCAGACACTGAGACACAGAACCACCTGGAGACAGACTCGCTAGTCTCGTTGCAATAGCGCACCTGTTTTTTAAACCAGTCTCGTATTGTTTTTAAATTGCCCTCTTACCTTGTTTTAAATTGTTGCCCTCTTATTTGTACCTGGCTCTTTCCTTTGTGCCCCCCCGGTCCGCCACGGCTTGTGCCGTTTATGCAGAGGGGTAAGCACCATTTTGCTCTTTTAGGCTGCCACCTCCCACCACAGCTGACAAAGGCAGGTCAGTGCTCCACCCCTCGCTGCAGTGGTCCCGCCAACCTCGCATTCAAAAAGAGGTGCGCCGAAGGCACGCTAAAGGCAAGCACGTCTGCGTCCGTCCCCGTCAGACCGACGCCAGACGCCAGACACTCTGCCCTTCTGGCCTCTTACCCCCCTCCCTGCTATACTCAACATGGCAACCATTAAATATACAAGCCGTGAGCTACATCATCTGAACAGAGCACCTCTGGGTGCCCAGCTGAGTCTTCTGACAACATTGAGTCAGATCAAAAACTCCAAACCCGAATCGCACCCTCCCTTCAGACACCCCACCATTAGTAAAAATCTCAATACAGAGAACACCATTCTAAAGTCTAGCAATATACACAGGCCACACAACCTGACCTGTCTCTATTGCAACGCACGCTCCTTACCCAAACATGCTCTGGACATTTGGGCCTTAGACTCAGAAAAACCCGACCTCCTCATTATTACCGAGACTTGGTTGCAAGAGTCTTCTCTGCCTGACATAGCTACTGCCCTTCCACCCGACTATTGTCTAATCAAACAGGACAGGAAGGATAGAAGAGGTGGAGGACTAGTAATTGCTTTCAACAGCAAATTGAAGGTTCACATCATGGAATCCCACCAGTCAGACTGGGGAGAACTTTGTGTTTTCACCATTGAGCTCTCCAATAAAGATCCACGGAGAGGAGCTCTCCTCTACCGCCCCCGGGCTCCAAAACTCACTTTATTAATACATTGTTTAAAATCATCGCCCCTCACATTCTAGCCTCCAATAACTTCTTTTTGTTAGGTGATTTTAACTACAACACAGAGCTTGTGGCAGATCCTCACACCATAGATCTCATCACCAGCCTAAGCACGCTTGGATTAAACCAAATAGTCATTGGCCCCACACACTCTGCCGGCCACCTGCTAGACCTATTATTCTCGAATACACCTAACATCTTCTTTGTCCAACAATTCCCAGTCTTATGGTCAGACCACCATGTGATAAAATTTCAGGTCCAAGGGACACCGAGACACTCTCCCCCATCACGTGAACTCAAACTATGCCGACCGTGGAGAAGTATTCAAATAGAGCCTGAAGTACCAAAAATTATATACCATAGAGCTAAACTTACCAATAGCCCATATACCTAAATTACCAATAATAAGTCAGTCGGCAATGGAGAAGGTTCAATTGTTTATTTTGCAAAAGCGCCCTATGTAGGGGAGCCTCCCTCTTGCCACAACCCTCGAAGGTACGCAGAGGAGACTGCTGGATTACATTCTGAACAAAGCATATATACTTTCAGCATACCTCATAGAAACCCTGTACATTGAAAGGTACAACTTCACATGAAGGCAACAGGAAAACCCATATAAGGCACAATTGATTGGACCGAAACTTAGCTCATGCTATTCCGGGGGTAGGTCAGTAAAGGTGCCTCCCTAACGTTCGGAGGCATGGGAGTACAAACACGGCGTCTACAAGAATGTGCTCATCCTACAAGAAAGACAGATGTGACCTTGGGTTCCTCTAATTAGAATCAATGGTCCTTTCATAGCTCAGACCATTCCTTTTGGCCCTCAATACAGTAGCAGGTCACGTGGTTTCCCAACTAACGAAAGAGACCCTAGGCCCGGGAAACGAAACCAAGATGAAGTCGGTTCTACCTGGGCCCGATGTCAGAATATACATGAATCGAGCATAGTTACAAGGGTTAGATATATGTGATCGAAACAGCGTGATAAATATATATTGGGTATACTAGGCCAACATAATACAATATCAATTTATATTTCTTCAGACCGCCCTTTAGGCATAATATAGCCAATATATACCATAAGTGGGTCCCTATTCCATAAACACACCCTCATCTATGTGCATGAGATCCGCGACCTCTTTCTGCACCATCTGCTTCTCAGTTCTCGCTTGTTTCGAATTAGTCAAGGATGAAGTCAGTTTGGCTGCACAATAAGAACAGCATGCTGGTCCGCAATGGAGACACAGACATCAAGCAAACACCACCCCAATCGCTCCGGCCAAGATCATAAAAATTTTCCAACCCCAGGTAGACAGTAAATCCCAAAACCACCCGGTTAAAGACCAAGTACCTGTGTCTACATGAACTTCAGCAGCTAAGCGATGTAGCTTCTGTATGGCCAAGTGTATAGTCGGAGCAGAATCAGGAATATATACACAGCAGGAGCTGCCGATCACGCGACATGATCCTCCTCGATCAGCTAGGATGACGTCGAGCACCATCCGATTTTGAAGCGAAACAAGTCTCGTAGCCTGAAGCTCTACTGTTAAATTAGTTAAAATACCAGTAGTAGTCTGAACTACGTTTTCTACTACCCTAGAGAGACATCTAACATCTCTACTGGTAAAAATAGGGCCCCATATAGGGAAAATTCCTTTGGCAAAATCCACAAACTGCTGTGCAGCAGTATCAGTCTGATCGGTGCCTTCTGTGTCAATACTTCTACTAATCCTACTGACCGGATAGGAACCTGATTGTCTCTTAGTCAACTGATGTGTCTTATGGTAGTCAGAGGGGGCTATATATACTGGAGGAAAAAGGAAAGACAGATAACACCGCCCTTCCCATCCTCGGGGCAGCCACGTATATGCATTGTCACCGCATACAAAATACACATTGGGTGGGGTTATCAAAGGTGGTGTACTATCAGTATGCAAGGTATAAGTATAATTACATCTACTATCTCCTACCTGAACATGACCCTTTCCTTGTATACAAAAGGAAGCAGTGCTATTTAAAATAGTAACGGGCATTGCCTTGTCATTAGTAACATTTCATTCTTGAAAATGCTGAAAGTATTGTGTTGAGTTAAAAGATTCAAAATCCAACATTTCTTCCTTTAACCAGGTCGCATTTTCCTAAGCCGTGTATACATTCATACAAGCATCTGGATCCAAATATCCCTCTCCTTCGTTTCCCTGAGCATCGAATCCCTGATGTTGTTCTATATATCTCAAAACAGCTTCATAATCCTTCTCAGTATATCTGTGCGGCTCAGCTACATAATGCAAATACATAAGAGATAGCAACTGGAACCAGGCCTCACAGCTTGCTAAATGGGATAACGGTAAAGAAATTAATAAACCATGGTGATGCATTACAGAGGGCAAAAGGCCACAGACCCAGCAATTTGTTTTGTTCGTAGTGCTATGGGCTTCATGCAACATTTCAATAAATACATTTTTAGCATATGTCTGTTGATGTCTCTCTTTGTGGGGAGGCAAGGTATGGAAGAAATGCTCCGGTGCGGGTGTTGTGGTACCTAATACTTGGTGCATAGGATATTGGAATTCCAAATATATAAACACAGTCATGAATATTATCATTATTACTGCAATGAATATTACAAAGGCTATCTTCACTCTGATAGCCCAACCAGAAAACATGGGTACAGCTCAAACATCGGTCGGGGAGCAAGGGGTCGTTCATCCTCAAGAGCAAATCGAGCAAAAGGGTACATCCTTACTAAAAGTCCAAACTAAACTCGGGATAAAAAAAGTGCAGGCCAACTGCCAGAGGGTTTCTTCTCCCTGTGTCCGTTAGAGCCTCACAGGCAGACTCCTATCGTTCATCAAACAAGAAAAGGCAACTCCACGTTGATCATTCACTGTTACAATTTAGGCCCTAAACATATCGGAGTCTTTCTTTCTGAACAGAGCAATATAACAGTTCCAAGCTCTCAACGGGTTCAGTCCAGTGTCTTGCTCAGTACCCCAGTGACAAACTATTCTTAATCCTGTAAATCAAATCTTTCCCTATCTCCTTGTATCAGAACTGGAGGTACCGCGTTGTTTTCGGGGCCTTAAATTGTATCGAAGATGGCCAGGTTGCTCCTGGTCTTGAAACAACACTACAGCAGGGACAGGCAGTGGAACACAGCTTTCAGAAGTTTCCAGACAATCAGCCTGCTCATAAGATTCAGAAACTGGGACTAATCTGTTTCCTTGCTGTGCCAACGCACCTTCCTCTTGCCCAGTTTCAAGGGCATCCGAAAAAGGCACAAAGCTCAATCTCCGCTCCCCCTCTTGTGTCAGAACTCCTTCTCGGTTCTGCTGATCAAATGGGAGCGGAAGTGGTAGCCTTTTGACGTGGGAAGCATGGATCCAGTGTTTATTCCCATCCACCTTAACCGCAGTTCGTGTTGCCAGTAAGATCTGACGAGGGCGGCTCCACTCGGGTGCCAGACTCGAAGTCCGTTGATAATTTCGAACGAGTACCCACTGTCCAGGTTCCAAACGATGTACAGGACCCTCCGGCAGCGGCTGCAATACTGCTGACACCTGTTGATGAATGGAACGCAAATCTTTAGTTAGGGCGTACAGATAATCTGTCATCATAGGGTAATCAAGATCTCGAAAAGACCTAGGCCTAGGAACACCCCATACATTAGCGGGTATTCCAAAAACCACTTCATATGGGGACAGCCCAGCCCGAGAGTGTGGTGTTACCCTCATCGACATTAGAGCAATGGGCAACGCATCAGGCCAGCTTAGTCCTGTACTTTCTTGGATTTTTCCCATTTTCAATTTCAGTATGCCATTGTATTTCTCAACCAAACCTGCGGACTGGGGGTGCCGCGCTGCATGAAACTTCTGTCTTATCTGTAACCCATTACAGACATGCTTGACAAGTTCTGCATTAAAATGTACCCCATTATCAGTCCATATAATTCGGGGCAAATCAAATCGGGGCAGAAACTCCTTAATTAAAGCTTTTGCAGTTGCCAGAGCAGTATTGTCTTTAGTGGGGTATGCTTCAACCCATTTACTGAAAGCACAGACCACTACCAATACATATTTAAGGTTGTTAATTCTTTCAAGCTGAATATAATCCATTTGTATAACTTCAAATGGTAGGGAAGAAGATGTAAAATTCCCACTGGGCACTGTCACCCTCCCACCTGGATTATGGTGTAAGCAGACCATACAATATTTGACTACCCGGGCAGCAGTTTTCAGAATTTCAGAGTTATTCCACACAGGGTCCAATAATGCACAAATGCCTTTTGCGCCAATATGTGCGGGGCCATGGGCCATTATAACTACTGCATACACCAATGCATTAGGCAAAAGCCATCGCTGTTTTTCAGTCAAATCAATCCAACAATTATTTTTGTCCAACCGTCCTGTTTCCTGCTCCCATTTTAATAATTCATCAGGGGTGGCTTCTTTTTGCAATTCTCTAACACTCTCAATGGTATTATCAAATACTGAGGTCTCTGCTACCCATCTAGCTGATGCACTGGGGAACATAGCAGTCATTCTAGTTTGCGCTGTCTCTTAAGCTACTTGATCAGCAAAAGCATTTCCTTCTCCAGTAGTAACAATGATTTTCTTCTGGGTACTACACTTAATAATGGCCACCTTCTGTGGCAGAGTTAATGCGTTCAACAGTCTTTCAATCAAAGGGCCATGTTGTATTCTTTGACCATGGGAAGTAAGAAATCCACTTTCCCTCCACAGCCGCCCAAAACTATGGGCCACACCTAAGGTGTACTGGCTGTCCGTAAAAATATTTACTTTTAAGCCTTCACTTAGTTCACATGCTCTTAATAACGCTATTAGTTCAGCTGCTTGAGCTGAGTTCTGGGAAACCCGAGCGGTCTCTACTACTGTTCTGAGCGTGGTTATAGAATAAGCAGCTGTTGTTGTCCCATCTGGTAACTTGAAACAAGAGCCATCCACATACAATTCCCCTTGGGGTTCAGATAAAGGGGTGTCAGTGAGGTCTACACGTCCCTTCGTTTCTTCTTCAGTCCGAAATATACAATCATGGACATCGTCCTTTTGGTTACTCGAAGGGAGGGGTAGTAACGTGGCTGGATTCAGAGTGGCACATCATTTAATTGTAATATGAGGTGCAAATAGAGTTAATTCATAACCAGTCAATCTCACACTTGTAAGGTGCTGAGTTTTTGTTCTATTCAACAATATATCCACAGCGTGCGGTACCATCACTGTGAGGTAAGTATTCAAAACAATCCCTTCCGACTGTCGGATGGCCACCGCCACAGCAGTAGTGGCCCTCAAACAGCTAGGCAGGGCTCTGGCAACATTATCCAATACTGCCGAAAAATATGCACAAGGTCTCTGTTTCTGGCCAAAACCTTGTGTTAATACTGAAAGTGAACAACCGTCCACCTCGTGCACGTAGAGTACAAAAGGCTTTCGGTAATCCGGAGTACCCAAGATATGTGCAGAACAAAGAGCAGATTTCAAAGAGTTAAAAGCATCCTGACATTCATCCGTCCAGGGCAAGGGTTCATGCACATTTTTGGTAGTCAAATGCAACAAGGGTTTGGCCTGAAGAGAAAAGTTAGGAATCCATTGTCGACAGTAAGAGGTTATACCAAGAAAGGCAAGAACATCACGTTGAGTACGAGGTACTGACATGTTAGTAATAACAGATATTCGTTCTGGAGTTAATCTCCTCCCCGCTTCCGACAGCAAATTACCAAGGTAGGTCACTTCCTGTCGACAATACTGAAATTTAAATAAAGATACTTTATTACCATTAGCAGCCAAATGCGACAGCAATTTAACAGTGGCCTCTTTACAACCTTCCGCTGTATCTGATGCCACAAGGATATCATCCACATATTGGACGAGGACATTACCGGGAGATAAGACCAATTCATCCAGTACTGCTTTAAGAGCTTGACCATAAATACTAGGACTCTCAGTATAGCCTTGAGGTGCGCGACAAAATCTGAAACTTTGGCCAGATAATGAGAATCTGAAGATATGACGGCTGTCAGGATGAATTGGAATGCTAAAGAAAGCGTTCTTCAAATCTATTGCTGAAAAGTACTGTGCCGTAGGGGGAATCATAGTCAGGACTGCAGTAATATCCCGGACCACGGGATATTGGGGAACCACTATTTTATTAACCTCTCTGAGGTCAATTAAAAAACGATAGGTATTTTTATAATCAGGGTCACCATCTAATGGTGCCTTCTATAATATCGGCAAAATGGGGCTATTACAATTATTAGCGGCTGTTTCTTCAACTACTCCTTTTGCAATCAAATCACGAATGACATATAATAGGGCCTGTTCACCTTCTGGTGAAATCCGATATTGGGGAATGCGTGGCAAATGGGCATTTGGTTTCAACTTAATAGACACCGGGGGCATTTTTAACAAACCTACATCTGTGTCCCCTGTGGCCCACAGAGACTGGAGTATGTCAGAAAACTCAGGACGGAGAGGTTTATTTTTGACCAAACAATGGGACGTACATTCAGCAGGAGGTTGCATAGTTAAATAAACTCCATTAGGAGAATAATAAATTCGGGCATGTAGTTTCTTTAGTATATCCAGTCCTAACAAATTCTCACCACAACTAGAGGTGAGCAAAAATGGCGAGTCCAGAGTAATCGGACCGATGGTAAATGGAAGCGGTTTGGAAATGGGGCTTACCACGGGGATTCCAGAGAAACCCACTGATACGTTATTTTGCCCAGACAGAGCAGCCCCTGGGACCAATGAATGAGCAACTGAACTATTCATTGCTCCAGTATCCACCAAAAACTTTTCAGATGTCCCCATCAAATGCCCCTGTACATAAGGCCCCTGCTGGTCAATTGGTACTGTTATGTGGCCCCCGCTCTGTCCGTGGCTATCTCATGCATAACCATTTCCATCATAACCATCATCCCGATAATCTTCATTATAGTATTGCCTTCCCTGAGGATCATCAAAATAGTTTTGTCTCGCCTCACCATTATCTGCATGTCTCATACTGTTTCAATCTGTGCCACCTCTTCCCGTCCCCTTCCTCTGTTAAAAGTTCCTTGTCGACATAATAGTGGACACTGAGCTCGCCAGTGTCCCTCCTGCCTACAATTGGCACACTGCTTTAACCCAATACTTGGGGCCGGACCTACTCCTCCACCTCTACCCATCATGGCCCTCCTGGGAAACGTGCCTCGTCCTCTATTGCCAGTATTTTGTCCTCTACTAGCCTGCTGCAGCAGCACCCGGGTTTTCAGTTCTTTAACCTTTTCATCAGATCTGTCTTTACTCTCATTTTTTCGATGTTCATAATACTGAGCCATGCTAAGAATAACTGAAGGAGTTGAGGTGGTCCATGTACTCTCGGCAGCCTGTAATCGGGCCATAACTTCAGGCAACAAGTTGGTGACAAACCTATTCACAAATAACTGGGTCCCACCTTCAGTGGATAAGTCTTGCCCACTGAAATCGATAAAGACTTTCTCAAACCGAGTGAAAAAATCCAATACACTCTCATCCTTTTTCTGTTTACAGGCTGATAATTTATCCAAATCCACTTTCCTCGGGGCAATAAGAGTTTGCATGTATTATGATTCGAGCAGGCACAGCCAAAACCTCATCTCTAGGTTTATCCCATGCTTTAATCTGCTCCCAGGTCCCACCAAGCTCTGCGGCATGATCCATATCATGCACCTGCCTCCATATATCTACTGGGATCAAAAGGCCAAAAAATAACTCAATGTCGGCTAAAGTCATAACGGCCGAATTGGCAGCTTCTGTTAATTCTTTATAATAAGCCGTAGGATTCTTTCGAGGGTCAGGAAGCTGAGCCTTTAAAGTGAGAACCTCACTTCGCTTCCAAGGGGTATAAACCCACTGTTCTTGGAAATGTGCTTCTACCCGGTTTCTAACCACCTGGCCACCTCCGTCTAATACTTCCAGAATTTCTGCATGGAAAAGGGGGTGCACTTCTCTCATGGGATATTGTTCCCTCAATTCCGAACACCTTCTATTCATTCGGTCCTGGTATTTTATCAATTTTTCAACATTATGAAACACTTCTTCAACCTGTAATTCAAACCTATATGCTCGGTCTCTAATATCACATAATACCTGAGGGGCCAGTCCTTCATGAAAACATTGCTCCCATAAGGAAATTAAGCGGAGGGCCATATGTTCTAATGCTAATTGTTGCGCAACTGGTTCATAATCTTTCATAGTGCCCCAAATGTCTTCCAATGTATAAATCGGATTGCGCATCCACTGAGATGCCTGTACTGCTATAATCCGTCCCTCCTCATCTCCTAAGGACGATCGAGTAAATACTCGTCGACCTTCCAAACTCCCACCGGGGCGGTGTGCCGTGCTATCTAAAGAGGCAGCCGACATTCCCATAGGGGTAATCATCGGTCCTCTAGCTGGGGGTGTTAACAATACCTGGTACAAGGGAGCGGCCGCAATCAGCCCAGGCATTAAAGTAATCAAGTCTGAGGTAGTTGGTCGAAGGGTGGGAGGAGCAGGCACTAAGGTCGGGGGATGCACGGCTACCGGGGCAGTACCTACAGAGGGCGTCGCTACCGGAGGTTGAGCTCCAGCCCTCCCAGCTCTGTCCGTTGGAATCGCTGGATACAGACCTTGGGGGGCATATGGGGGTGGCGGACGGGTCTCTAATAATTCTTCTATCTCATCCTCAGTTTCGGTCCGTGTCACATAACTTTTATCTGTCTGTAATCAAAATTGTCTATCCATTTGTTCAATATTTTTTTCTACTTTTTCCTTATCATGTGATACTGCTTTTTGGGTCACAGTCTGCCCCGCTTTAATTTTTCCCAATTTTTCTTCCCTTATCCGCCATCTCTTCGCCTCCTTCAACCATAAGCTCAAGGAGTCGAACATAGTTTGACGGCTTCTCTTTAAAAATAATTTATTCTGTAAATAATGTATTTTTCTTTCATCAAAAGACCCCGTTAAAGGCCATTGTAATTCTGCATTATCTTTGGTGTACTTGTTCCGTAATGTATTCAACAAAATAGGAGAGATACCATGCTTAACGTAATATCAAAACTAGGACTTCCTTCCGCTGGAGCAGGCTGTCTTTCTTCCAGCCTTCCACTTCGCCGGCGGCAGCATCAAAAACATATTTTACTGAAACACAAGATATTTACGAGTTCAGCAACTCATACTATTTCACCCAGATTCCACTCTCATGGACGCGTCCGCTCACCACATACTCTTTTACACTCGGCTCAAACAATTTCACTCACTTTAACATACATAAAGTGCATAAGTTTCGATCAATTGAAGTACTTCGATTACAATTCCACAATACCAAATGACATGTCTTCTACACGAACAGAGCCCGTTGACTCCTGTTCGGGGAACCAACCACTCCGGATTCCAGACCAACAAAGATTCACAAAGAGGCAGTCCAAAGACTTCCCTGAGATCATCAGACAGGCGAACCACAAACCCTCTTACAGACCATCCCGTAGTCCTGTGCTGGTTGGGCCGGGCGTATTGGGCGCAACCCCAGACCCCGCGCTTACCCAGTTGCTCCCACGGGTCTTTCTGAAGAGGATTCGGCCGAGTGAGCACCCCTCGTGCAACACTAAGCCGTCCGATGTTGTCTCAAATAATCGCCAAACAAGTCTGTGGGGCATCTACCCGTGCAGTCACTCCACTGCCACGTCAGACCCCAGATTCCCTGTGGTTCACTAACCACTACATTCCATACTCAGTTAACTGTTCCGTTTGAGCCACTTCGTCATAAGTGCTCGTTCCAAAGTCAACACAGGACTTACAATACAATTCACTCACCTGGTGCACTCAGGTCTGACTGCCCGTTCTCCACTGCCGACTCCTTTGTAGACCAACACTGTCCGCTGTTCTGAGTTAAGCCAGAAGGACTCCGGCGAAGGGTTATTTAGCAGCTGGGAAGGTCACTGGGCTCGAGAGGGGAATTTCCTTTTTCTACTACAAACTGGTTTCTCAATTAGGATCCTTTTTCAGTTCACCCACTCGACCAGAATCCCTCCCTATCCCTTTTCTCCTGTTTACAGGAGGGGACAACCCAATCGCGGAGACCCGGCGGAGTCGCCAACTGAAGTACCAAAAATTATATACCATAGAGCTATACTTACCAATAGCCCATATACCTAAATTACCAATAATAAATCAGTCCGCATTGGAGAAGGTTCAATTGTTTATTTTGCAAAAGCGCCCTATATAGGGGAGCCTCCCTCTTGCCACAACCCTCGAAGGTGCGCAGAGGAGACTGCTGGATTACATTCAGAACAAAGCATATATACTTTCAGCATACCTCATAGAAACCCCGTACATGGAAAGGTACAACTTCACATGAAGGCAACAGGAAAACCCATATAAGGCACAATTGATTGGAACGAAACTTAGCTCATGCTATTCCGGGGGTAGGTAAGTGAAGGTGCCTCCCTAACGTTCTGAGGCATGGGAGTACAGACACGGTGTCTACAAGAATGTGCTCATCCTACAAGAAAGACAGATGTGACCTTTGGTTCCTCAAATTAGAATCAATGGTCCTTTCATAGCTCAGACCATTCCTTTCGGCCCTCAATACAGTAGCAGGTCACATGGTTTCCCAACTAACGAAAGAGACCCTGTGCGCGGGAAACGAAACGAAGATGGAGTCGGTTCTACCTGGGCCCGTTGTCAGAATATACATGAATCGAGCATATTTACAAGGGTTAGATATATGTGATCGAAACTAGCGTGATAAATATATATTGGGTATACTAGGCCAACATAATACAATATTGATTTATATTTCTTTAAGTCCTTTTCAACCCTTTTTTCCATCCCTTCGGCTACAGAAACTACTCAAATTGACATATATACCAAAGACATGGAAACCGCAATAAGCAACACCTTGGACATTATCACCCCATCAAGGCTAGCAAATGCCCTGCTAAACTCTCGCCTTGGTTCACCCCCGATCTAAAAATCGATAAGAACGCAGCTCGGAAGGCTGAACGCAAATGGCGACAGTCGCGAAATGAACAAGACAAGCACCAATACAAAAAACTGCAGAAAATCTACATGGGCCATATAGCCTCAGCAAAAAAAAACATACCTTGCAAATAGAATAGATCAAGCCTCCAATTCACAAAAGTAACTCTATAAAATAATCAAAAAATTCACCAACCCCCCTGCATGCCAGACTTCCCTCAAAGCCTCTTAAGAGTGGGTTGATGAACTCTCATCCTATTTCAAAGAGAAAATAGACAACATTTACAATCAATTTCCTCTCTACACCAACCCCCCTGGAAACCAATGCAACCAGCATGCTATCCTCCCCCTCTCTTATGCAATTGCGTACAATAACGGAGGAAGAGGTGGGCTTAGCCCGTAACAAGATAAAATTCTGATCCCCAGACGATCCGGGATCCGCCCAAATTATTTCTAAAATCGTCCCAGTCTTAATTCCTCACCTTACCAACACCTTCAACCTCTCCTTCACACAAGCTACAGTCCCCAAGCACTGGAAAGAAGCCACCATTCGTCCAATTCTAAAAAAGCCCTCTGCTGATCCAACTCAACTCTCCAATTATCGTCCCATTTCTCTCTTACCTCTGTTTGGAAAAACAATGGAATCACTGATTAACCACCAGCTCTATCACTACTTGGAACAAAATAAACTGCTTGATCCATCCCAATCTGGCTTTAGGGCATGCCATAGCACAGAGACCGCCCTCCTTGAAATCGTAGATAACATCAGGCTCTCCCTTGATGCCAAGCAATCCGCAGTCTTGATCCTGCTTGATCTTTCCGCAGCCTTCAACACCATCTCCCACAACACCCTGCTGCTTCGTCTGTCCGAGATTGGTGTCGGAGGCCCGGCCCTAGGATGGATTAGGAGCTACCTGTCTGACAGGTCCTCCAAGGTCCAAATTGGCCCTTTTGTTTAAAAAAAAAAACAGAGCATCAACAAAGGTGTCCCCCAGGGGTCCATATTGAGCCCGACGCTCTTCAATCTTTGTGTGTCCCCCTTAGCAAAAATCACCCGTAACTATGGGTTTCACACAGTGTCATACGCTGATGACACACAACTGGTGATCACGATCGGGAGAGACCCTGATGACACCAAAATCAGATTTTCCAACTGTATGGCTTCACTTAATGACTGGATGACTAACAACCACCTGTTACTGAATGCCAGTAAAACGGAGATCCTGCTCTCCGGTAATGCACACAGAGTCTGGACCAACGACTGGTGGCCATTGGTCCTTGGCCCGTGTCCCACCCGAAAAAGTTAGCACGTAACTTAGGCTTTATCATCGATGACAAGCTCTCCATGGCCGAGCACATCAACACCACTGTACGCACCAGCTTTGGCATCCTGAGAACCCTAAAAAAAATCTTCAAGTGGATCCCGCTTTCCTCTCGGATGCCTCTTGTCCAAGGCCTTATCATCAGGCGTTTAGATTACGCAATGCACTACTTGCAGGCAGCAATGAGGAACGCCTGGCCAAACTTCAGGTGTTGCAGAACACAGCAGCCAGAGTGGTCCTTAATCTCCCTTCTCGCTCTCACTCAACCCCCGCCTTGAGGGCCCTACACTGGCTGCCCATGAAAAAAAGGAACATCTTTAAAACTTGCTGCATAATTCACAAAACTCTCAACGGCAAAGGCCCTATGTATCTAGCAAATAAGCTAAGACGGTACGTACCAGCCCGATCTCTCCGCTCATCCAGCAAACAACTTCTAGCCGTACCTAAAGTGCAAACTATCAGAATGGGGGATAGAGCATTCTTCAAACTCGGCCCTCTCTCCCAATCCAGCTACAAGATGAAAGTAATCACAAAAGCTTTCGCAAACTCCTGAAAACGTGGCTCTTCCGACACAAGTGAGTCTTCCACTGTGAATCCCTTTCTTACACCCGCTGGCGCTGTGAGACCTACAGGTGATACATGCGCCTAACAAATACCAAATACATACATACATACATACATACATAGAACAGGCAGGACACTCCTCATCCAATGAAGCTCTGTCATCTCATGATCTCCCAGGATTCCACAGCTTGAGGAAACTCCAGCACTGGCACCCTGTGAGGTTATAAACTGGCATAACCTAACATCAATACAACACTTCCACTTCCCCACAAAAGATCACAAATACAGATGAAGGTTAAAATAAGGAATAACTATGAATAAAAAAACAAGAGAAAAACAAGTATGTGGTAACATCGATGTTTAAGCATAAATGTAAAATAAAGACCATAACTAAGGACGACATATGTGTGTGACATAATCCTTCAAATGCTTGGGTTTAACACAAACTCTGCCAGCTCTAGTAAACTCCACATCCTTAGTACTGATACAGTCTTTAGAAACCAAATCAACTTTAGTGTTGCTACGGATAGCCCTCCCCTCTGAAACACTTGAATCAAAACAACAGAGGAAGAAACATCACCAGCAAGATTAGGGACATTGAGGAATGCGCCACTAAAAGAAGACTGAGTAGAGGGAGCACAATCCTCAATCCAATCATACTTCATCGAATGAGTCACCGCACGGGTATCATGCTGAGAACTCTCCACACATTCAGGATGTCCCTTGACTCTAAAAATGGCAATCCTATTAGCATAGTAGCACAAGAGGGGTACAAAGTTTCCCGATGAGAATGTGAAAGGACAAGTGTGTGTGCAGCGTAGAGGAAGAAAAAAGAGGAAAGGGCATTTCCCTTTTTGGAACTAAAACCCTCACACACCTAGCAAGCTAGATGTCATGCTTCATCGTATGGGTTCTGCTCCTTGTCAGACTGGCGCTGCAATGTCTGACGGGCACCCGTAGAGGGGCTCTTTATCGGAGATATTTTATTCCAGCCATATGGTGCATGCGGGTGAGAGGGCGAGAGAAAGTGTAGTCGTGAAGTGGTGGTGAATAAAAAAGGTGGGTCAGTCAACAGGGAACTTTATTAGCTTGGCTGACTGCCTTGGTTAAAATAGGTGGGAGGGGAGATATGTGCTAGGAAAGTTCGCAGCAGAACATCTACAACCCTCTGGTCAGGTCAACATGTTTCTTGCCGACATGGCAATTCTTCAGGACCTAAGTGCTCAGTACTACACAGTGAAAATAAATGTGAATTACAACCTTATTCCTGGAGGCCAATAAGTAGGCAGGCCAGCAGGTCCTGCTATTGTAATGCGACCTAAGGAAAATATATACAATATGGAAAAATAAATCAATACTGTGTTCCATTGCTTCCTTGGTCATATGTATTCCACGTCAAAGAGACACAATGGTGGAATTAAAGAAACACACTGCTTGGATTTAAAACCAATAACTCTAAACAAAGTATATTAATGGTGACGTGGGGCCCACAGACGTGGGTATCGCTATGTTAAAAAGGGGGCGAAAACACCAGAATAAATGAAGACAGGGAATGGGAGACAGACGGGCGCTTACCCTAAGTAAATCCCTAAGGTGCCTCGTAGTCAGCTCCCGTGGGACCTGCACCATGTGTCAGATACCTAAAGGGAAGAAAATACAAACAGCAGATGCGCTGTCTTAGAACAGACTCACACGTAGGCATTGAGGTGAGTAGATCGCTTTAAGCATGTAGATAATTACTCTAGGAGATGACCATCTCAAGATTAGCCCCTCAACCGACCTGTCTGGTGAGCGTCATTGCCTGGTAATCAAACACGAGCCCGTGAGGTAGTACACCACCCGTGGCAGCAGCGTGGACACTGAGCTAGCCCGACCAGTGCCAACACCTCTACCCGTAAAAAACAGTAGAGGGAAGCGGTAAGTCATGGCCGAGCCCATGTACAGACAGCAACCAGCGGGTTTGGTGACCACGCCTACCGAGAGAATGGGCTTTGAACTCAGGACATGCGTCCTCAGCAGCACTGGAAAGTCGGGGCTATCTCAAAAGTAAAGGCACTCCCAGTCCGGTACGTCACCTGCAAGGTACCGGGCTCAAACATCTCTGAGCCTCGCACAGCACTTACCCGATACGTGCGCAGTCTTTGCCGTCACAACCTACCCTCACAAGTCTGGTCAGGACGATGGAGCGACTGGTAGCGCCCACGGGGGTTGCCCGTGGTATTAGTAGCAACCGTAGTTCCGCCGGGATGGGTTCCTGGTGGGCGGGGCTGCGGCAGGTCGGGACCGCGCTTGCGTCAGGCATTCGCTGCGGGGAGAAACCCAATCAAGTTCAGCCCCAGCATCCTGCGGCAAGTTGCGGCGGCCATATTGGGTGTATTCAAAGTCAAGGGAGAATTGAGTAACCAAGTGAGTGTATCTGGAGAGCGTACACAAATGTGTAAGTACACAAGTAAACAACCCGGGGTATCCAATCATGGCCAAACGGATCCGAATAACAAAGAGCTATGGTAACAGCAAACAGATCTTGTGTCTGGGTCATGAGTGAAAGGGTCGTAAATCAAGACCTCTTGCATTAAAAAATAGGGAAGGAAAAGAAAAGAAAAGAACAGAAACTGCATGCATACTGGTACAGCCGTCTCAAGTGAGGTAGCCTAAAAATGACGGATCATTGCGGAGTAACGCCGCCACACACTAACCCCCCTGTGTCCAGTCATGTGCTCAAAGGTGAGGGTGGTTAAAGGGGCAGGGCAGGGACAGAGAGTATTGCGGTAAGATCATGTTAATTCACACGGTCTGTCAATGAGCATATGGACAGAGGCCGATTCTGTGTATGCGCTGAGATGATGTCAGTACGTATGGGATGAGGAGTTGATGCAAGCGCTGAGTCTAGCATAGGTTCATAGATCCCTGTGAGCCCAAATTAATGCTAATGATAAAAACCGGGTACCAGGTTTTTGGGGATTTGTTGTCTAGAAAACCCCCCACAACCAGGGGCGAAGTGCCTATAGTCAATGGTCATAGAGGGCATGTTGATTGTAAGGCAACCACCGAGTCAGAGCTAGCGTACCAGGGACACCCATGGCACGGAATCATTAAGACCCATCGTGTCAAGCTTTAACCAGTGGACCCATCTTTGTTCAATCCGAAAGAGGGCTTGCTGTGTAATAGTAGGATGTGACTCTAGAACCAACCAGCGCACACTGTCTGCATGATGGCCCTGTTGTGTATAGTGTTCGTACAATCTGGTATGTGTCTTTAAGCATCTGATATTGCTTTTATGCTCCATAATTCTTAGTTTTACTTGTCTCATAATCATCCCGATATAATGCTTATTGCAGGGACAGGTCAGCAAATAAATGCATCTTGTGCTATTGCAATTGGTATGCCTCTGGAGACGCCAGGTGAACATGTCTGTGAGACTTATCTCTTTGCATGGATGAGTTTGTGGGCATACGGCGCAACCGCCACATGGAAAGTGACCCATCACAGCGGGGAGGCCCCATAGAGTGCTCTGACTGCTGATGTTTTGTTTCTTGGGCCGTGTATGAATCAGAGCATCTTTCAAATTGGATGTCCGTTTGAATGCAAAACAGGGGCGGGGAATATCAAACCACCTGCGTTAATGATTTCCAATGTTTGTTAACAGTACTTTTAATGTAAGCAGAGTTTTTAGTAAAGCTGATGACACAGGTTATTAGTTCTTCTTGCTCTTTTGAGCGAGTTTCCAGTAATGCTTCTCTGGGGTTATTTAAAGCTCGTTTGCAGGAGTTGTGGATGAGCCTGGTTGGGTACCCTCTGTCCTGTAACTTGTGTTGTAGAAGACTTGCTTCTTGCTTAAAATCAGCTTTGTTGGTTTCAGTTTCTACGAACCCTGAGGAACTGTCCGAATGGGAGATTATCCCTCAGGGCTCTCGGGTGATAGCTCTCGTATAGCAGAAGGCTATTCCTGTCAGTGTCCTTGCCGTAGAGTGTCGTGCTTAGCCCAGTCGGGATCAGACTTATGCTCAAGTCCAGGTAGGGGATAGCCATCTCTGAGATCGTGCCAGAGAATTTAAGGAATGGATTCTGCTGATTAATCCAAGCGCAGAAGGCCTCACAGGTAATGCGGTCTCCTTTCCATAGTACAAGGATATCGTCTATGTTTCTGCGCCAGAGTGTTATATTGTCACTGAAGGGGTTGTGTGCGGCCCTGATGACACTTTCTTCAAAAGTGGCCATGTAAATGCAGGCCAAGCTGGGGGCAAAGGTAGAACCCATCGAAGTCCCCCGGATCTGATGGTATAATTGTGTCCCATACTGGAAGAAATTCTCAGTCAAGGCTAAGTTTGCACAGGCTATTATAAAGGAGATTGGCGTGGGTGAAGTCCACTCTTCCTGTCGGAGAGTAGATTCAACGGCTTCTAGGGTGGCCTGTTGTGGGATGTTCGTATATAGTGCTTCAACGTCTAATGTAAGAAGAAGGTCGACACCCACCCTCCCCTCGATGTTATCCAAAAGGCGGAGCACATCCCTGGTATCTTGTAGAAAAGAGGGTATTTTCCTAACCACCGGTTGAAGAAAAGAATCGCAGAATTTGGAGAGTGGCTCAAGTAGTGAGCCAATCCCTGAGACGATTGGCCTCCCGGGGACCGGTGTCTGTCCCTTGTGAATCTTGGGGAGGGTGTAAAAATATGGTATCACCGGGTCAGTAGTCAGCAAAAATGCCGCTTCATTCTTGGTGATCCATTCGTTGGTCTCACCCTCCATAATCACGCTGGTGATGGCAGTGGTTAGCCTTTTAGTGGGGTCTGCAGCCAAAGGTCTGTAATGGGTGGTGTTTGCTAACTGGCGTTTGCACTCCGTGTCGTAGTCACAGCTACTCTGAAGCACTATGGCTCCCCCTTTGTCCGCCTGCTTGATAACAATGGTTGTGTCGTTGGACAGGGATTGTACCGCCTGTCTCTCAGCTTTACTCATGTTGTTGAAACTACTGGTGTTTGGTCTAGTATCCAAACTTCTGGGGACTGCCCTCTCAAAAGCTAATACCTCAGGTGGGACCATATTATCGGATGGTGTAAAGGTCGATGGTTTACGTAAGCCGGTATCAGTTCTCTCATTTTCAGGTTTATCATGAAAGAATGACCGCAACCTAACCTTCCTAAACACTTGTTTGATTTCACACATCTCAGTGAAGCTGTCAGGTTTCGGTGTAGGGACAAAGCCCAAACCCTTTTCCAGAATCTTGGTTTCCATAGGGGTTAATGTCTTCTCAGAGAGATTGACAATCAAACTCGCCTTCCTCTGGTCGTGCTCCTGGTCTCCACCGAGGATGGTGTTGTTGGCTGGTCTTGCCATTGTACTACCTTTTGGGTTCCTCGCTTGCGCCCTCTTCCTCTGCCCCAGCCTCTGTCGTGAAAAGGGGGGTTCATTGGGTAGAACTGTGGTGGACCCTGAGGGTAAAAAGGGTATTGCCATGGTGGCATCAATTGCGGTGGCCCATGGAACATAGGTCCATTATTGAACCCTTGATTCCAGTTGCCGCGTCGTTGATTGCGATTATTCTTGGGAGGGTTATTCCCACTCGAATCACTGCCAGAGGAACCCCTCCGGCTCCTATAAAGCAATTTGATTTACACATGTGAGACTCGGACATACATTCGACAGGTTTTAGGAGGCACAGTAGAGCCTTTTTCCCATATTTGAGAAAACATATCATTTTGAATATCAGCGAGTTCGCGAGTAAACTCTGTGCTAAAATGTCATATTTAATGTGTTGTGTAACACTCTAGGGCGGGCGGGGAATGAGAGTCATTTCATCTTTGACAAAGTGAACATATGTCGATAAGATTCATGCATCAAACTAAAAGCAAGGTGTTCTGGGACTAGTAGTTTTAACATCGTAACTAAGTACTGAGCAGTTTGATGGGGTGGAGATAAGGCGGATACCGAGATAAAAGTGGGAGGTAACCAATGGGAGGTTTGATATATCGCTGAGCACATCATTGCAGTGAAGGCGGGAAGTGCGAGAACAAGTAGTTTGAAGTAAGTCGTGAGAAAGCATTTAGGTCAAATGGAGGGAAAGAGGGGTAATAGCCATAGCGATATTTGAAGGAAAAGTCTTGTGTAGCATAAATAACTGGTTGTGATCTAGATATTGATGCAGAGTTAAATGATTAGAGGGAACACGTTAAATATGAGCGAGAACATAAGATGGCATGTAAGAAAAATCGAGAAATGTCATTTTGTCAATTAACATTGAGATTAAGATATGGAGCAATTGTGTTAACACTGTGTTTTTTTAAATTTGTAGTGAAGCCCTGATGAAGGGCGAGGATATAGCCCGAAATGCATTGGATTAACAACGAAAATGTTTTTAAATGTATTCACTGTGTTGCAGTAGATAGGCGTGGATGGGCAATCTGCAGCATTTGAAGTGTTAAAATACATGAACTGTCACACATGTGAATGTGAAAAACTGGATTGAAGTTATTCTGATCTATGGATTAACTGAACAATAAAAGAAATGAACCAAACAGACAAATGGAGTTACCCTTTCTTTAAGGACTGAAGCTGTGCGTTCGATAGGAGCAGTAAGACGCTCCACATGCGTTTGATCAATTGCGGTGGCCCATGGAACATAGGTCCAATATTGAACCCTTGGTTCCAGTTGCCGCGTCATTGATTGCGATTATTCTTGGGAGGGTTATTCCCACTCGAATCACTGCCAGAGGATCCCCTCCGGCTCCCGGTGTCCGAGCTTTCATCAGAAGAGTAGCCATTCCTATTGTCTGTGTACCCATCTTTGAGATAGGGATACACCTTCTCTTTGTCGAATCTGCCTACATCTTTCTGTAGTTTGGTCATTTTCTGTTTCAGGAGGAACTCTTGGTTATCTGCGATCTCTTGATTGATCTCAGCCAATTTCGTTGTGAAGGGAGTTTTAGTTAGCGTCCCTCTGATAGCCGTCTCCATGGCTGTGATTTTTACTAGTAAAGCATCTGCCAGTCTCTTGGCCGTTTTTACGATAAGGAAAAGCAGGTCTTTTGTGAATTTCCACGAGACTTGGCACCAATCTACCTTGAATTGGCCATCTTCAAGGAAGAGTCTCGGCATTATGTTTACAATAAGTGCCTGAGAAGCGATATTGGCTCTTAATTACTCTGTCATCATAGCCCCATGGACAGTAATCCTGAGCCATTCTTTTTTCATGACAGTGAGTGTCGCCCAATCTTTATTCGTGGAGCCCGAGGCGGTAGCTCCTCCAACCCCGAAGAGTGAGGGAGCTGATCTTAAGGCCTCAGCTATTGCTCTTTGTCAAAGCTCAGACCTGGAACATCCTCCATGATTGGTAGGAACAGGCAGAGTCAATGATAAGGTCTGGTCTAAGCGGAGTAACTGGATGGAGGGCCCTGGAGTACCAAGTGTGGTGTCAACAGGGATCCAATGGTCCTATCAGTAGATTGTTACTGTAGGTAGCCTCAAAAGGTTCCGTGGGAGAACTCCTGTGCACAATATTTCAACAAGAAGGGGAACCGTGAGCGGACAATATTTAGCGGGGTCCAGTGTACAGGTCCAGGAGACTAGTAGCACAAGAGGGGTACAAAGTTCCCCGATGAGAATGTGAAAGGACAAGTGTGTGTGCAGCGTAGAGGAAGAAAAAAGGGGAAAGGGCATTTCCCTTTTTGGAACTAAAACCCTCACACACCTAGCAAGCTAGATGTCATGCTTCATCATATGGGTTCTGCTCCTCGTCAGACTGGCGCTGTAATGTCTGACGGGCACCCGTAGAGGGGCTCTTTATTGGAGATCTTTTGTTCCAGCCATATGGTGCATGCGGGTGAGAGGGCAAGTGAAAGTGTAGTCGTGAAGTGGTGCTGAATAAGAAAGGTGGGTCAGTCCACAGGGAACTTTATTAGTGTGGCTGACTCCCTTGGTTAAAATAGGTGGGAGGGGAGATATGTGCTAGGAAAGTTCGCAGCAGAACATCTACAACCCTGTGGTCAGGTCAACATGTTTCTTGCCGACATGGCAATTCTTCATGACCTAAGTGCTCAGTACTACACAGGGAAAATAAATGTGAATTACAACCTTATTCCTGGAGGTCAATAAGTAGGCACGCCAGCAGGTCCTGCTATTGTAATGCGACCTAAGGAAAATATATACAATATGGAAAAATAAATCAATACTGTGTTTCATTGCTTCCTTGGTCATATGTATTCTATGTCAAAGAAACACACTGGGGGAATTAAAGAAACACACTGGTGGATTTAAAACCAATAACTCTAAACAAAGTATGTTAATGGTGACGCGGGGACCATAGACCTCAATGCCTATGTGTGAGTCTGTTTTAAGGCAGCGCATCTGCTGCTTGTATTTTCTTCCCTTTAGGTATCTGACACATGGTGCAGGTCCCACGGGAGCTGACTGCGAGGCACCTTAGGGATTTACTTAGGGTAAGCGCCGGTCTGTCTCCCATTCCCTGTCTTCATTTATTCTGGCGTTTTCGCCCCCTTTTTAACATAGCGATACCCACGTCTGTGGGCCCCGCGTCACCATTAACATACTTTGTTTAGAGTTATTGGTTTTAAATCCACCAGTGTGTTTCTTTAATTCCACCAGTTTGTCTCTTTGACGTAGAAAACATATGACCAAGGAAGCAATGGAACACAGTATTGATTTATTTTTCCATATTGTATATATTTTCCTTAGGTCGCATTACAGTAGCAGGACCTGCTGGCCTGCCTACTTATTCACCTCCAGGAATAAGGTTGTAATTCACATTTCTTTTCACTGTGTAGTACTGAGCACTTAGGTCCTGAAGAATTGCTGTGTCGGCAAGAAACATGTTGACCTGACCAGAGGGTTTTAGATGTTCTGCTGCGAACTTTCCTAGCACATATCTCCCCTCCCATCTATTTTAACCAGTCAGCCACGCTAATAAAGTTCCCTGTGGACTGACCCACCTTTTTTATTCACCACCACTTCACGACTACACTTTCACTCGCCCTCTCACCCGCATGCACCATATGGCTGGAACAAAAGATCTCCGATAAAGAGCCCCTCTACGGGTGCCCGTCAGACATTGCAGCGCCAGTCTGAAGAGGAGCAGAACCCATATGATGAAGCATGACATCTAGCTTGCTAGGTGTGTGAGGGTTTTAGTTCCAAAAAGGGAAATGCCCTTTCCCCTTTTTTCTTCCTCTACGCTGCACACACACTTGTCCTTTCACATTCTCATCAGGGAACTTTGTACCCCTCTTGTGCTACTAGTCTCCTGGACCTGTACACTGGACCCCGCTAAATATTGTCCGCTCACGGTTCCCCTTCTTGTTGAAAAAAATCCTATTAGCATGCCACAATTTCCCATCACTGAACAAGGTTAAATTGCCCACAACTTTGACAACTTTAAGAGGAACAGAAAACGTACTTCCCCCTTGCTTGTTAGTCTACATTTCTTTACTTTAATAGTGTCACCAACACAAAGATGCACTTTTTTAGTCCCATGTGACTGATCATACTTGTCTATATACCTGGACTGAACAGCCTCTAAGGAACCCTTCACCTTCTTAGCAGACCATGAAACAGATTTAGCACACTTTAACCAGCCCATGTTGTCCTTGGTGCGAGGAGACCTACCCCTCATTAATTCAAAAGGAGAATGTCCAGTGGAATCACAATGTGTAACTCTGTACGCACAAATAGTTTTTCTTAATTCATCCTCCCAATCTAATTGATTACTAAAAGAAAGTTCAATGATATCCTTAATAACTATGGTTAAAACGCTCCACATTACCATTTCCCTCTGGGTTGTACAGAGAAGTTTTTGTGTGTGTAATGCCAGATTCCTTCATGAATTTCTTAAAGACATCACTAACAAATAGAGCACCATTGTCAGAAATAACATCCTTA
The DNA here is from genome assembly GCF_964261635.1 of Lissotriton helveticus. Taxonomy (NCBI): domain Eukaryota; kingdom Metazoa; phylum Chordata; class Amphibia; order Caudata; family Salamandridae; genus Lissotriton; species Lissotriton helveticus. Next base: position 1,415,276,239 of record NC_136059.1, on the reverse strand, counting down.
GGTAAACCTTCACGACCAAACACATCAGCTAAGAACATCAGTACAGATTCAGAATCATCTTTGTCAACAAGTTTGGTTTCCGGCCACTTAGAAAAGTGATCCACCTAAGACCGCCGCTCTGTGATCCCCCTAAAACGCAGGGCTGGGCGTGCCCCAAAGCCAGACCAGTAGGCTTCCCAATTCACCCCGCGATGTAATGCGGTGTAAAAGAATGTACCAGGCCTCAGTGCGCTTAATGCAGCAAGACTTTAAGACAGTGGCATACCAGAAGCATCCTAGGTAAAGGAGGGTTACACTCAGGGGTCTAAACATTCCCCAAACCGCACCAGAGTGACCAGGGCAGATAACAACCTTGTGCATTTAATGGCGTGAGTGAATACCCCAGGGCTCGCCGCATGACCCGCAAAAATGTGACCCACCAGTCCCTCGCAGTCATGATGCCCAGAACTGCTCTACGGAAGTTATAGGAGTCCTCCCTATCTCATGCACCACTCTGCAATGGCCCCTCGTTGCCCGCACTCACCGCAAACAAAACTGAAGCTGAACCCAATGATGACAATACTGGCGGGACTGGACAGCGGGGTACAGAGACGGCGTGGCTGGCACAACAGAGGATGCCAGGAGGGGCAGGGGAGGCATATATACCTTCCCCTACCATGGCGCCCCAGAAGTGACGCACATAGCGTGCCACCGCAAGAGGACTCCTAACTGGAGTCCAACCACTAGTGAGGGGTGTGTTAGTGCCTAAATGGCACTAAAGGGCTGCCCTTTTAGGGTGCCCCTGCGGGTGCTGCGGGCAGCCACATAGCCAGTGTATGGCGCTGGCACATACACGGCAGTCAGGCCGATCCGATAGTGACACTGCTGCAGCCCTTGCACAGGCCTTCTTAGCTCTCCCTCCTGGCACCCCGCACGCTGCTCTCCCTTTACTGTGGTAGGCGTGGAAGCTTTGAGCGGTGCGCACATGTTTAGAGTGCGTGGCCCTGACAAGGGCTTTGGGATTACTCAGGCACTTTGATTGATTCGAGTTTGATTTACGGCCACTTAGAAAAGTGATGCACTAAGACCAAAATGTATTTTTGCAGACCTACATAATTTTTCACAGGGGTAAAAATATCACTGCCAACTTTCTCCCAGGACATGTCAGGGACAACAATAGGATGCAAAGGTGATCTGTGGGTAACTAAGCTCTTGTCAGAATTTGGGACAGTGCACACAATCTCTTATAACTTTCTCGACATCTTTTTCTACACCAGGCCACCAGTAGGATTGTTTGACTCTACACTTGCACTTTACAATGCCCAAATGGCCTTCATTACATAAGTTAATGATTTTGTTCCGAAACTCCAGTGGAGGAACTTATCTCCCACCCCTAAGTAAGAGACCATCCTCAACAGGCAAATTGTTTCTGACTTCCCAAAAGGTTAGTAGGTCCTTGTCTAATTGTGCTTTTTCAGGCCAACCCTCACAATCATGGTCAACAACTGATACCAATTTTGAGTCACGCAACAATCCCTGGGACCACTCGTCATGGGAAATGCTATGTAATTCATCTCCAAAAATTGTAGCAACTAAACAATCATCCCATTTGTTTTTCACATCACCAGAATCAGGTCAGGGACATCTATGAGGAAATCAGCAACTCTTTTGAGAACACCAGGAACATAAATAATTTTGTACACAAAATTTAACGGTTGTACGTACATATGTGAAATTACAGGTGACATATTGCCCAGGCCCCTTAAAGTGAGTGCCTTAGTAAGAGGTTTATGATCAGTTCTCAATGAAACGCAGGTGCCCCAAATGTATTGTCTGAAATGCTTTCAGGCTTAAAGCCTCCTGCTCAATAACTGATTATTTCTCCTCTGTGCTAATGAGGGCTCTGACGACAAAGGACACAACATATTCTTTACCATTTTCTTAGATTTTAGATAATACCGCCCCAAGACTTTTCCCATTGGCATCAGTTGTAACTAAACTTTTAAGACCAGGTAAGAATCCCTTACCGTGCAAGAGCAGAACATACATCATTCTTAATACATTCAAAACTAGTTTGACACTCTTTAGTCCAAGCAAACTTACAACCCTTCTTCAATAGTTGCCTGATACAGTACATTTTGCCTCAGTTGTAATGAAACTTTTAAGACCAGGTAAGAATTCCTTAAGTGTAGGAGCAGAACATACATCATTCTTAATACATTCAAAGCTGGTTTGACACTCTTTAGACGAAGCAAACTTAAAACCCTTCCTCAGTAGTTGCCTGATACAGTACATTTTGCCAGAGAGGTTGTGCACAAATTTCAAAATAGAATTTGGCGGCCAATCCTAGAATGGACGTAACTTCCTCTTTATTCTGGGGAATGGGTGCTTTTTTAATAGGGTCTACCAATTTAGATTTTGCACACATGCCCGCTGAGCTAATTTCAAGGCAAAGATACCTAACACTTTTCTTTTCTAGTTTGCATTTAGATTCCTCAGCAGTAAGACCCTTTTGTTCCAAAATCTGTAGAACCGTAACCAGGATTCTATCATGTTCCGCTCTATCAGAAGACTAAAAAGAGAGTACGCAGTTGCCCAGTTTAAAAAGGGGAAAAGATGAACCAAAGTGAGTAGAGGCACACAGGAGGGGAATCCTCCTTTTTGGAACTAGAGTCCTTACACGCCCAGAAAGTTAGGTGTCATGCTTCATCACATGGGCTCGCTCCTCGTCGGGTCGGCGGTGCAATTCCCGACGGGCACCCATAAAGGGGCTCTGTAGCGGAGATCTTTTGTTCCTGCCGTATGGTGCCATGGAGACCACTGTTTGGGTCCTGGTGCGTCATGGCGCAAACAGACCCGCTTCACGTGAAGCGGGTCGGTTTGCGCCATGACGCACCAGGACCCAAACAGTGGTCTCCTCGGCAACCGCCCCACGTGACTCCACCACGCCCATCGGCCAAACCCGGAAGTCTTTCCTTCATTACGCCGATGCAAACGATCAGTCGGCACCCACTGGGCTTCTATCCGGGTGTAACCACAGGTTCCCTGCCAAGGAGATTTTGACCACAAGTAAGTGCATACTCTCCGACCTAACCCGACGGATCGGCCATACTTCAGCACCAACAATGGAACTCCACGCAGATACTCCGGTGCTCTGAACTTGCGAAATCTCCCATTTTTGCTTCTCATAGATCGTGGATCCTTCCCACGGCAGTCCCAGAGAAGCCCATGAAGCCCGTAATTCGAGCGCTTCGTGTAAGGTCAATGCCCCCCCTTTTTTCCGCTGTGATGTATGTGTATCTCTGTCGAGTAATTCATGGGCCCTGTACGTCTGGTAGTTATGTGTGCTGTGTGCTATGTTTTTAAATATGGTTTTAACTGAAACTTTTTTTATCTGGCATAACGTGTGGATTGACCATTCCCCCGCCAAAATACCCTTTATCCCGCCTCCCTGTCTAGGTGCTTGGACACCCACACTCCCACCAACCATGTCTTAATATAACAATGTTTGTGTGGGTAGAAATGTTCACAACCACTAAGGCAATCCTTTTTGCAACAAGCACGGGTGATTGTGAAAACTATGAGTCATACCAAGAACAGCACGCTTGCCTGTGAAGAGTTATGATTCATGGTTTATACTATGTGAACTTTCCGTGAGAAGGAATACGTCATGTGAAAGTTTGCCATGAGGTGCAGCAGAAGCTAATTATGCACTACATATTGGCTCCCCCAAATAGTTTTTCTTTCCCACTTTCTTTCACAGGTTTTTGTCCTGGAATCAAGGAGAAGAACATCTTTTTATTAAATCACAATTTTATGATTTATACACCACGTAATCTAGGGATGGGTACACCTTAGCGTGTGTATACCACCCAGATTTCTGCGCTCTAGTCCTGACGAAAACCTAAGAATAAACACATAGGTTGAAACATGTAGACCATTTTAACACACTTTTTTCATCTTAAAACACGACTTTAGTTGACACCAAAGCCTACCTAACCAGGCAAGGGCGTCCCATATTTTGTTTTAACGTTGCCCAATCACTCCAGAATAAATAACCTTGAGTGAGTAGCATTGGCCAACTTTTAACCACACTTGTTTTAAGTCTAATTGCACATATAAAAAATCACAAAACCAGCTCCACTGTAATCAGGTGTCGCAGCACACCCAGATGGCACTCGGCTGTCTGGGTGGGACCCCGATGATGAAGCATGTCACCAACTAGGTTGGTGAGTGAGGGGTCTTCTAAGGACAAAGGTTGTCCCAAATCTGGGGTTTAATCTATGCACCTTATAGAACAGAGGTTGTAACTAACCTCTAGGGGATACTCCTCTTTTTGTCAGACTGCATACCTACCTCCCAGTGGCGCTCAGATGGCTGATACCACTTTGCGAATACTAACCCTAAATGTGAAGGGCCTAAATAATCCCATCAAGCGACGGGCGGTACTATCGTACCTAGAGAACTCGGGTGCCACAATCTGCTTGCTTCAAGAAACGCCCCGACTTCCTAATGATTGGGACATGATGCGGTCCCGGGCATTCCCCCAACAATTCTTCTCTTCCACCTCAGATAAGAAAGCAGGGGTCGTGATTCTGGTTGCCAAGCACTTTTGTGGTCAGGTCAGAGACAAAGTGGGGGAGATCAAAGGCAGACTTTTAGCCAATTGCTTCACGGTGGGAGGCATGCAACTAACGGTGGGATCCCTATACGTCCCGAACACCGGACAGGAACCTTTTCTACAGAATGCCAAGTCGGAAACCTTATGCTCCTCTGATTCTTTACTACTCCTGGGGGAGGGAACTCAACACAGTGATGGACAAGGACATGGACAGGTCAGGCCACCGCTATGGCAGTACAGGTGCCATCTCAGCGGCGGGCAGAGAATGGTTAAAGCAGAGGGGGTTAGAGGACATGTGGCGGGCTAAGCACCCTGGCATATTACATTACACGTTCTATTCACACATGCATCATACCTATGCCAGATTAGACCATTTTTTAGGCTCCTCCGAGCTGGTATCCCGGGTACTTGACGCGGATATCACCCCGGCAGCCATTTCTGATCACGCAGCAGTAGAGATCACGGTCAGAGTCCCTAGTGTTAGGAAGACCCCTGGCCGATGGAGACTGAGGGAACCCCTCCTACCACGCATAGATGTAGCCCAGCAAATATGTCAGCGCATCACTTATTATCTTACGGTTTATGACTGCCCCGATACACCTGTGACAGCAGTGTTGGGGGCGTTAAAGGCAGTAGTGCGGGGTGAGCTCATCGCTGTGGCAGCGGAGAAGCTAAAGATCGTAGGTCCAAACGAGATGTTCTCATTGCCAAAGTAGTAGAGCTGGAATGAGTCCACAGCCGTACGGGGGCCCCTAGAATCTGGAAGCAATTGAAAGTTGCCAGAGCACAATTAGCGAGTCTGGACACGGATCGGGCCGAGTATGCGGCCCTCCACCTTCGTCACACCTATTAGGTAGGAGGGAACAGGACAGGGCGCCTCCTTGCAAGCGACGAGGCTCAAAGAGCGGGGGCGTTTAGGGACTACTATGCATCACTTTAGAAGGCGGACCCCATGCCAGAGGCTGATGCTGCCATTTATTTGCGTGGCGCGGCAATTACCGCGCTGAACTCAGCAAACGCGAGCGCTCTGGATGCACCCATACGGATCGAAGAGGTGATCAGTGCCATTTCCCGTCTTAAGCCCCTGAAATCCCCGGGCCCTAACGGCATTTCCACTGGTTTTTATAAAACCTTTGACCCGCTGCTTGCTCCGCTCCTCAGAAAGCTTTTTAATTCATTTTCGGGACCCGGCTCCCTCCCGCCCGACATGCTGGAGGTGGATGTGATTGTGCTGCCCAAGCCGGGCAAAGATGCAACTCGCTGCTCCGCTTTCCGGCCCATTTCCCTACTTAATCTTGACCTCAAGCTCTTTACTGGCATTCTGGCCTCAAGGCTCGGACCGTGTCTCCCCGGGATCCTCGAGCCAGACCAATCAGGCTTTATCCCAGGCAGACAATGTAGCGACAACACCAAACGAGTCCTCCACTTGATTGATAAAGCCCATTTCCAGCAATCAGACTCTGTACTCCTGGCCATCGACGCTGAGAAAGCATTTGACTGGGTTGATTGGGGGTTTTTAGGGAAGGTTTTAAGGAACTTTGGGGTGGGTGAGCGCTTTCAGGCTTGGATTGCAAGCTGCTATTATCGCCCACAAGCACGAGTCCGTCTTAATGGCCTATGCTCCAGTCCCTTCGAAATTCAGCGCAGCACCAGGCAGGGATGTCCCCTCTCTGGCCTTAAGATGAACAGAGAGAAATATCTGATCTTACCGCTAGGCAAAAACGCTCTTACCCAAGGGGGTGCGCCTTTGTACGGAGGGGGACTCTCAATCTGGATGCAACTCCCGTACCTGGGCATTACTCTTACGCCGTCTACGGACCAAGCGGTGACTCTGAACTATGCTAACCTCACTTCACAGATTTGATGGGATCTGGAGCGCTGGGCGAAACAACCGCTCTCCCTACTGGGACGGATCGCGGCAGTGAAAATGTCGGCACTTCCCAAGATCCTCTACGTCTTTCAGACAATCCATGTGACCCCGCCCGCTGGGTCTATTAAAACTTTGCAAACAGCAATTCAGCACTTTGTCTGGGGAGGTAAGAGACCGCGCATGAACAAACACTCGTCTTACCAGAGACTGGATGTGGGGGGCCTGGGGATCCCCAATCTACTCCAATATTTTCAGGCTGCACAGCTGAGGTACCTAGTGGAGTGGTCTCGGCCCAAATCAGAGAAGAGATGGCTCTTCCAAGACAGGGCTATGGCCCAAACATCTTTGTGGAAAGTGCCCTTTCTTCATCGCCAGCACAGACTGCGCTATCTCCAGAATTCCCCTATTAGGCGCACCGTCCTGAAGGTGTGGGACTCGGTTGCTATCAGACAAGAGCTTGCAACCTTCTCTTTGCCCCTTACTCCTCTATTGGACAATCTGGAGTTTCCCCCGGGCACTGACCCCCGATCGTTCTCGCAATGGAGAAGTTCCAGCTGTAGATCGGCGTGCCATCTCTTCGATTTAGAGGGCTTTTTCCCATTCACCGAGCTGTCCCATGGGTATGAAATTACCTCGCCTCAGCTCTGTCAATATTTCCAGCTTAGGCACTGACTCACGCAACCTGAGATTAGCCCTTTCGTTGGCAGGCACATGACTGAGTTTGAGAAATGGCTGGTTACAAAAAATTTGGATCGTGGCATTATCACGGACCTCTACAAGATATTATCTCCACCCTCTGAGATGCACCGCATGGCGGGGCAGAAACGCTGGGAGGGAGAGCTCGGGAGAACACTGACACCCCAGGAATGGCGTTCAATCTATTATAGGGCCACCCACACAGCTAGGAATACAGCAGGTAAAGAGTCCGCAGTGAAGCTAGCCACGTATTGGCATCTTACACCTGTTAGGCTCCACAAGGGCAACCCATCCCGGAGCACGTCCTGTTGGAGGGACTGTGGTGAGGCGGTCACTCCGACACACCTCCTATGGGAATGCACAGAAGTCAAGGCATACTGGACAACAGTCCTTAACAATATAGACAGCTCCCTAGACACCGAAATCTCACGGTTTCCAGCCTACACCATTGTAAGTCTCCCAAATGCACTCACTTTCCCTTTGAAATCCATACGAGGCCGTCAAATGGGTCTTGCGCTCCAGGCTGCCTCCCAGCCCATCCTCTCCCTTTGGGGGACTAACACGAGGTCCACACACACGGGCTGGTTATATAAACTTTGGTTCACTTTAGGGATGGAACGCATCCAAGCTACACTCACTCAGTCTTCAGCGACATTCCACACTGTTTGGCAACCGCTGCTCACACTTCTCTCTCAAGAGTTTAATGAAATCACGTGCCCACGATACCTCCGTCTGCTGCGCCTGGCAGACCCACACCACACCACCACTGAATCCGAGCAAGAAACACTGTAAACACGCTGTCACCGAGATCACTCATGTTCACGGGATTCGGCACAATGGTAGGGGAGGGGGGAGTTCTTGGGGTTGGGAGGGGGGTTTGTTTCTTTTATGTTTAACACTTTGGCTTCATGGACGCTTATTATTAAATGCCACAACTCATTTGTATGACATAACAAGTGAACATTGGTGGGAGTGGTTCCTCCCATGGGCATCCGCAGGGGGGGCAAGGAGGGGCGCTTGCCCCCCCCCATGGATAACAAGTCCCTCCGGTGGTCAGTCGAGGTGCAGCTGCAAGGCCCGAGGCGGGCCCCCCTCTCCTGGGCCATGCTGCCATGGGCTGAAAGTGTAATATGACCCCCAGATTCTTTTCAGCTGTTGCAGACTGGGCAGGGCTGGTTTTGTGGCGGAGATCAGCAACTCTCTCTTCTCCTAAGCGCTGCATCTGCATGATAATTGCAGATGCTTGAACTGGTGTGAGGTGTAAAGTGAGCCCTGCCCCTGCATTAATGAAAGGCAGAGCATCCTGCAGGGCTCACAACAAAAATAAAACGAGTGACCTTAGTGTCACAATCAGCGCTGCACAGTTTCAATGAAGGGAAAAGGAGAAGAGCAGAAAATGGAGAGAGAGGCTATTCTTTTCTTTTTTTTGCAACTTTTTTCTTGTTTTTTTTTCAAACAAGCATGTGCATCCAAAAGAAACATAAATAGAGAAATAGAGTTAAAAATAAATAGTAACATCAGTTGAATATAAGCACTTGGGGGCAGATCTACAAGGGCGAAAACCCATTACAACGATGAGACAACATCGCGGGTGCATTACAGAGCACATTTTACATCGCGACAACCGTTACATCGCATCACATTGCATCGCCATGCTGTTACATCTCCATTGCATCGTTTTTCAACCGCGCATGATAATTTACCATTTACACTACGCAAGTGTGTGAACCATCGCCATCGCATCGCATAACAATGTTACCATTTAAACATTGCGGTTTTATACATCACACAACTTAATTACAATACAAACTTTTTCCTTGTAAAACTCTTATCTGTGCATTTGATTAACAAAAAATCTCATGGACATAGTCACTCTAGATAACATCATTTAATCTGTTATTATCACAGAAAACTCTTTCGGTAGTGGAGCAGCTGGTGTAGTCGTAAAGAAGTGTTGTGAAACTGTTGAGAGGTTCTCGTTTCGCATCGGGTTCAAAGTAATGCACTTTGCAGCGATTCCAATTGAATGAGCACCAACAGGATTGAGATATAGCCCCCGAAGAAGGGCCAGAAGGGCCCAAAATGCATTGGGCAGAAACCATTTACACAACGCAAGTGTGTGAACCATCGCCATCACATCGCAAGTGGGTGAACATTTACACTGAAACAAAGCTATGATGGAATCTAAAACAATTTTTGATTCAGGGGCGCGGTAGATGTTCTCTGGCTACTGAAATGCCCAGAATAGTTCCTATACTGGACCATTGTTTCTGGACCTCTACATAAACCAGAGGTCTGTAGTTTTGCCTTGACTGGCCCCAGTATTTCCATAAGGCAGGGTACAGCTGATGCTTCAGACAACAACCAGACCGTGGCTCCAAATCAAATGAAAAGGATAGGAATTGGCATTGTAAAATTTGTGTTGGGGGAGCGCTCCAAGGGCAAAATGTTATTTTACCTGAAGAGTTGATAATCCTGCCACCGTGGCTGGCTCTTTTGTGCTTCTGCAATGGATGGCAACTTCAGGCTGGTTGCAGCCATCAAGTATTACTTGATGTTGTCGAGTCTGCTGGCATCTAGCTGGTATTATATTAGTCTTAAAAGAGAAACCACAACGTGATACTTGTGAATGTGGGAGGATGACCCTTCCTGTCATTAAAGTGAGCCTGGGGACAATTGTTCAACTTCTCTACTCGTTGTCAGTAGCCAGCGCACCTGGGCGCAAGTGCACGGGTCGCAGACGCCAACTGGGTGATAGTGAGGCAGCTGAGTGACGCCGATGTAAACTACACTGATCTCAAGGTCACAGTTGAAGCCCACCACAGAGCAGAATAAAAAGGCTCCCTACCACTGAAGTGCCACCATGCATGCATAATCAAGCCAATGAGGGGGACACTGTGTGGTGTGTAGATTAACCAGGACACTCCGGGAGTACTGCACTGACAAATGAGCTGTAGAAGCTTCTCGAGCTGGCCCGGCGTGAGTGTGATCCGGGTTCTGCGCCACGGCGGACCCAGGCCCAAAACACCTCACTGCACACTCTTCTTGCCAGCAGGGTCACAGGGCCTCCTTCGGGACCTGGTAGTTCCGCACAAGGGTTCCTAAGGGGCTCTCCACTGGTCGTGACCAGCACCAGGGCCACCGCCACTCCGGAGGGCTGTGCTCGTGCTGGGGGTGGTGTGTGTTATTTCGGGAAAAAAATGCAATGTAAAAGCATGCGGGGTGTTTGTGTGCGTAGTAATTGTGTTTTTTATGCATTTCAATGATGGAGCGAAGTAATGGGTTTCGTTGTGACAGCGTGCGTTGTGAATGTGTGTGCGATGTAAAGACGGCGATGTGAATGTTTGTGATGAAAACGTTTGTGATGTAGCATCATACATCCATCTACAAACCCCATGCGCCGCCGGTGCATCACGTTGCGTGACGCACCGGTGGCGCAGCCTGCTAAGGGATATTTGCAAGTACAGGTAAAGTCATCATGCGTGACTTAACCTGTGCTTGTAAATAGTGCCCCTGTTCACGCAATACTTTGCGTGTTAGGGGCGGGATATGGGTGTTGCTATGGGTGTTCCCACGCAACACCTATGTCCACTGATGCATTTCTAGATTTACGAGAAATCGTAAACCTGGAAATGCGTCAGTTTGCTGCGCCACCATAGGGGTGGCGTAGCCAAGAGAATAGAGGAGACATTTTTTCATTTCTCCTCGTCTTTTCCTCTTTCAATGTGTGCTGCATTCTACAGCACACATTGAAAGAGGAAAATGCCTGCAGTGATTGCTTTTGTGCAGGAAGGGGCCCTTCCTTCACAAAAGCAATCTCCCCATGTCGCAGGTATCCTTGCAACAAGGGTGCCTGTGCCGCGCATGGCAGCTGTTTCTGCGCCAGTCCAGGGGAGAGCACAGGAATGCGACATATCATTGTAGATATGTCGCATTCCTGTGCCTTGAAAGTTCTGCAGCGTGGGGCAGCCAAAGGGCTTGCGGTGCCGCGCTGAAGCACTTTCTTGTAGATCAGCCCCTTTGTGTTTTTTTATTTTCATGTAATTTACATAAAAAAAGGAATAATGAAAAATTGGGTCGGTAAAATAATAGTGCAGATGACAACATTGAGTTTGTAGGAGGTAAGGAGGGGTGACCCCACATCCATTCTTACCACCCGGAGAGGAGTGCAACAAACCCTCCAAGATACACCCAAGTTATAACTCCTCAAGCCACTCTCCATTACTTGTTTTACACATCTGAAAAGGTTGCTCTACTCCCCGGCATCATGTTTGTTCATATCTGAAATACTGAATTCCCGTGTTCCTGGGTACATCTAAGGAGGTCTGGTGTTCACTTTTGCTTTTAATAGAAGTATCAAGGGAGAGGCACATCTAAAAGGGGCTAGACAAACAAAAGAAGGTAATAGGTGGGGGAGATGACAGAGCAGCAGAGGTGAGATCTGAACATAAGGGGCAAAACAACTACATAGAACAAGACGCTTAAGGAAAGGGAGATGGGAAAGGAGTGATGTGCATGTAATGGCAGAATCAACGAGAGAAGGGAAGAGTCTTGGTTAGTTAAAAAGAATAGCATGCAAAAAATAAATGTAACAGGCATGGGGAGAGTGGCAGGATAGAAGGGGAGAGAATGCTGTAAATAAAACAAGAGCAGTGGTGTAACCCAAAATGATGGGGTCCCTCTTCGCATAATGTGATAATGGGCCCCTGAGTCTACCACATCTCACAGATATTCATTGGCCCTGGGCTGAATGGGAGCCCCATGATGGGTTGGGGGCCTCCTGAAGTGCTGTGGGCCCATCTGTGCTGCAGGGGCCTGTATTGCCTGTATTGCTGCCCTGCAGACCCTCCACTGGCTGCCAGTGAGAAGCAGAGTGGAATTTAAATCCCTCTGTACCTGTCACCGCATTCTTGCTAACAAAGCGCCATTACCACTTCAGAACCTAGTTACCAGGTATGTACCATCTCGAACTCTGCGCTCCTCAAACGGAGGCCTGCTTGAGGTACCTAGGATAAAAAGGGCCCGTATGGGAGGACGCTCGTTTCGACATCTGATAGCGAAGAGATGGAACGCCTTGCCTACCAATCTCCGCCTAGACTCATCTGAATCTAGGTTCCGGAAGAATTTTAAAACTTACCTGTTTGCAAGATAATAGAGCTCTCTTCTTACTTCTGCTAGGATGTATTTTCAGTCTTAGCGCGGGGACACGCTTTTAGCGTAACCAGGCGCTTTACAAACTTCCCTATTATTATTGCATCCTGGCACAAGAGGTGAAGCAAGGTAAGAGGCCGGGGAGAAGAGTGGTTAATAGCAGTACATGTAGGGCAGAGGTGGAGGCTTGAGGGACAGAAACAGTGAATTGAGGGTAGAGGTGAGAGGAAATAAAACATGAAGAGCTGAGCATGGAAGGGAGAGGTGGACATAAAGGGGGCAGAACCAGTGAACAAAGTTGAGGCTGGAGAGAAAGATGAAAGGTGAAAGGATGTGCTTGGATAGGAGAGGTAGATATAAGAGAAGCTGAGCCATCAGGAGAACTTAAGTGTCATGGAGAGGGTATGGTGAGTGTTGGATGTAAGAGGGCAGGACAACCAAGAGCAGGTAGGAGGCAGGGGGAGAGAGGCAGGGCGAGGTAGAATATAGAGAGGTAGAACCAGTGAGAGAACGTTAGAGGCTGTGACGAGATGAGAGGTGAAAGGTTCAGTAGGTAGGTAAGAGGTGAGTGTAATAGAGGCAGAATTACTGAGAAAGGAAAGAGACAGTAGTAGAGATAAAGTGAAGTGTTGAGCATGGAAGGGAGACACGGATATAAGAGAGGCAGAAACAGTGAGACAAGGTAAGAGGCAGGGAGGTATAAGAGAAGAGGTGAGTGTAAAGGGGGTAGACCAGAAAAAAACACTAGGAGGCTGGAGGAAGAAATGAGAAGTGAATGGCAGTACATGCATGGGACATGTAAATGTAAGAGAGGCGGAACAATCAAGAAACCTTACACAGAGAATAGAGAGGAAATGGTGAGAGGTGGATGCAGAAGGCCAGAATCAGTGAGAAAGATAAGAGGCAGGGGTAGAGACGAGGCATACATCATGGAGGAGAAAGGTGGATATAACAGGGACATAATGAGAAAGAGAAGCAACAAAGTTGGGATAAGCAGAGCGTTTGATGTTAAAGGGCACAATCCACAAAATAAGGTTTGAGGAAGAAACGAGAATAAGAGTAGAGGATGGATGGAAATAGGTGGTGTAAGTGGCAAAATCAGTGAGAAACTAATAGAGTGCTCAGGAGGGCAAAAATGTAGAGAAGATGTAAATGGGGCAGAGCCAGTGAAAAAAATTATAAGGCTGGGGGAGAGATGAGCAGTGAAGGTAGTGCATGGATAGGAGTCATGGCTATAAGAGAGACATAACCAGCAAGAGCACATAGGCATAGTGGCAAGAGAGAGAAGTGGATGGAGGAGAGAAGAATCACCAAGAGATATTAAGAGGTTGGATGAAGAGGGAAAGACGAGGAGAAGGTGGATGTAAGATGTGCAGAACCAGCAAGAGAACGTTAAAGGTTTGGTGAGAGAGTAGAGATGAAGATTAGATCAGGGAGGTAGAGTTTGATGTGAGAAGGGAGAATCAGCAAGAGGAGAGGGAAGGCGGAAGGGGAGAGGTGTATGTAATGAGGCAAGAACAGCAAGAGAAGATAAAAGGAAAGGGGAGAAGGAAAAGGCATAGCTGTATTTAGGACGGCATAACCAACAGAGAATACAAAGACTGGGTGGAGAGTTGAGAGGTGAAGAGTAGGGCAGGGAAGAGAGATGTGAATGTAAGAGAGGCAGAATAAGCAAGCAATTATGAGAGGAAAGGTGGGAAGATGAGAAGTAAAGAGTAGAGCATGGAGGTATTAGGGCCAAGAGCGGCAGAACTAGAGAGAGAAAAAATGTGATCCTTATCAACTGTTTTCATTATAGTAATTTATGAAATGTGTACTGCAGCTTTATGTTCATGAATGTGGTCTTTTAAAACCATACTCCTTATGTTTTGTAAGGATTTAAGCAATGGACATTGACGCTCTTGTTTTTTGGAGTTGGTTTACACCTTTTAGATACAAAATGTTGCTTAAATTAGCAGTCAGATTTCAGCATGTTTTGCTTATTTTTGGTATCCTCAAAGTGTCGGTATGATAAATCGTTAATTTAAGTGGGGAAGATGCCTATTTTTGTTAAAGTACATCTCGGGCTCTGTGAAATATAGGTACATAGAGGAATGCTATGCTATGTATTAGGGGTCACGGTTTCAGTTGGTTAGCCAAACCTTGAGAGGAGGTACATTGTGTGTTTGTGATACTTGTGCTTAATCATGTCGGAGGATGGTGATGAAGTAAAATTTTGCCCCCCCCTGGAAAAATTTCTGCGGACGCCCATGGTTCCTCCGACACGTCAATCATCTTATCTTGTGGCTTTGTCTGTGCTGTGTTTCATCTATATTTATCCTTGAAACCAATAAAACAAATTTAAACATAAGAATCGTTGGTGATTAGTAGAAATAGGCACGCGAGTGTGCGTCACCGTAGTGACGTTTGACTTGTTGAAAATAAGCAGAACTAATAATAAGCAGAAATAGACACGTCGGTGTGCGGGTCACCATGGTAGAATTCGTATTAACAGAGTATAACTTCAGGCCATAACCAAAATGGCCGTTGCGTGGAGACATTGCGCGCGCAGCATGGAACGTCACTGCCGCACGGTTGAATGCTGTTGTAAACAGGCTGGCTCACCCCTTAGGCAAAATGACCGCAAGGCATTGCGTATCGTGCAACCGTCACTGCTAAACGCAGCTCTAAGCCAGAGGAAGGCAGGAATGCGCGCTGCCAGGAGCAGGAGACGTCACAGGAGGATATCGGTGGAGCAGGAGCCTCACGCAGAGTCAAAGTAAGAGGATCGGGCAGATTCAAACCGCACTCACCCAAACTGTCAACCGCAACATAGGTAATATGGACGAAATTATGACGATGTTTGAAGCGTGAGAACGGCAGCATCCAGGGTTAAATTCCTTGAAATCACCCAGTGCAACACATCTCGTGCAGTACAGATCCAACGTAGAAATATCCAATGTAGACAATACGTTGCCTCATGCTGTCACGAATGATGACAGATGGCATAAACACTTTGGCTCACAGAGTTCAAGTAGCTCATCGCCAGTGTTGAGACACAGACACAGGAGACAGGAGTAGTTTCAATCATCTTCAGTTTAATCTTGAACTCATGTACAACATCGAGGAGAAGAGGCTGGTGCACTCCTCATCCAATGGGGCTCTGTCATCTCATGATCCCCCAGGATTCTACAGCTCGAGGAAACTCCAGCACTGGAACCCTGTGAGGTCATAAACTGGCATAATCTACCATCAACACAACACAGCACATGCAAAGCAGAGAGATTGGTAGCAGGGTGATATGAAACAAGCAATGCTTGCTCATCAAGATGCACAAAGGGATGGAAAAAAAAAAGGTGGAGAGTAGACATGATTGAGGGAGCAAGATTGTACCCTGTATGAGCGACTGATAGGTACAATATAGGGGAAGAAGGATCGAAAGGACAAAAGGGTAAAGAAGGAGAAGGACAAGAGGAAAACAAGTGATGTTGGTGATAATGTGATGAGTGCGCTGTTGGTAGAATGTCCACCTCTGTTTAGTCAGTCATACCCTGGGAAAGGGGAAAGCCCAGATGCCACTAATAACATTATTGTTGCTTCCACTCTAGTGGCTCCTAACCCGATTATGGTAGGGATCATTTCGACAGGGAAGTCCCACACTGTGAGGAGGGAAGGGATATGAACAGGTGTCCCGTAAGACTCAGGATGTTTTGTTATTCTAGTCCTGCTTCAAGGATTCCAGATGCCCTTACAGTACCTGTTACCGTTGACCCTATCTTTCACCTATACAATCCAAAACCCATTTGGAACGGGGCCCAGGGGACGTCCATAGTTAGAGAGTGGGGAGCAGCACAGGAAAGAGTAGAGTCCTCACACAAGGTTTGTTCCCTTGAAGCCAATGAATGCAAGTACCCCTTAGAAAAGGGGTTGAAAGAGCCTGTCTGTATAGAAAATAAGCCCAATGCAGAATATCCCAGTACACCACAGTGCAATTTGACAGCTGATACAATTGCTAGGATCATGCCTGTGATTAAGTCCATGATTAAGCAAGTATTTTGATGGAGATCCTGGGGCGTCCATGCAACTCTCCCATCCTGATCTTGCAGAAGCCTAGCTATAAGTACCAAAAAGTGCAGGATCTCTGCAAAATTAACAATGTGGTCATTCCTTACTGTCCTGTGGTACCAAATCTATCTGTGATAGTATTTAAGGTTCCATGTGAGGCTGAATAGTTCACCGTTATTGATCTTTGCAAGTTTGTTTTTCTTTTTTGTAGTTTTATACAGCGCAAACTTGACCCGAAGGTATCAGAGCGCTTTACATGAGCACCAGTTGCATTACACAAGGACACGTAGGCACGGGGAGATGACGTGATTTGCCTAGAATCACAGGATATTGAGCGTCATTACCGAGGTTTGAACCTGCTATCCCAGATTTGAAATTGACCACCCTAGCTGTTAGGCTACACACTCTCCCCTTTCTTCTCGGTCCTCCTACATATTCGTGTTTAGGCTGGGGGATCGTGTTTTAACATGGTGCCATGTCTTACAAGGGTATATGGAGAGTTCTTCTATCTTCAACCTGATCTTGAAGAAAAATCTTGAGTCTATTGGCATGCCCTGTAATTAGTCCTGGTTCAGTATGTCAGCAACCTCTTGGTTGCCTTGAATACTCAGGACACTTGCAGAATCGATACCATTGCTTTGTCGAACGATGTAGCTGAGAATGGATATAAGGTGTCCCCGAGTAAGTTCCAGTACTGGCTGATTGAAGTACTATATAGGGTGTCAGAAAGGTGTCGCAACAGAATATCGGCGATCCTGCAAATGAATCTGCCGCATACACAGACGGGAGTCAGGATGTTTTTGGGAATGGTTGGCTATTGTCGCCAGTGGATACCCAGTTTTTCCCTGGTGGGCAAACTTCTCCAGACAGAGGTTGACACACAAGGATGTGTCTGATCCACTACCCTTGGGCGATGATTGTTTGAATACGTTCCTGGAGTTGAGAGAATGCCTCTGCCATGCTCCAGCACTGGGAATGCCTGATTACAACAAAGCGTTTTCACTCTTTTGCCATGAAAGGGAGGGCTAGGCTCTCTCAGTGTTAAATCAGAACCATGGAGTTGCCGGTAGACCAGTTGCATACTTTTCGGCTACTCCAGATCCAGTGGTATCTGCAATGACGGGACGTCTCAAATCCGTTGCTGCAACTAGTGTGAGCCTAGAGAGTTACAAAGGCATCGTAATTGGTCAAACCCATACCGTTTACGTTCCGCATTCAGTGGAACTACTGCTAACTAGGACTAGAACACAACACATGATGAAAAGTAGACTTACACGTTATGAGCAGGCCATCTTGGAACGTCACCTTGAAGCGATGTTCTACACTCAATCCTGCCACGTTATTACCATTGCCTGATTGTGATGGGAAAGAGACCAAGGGGGAGCATGACTGTCTTGGTGTCACTGAACTATGCCCCTAAGCCTCGTTCTGATATTGCTGATGAGCCCTTACCCAAATATGAACGAGGGTGAAAATATTCACTGACAGTCAGTATGGCTTTGGTGTGGTACATGACTTTGGGCAGTTGTGGTCTCAGAGAGGGTTCATGCCCTCGTCAGGATCTCCCACCCGTAACGGGGATGTTGTGAGAAAACTGTTGGAGGCTTTCCAATTACTGCAGGAGGTTACAATTGTTAAGTGTCCTGCTCATTGTAATGGAAATGATTATGTCATTCTTGGAAATGGATACTCTGACGAAGTTACATGCTACTGTACTCCTCCAGATACTTGCAGTTTCAATGGGGAGTACGCAAATGAACAGAACAATGAGACCTACCTCAACCTGTAGATGACAGTTGCTGATACATGGGATGAGGTGTAGAGGGTGCAAAGGGAATTTTCAGAAATCAGGCTGGATCAGGGTAGGATATGCAGGGAGGGTGGATGGCATTTGTGTGTCAGAGGATGGGAGACCAGTATTTCCAAATAGTCTGTTACATCTGATGGCAAGGAATATTCATGAACCAACACATGTGGGAAGAGATGCGATGGTGAGATTATTCATCCAGACGTGGTTGTGTAGTGTAGCTCCTATTTTCCCAATAGGCTCTGCGCATTGGAATAGTACCTACAGCAGTAAAGGCCTAGGCCAGACGTTAACTAGGTCTACTACTGTCGATACTAGACTTAATTTTTGGGTTTGCCAGCTAAGCTCAGAGTTCGCTAGAAACTTTCTCGAATGTTCAAGGAAGGATGAACTCCCCTGATTAGACAAGAAGGGATTTAGTTTCTGACAACCATAGAACATGACAACTTTGCTCTCCCCTAATCAAGAGTCAATCTCGAGAGTCGTGTGAGCACAAGGCAATTATTTTACTCAGTCAGTACGTGCATTCTTAGTCTCATCAGAATGTAGAGAAAAGGAAGAGACGGGCGTGTTCAATAAAAGATGTTATTTATTGATCAGTCTCTTTTCTCGTACAAGAGAAATGGATCGATATTATTGCAATACTTATAGTTAAGTAAAGTGCATACATTAGAAGCAATAGTATAAAATAATACTGTAAAAACATTGATATGGTTTCTGAGCCATATGATGTTTAAAATGATTAAAATATATTTACATACACATATACATTTGACTAAACGTACTCAACTGGTGTTTCTAAATACGCCTACCCCGTGTACCTGACCTAAGTCTAATGCGTGGGCGGGAATAGAAAGTTACAGTTTAGTTTAAGTTTGTTTTTGCCAAGTGAATAACTAAAGAATTCTCTAGGAGGGGTTATTCAGTTCTGTACCTGGAATTTAGGATGAATGAGGAATGGTATCTCTTTCTCTGCTCTCGATATTCCAGGCTGCCTGCGAGGGCTGCCCAGAAGCGCCGGTGCTGGGTCTCTCGGCTTGAGATAGCAGCGCGTCTCTCAGCGCGTCAGGAAGGCGGGGCTGCTGCCTGCGGGGTCTGCTTCTGCTCTCGGCTTCGGCAAGTATGGCTGCTCCGTCTTGTCACCACGCGTGTGTTTGCATAGGGCAAGGTCGGCAATATTTATACCTTAAAGGTGCCGAGATTGACGTAAGGATGGACATAGGTACGTCAATAAAGATGTCATACGACTTGCTCGTTAGCACATTCTTTACTAAAGTTCTCTGTGAAATCAAAACAATGGCCGCACGGATTATCCAGGTTGTCATAGGTTTGATTTGTTATGAGAACGTCGTATGCCTTATCAGGGGCTGGAGGAATGTCGCTTGTCTAATTAGATCTCAAGCGTTATGACCTAATCAGATAACACGTTCCTGTGCCGTAGTGTGACTGCGTCAGATAACGGTATCTGCATCATGGGGGATTTCTTGCCTCATGGGCTGACTGTTAGTTAACTAGCTAGTAAGTTTAACCAGAATAGGGTCAGGAATAGGGGGATCGAATCAGAACCTATAGAAATACACGACACCCACTCCACGCTAACTATGGTCATATCTACTAATCTATGCATAGTATAACATAGTACAACATACTATAGAGTATAGTGTATACCTTACCACCCCAAAATACATAAATGCATTTCGAAATTTTCAAATATACTGAAAAATTGCAGTCATATATATTGTATGCACTTAAGCTATGAATTAAATGCAAAAGTAAACACGCATTGTTATGCATTATTGCTTGTTGGTATATGAGAAATACACATGAAATGGCTCTTAATATGGCTATACAGAAAAAAAAGTCGAAACCATTTCATCACATAAAATCTATTGCGAACATACCAGCGGGCAGCTAAAGTCTATAAAGTCTATAAAGTATCTAAAATAGAAATCTTAGTTCTCTAGGAATAGTCTCTTACTTTAAGCAGAAAATCAGTGTCCCGGGAAAAAATATATAGAAAAATATTTTAGGGGCTTGCTGAAAAAAGTTGCTGTCCGTGAACTGGATTGTAATTGTTCATGTGACTTTATTTTTAAAGTTGAAGGCCGAATTCAGGGAACGCCGTGTGCGAGTTTACTCAAAAGTCTCTATTTCTGTTCCGGAGAGAACATCATATCATTCAGGCTTTCGAAAAAACTGTCAACAGCTTCATGGGAAAGTTCCTCTAAGTCGGAAATAGGGGTAACCATGCATTCATGCGCATGATTGTCTCCATTGACATTCTGATTTGCATTGCTGACAGAAGGTCGTACCTGTTCGATGCTGCTTTCATCTTGAACTTCACTACTCTTCAATCGCAGTGGTGAAGATTCCAGGAATGCCGTCATCAGAATTGGCAGCCTTTGAGGGCAGCACAGTGCGTGAACCTTGGTAGGAACCAACAGTGTATCTGCATCCACCGGCGCATCCGATTGTAGCGTCAGACAGGTGTCTAACACGCATTCTTCTCCGCATAGCAGACACCTTAGTACAGGTAAAACACACCTTTGCCACATTGGTCGAAATGATAGAAACCAAGTCATGTTTAGGTCTCTAAGCCGGGATAGTCCCAGGATTTTTGATATCCGGTCCCGGTATCCAATGGCTAGGATCGTATCTTCCATTGTCGCGAGAGTTTGATCTGTGACATGGGTTGCCATAACGAAAAATAAGGACTAGGAATAGGATTCCTGCAATTAGTCCTAGGATCAGGGGAAGTCCGCCAAAAATCGAATGGACGAAGTCTGGAAAAATACCCAGTATGGCTTTGAATGGTGTTAATGCCATCGAAAATACTGTCTTAAATACCTTTGAGACCCCTGTGGTATCAGAAATATTTAAGATTTCGCTCAGGATTTCCGCGAAATGTACGGGGGAATTAGTTGATAATAATGTATGTATCTCTGCAGTCGTCCTTGCGACTTGTAGATCATACGTTTCTTTAGATGACGTGAGCCTTGTAGGCGTCTGAAGAAGCACTGTTTTCATTCTGCTTAAAGTGTCTATTCGAATAGAAGTAATTTTCAAACTGGGCCATGCCCTCGCCTCCCTGTCTGGAAAGGAGCTGGGGAACAAAGAACGTCCACAGCACTTGACCTTCGCCGTCGTAGTGACGAGATAAGGAGTCCCGGGCATAAGACTACAGCATCTGCGGTCTACAATAAGAATGTAACTCCCATTATAGAGTCTTTGAAAGAATGGTTCTATTTCAGTTGCAGGTGCGCCTTGCTGGTGACATGAAAGGTTGTATGAATTCCCTTCACAGGCTCCGTGCAAACTAATACCGTTACACAGAAGCGTGCCGCTTAGTGACATAGCACAATTGTTGCCACTAAGAAACACTTTCTGTCCTTTGTTACTGACACATGCATGTGAATAGGGCAGGTTCCATGTTGTTTTAAGGTACCCCTTTCCCAATTTCTCGTACATGCCAGCCTGTATATATTTTTGGCAGTATTGAAACCTGAAGGTTGAGATTGGAATATTTATGATTCCGTGGATTATCCATTCACTGACAGGTCGTTCTGACATTGTCAACGGTAATCTTTCTAGTTTTTCAATGCTCAAGATTGTATAATCAGCACCCTTCTGCGCCATACCGATTTGTCTATCAGTAAGGTTAAAGATTTGAAATAGTGACGTTGTGTTGATTAAACGCCAAGGCACATAGCCTGAACGCAGATTTTGTAACGTCCAGCCAAGCTGTACAATAGAACGCAATTGTGACTGACCATGTTGTAATAACAGTAAGTCTTGCGATAATATATCGATTGCTGAAGACACAATGCTGTCCAATGAAAAAATTCTGGAGGACAGAGTCATTAACCCATTGTCCACTACAGAAAGTGATTTTTCCAAATTAATACGGTCAATTTCCCGTATTCTTTCTGCTGTTTCAATTTGAGTAACCTTCCAGGCCTCATTGTATGCTGCATATACAGAGGCTGCTATGAAACGCTTCTGACGCTGTTTGCGTGGTCCCAGTATGAAATCACGCAAGTCAGCACCATCAGTAAGTAAAGTTAGGTGTTGCTTAATTTCAGGCAGTGTGGAAGTTTGTAGCCATTGAAGGCATAATTTGCCCACACTGTAGGTTGTTATTATCCCTGGGTGATGTCTTTGGGGATATCTAGGGTCTGGCCTGGTCATTTTGAAACCCTGTGTTTTATTCAGGAATCTATCTTGACAGTTATTTGTATCTGTGGGCCAGATCAACCATTGTTTCCAATCAGGATGTGTTCTGTTTTGGTTAAGTATATGGTTTATGTCTATTTCTTCATCTGTTTCAGAGTTATTGCTAAACATTGTTGGCTTTGGAATAGACAGGTTATTTAAATCTTTGATTTTGGCTAAGCCAAGACAGGTGGTTTGTTGAACGGTGTCATTTAAAAATATCATTTGTTCTGGGATCATGCAGGCTCTAAACAAAGCTTCTATACCCTGTACTTGCCATTCTTTTGTACCCCAAACACTTTTCAAATCAACATGTTTGTCCCAATAATCAAATCCAAAAGTATTCATTTTTTCAAAGAAAGAATCTGAATATATCAATTTTGTGTTGGTTATCATGGTTTTCATCCCTGTCTTGTTTGACAATTTGTAATAAAATGTTTCAGCATTAGTTATGTTAAAACCTGAAAAATATGAATATTTGCCATACACGGTTCTTGAGCTCCCTTTTGGAGGTGTAGCACAATGTTCCCATTGATTAAAATTTAAAACATTTCTAGGTTGTGCAGATTTATGCAAGAAATGGTTACCATAATGGTTATAGCAGTACATGCTGTCATAATTTGTAGAACCCTGCAAATAATCATGTTTTGTAAATTTAGCAGACATTACTAAGTCAGACATCATATTGTTTATACTTTCAAAGTCCCAATCATCAGCAAATGAGTTTGGTTTTGCAAAGTCACTCAAGGAGATCTTGATTTGGTGTGGATATTTCAGGATCTCGACCGGACCATAAATTTCATAGTCAGTGTTGTCCCAGGCTACCCCACCAGATATTGGAATTGCTGTGAAGTTGGCTGAAGAAAGTTCTGAAGAAAGTTCTCTTTTCTCGACGTGTGAAGATGTGTGTGGTTTGAGGACCAAGTTGATGTTCTGACTTGCTGTGTCCATTTTAGCATATTTTCCCTCAATGAAGCGTCCCAAGGTAAATACCATGATGAGCCAAAGTATGAGGATAAATGCACCAAAACCCACCCAAAATTCAATCCATGGAGAAATCAGATATGTTTCTTTTAGTTGTTTCAAAAGTTCCTTCGCTTTGTCTTTAAAGGATTTTGATGATGGCTGTGTCTTTTGTTCGCTGAAACCGTCAGAGGAATCATCGAAGTTGATGAAGTAACCGGATGCAGTTCTGTCAATTGTTCCAATTGGTTCAGGATTTTTGTTTCTTGCATTTTCACTTGGTACTTCTGTATAGATTGGTGTGTCTCTGCTAAATGTCTTTATTTGGGTTTTCAGAGGTCTAAGTTCTATTGCATTGTTGCATAGTCCTTGTTGTTCTTCTGTAGGAGTTTCGAATGTGATGAGCCTCTTTGATAGGACCTCTGTACTGGTAGCAAACCTTGGTGTTCTGCTACTTATTGGGAGTCCACTTGGCCTACTGTTGGTTATCGGCCACATGTTGTGGTTTTACCAGGTCGATGGATACAACTCGGTTCTCCTTTTTTCCAGCAAGTGGCGGTAGTACAACTGATCTTGTCCCGTTGACAGACAAGACAGGAACTGCTTTTCTGTAAGAAGGCCCAAATTCCTTCTTTACCGCGATCTTCTCCCTGACTAGATCCCCGACTTTTGGAATCCAGACAGGTCTTGCTGGGACAGGTGGTGATTCTTCAGTGGTCGTTGGCTGTTCTTTCAACTGTATGTTGCTCAGGTCTTTTCTTGTTTTGTTTAAGTCCTGCAAAATAGCCAAACGGTCTTTGACATCAAAGCTTTTTTCTGTTACCACTGAAGTCTGACTATCAAGGTCAGAGATCAACATCCTAGTTCCGAATAATAATTCGTACGGACTGAATCCCTTCAGAGAATTTCTTGGCAAGTTATTTAGACTACGTTGGACACTTATTAGATGTTTGACCCACCCAGCTCCCGAACCTAATATCCTTTCTATTATAGATTGCTTTCTGTCTTGGTTTTTTCTTTACACCATCCCATACCCTCAGGAAGGAAGTGAGAAGATTCCCGCTGGGCTGTGCTCATTTGGCCATTCTTTCCCCCCCCCAGGCTGGATTGCCTGAGAAAAAGAAAAAAAAAATGGTCGAACGTAGCATGCTCTTAGCGTATATGCCATTTAGACTCGCAAATCTTGTATAACAGTCCGGACGTCAGCCGAGTGCTGTGGATCTACATTATAAGTGGGAACTAGCCTGTATATGTTAATCGCAAGCCATTCTTTTTAGTGGTGATGTTATCTGCCTTGATACGACGAGGTATTAAACTGCTTCTCTCCCCACTGCGATCTCTGTTGCAGTTTGGGCAGTTTTTTACAAACATGGTGTAGTGCAGGCTCATGCCTGGCCACCAGTACCGTGATTGTAATTCTTCCAGAGAATCTTTTAATTTAAGGTGTCTGAGACCCTCGCCCATGTGTGCGTCTGCGATTAACAAGTTTCTCCTGTCCATGTTTGGAATCACTCTATCCCCCACTCCAGGGATTCGAGCAAAAGGAATGGAGTTTGCATCTATGATGTATGTGTAATTGAGTGGATAGTTGATCGGTAACGCCGAGCAGTCGCCTTTTGATGACGTTTTTACTGCCAGCAATGTTTCGCCGTCAATGTATTTTAATGTACGCTTTTTTCGATCTACGGGAGCCGGTTTACTGGCTGCCGCTGCGGCTGTTTCAGCCAATGAATTCCCTACAACGTGAACGCCATCACGCTGGTGACTCAGTGAGTGTGTCACGTGAGTCTTTGGTAGTTCTTTTTTCAAAAGAGCTACCTGTTCCCAGAGCAGTCTCTGCTTTATTGGTGCATCCGTGTCATCTTTGTAATCGTTCTGAATCCAGGTCTGCAAATCCTTGTTATATGCTTTGACGCAGAAATATGAATCTGACACTATAAGTGTCGGGAATTCGCGATCCGCATTATCTAGCGCCATTTTCAAAGCTAATATTTCAGTTTGTAGTTCTGAATTAGTTTCTACTGAGTGTGATTTTGTTAATAGAGGTCTTAGTTTACCTCCGTGCCACACTTCTTTTGTAATCTCACATGTGGGATTGTATGCAAGTTCTCCCCAAACGGAGGGTTGAGCATGTCCGTCTGTATAGATTACACAGGCGTAATGTCGTAGAGGCAGAATGTCGATTGGCAGAGGATACGTTTTTTCATATTTTAGATTTTTTAATTCTTCTAGTTCTTAAAAGACTGTTAACCAGGCAATACTTGATAATTCATATCCTCCGTACTGGATTTTCAGATGGGCAATTCTGGACTTTTTGAAGTTGAATTTGTAACCCTCTGCAGCGAAACCAAGTATTATGGTGTTCACTCTTTTCAAGTGAGTCTCCAAGTCATCATCTGTTAAGTAAATGTCATCGACATAAGATAATGCTTCATCATCATATAGTTGTAGTAATTCTGTTACTCTCGCTGAGAATACCCCCGGGCTGTTCTTGTACCCCTGGGCTAACCGACAGAATTGTTTTTGAGTGCCATTTACTGAAAATGCAGTTAAATATCTGCTCTCTGGTGCTATGTTTTGACAAAAGAATCCGTTGGAGATGTCCAAGGTTGTTTTGTATTTTTTGCGCACTATGTTATTCATTAGTGCAGCACTGTGTGAGTTTTGCACTGCAAAAGTTTTGCAACATGTGTTAAGGTGTCGGTAATCCAAAACTAGACGGTACGAATTGTCTGGTTTGGAGACCGGAAACAAAGGATTGTTCATTTGTGAGGTGCAAGTTTCAATCACCCCCTGGTATTCTAGCTGATCTAGTATTTCATTTACTTGTTTTTTAGCTTCTTGCTTAATTGGGTACTGCCTTTGTGCAGTAGGTTGTGATTTTAACTGGACTTTGTGAGGAGGAGAATCCTCATCCCATCCTACGTGATTTTTATATAAAGCAGGTGCTAAGGCCACTGCCCACTTTCTAGCAAGTGTGTATTTTTTATGAATCGGTATTTGATTCGAGAAGGCAGGCATAATTACTTCTTCGCCATGAGGGCACTCCCTGACAAACTCCGGTGGCCAGTCTTTTTCAGCTAGAAGGATGTCATAGCCCTTGGATAGGTTATCCCAAAATAGTCCCCTTATTTTCCTAGTCTTATCTCCCTCTATACGTAATGTTATCTCGTATATTTTGTGGGGCTTGCTAACTCTGGTATCCGCAGTTTCCACTTGAAGGTATTCATTCGTGTCCACTGTCTCCAGATGATTCATAAGGACTTTGCGAGCTATGCTCACCTCTGCTGCGCTGTCTAGCATTGTCTGAGCCCATTCTCCGTTTTTCAGTTGTGTCCTCAGTATTCTCGGCATTGTTAACTACCTTGATACTGGCTACCTTCTTTTTTGGAAATTGTGATTTCTTTTTCAGTTGAGCAGGTTCCTTGTCTTTGGACTTGGCGTGCTCTTCTGATCGTCCTCTTCTTTCCGATTTCTGCGAGGAATTCTGAAAAGATTGAGACGGACGTGTATCAATGTCTTGATATCTATCAGGTTTTTTAATATTATCCCTATTTCTAAGGTTATATCTATTCCCAGAGGGTTCACTCTGAGGTGACCTTTGTCTCGGGTTTGGAGATTTCTCTCTTCGCCTAGGAGACCTTCCTCTGGACTGGAATTTCTTTTCTTTAGGATTGGATTGTTTATTTCCATCCCAGTTCTTTTTTGGTGAATTATTATTAAAAAATATTTTTTCTGGACTTGTAGTCAGTTGCGGTTTTACTGGTATTCCACCTAGACTATCTCTGCCTAGTTCTTCATAGGATTTTTCTATGATTCTGGCAATTTCAGCTGGTTGGTCTGCTATATCTGTCTCTTTTAACCTCTGGCGGATCGCCACGTTTGCTGCTTCACCCTTTATGTTGGCTAGTAATATAGCCGAGACCTGCTTGAAGTCTTTCAGTAATTTCATACCAAGAGTTAAAGCAGGTTCTGGACCGTATTCATCTTGAATTTGTTTTAGCACATCTGGTATTACCGAAATGGATGGAACACCGTGCGTTTTTGTGTAGATTGAAGCAAAGACCGTACCCCAAGTGTCACAGTCCTCAATGTGTGGTGCGATTCCCATTGGGAGACATATAGTCAGAATCCTGTGCTTTTCTAATGGGGTGGTGTCAGGAAACACCGCCTCTATTTGGGTGATTTTCTGTGCCAACCAGAATGGTATCTGTTCCCGTTTAGCTGGAACTTTACCTAGGCAGGATTGGATGTTCTGTGGTGTGATTTTATTTGTGTTCCCCTGGTGAGGGGTCAGCTGTGGAATTTTAATCGCTGGCTGAATTGTTGAAGTCCGCATTACATACTGAACTAATTGTCTGTGAATTTTTAGTAGTTGTTTTAGCTGTATTAATAGCTCTGGTGCAGTCATCTCGTCGATGTCTGGATGTGGTGTGTATCCGGCTAAGACCGGCCACGTTGCTCCTGGTCTTCCTAAAGGACCGAGCCTTGTAATGTGATTATTATGTTTTAGGGCGCCATCAAATAAGAGCAAATGCTCTTGGAATTTGAGTGGTACTTCCACCTCCTCGAAAGGAGTGTACGTTTCAGGAGGTTCCTCTACTTTGTAATAGTGGAAGTACCTTGTTACAGCATTTGCTGCTGGAAAATGTATCCATGTATAGTATACCTCTGTCTGCCGATATTCGTGTGCCTCAATTACGAATATGACTGTGCCACCTCTAGGTGTCAGTCCATTTTCTATAAGTTTTAAGGTTATAGATCTCCTTTTGGCGACCTGGATGAGTATTATATCCGGGTCTGCTGTTTGCATGGTAGCATCAGCATCTGCTATTTCAGTAGCTAATCTAATTGCCTCTCTTTCTCCATCACTGTCTCCCATTTTACTGACAGGATGGTATTATTTTTATTTGCAGATCAGGTTTCTTTATGGAAACAGAGATTAGGTGCACAATATTTTGGAACTGTTTTATCCTTCAACGTTGACTAGACCAAGAACCATACATAGGAGTTCCCTCCTGCGAGGTTTTGGAGGATATAATAACCTTTCACCCACTCCAGACGTCTTTGGAGTATTTGGGAGAAGGGGTCTGAGTGAGAAAGCACGACTGAGTTACTCTAAATGTCTTACGTTAGTTTTATCGCCCTTTCCAAACACGTTGGGCGCCATGTAGTGTAGCTCCTATTTTCCCAATAGGCTCTGCGCATTGGAATAGTACCTACAGCAGTAAAGGCCTAGGCCAGACGTTAACTAGGTCTACTACTGTCGATACTAGACTTAATTTTTGGGTTTGCCAGCTAAGCTCAGAGTTCGCTAGAAACTTTCTCGAATGTTCAAGGAAGGATGAACTCCCCTGATTAGACAAGAAGGGATTTAGTTTCTGACAACCATAGAACATGACAACTTTGCTCTCCCCTAATCAAGAGTCAATCTCGAGAGTCGTGTGAGCACAAGGCAATTATTTTACTCAGTCAGTACGTGCATTCTTAGTCTCATCAGAATGTAGAGAAAAGGAAGAGACGGGCGTGTTCAATAAAAGATGTTATTTATTGATCAGTCTCTTTTCTCGTACAAGAGAAATGGATCGATATTATTGCAATACTTATAGTTAAGTAAAGTGCATACATTAGAAGCAATAGTATAAAATAATACTGTAAAAACATTGATATGGTTTCTGAGCCATATGATGTTTAAAATGATTAAAATATATTTACATACACATATACATTTGACTAAACGTACTCAACTGGTGTTTCTAAATACGCCTACCCCGTGTACCTGACCTAAGTCTAATGCGTGGGCGGGAATAGAAAGTTACAGTTTAGTTTAAGTTTGTTTTTGCCAAGTGAATAACTAAAGAATTCTCTAGGAGGGGTTATTCAGTTCTGTACCTGGAATTTAGGATGAATGAGGAATGGTATCTCTTTCTCTGCTCTCGATATTCCAGGCTGCCTGCGAGGGCTGCCCAGAAGCGCCGGTGCTGGGTCTCTCGGCTTGAGATAGCAGCGCGTCTCTCAGCGCGTCAGGAAGGCGGGGCTGCTGCCTGCGGGGTCTGCTTCTGCTCTCGGCTTCGGCAAGTATGGCTGCTCCGTCTTGTCACCACGCGTGTGTTTGCATAGGGCAAGGTCGGCAATATTTATACCTTAAAGGTGCCGAGATTGACGTAAGGATGGACATAGGTACGTCAATAAAGATGTCATACGACTTGCTCGTTAGCACATTCTTTACTAAAGTTCTCTGTGAAATCAAAACAATGGCCGCACGGATTATCCAGGTTGTCATAGGTTTGATTTGTTATGAGAACGTCGTATGCCTTATCAGGGGCTGGAGGAATGTCGCTTGTCTAATTAGATCTCAAGCGTTATGACCTAATCAGATAACACGTTCCTGTGCCGTAGTGTGACTGCGTCAGATAACGGTATCTGCATCATGGGGGATTTCTTGCCTCATGGGCTGACTGTTAGTTAACTAGCTAGTAAGTTTAACCAGAATAGGGTCAGGAATAGGGGGATCGAATCAGAACCTATAGAAATACACGACAGTTGAACCTCAAATTTCAAGTGATTGCTGAGACATTGCTTCACTGATGCATGATTTGTCAGCAAATTAATGTAGAGAAAAGGACCGCAGTTACTCTGAGCCATATTAAAAGGTCAGGAGGACCGTTTGATTGGATGCAGTTAGACTTTGTTGAGATGCCTGTGTGTAATGGATTGAGGTATATTCTGGTGGTAGTGTGCATATTTTCTCGGTGGGTGGAAGACTATGCTACTAGAAGATGTGATAGTCTTACAGTGGCCACATTTCTGTTGAGGGAACTTATCCAAAGATTCAGATTTCCAACTACTTTGGAGTCAGACCAAGGATGCCATTTTAATAATGAGATTATGAAATTGTTGTGTGCAGATTTGCAAGTGGAACAGAAACTCCATTGCAGTTATCCGCCGGAGGCTTCTGGTCTCGTGGGGCAGATTAATGGTACTTTGAAATCCAGGTTGGCTAAAGACTGTGACTCGACGTCCCTGAAATGGCCTGATGCTTTACCCCTTGTGCTGATAAGCCTTTGTAGCATCCCAGACAGAAGGACTTGACGTTTGCCACACGAAATTCTCATAGAGGGGGCTATGAGGTTGCCTGCTGTGCTTGCCAACGTACTTGTGAATGTAACAGATGATCTGGTGCTTGACTGTTGTAAAGGGCTGGCTGACGTGGATCATTCTGTGTCTCAACAGGTTGAAGCAGCAACTGCACCACCACATCAAGAGCAATGCCATGACCTTCACCCCGGTGACTGGGTGCTTGCAAAGAAACATGCGAGATAGAGCAGTCTTGAAGCCTGTTGGTGTGGCCCGTTCCAAGGGATTCTAGTCACAATGACTGCTGTAAAGAGTGGTGGCCTTCTGAACTGGGTACAAGCTTCCTTCACCCCCAGGGTCCTGTGTCCCCTTTGAGGTAACAGCTCCTCTTCCAGAAGAGATGACAGCGGTGGCACAGAGGTCACAGGAAAAGGTCAGTCAAGCTGTAAGCGGATAATCTCAAGTTGAAACAGCATTAGAACAAGTCGAAAGAGGACCTGAAGAACAGGGAGAAGGAGCTGTCCCTGAGGCTGAAGTGGTCAAGAAGCTAATTATGTGGGGCCGCGAGTGGAGGTGACCAAAGGGATCACCTATGAGAAGTTTGAATTCGCCAAAAGTAAGACGTCTGATTTAGAACAAAGTGAAGGTGAAAGTGGAGCATCCCGCTTAAGGATTCCCAAAAGACTGAGGGGGCCTTCTCGGAGGTACTGCTGTGGTACTGAAAATTCTGCACCCGTGTTATAAAAGTCGTCGAATCATGACGATTTTGGTAACATCAGACCGAAAATGACGAGAGTAAGGTGTGCAAGCATTTTCGTCATATTTGAGTGGCGAGGTCACCATTAAATCAGGGATTCCGTCCTGAACCCTCTGGTTCCATTTTGTGCATGGCAGCCATTTTAGTGGTTGCCCTCACATAGGCCGATGACTAAGGCCGAAATGAGTCTTTTGGGACACGTACACCTTTAGCTGACTTTTGTGTGACCTGGGCAAGCTGACTCCACTGCCCGAAGCCAAACCTGTTTTGCCGGTTCCTTTCCCAGTGGCCGCTCGAGATTAGGATCAAGGAGCCGCATGCCATAAACCCTTCAACGCACACAACTATGCCTAATCTTACACACACCTGTCTCTGTTTCTTGCTTTATGACCTGCTTTACGATGAGGAGGTGCCCGATTTTATTAGGGGTCCGTTCGATATCTGATGAAAGTATTGGGCCTTGCCGGGAAATTGATTGTGGGCTGGGCAAACTGAAAAATGGGCTTGTCACCATGATTCTGCTTTTTCTTTGTTGTGAAATATGTGAATGGTCAACTGTAAAATAAGGAATGTTTGCCTAAAGCATAATATTTTGTATAAAAAGGGATGGCTGGCTTTGTAAGGTTGAGCAGTCTCCTGAGAATATACACCGTGTTGTACTTCTAGGATACCTGTTACTGGCTGCAGCCAATAAATTCGATCTTTGACTTCACCAAGAAGACTCTGTGTTTCTGCAGTCTGGGACAGGAAGGACTCGAAGTCTTAGGGTGTGTTCCCTGGCACGTCTGGGTTCTTAAAAACCCAGTACTTTCAGTTGGCGCCCAACGTGGGGCGATTTCAGCGGTACCGGTCGAAGCCAGAGGTTCGTGAGGAGCTTCGTGTGAAATTCTGGAGGAAGGCCAACCACTTCATCGACCCCTGTATGTCGTCGTGGTCCGAAAGTCTTTGCTGAGAGGTTCTGTGCTTCCCGACGGCTACGAAGGACTGCTGCCCTGACTATCGCCCTGTCTTGGACCCTTTGATGATTTGTAGAGCGAAACGATAGACGAGTCTTCTGGTGACGTCATCGATACCTCAGTTAAGTATGAGTGGAGCGTCTCCCAGTCCTTAGTTTGGTTCTTAGTTTGGGTTATCCCCTTTGGATGTTTGATTTAGAACTTGCAAGTGCCAAAGCCGAGGTACTCGTGTATTCACGAGACTATCGTATTCAATAATCCTTTGAAGTTTGAAGCTAGACTAGAGAGCGAAGATGCCTGGTCTTAGCAGACTTGGAAATTTGTTTTGTCTTGGTTGTAATAGGGATTCCCGATTGGAGGACTCGTGTCCGGTTCCTCCAATGGGAACTCCAACCTATGAGCTCTATGTGAAGCAGGCGTAGGCCCCATCACATATAATGAAGTATGGATTTTATACACCAGGAAAGATGGTGTTTTAAAATGGCCCCAATATGGTAGTTTTGACACAGAGATATTAGATAATCTAGAGGTTAGACTTCTCAAGAAGAAAGCCCGGACGGCGATGTGTGACTCTTTCCGCCCATGGCGAAAGGAAGCCAAACAGAAAGAAATTAAATTAGCAAAGAAAAATAAAAGAGAAAAGGGTATCTCGATAATGCAAGCTGCTATGCAGTATAAAGATAACGAAGAAGAGCAAGCGAGTGAGCAGTTGCACAGGCAACGTAAAATGGCGATCGATAAATGTTACCCAGTTTTGCCGCCTCTTCAGCAAGATGCAGCAAAAGAACTTGAGAAAGATCCTTTAATGTCTCACCTATTGAGTTCAGAATGTCAATGGAGAAGAAATACCTTTGGATTCGGGTTCTTCCTCAGCGAGTTCTATTACTGGACGCAACCACTAAGTATCACAACCAATGCTTTAGTCGGGTAAATGTTAAGAACACCATACAATAACGTTAGTATCTATAGTAAAGATAAATTATAAAGTTTTTGTGACAGGAAAAAAAATCCAAAAGTTTTATTTAAAAAGGTAAACACAAGTTTATTACACATATTTCAGAACACTGAAGACACAAACTTAATACAAATTAAAAGTACATTTTGATACACCAAAATTTCATAAAATGTTAAAAATTTTCTTGAGAACACAGGTCGACGCGGCGTTTCGGTTTAAAAAACCTTCCTCAGGACAGTGTCTACAAGGAAACATAATATTACTAAAACATAATACAAATTGTGTACATCCAAAAAATGTGTCTAGCTGTCACATAGTTAACACGACTGATTCATTGTCTCTACAACGTTAGGGCAGTGTTCTGGCATTGGACAATTACAAGGGTCTGACATTTAATTTGCATACTAAACATATTATACTTGTGGTTGTGCCATTGAACTCGTGGAGTTGAGTGTGTGATCATGTCACTAAAGGTCCCTGGTATGAGGGGGAATGGATCACTTATTTAAGGTGAGTTTTTACATTACCCAACCAGTGATACGGAGGTGTCTTACCTCAGGATATTCGTTGCGATATACCTCCCAATTTTTGATTATGAGGGCTGATGTCTGATAGAATGTAGTATTTGTGTCCTGTTATTGGTCCACATCCACAAGTGCTGTGGTCCCACTTATTCGGGTGATGGTTTAATATGCCTTAGTCTATAAAAGCAAGATTGAAAATCATATAAAGTTTAAATCCCACTATAGATTGTTGTGAAAATGAACAAGAAGGCATTCGTTGAGGTCCTACCGTCAATATAAGGCCAGATAATTTCTCACTGTATCGGAGGGGCCACCAGAAAGGATAAGTGCATCTATAAATTCACGTGCACTAAAAAGAAAATAAACGGGTTGTTCCAGTGAGTATTTCAAGGTCTTACTAAATCTGCCAGAGATTTACCCATTAGAGGATAAAACTTACCAATAGTGTTGCTTTTTTAATTTCTGCAGCCGCGTGCTGAATATGCTTCAACGGCCCGCTTTTGATTGTTTCAATTGCAAAAGCATCTGAAAATCAATGGAAACCAGTTCTATGTTCGGTTACGTTGATACTGATCTACATGTGATATTTACAATGAATTCACCTATTGCGTATTACTTAGAAAGCTCCGCTGTCTATGGTGAGTTTACAAACTTCACTGTCTAAATTTCTTGTCGAGGCTTCACTCAAGATTACTTATTTGTACCTTAACGTTTCTCATTAGCTACAACTGCCTATGTACTTTTCATTAACTGACTTTATGTTTTAGCAGGTATAAACATCATATGGCATCGCGTTCGCGGGTGGCTTATGCTTTTTACTTTAGTTCTAAATATTTAGTGTCTATAGGCCAAAGACATCCTCTCTCAATCTTTTAATGACCGGGCATTGGCTGGTTGCATGCCGTACGGTAATTATGGGGCCGGAGTCGGGTTTTGGATATTTTCGTAAGACCCGTTTTTTTACCAAAGATTAACCGGACCGGGTTTGTGGATAAACCAAGCTATATATCCCTTTGTTTAAATGTACACCATGGGGAAACATGGCGCTTGCGCTTTCTATACATATTAGTAGTCCCCCAGTGATACTGGTTGATACAGTCTAATTATCAATAGTTCTGACGAAGCGCGAGTTGTACTCTAAAAGTGAAATTCATTTAACTGATCAATGGCTAACAGATATCTAATTCTTGCCCGGATCTAGTCTTAAGCTACTAATCTTATTACTTACTTGGATAAAAACGGCTGGCCTCCCTGCTCCTCCGTATACAGCGTCTGGGGGTTCTGTGTTTCCAGTGAAAGACAAGGCTGCCATGTTTTTAGAACCTTAAGTAGCAGCCGTCTTTCTATTCGTCAATGATAGAGACCGGTCTATTGGTTAAGGTGTCGTCACATGATCCCTATAGCTTCATCACATGATCGATGTAGCAAACTTTATTATTTTTTTGTTAACATATTTGGTACCATGATAATCAATCACTTATTTCGATAATAAGGAAGATTATACGGCGTAATTTGTATGTTCAATATTGATAAATGACACTCTATTATAAATATAATAATAATTTTCGCCGATTTTTTAAAATTGTCAAAAAATTACGTAGTCCCTTATTAAGCCTTTCTGTAGGGCGTTTAATTACTACACAATCAGGCAAATATTATAATAAAGTATTACGGGG
Organism: Lissotriton helveticus; assembly: GCF_964261635.1. NCBI lineage: Eukaryota > Metazoa > Chordata > Amphibia > Caudata > Salamandridae > Lissotriton > Lissotriton helveticus. Next base: position 1,415,240,951 of record NC_136059.1, on the reverse strand, counting down.
AATATGTAACTAACAAAATTGTGCTAGAGTCTATTACACGCATGGAGTCTCTCTAGTGGTCGATTGGCGAGGATTATTATACTAACTGAAAAATAATCACATTGGCACAGATTCCTTGCTAGTATTTAGGTTATGTGATGGAAAAGCACACAGATTACTGCCATCCATAAAATTGCTTGGTCGTTCTATGACTATTTCTCAACCCCATAAGGATCACAGTGTTGTTAGATAGAGCTGGACGTATATTTAATTCAATTAATGATACGTTCCCAGTCTTCACGACTGTTTAGGCCCGATCTGACACTATTAAACCTCGACATATAATATTGCTCACGTTTTTTGCGTTTCTGGTTAATGTCACCTCCTCTGTTATTAAGGGTCACAGCCTCTAGGCAACACCATTGGAAATCATTGATGGTGTGGCCCAATGTGTGCCAATGGTCAGTGAGTGGGGCACCCTTCTTTTTGTTCCTTATCGCTGATTTATGCTCGTTCATCCTGATGCGAGCTTCACGTGATGTTTCCCCAATATATATGAGGTCACATGGGCAACGGATCATATAGATAATATTTTTTGAACGGCAATTCATGAAGCTATTGATTTTTACCGAATTATTCTTGATTTTGATTGTGTTGCCCTTGATAATGTCTTTACAGTTATTACATCCTGAGCAAGCAAATGTGCCAGTAGGTAATGGTGCTTTATTTATACTGGGTTGGGTACAGATATTGCTGTCTCTATACGTGTGCACTATACTGTTCCGGATTGTGCGGTTTCTGCGGTAAGAAAACATTGGTTTTGGGTAGTTCATCTGTTGTTTGTTGTTGATAAGGTGCCAGTTTCTATTGATAATATTTTTTAACTTGTTACTCACAGAATTATAGTTAGTGACAAAGACAAGTGGTTGAGGGTCAGTAGTTGAGGTTTGTTTTCCATTGAGTAGGCTATCGCGATTATAATATTTAGCCCTTTTGTATGCATGTCTTATCATACGTTTAGGGTATCCTCTTGCAATAAATTTTTGTTGCAGCAAATCGGCATGTTTGTTAAAATCTTGAATTGTGGTACAATTACGTTTTAACCTTAGAAATTGACCAAAAGGGATGTTATTGATTTGGCTTGGAGGGTGGTTGCTATTGAAATGGAGCATAGTATTTTTATCAGTAGGTTTGGTGAAAAGTTCTACATTAATATGTCCTTCGACATGTTTAATGATGATGTCTAGGAATTCGCACTGTTGTTTATTAGTGTGAGAGGTGAACTTAAGATTAACGTCCCCTAAATTGAGCACAATTTTGTTAGTTACATATTCCCCATAATACTTTATTATAATATTTGCCTGATTGTGTAGTAATTAAACGCCCTACAGAAAGGCTTAATAAGGGACTACGTAATTTTTTGACAATTTAAAAAAATCGGCGAAAATTATTATTATATTTATAATAGAGTGTCATTTATCAATATTGAACATACAAATTACGCCGTATAATCTTCCTTATTATCGAAATAAGTGATTGATTATCATGGTACCAAATATGTTAACAAAAAAATAATAAAGTTTGCTACATCGATCATGTGATGAAGCTATAGGGATCATGTGACGACACCTTAACCAATAGACCGGTCTCTATCATTGACGAATAGAAAGACGGCTGCTACTTAAGGTTCTAAAAACATGGCAGCCTTGTCTTTCACTGGAAACACAGAACCCCCAGACGCTGTATACGGAGGAGCAGGGAGGCCAGCCGTTTTTATCCAAGTAAGTAATAAGATTAGTAGCTTAAGACTAGATCCGGGCAAGAATTAGATATCTGTTAGCCATTGATCAGTTAAATGAATTTCACTTTTAGAGTACAACTCGCGCTTCGTCAGAACTATTGATAATTAGACTGTATCAACCAGTATCACTGGGGGACTACTAATATGTATAGAAAGCGCAAGCGCCATGTTTCCCCATGGTGTACATTTAAACAAAGGGATATATAGCTTGGTTTATCCACAAACCCGGTCCGGTTAATCTTTGGTAAAAAAACGGGTCTTACGAAAATATCCAAAACCCGACTCCGGCCCCATAATTACCGTACGGCATGCAACCAGCCAATGCCCGGTCATTAAAAGATTGAGAGAGGATGTCTTTGGCCTATAGACACTAAATATTTAGAACTAAAGTAAAAAGCATAAGCCACCCGCGAACGCGATGCCATATGATGTTTATACCTGCTAAAACATAAAGTCAGTTAATGAAAAGTACATAGGCAGTTGTAGCTAATGAGAAACATTAAGGTACAAATAAGTAATCTTGAGTGAAGCCTCGACAAGAAATTTAGACAGTGAAGTTTGTAAACTCACCATAGACAGCGGAGCTTTCTAAGTAATACGCAATAGGTGAATTCATTGTAAATATCACATGTAGATCAGTATCAACGTAACCGAACATAGAACTGGTTTCCATTGATTTTCAGATGCTTTTGCAATTGAAACAATCAAAAGCGGGCCGTTGAAGCATATTCAGCACGCGGCTGCAGAAATTAAAAAAGCAACACTATTGGTAAGTTTTATCCTCTAATGGGTAAATCTCTGGCAGATTTAGTAAGACCTTGAAATACTCACTGGAACAACCCGTTTATTTTCTTTTTAGTGCACGTGAATTTATAGATGCACTTATCCTTTCTGGTGGCCCCTCCGATACAGTGAGAAATTATCTGGCCTTATATTGACGGTAGGACCTCAACGAATGCCTTCTTGTTCATTTTCACAACAATCTATAGTGGGATTTAAACTTTATATGATTTTCAATCTTGCTTTTATAGACTAAGGCATATTAAACCATCACCCGAATAAGTGGGACCACAGCACTTGTGGATGTGGACCAATAACAGGACACAAATACTACATTCTATCAGACATCAGCCCTCATAATCAAAAATTGGGAGGTATATCGCAACGAATATCCTGAGGTAAGACACCTCCGTATCACTGGTTGGGTAATGTAAAAACTCACCTTAAATAAGTGATCCATTCCCCCTCATACCAGGGACCTTTAGTGACATGATCACACACTCAACTCCACGAGTTCAATGGCACAACCACAAGTATAATATGTTTAGTATGCAAATTAAATGTCAGACCCTTGTAATTGTCCAATGCCAGAACACTGCCCTAACGTTGTAGAGACAATGAATCAGTCGTGTTAACTATGTGACAGCTAGACACATTTTTTGGATGTACACAATTTGTATTATGTTTTAGTAATATTATGTTTCCTTGTAGACACTGTCCTGAGGAAGGTTTTTTAAACCGAAACGCCGCGTCGACCTGTGTTCTCAAGAACATTTTTAACATTTTATGAAATTTTGGTGTATCAAAATGTACTTTTAATTTGTATTAAGTTTGTGTCTTCAGTATTCTGAAATATGTGTAATAAACTTGTGTTTACCTTTTTAAATAAAACTTTTGGATTTTTTTTCCTGTCACAAAAACTTTATAATTTATCTTTACTATAGATACTAACGTTATTGTATGGTGTTCTTAACATTTACCCGACTAAAGCATTGGTTGTGATACTTAGTGGTTGCGTCCAGTAATAGAACTCGCTGAGGAAGAACCCGAATCCAAAGGTATTTCTTCTCCATTGACATTCTGTCTTCATGGGACACTGTCATATTTTTTCTCCTTACTCCCCTTGGTCCCAGATCACACTTTAGGGGGCCCCCTATACCTTTTTTGATGTCACCTATTGAGTTCGCCACCCCCCTATGCGCAGAGTGCTACTGCACCTCCGCAACCTTTAGTTGTGCAACCTCCGGTTGTTGTGCCTCAGGTTCTTCCACAACCGCCAGCTCCTCTTCAGTTGGCTCCTACTGCTACGGCGCAGCCTCCTCAAGGGCCGCCGACTTTGCTACCTGCTCCCCCTGTACTTCCTACGACTTTGCCTACTGCGGCGACTACCTCTTCTGATGTTCCTCCTGTTACTGCCTCAGCTTCTGCATCTGCATCTGCCTCGCCTCACTCTGTTTTTCCTCCTGTTCTTTTGTCGACTTCTCCTTCTGTTCGACAGAGAATGACTGATACAGTTGTTAGTCTTCTGTATCCTCTTTTTGGGACAACAAGTATGACCCCTGTTTCAACACGCAAACAGTTGCGTAGTCAACTGCCCGACTCTAGAGAGCGGGAAACATTGAACTATTTGGCACACAAATGGGTTACAGACCCCACAAGATATGAGCTAGATTCTGTTATGGATGTCTTCCATCAGTGGGAAGCACCGAAGCAGAGATATGTTTTTGAGAAAATGTGTGCTTTTCTTTGTGAGGAATTGGAGGAAAATGATTTAGAATGTAATACGCCTGAGCTGTGTCGTGTACGGTTCGAGTTTGCTAAGGGCACGATTCTGGGTCCCGATATTGAGAAAGCAGTTGCAACATTGTTGTCGTTTAGGAGTGAGGGTGTTTCTCGGTCGTTGTTTGAGCATGATTCCTCTGTTAGGAGGAAAGCGCGACAATATCCAATGAGAGAGGTTCCTCCAGTATGGAAGGATGCCCTTGCAGCTGATGTCGCTAATCACGTCGATGCTGTGCCAGCACATTTTCAGCGTGTTTGGGTGCATGTTCCTTGGAAGCGAGCTGAAGTATTGGCCCTTAAGCAGACTTTGCCTGACCCCCGTAAGAATCCTGCAGGGTACTATAAGGAATTGTCACAGACCGCAGACTCATGTATTATGAATTTAGCTGACATAGACATGTTGTTTGGAAATGTTGTTCTGTAGTGTGTTTATCTAGGTACCTATAGTGATACTCCTATTTCTGACCCTTGTCCGGTTAATAATTTACTAATGTCCATACACCGGCACAGAAACCCGTCTTCAGATTAGGTCATAGCGCATGCTGTCACATTAAGCAAGCACTATCCCTTCAGCCCCCTAGAAAGCACACCGAGTTCTCAAAACAAATCAAACCTCCAACAGACCTGGGAAATCCCCCGCAGCTATTGTTTTGATTTCGCTCGAGAACTCCTGCAAAGAATGTAAGAACGACCAGTCCTTATGACATTCTTGCTGACGTCTTATGTCCATCCTTACGTCAAACACGGCACCTTTCAGGTATAAATATACCGACGCTGCCCTAAGCTAAGACACGGTGGTGACGAGCTTGGAGCAGCGCTACTTGCCGGAGAGCCCAGCTGATGCAGAAAAGCCCACGGACGCTGCCCCTCCCATTTGACGCGCTGAGAGAGACGCTGCCTTTTCTCCTGCCGAGAAATCCAGCCTCCGGCGTTTCCAGCCGCCCTCGTGGGTAACTGGGATATCGAGTCCTGAGACAGAGATACCAACCCTCCAGCCTTCTAAATCCCAGGTACTGAACTGACTAACCCCTTACAGAGAATTCTTGAGTCAGATTCTTGGCAAAACAAACTTAACTTAAACTGCTACTTACTTACTCCCTCCCAAGTATTAGGCTTAGGTCAGGTACACCGGGGTAGGCGTAGTTAGAAGCACCAGTTGAGTACGATTAGTCAATGTATATATGTATGTATATCTTTTATCCATTTTAAGTATCATATGGCTAAGAAACCATATAAATGCTTTTACAGTATTATTTTATAATTCTGTTGTTACTGTATGCACTTTACTTAACTATAAGTATTGCAATAATAGCGATTCATTTCTCTTGTATGAGAAAAGAGACTGATCAATAAATAACATCTTTTTATTGAAACACGCCCATCTCTTATTTCTCTACAACCTGGTGAAACTAAGAATGCACGTACTGACTGAGTAAAATAGTTGTCTTTTGTTTTCACACGACTCTAGAGATATACTCTTGATTAGGGGAGAGCAAAGTTATCATGTTCTATGGTTGTCAGAAACTAAATTCCTTCTTGTCTATCCAGGGAGGTTAAACTCCTCCTTGCCTATTTGAGAAAGTTTCTAGTGAACTCTGAGCTAGCTGGCACACATAACTTTAAGTCTAATATCGTCAGTAGAAGACCTAGTTAACCACAGTCCTACGTCCATACTATTGAAGATATTATTCCAATGCGCAGAGTCTATTGGGATAATAGGAACTACACTACATGACGCTCAACGGTTTGGATAGGCGATAAATCTAACGCAAGACATTAGAGTAACTCAGTCGTGCTTTTTCACACAGACCCTTTTTTTCCCATAAAACTCCAAAGACGTCTGGAGTGGGTGAAAGGTTAAAATCCGCCAAACTTGGTAGGAGGAGACTCCTATGTATGGTTTTGGTTTATTCAATGTTGAAGGATACAGTGTTCCAAAATATTGTGCACCTAATCTTTGTTTCCGTGGAAACCTGATCTGCAACAAAAACCCTTCTTGACAGTAAAATGTCAGAAACTGAAGAAGAAAGGGAGACAGCTAGAGTAGCAGCTCAACTCCTAGCGGAAGACACAAGTCTCGTACAGCAAGACCCGGGTGCAATACTCATCCCGGTCAGCGTAAGAAAACTATAACCTTAAAACTTATAGAAAATGGACTGACACCAAGAGGTGGTACAGTCATATTCGTAATTGAGGCACACGAATATCGGCAGACAGAGGTATTCTATTAATGGATAAATTTTCCAGCAGCAAACGCTGTAACAAAGGAGTTCCATTATTACAAGATAGAGGAACCTCCGGATGAGTACACCCCTTTCGAGGAGGTGGAAATACCACTCAAATACCAAGAGCACCTGCTCTGGTTTAAAGGCACCCTAAAACATAATGATCACATCACCAGGCTCGGTCCACTAGGTAGACCAGGAGCAACGTGGCCGGTTCTAGCCAGCTACACACCACATCCAGACATTGAAAAAATGTCAATACCAGAACTTTTAACACAGTTAAAACAACTGATTAAAATACACAGACAAGTAGTCCAATATGTAATGCAGACTTCAACAGTCCAACCAGCTATTAAAATTCCACAGCTGACCCCTCATCAGGGGAACACAAATAAAATCACACCACAGAACATACAGTCCTGTCTAGGTAAAGTACCCATTAAAAGGGAACAAATTCCATTCTGGTTAGCACAGAAAATAACTCAAATAGAGGCGGTATTTCCAGATTCCACCCCTGTGGAGAAACACAGAATTCTGACTATCTGTCTCCCAATGGGGATCGCACCACATGTGGAGGACTGTGACACTTGGGGTACAGTCTTTGCTTCCATTTACACAAAAACACATGGTGTTCCGTCCATGGCGGTAATACCAGAGGTGCTAAAACAGATTCAAAATGAATACGGTCCAGAACCTGCTTTAACTCTGGGTGTGAAATTACTGAAAGACTTCAAGCAGGTCTCGGCAATAATACTAGCAGACATAAAAGGGGAAGCAGCAAATGTGGCGATCCGCCAAAGATTGAAGGAAACAGATATAGCAGACCAACCATTTGAACTTGCCAGAATCATAGAAAAATCCTATGAAGAACTAGGAAAAGATAGTTTGGGTGGGAAACCAGTGAAACCCCAACTAATGGAAAATCCTGAAAAGGTATTTATTAAAAATAATCTAAACACTTCAAAAAAGAACTGGGATGGAAATAAACAATCCACTCCCAAAGAAAAAAGATTCCAGTCCAGAGGAAGGTCTCCTCAGCGGAGAGAAAGATCTCCGGACCAAGGACACAAGTCTCCCCAGAGGGAGCCCTCTGAGAAAAAATACAACCTTAGAAATAGGGATAATTTGAAGAAACCTGATAGATATCAAGATATTGATACACGTCCCTCTCGATCTTTTCAGACTTCCTTGCAGAAATCGGAAAGAAGAGGACGGTCAGAACACAGGGAAGAGCACGTAAAGTCCAAAGACAAAGAACCTGCTCAGCAAAGTAAAAAGTTACAATTTCCAAAGAAGAAGGTAGCCAGCATTAAAATAATCAAACATGCCGAGGATCCTGAGGACTCAGCTGAAAAACGGAGAGTGGGCTCAGACAATGCTAGACAGCGCAGCAGAAGTGAGCATAGCTCGCAAGATCCTGATGAATCATCTGGAGACAGTGGACACGAATGAATACATTCAGGTGGAAACTGCAGATACCAGAGTTAGCAAACCTCATAAAATATATGAAATAACCTTACATATAGAGGGAGATAAGACTAGGAAAATAAGGGGTCTATTTTGGGATAATCTCTCCAAGGGCTATGACATCCTTCTAGCTGAAAAAGACTGGCCACCAGAGTTTGTCAGGGAGTGCCCTCATGGCGAAGAAATGATTATGCCTGCCTTCTCAAATCATATTCCAATTCATAAAAAATATACACTTGCAAGAAAGTGGGCAGTAGCCCAGGCTCCTGCACTATATAAAAATCATGTGGGATGGGATGAGGACTCTCCTCCTCACAAGATCCAGTTAAAATATCAACCGACTGCACAGAGGCAGTACCCAATTAAGCAAGAAGCTAAAAAACAGGTCAGGGAGATCTTAGATCAACTTGAATACCAGGGGGTGATTGAAACATGCACCTCACAATTGAACAATCCTTTGTTTCCTGTCTCCAAACCAGATGATTCATATCGTCTAGTTTTGGACTACAGACACCTTAACTCATGCTGCAAAACGTTTGCAGTACAAAACTCACACAGTGCGGCACTAATGAATAGCATAGTGCGCAAAAAATACAAAACAACATTAGTCATCTCTAATGGATTCTTTTGTCAAAATATAGCACCAGAAAGCAGATATTTGACCGCTTTCTCAATAAATGGCTCGCAGAAAAATTTCTGTCGTTTGCCCCAAGGGTTCAAGAACAGCCCAGGATTATTCTCAGCGAGAGTAACAGAGTTACTACAAATATATGATGATGAGGCATTATCTTATGTCGATGACATCTATCTAACAGATGATGACTTGGATACTCACTTGAAAAGAGTGAACACCATAATACTTGGGTTCGCAGCAGAGGGTTACAAATTCAACTTCAAGAAGTCAAGAATTGCCCATCAACTGTCCTATTTTTAGGATATGAATTATCAAGTGAAGGCAAAAGCCTGGCTGACAATTTCCTAGAGAAATGTGCTGTAATCCAAGCACCTAGAACACTGAGAAACTTACAATCAATTCTAGGTTTCCTGAATTTCGGAAGAACTTACATTATAAACTATGCAGAGAGGGTTAAACCTCTCTATGACCTAATAAAACCAGATTTTAAAAGAATCAATTGGACTCAAAAACACACCGAAATTTTGAGATCTTTACAAACAGACATGTTAGTTAAAACAAAACTGCAAACACGCGATAACACACGCAACCTTGTGATTCGAGTCATCCTAGGAAGATGCGGATTCACATACCTAACCTCTAATGAGGGAGAAAAGGTACCAATAACATACAAATCACATTTGTACACAGAAGCTGAAAAAACATTCAGCATTAAGGAAAACATTGTTCACGCGGTTCAAACAGCCTTAGCAAGAGAAAGATACCATGCTGACGGCAGACAGATTACAGTCAGAACAGCAGAATCGGCCTTTGAGGCATTAACAAGCCCATGTAATTTACCTACAATGGCACTAAATCCAAAATGGATACAATGGGAAGATTCCCTTGCTACAGACAGAGTGAAATACTATTTTGATCCAGAGATGACAAAATTAAAAAATCTAGAATATGAAAGAGAATATCCTCTGCCAATCGACATTCTGCCCATACGACAGTACGCCTGTGTAATACATACAGACGGACATGCTCAACCCTCAGTTTGGGGAGAAGAAGCATATAACGCAACATGCGAGATTACAAAAAACGTGTGGCGCGGAGGTAAATTAAAACCCCTGTTTTCAAAAACACAATCAGTGGAAAATAATTCAGAACAACAAACTGAAATAATAGCATTAAAAATGGCACTAGATAATGCCGATCGCGAATTCCCGACACTAATAATGTGCGATTCGTATTACTGCGTCAAATCATACAATAACGACTTGCAGAAATGGGTTGAAAACGGGTACAAAGATGAGACAGGTGCCACAATAAAGCAGAAATCGCTTTGGGAACAAATAGTTCTTTTAAAGAAAGAACTACCAAAGACTCACGTGATACACTCACTGAGTCATCAGCGTGATGGCGTTCACGTTACAGGGAATTCATTGGCTGAAACAGCCACACAGGAAACAACTAAATCGGCTTCCGTAGCTACAAAAAAGCGTTCAGTAAAATACATTGACGGGGAAACAATGCTGGCGGTAAAAACGTCATCAAAAGGCGACTGCTTAGCGCTACCCCTCATGTATCCACTCAATTATACATACATAATCGATGCAAACTCCGTTCCTTTTGCTCGAATCCCTGGAGTGGGGGATAGAGTGATTCCAAACATGGACAGGAGAGGCTTGTTAATAGCAGACGCACATATGGGTGAGGGTCTTAGACACCTTACACTTAAGGATTCTCTAGAAGAATTACAATCAACATACTGGTGGCCAGGAATGAGCCTGCAACATCACATATTTGCAAAAAACTGTCCAAACTGCAACAGAGATCGCAGTGGTGACCGAGACGGTGTACTGCCATGGCGTTTTGCTCAATAAAGGATTAGGCTATCGACTTTAAAGACCCAGTAGTAATAATGCGTCATATTAACATGTAGAGACTATTTTCACTTATAATGTAGACCCCAGCTCTTGGCTGACGTCTGAACTGTTATACAAAGATTTGCGAGTCTATAATGGCATGTACGCATGGGGCATGCTACATTCTGACCATTGCACTGCTTTTAGCTCTCGAGCTTATGGGGGGTGTATGGCCAGAATGGGCATTGCATTGCGGTACTCTTGTCACTTCCTTCCTGAGGGAAACGGGATGGTGTAAAGAAAAAACCAGGGCATAGAGCAATCTATAATAGCAAAGGTATTAGGTTCGGGAGCTTGGTGGGTCAAACATTTAATAAGTGTCCAACGTAGTCTTAATAATCTGCCAAGAAATTCTCTGAGAGGTCTCAGTCCGTACGAACTATTGTTTGGGACTAGAATGTTAATCCAGGACCTTGATAGTCAAACTTCAGTGGTTAAAGAAAAATGCTTTGATGTCAAAGATCGTTTGGCTATTTTACAGGACTTAAACGAAACAAGAAAAGACCTGAGCAACATAAAGTTGAAACAGCAGCCAATAACCACTGAAGAGAAACCACCTGTCCCAGCAAGGCCTGTCTGGATTCCAAAAATCGGGGATCTGGTCAGAGAGAAGATCGCGGTGAAGAAGGAATTTGGGCCTTCTTACAGAAAAGCAGTTCCTGTCTTGTCTGTCAACGGGACAAGATCAGTAGTACTACCGCCCCTTGCTGGTAAAAAGGAGAACCGAGTTGTATCCATCGACCTGGTTAAACCACAATCAGGTGGCCGATAACAAGTAGTAGGCCAAGTGGACTCCCAAGAAGTAGCAGAACACCAAAGTTTGCTACAAACACAGAGGTTCAAACTTGAAAGACTAATCACAATTGATAAACCTACAGTAAAACAACAAGGACTATGCAACAAAGCCATGGAACTTAAACCTCTTGAAACCCAAATTAAAATCTTAAATCAAGAAACACCAGTCTACAATGATGTAACCACAGACTATGCTAATGAAACAAAGAAAATTCCAAAAACAAAAAGGAATCAAGAAGCAATTGAAACAATTGACAGAACAGCATCAGGCTACTTCATCAACTTCGATGATTTTTCTGAGGATCCAAGTGAACCTGAGGAACAACGGACAACAAAAACTTTTAAAGATAAAGCAAAGGAACTCTTTCATCAACTAAAAGAAACCTATCTAATTTCTCCATGGATTGAACTTTGGGTGGCACTAGGAGTATTCATCCTCATACTTTGGCTCATCATGGTACTATGCTTGGGACATTTCATTGAGGGAAAATATGCTACAATGGACACAGCAAGTCAGAACATCAACTTGGTCCTGAAACCACACAAGTCTTCACACATAGAGAAAAGAGAACTTTCTTCAGTAAACTTCACAGCCAATCCTATACCCGGTGGGGTAGCATGGGACAAAACTGATTACGAAATATATGGTCCGGTTGAGCTCCTGAAGTATCCTCATCAATTCAAGATTTCATTAAGTGACTTTGTAAAACCAAGCTCGTTTGCTGATGATTGGGACTTTGAAAGTATTAATGATATGATGTCTGATCTAGTAATGTCAGCTAAATTTACAGAACATGATTATTTGCAAGGTTCATCTAATTACGATCAAATGCTTTGTTACAACCATTATGGTAACCATTATCTGCATAAATCTACTCAACCTAGAAATGTTTTAAAATTTAACCGATGGGAACATTGTGCGACTCCACCAAAAGGCAGTTCAAATACATTTTTTGATAAATATTCATACTTCTCAGGGTTCAACACAAGTAATGCAGAATCATTTTATTTCAAATTGTTAAATAAGACAGGAGTGAAAACCATGCTTACAAACACAAAATTGATATATTCAGACTCATTTTTTGAAAAAATGAATACATTCGGTTTTGACTTCTGGAACAATAACATTGAAACGAAAACGATCTGGGGCACAAAAGATTGGCAAGTGCAAGGTATAGAATCATTATTTAGAGCCTGTATGATCCCAGAACAAATTATATTTTTGAATGATACAATTCAACAGACATCCTGTCTTGGCCTAGCCAAAATTAAAGACTTAAATAAACCGTCGATTCCAAAACCAACACCTAACAGTAATAGCACTACGGAGGTAGAGATAGACGTATCCCATATTTTAAACCAAAACAGAACACATGCTGATTGGAAACAATGGTTGATCTGGCCCACAGACACAAATAACTGTCAAGACAGATTCCTGAACAAAATACAGGGGTTCACATTGACCAGGCCAGACCCAAGATACTCCCAGAGACAACATCCAGGGATTGTAACTACTTATAGTGTGGGGAAACTCTGCCTTCAATGGCTACATACATCCACACTGTCAGAAATTAAGCAACACTTAACTTTACTTAAAGAAGGTGCTGACTTGCGTGATTTCATCATGGGACCACGCAAACAGCATCAAAAACGTTTCATAGCGGCCTCTATATATGCAGCTTACAATGAGGCTTGGAAAGTAACTCAAATTGAGACAGCAGGAAAAATATGGGAAATTGACCGTGTTAATTTGGAAAAATCACTTTCTGTTGTGGACAATGGGTTAATGACTCTGTCTTCCAGAATATATTCACTGGACAGTATTGTATCTTCTGCAATCGATATAATAGAACAAGACTTACTGATGTTGCAACACGGTCAATCTCAATTACTTTCTATTGTACAGCTTGGCTGGACGTTACAAAATCTGCGTTCAGGCTATGTGCCTTGGCGTCTAATCAACACAACGTCACCATTTAATATCTTTAACCTTACTGATAAACAAATCAGTTTGGCACAAAAGGGTGCTGACTATACAATTCTGAGCATTGAAAAACTTGAGAGATTACCATTGACAATGTCAGAACGACCTGTCATTGAATGGATAATACATGGGATAATAAATATACCGATAATAACTTTCCAGTTTCAATACTGCCAAAAATATATACAGGCAGGCCAGTATGAAAGGTTGGGTAAAGGATACATTAAGTCCACATGGAACTTTCCCTATACACACACATGTGTCAGTAATAACAGACAGAGTGTATTTCTTAGTGGTAATAATTGTGAAAAATCACTAAGTGGCATACTTCTGTGTCAGGGTATTAGTTTACATGGGGCCTGTGAAGGGACTTCAAATAACCTTTCATGTCACCAGTTAGGCACACCTGCAACACAAATAGAACCATTCTTTAGAAGACTTTCGAACGGGAGTTACATTCTAATTGTAGATCACAGATGTTGTGGCTTGCTGCCAGGAAAACCTTATCTTGTAAGCGTGACTTCCAGGGTCATGTGCTGTGAAAGAGTATTGTTCCCGAATGATGCTCCAGACAGGTAGGGAAGGTTATGGCCCAGTTTAAAAATCTCTTCTATTCAAATTGATACTTTAAGCAGAATGAAGACTGTGCTCCTACAGATGCCAACCCAGTTGACGTCATCAAAAGAAACGTATGATCTCCAAGTTGCAAGGACAACGGCAGAGATTCATTCAATGTTATCAACAAATTGCCCCCTACACTTCACAGAAATACTGAACGAAATCTTAAATATTTCTGATACAAGTGGTATCGCGAGTGTATTTAAGACAGTTTTTTCAGGAGCTTTAACACCATTCAAAGCGATCCTGGGTATCTTTCCAAATTTCGTCCATTCCATCTTTGGCGGACTTCCACTCCTGTTGGGACTCGTAGCAGGCATTTTATTCTTGCTACTCTTTCTTCGTTATGGCAAACCATGTCACAGACAAGACTCCAGCAACAATGGAAGAAACAATCCTAGCTATCCGCTACTGGGACCGCATAACTAAAGTCCTTGGCTTAGCCCGGCTACGAGATCTAAATATGACCTGGTTTCTTTCATTCAGACCCATCTGGCAGAATTATGTTATGCCTGTATTAAGGTGCATGCTATGCGGCGAAGAATGCGTGTTGGACACCTGTCTTACACTACAATCAGACGTACCATTGGATGCAGATACTTTGTTGGGTCCAGTAAAGGCTCATGCATTGTGCTGTCCCCAGCGGCTACCTATCCTGATGACGGCATTCGTGGAGACTTCACCACTACGATTGAAGGGTAGTGAAGTACAAGATGAAAGCAGCATCAACCGGGTACGACCTTCTGTAAGCAGTTCTGATCAAACCATCAGTGAAAGTAATCATGCGCGTGACTGCATGGTAGCGACATTTTCCAACCTGGTCGAACTTTCACCAGAAGCTGTAGACTGTTTTTTCGAGAGTCTGTCTGAAATGATGTTTTCACCGGAACAGAGAGAATGATTTTAAACAAACTTGCACACGGCGTTCCCTGAACTCTGAATTTGGCCTTCAGTCTTTTGAAAACAAAGTGACTGTGAACTATTTTTTCTCTTCTCCCCTGAATAGCGAAAACTTTTTTTCCAATTCCAAAATATTTACCTTTTTGGTACTTATCTTCTGCTTCAAGTAAAACTATTCTTAGAGAACAGAACTTCTATTCTTAGGAATACTAGAGACATTACATTACCTCAACCTCTAGTTTATATGCAATTAATTGTGTTTATATGTGATGAGATGGTCTCGCAATTTTTTTCTGTATCAAGAGCCATTTCATGTGTAAATTCGCAAATCATTCATGCCGATATAAAATGTGCATCTCGTTATTGAATGATTATACTGCTTGAATGCATACAGTATCTATACTCATTTCGTGCATTTCGCATACACCATTTTTCAAATACAATAAAACAAAAAGTTTTTGGGGTGGTTCGGTATACACATGCACTGTTAGTTATGTTTACTATTGCTTAGGTTAGTAAATATGTACATAAATTCGTGGAGTGGGTGTAGTGTGTTTATCTAGGTACCTATATTGATACTCCTATTTCTGACCCTTGTCCGGTTATTAATTTACTAATGTCCATACACCGGCACAGAAACCCGTCTTCAGATTAGGTCATAGCGCATGCTGTCACATTAAGCAAGCACTATCCCTTCAGCCCCCTAGAAAGCACACCGAGTTCTCAAAACAAATCAAACCTCCAACAGACCTGGGAAATCCCCCGCAGCTATTGTTTTGATTTCGCTCGAGAACTCCTGCAAAGAATGTAAGAACGACCAGTCCTTATGACATTCTTGCTGACGTCTTATGTCCATCCTTACGTCAAACACGGCACCTTTCAGGTATAATTATACCGACGCTGCCCTAAGCTAAGACACGGTGGTGACGAGCTTGGAGCAGCGCTACTTGCCGGAGAGTCCAGCTGATGCAGAAAAGCCCACGGACGCTGCCCCTCCCTTTTGACGCGCTGAGAGAGACGCTGCCTTTTTTCCTGCTGAGAAATCCAGCCTCCGGCGTTTCCAGCCGCCCTCGCGGGTAACTGGGATATCGAGTCCTGAGACAGAGATACCAACCCTCCAGCCTTTTAAATCCCAGGTACTGAATTGACTAACCCCTTACAGAGAATTCTTGAGTCAGATTCTTGGCAAAACAAACTTAACTTAAACTGCTACTTACTTACTCCCTCCCAAGTATTAGGCTTAGGTCAGGTACACCGGGGTAGGCGTAGTTAGAAGCACCAGTTGAGTACGATTAGTCAATGTATATATGTATGTATATCTTTTATCCATTTTAAGTATCATATGGCTAAGAAACCATATAAATGCTTTTACAGTATTATTTTATAATTCTGTTTTTACTGTATGCACTTTACCTAACTATAAGTATTGCAATAATAGTGATTCATTTCTCTTGTATGAGAAAAGAGACTGATCAATAAATAACATCTTTTTATTGAAACACGCCCATCTCTTATTTCTCTACAACCTGGTGAAACTAAGAATGCACGTACTGACTGAGTAAAATAGTTGTCTTTTGTTTTCACACGACTCTAGAGATATACTCTTGATTAGGGGAGAGCAAAGTTGTCATGTTCTATGGCTGTCAGAAACTAAATCCCTTCTTGTCTATCCAGGGAGGTTAAACTCCTCCTTGCCTATTCGAGAAAGTTTCTAGTGAACTCTGAGCTAGCTGGCACACATAACTTTAAGTCTAATATCGTCAGTAGACGACCTAGTTAACCACAGTCCTACGTCTATACTATTGAAGATATTATTCCAATGCGCAGAGCCTATTGGGATAATAGGAACTACACTACAGTTCCACAGCCATTATGGGGTTTGATTCGCCACACGGATCATGCGCAGGAGTTAGGTGATACCTGGGTTAATATTGCTGCTGCAGATGGCCGACAAGTTGGTGGTGCTAAACCAGAGCCTTTAGTTGCAGAACTTCCTGGTAAAATCGTTACATACATGAAGACTTTAATGCCTGCTATGCGAGTGAACTGGGATAAATTGTCTGCAAGTAAGCAAAATAAAGAGGAAACCGTGTCTGATTTCTTCACTAGGTTTGAAGAGACATTTATTGACCACAGTGGTCAAGATATGAGTACAGAAGGTGGTCAACGGTTGTTCGTTGACAAGTTCGTACATAATTTGCTTCCTGAGTTGTGTAAGAAATTGAAAGACTCAGAGAGTTCTTGGGCCGTTTCCTCTTCAGCACAGATATTGGCTACGGCGCAGTATTATGAAAATAGAGATAAGGATGAAAAGGATAGAGCAGACAAGAAAACTAAAGAGCTGAAAACAAAGGTTTTTTTACAACAGGCGTATCCGCCTCGTAGTAACGAGCGTGATTATCAGCAGCCTCAGCAGTTTCAGAGAAGCTTGCAAAGGTTCGAGTTTACCCAACAACGTTTTCCTGTAGGCCCTAATCAGTGTGCATATTGTAAAGAGGAGGGCCATTTTAAAAGTAGTTGCCCTGCTTTGTTACAGCGTATGAATGGTGTTTCTAGCGCACGAGGTCGAGGTACTCCACAAGCTCCTAGAGGTAGAGAACGTGGAAATTTCCCCCAGAACACGCGTTCTTTTCTGCCACAGAATTCGATGAATACTTTTGATCAGCAGAACAACCCGTCTGGTAGGACGACTCAGAACTATGCTGATGACTACTATGCGGAAGATGAGAGTATGGGAGGTAATGATTGCTAGGACAGCCATAGACAAAGAGAGGGAGTTGTTTCAGTTCCAGTAGATCAGAGTGGACCTTATGTTGATGTGATTACATCAGGTGGGTCAGAGCCTTTTCTGTTGGATACTGGTGGTACGAAGAGTTCCATTATGCACTCTAAACTCCCTGCGCACCTTTGTCTGGCGAAACGAATGTTTCAGTAGGTTTTTCTGGCGCCCCGGTTAGGAACCCGATTTCTAGTCCTATGTCGCTTTCTGTTGGACCTTTTGAATTCGAAGCACCCCTTATTTTGACAACAGGTTGTGGTGAGAACTTGTTAGGATTGGATCTGTTGAAAAGATTGTATGCGACATTGTATTGTTCTCCTTCAGGAGTACAACTTACACTAGGTAAGAAAGTGGTCTCCCCAATGTATTTGTCGAAGGACAAATCTCCCGACAGAATTGTCGTTTCTTCCTGATATTCTTTGGGCTACTGGTCCTAATGATGTGGGTCTTTTGGAAATACCGCTATATGTTGTGACATTGAAAGCCAATGTTAAAATGCCACGCATTCCCCAATATAAGATCTCTAGTGAAGGTGAAAAAGCGTTGCTAGCGATCATTTATGATTTGATTGAAAAAGATGTAATTGAGGAGACAAGAGGCAACGTTTGCAATAGTCCTGTTTTGCCTGTTTTGAAGCGTACTGACCCTTCTCAGCCACCCGTTTACAGATTTGTGATTGATCTTAGAGAGGTGAACAAAATCGTTGTGCCACAATTTCCAGTCGTTCCTGACATCACTGCCCTATTGACTATGATTCCAGCTTCCGCGACTTGGTTCTCGGTGATTGACTTGAAGAAGGCTTTCTTCAGCATCCCGATTGCCGAGGAGAGTAGGGATATTTTCGGCTTCAGTTTAGGAGGCCGAAGCTTCCGGTTCAAACGCGCTCCCCAGCGCTACTGTGAAAGTCCATCGATATATAGTCAGGCTTTAAAAACACAGCTTGATACAATTGTTTTACCTGATGGCGCTACCCTTATTTAATACGTTGATGATTTGCTAGTTGCTGCAGATACTGAGGAGATTTGTAAAGAAGCAACGTTGTCGTTGTTGCGTCATTTGGCTGATTTGCATCACAAAGTGTCCCTTTCGAAATTGCAATACTGTCGACAAGAAGTGACCTACTTAGGTCATCTCAGTCAGTCAAAATACACTTTATTCGATTTTTTTTTTTAATCATAAAAGGCAAATACAGTACGAACAAATTTAAAATGCACAATATATATAGTTACATCGCATAATCAATAAAATATTAACAATGCTTTAAAAATATGTTAAAATTTAATTA
Organism: Lissotriton helveticus; assembly: GCF_964261635.1. Taxonomy (NCBI): domain Eukaryota; kingdom Metazoa; phylum Chordata; class Amphibia; order Caudata; family Salamandridae; genus Lissotriton; species Lissotriton helveticus. Next base: position 1,415,222,012 of record NC_136059.1, on the reverse strand, counting down.
AGAGTGTAAACAGGTTAAAAGGGGACAGTTTGAGGGACCCTCTTACATCTTGATCTAAAAGCAGCTGTTAGGTAACTTGCGACACTAAACATAATAAAAGTGTTAGGCAGTGTTTGCAAAAAAATTAATGCTGGTCGGACTTGGTTAAAACCAGTATCCTTCAGGATTGGGATTAAATATTTTTGCCTCTCAACAGTATAATGCCCACAAAAAAACATAAAATGGAGAGTATCCTGGTTTGAAAACTTATCACAGCCACAGGGTGGGGCATCTTCAGGTTTAGCCCACGAATGAAAACAACCAAGTGAATAGTGAATTAGATTCATTCTAAATTTTGTTAGCAGGGATCTGAGGAGTGAGTTAGTAACAATTTTTAAATAAGGTTCCAGAGAAGGAGTGGTAGTTAAAATCGAATAGGCTCTCACAAGAGGTTTTTCTTAATTCCAACTCCTCTCTCTGTAAACAGGCCCTCACCAGAAATTCCTGCTTAATCCATTTGACATCCTCCTTCCTAATGTTTAGTGGAGTTGAAAAAAGCTCCGGTCACCCTAGTGACGTGAAAGAGGATTTAATATATTTCAACCAGGGAATTCTCATAGCCCGGTCCCGTGAGATCACATCCTCCAATATGCTGTGATTGAGTGTTAGTTCAGGGTTCATCCATGTTTTAGCCCAAAAAATTAATGGAGCCAACTTAAGCCTATCCGCTATATAGGGCAGACCAACTTCCTCGTGGATGGGGAGGGTCGGAGTGGACTTAGGGACGGATAAAAATTGTCTAATAAGCCCATTTTCCACCCTCTGAATTTTATCCTGATTGACATACCCCCACAAGGCAGACCCATACAAAGCAATAGGAATACACTTGCTATTATAAACCTTTAACACTGCCTCCATAGGCTTGGCCCCCAATCTTTTTGTAAAAGCCAGGAGGGCTGATGTAGAGCGGGCAAGAGATATACTCTTCACCTTTATCTGGGGGCCCCATGAACCTCTCTCATCAAATAGGACCCCCAGGTATGGGAAGACAGGGACCCTAGAGAGTGCCTCTCCCCTACAGGTGAAGGATTGTGCATGCAGCTTATGTCTCTGACTGCCTACAATCATAGTATGGGATTTTGTTATGTTAACTTTTAGGTCTAGGTTCTCCATACTTAGGTCATCTCTTATTGAAGGAGGGAAGGAAACTGACCCCAGAAAGAATTCAGGCAATTGCAAAATTGAGTGTGCCAAGGACACAGAGAGAAGTGCGCGCTTTCTTGGGCATTACGTCATATTGCAGACAATGGATACCGAATTTTTCCCTGCTGGCCAAACCTTTGGTAGCATTGACTTGTAAAGATACACCGAATCCCCTTCCATGGTCTGAAGATTGTCAGAAAAGTTTTTCCGAATTGCGTGATGCATTGTGTTCGGCTCCTGTGTTGGGTACCCCCGACTACAGTAAGCCCTTTACACTGTATGTCTATGAAAAAGAAGGATGTGCATTGTCAGTGCTGACACAGTCTTTTGGGGACAAGCAACGTCCATGCGCGTATTTTTCATCGACTTTGGATCCGGTAGCTAGAGCGTTGCCGAGTTGCTTGAGAGCCACAGCGGCAGCAGCAGTTTCTATTCGGCAGTCTGCTGGTTTAGTGATGAATAATATGCTGATTGTAATGGTTCCACATGCAGTGGACACTTTGTTAAACAGGACCAAGACACAGCACTTAACTAGTGCTCGATTGTCAGGTTACGAGTTGACACTTTTAGTGAGTCATGTGCACATAAAGAGATGCAACACGTTGAATCCAGCTACGTTGTTGCCGATTGTAGCAGAAACAGATGCTTCTGAACAGCATGATTGTTTTCTTAAGACAGAGGAAGAAACGAAGGGAGAGTAGATCTCAAAGACACTCCTCTTGTGAAGTGTGATGGTACCTTATGGGTGGATGGTTCATGCTTCAAGCTTCCGAATGGTGATACGACTGCGGCATATGCTGTTACGACTTTGCATACGATTGTTGAAGCTGCACGTATCTCACATAATTCAGCTCAAGCAGCAGAGTTGATTACACTTACAAGAGCGTGTGTGTTATCAAAAGGAATGAAAGTGACCATATATACCGACAGCCAGTATGCATTTGGTGTGGCCCATAGTTTTGGACGATTGTGGAAAGAACGTGGGTTTTTGACTTCGCATGGAGCCAAGATACAGCATGGTCAGTTGGTGAATGAGCTTCTTGAATCACTTACTTTGCCGTTGCAAGTCGCGTTTGTGAAATACAGTGCACATAAGAAGGTTACTGATGATGTTGGTCGTGGCAATGCATTTGCTGATGAAGTCGCGAAAGAAACAGCAAGGGATGTGATGAGTCGAATGTATGTTGCAGGCCCTGCAAGATGGGTTGGTGACGTTGGAATGTGTGAAGATACGATAGAGAGCGGGAAGTCTATTCAAGCTGAAGCTACAGAGAAAGAGTTGAGTGTGTGGAGAGAGAGCACGGATTGGATGCAAATGGTTGTTGGGTCGAATTGTCAGAGCATCAGCGATGGTTGATACCCAATGCGTATGTGCTTGCAGTGGTTACAATGGCCCATGGAATGGCTCACATCAGTGTGAAAGGGATTTGTAAGTTGTTGGGTCCAGTATGGCAAAAGGCTGGAATCCCGAAGTGCGCAGAGAATGCGGTCAAGAATTGCATGGTGTGTTTGAAATACAATCCTGGTAGGGGAACTCCAACTCCAGCTGGTAATTTTGCGCCTCCAACGTATCCGTTCGAGGTTTTGCAGCTAGATTTCATCCAGATGGAAAGGTGCAACAATTTGAAATACGTACTCGTTGTTGTTTGTGCCTTCTCGAGATGGGTAGAAGCATATCCCCTGAAGGACAATACTGCCTTATCCACAGCTAAAGCCCTTGTCAAATAATTTTTCCCTAGATTTGGCTTGCCAAGAATGGTCTGGAGTGATAATGGGAGTGAATTTGTGGGTCGAGTGATGAAGAGAGTATGTGAAGGGCTAGGCATACGCCAAAAGTTTCACGCTGCAAATCACCCCCAATCAGCTGGATTAGTAGAATGCTACAATGGCACGTTAAAACTGAAACTGGCCAAAATACAAGCGAGCTCTGGTCTTAAATGGCCTGATGCGTTACCATTAGCACTTTTATCGACAAGAATGACTGTGCATTCACGAGTGGGACTTAGTCCTTACGAAATAGTGTTCGGCCGCCCGGCCAACATATGGGGAGTGCCTAGGCCGGCAAAATTCAGTGAGATTGAACACCCTGTATTGCTTGATTATTTGTATGATTTGACGGCTAAATTGCGTGTTTTACACCAACAGGTTCACGATACTCTGCCTCAGCTCTCTGAAGCTCCAGGACACCCCATCGATCCTGGTTCATGGGTCTTGGTTAAAAATTTCCAGCGGACAAAGAATGATCAGCCCCGCTGGACCGGCCCCCACCTAGTCCTTTTGTCAACGAGATCCGCCGTGCGAGTGGAAGGCAAAAGGAACTGGATACACGGCGTACACTGTAAGAGGGTCCCTTTGCCTCTGCCGTACGACCGGTGGGACCAGGAGGGTATTGCTGATTCTGAGACTGAGACTGTGCCTCGTTTTCTGCCTTTCAGCAATGCACGTGTAAGAGGAACAATTTCTGAACGTGAAAGTGACAATCTTTTGCAAGAAGCTGTGCCACCGTCAATTCGATTGGACACTACCGAGCCTGAACTCTTGTTCCGAGACCAGACATTACCTGGAAAAAGCCGTTATAATCTGAGGCCGAGAACTATGGACAAATAAAATTTTCCTTTTCTTTGCTATTTTTGAAAGTGCAGCTCTCTCATCTGAGAAACTTTTTTATCTGAGAACTTTTTTATTTTTGTTTTTCGAACCACCATCCGAGTTCAGCTGTATGGTCGCGGGCGACAAGTCTTCGGAGTGCAAGCCGAAGACACAAGGTCGACGGTTCTGGTTGGTTCCTGGGCGTTTCCCTTGGAATGACAGGCGCATTCCAAGGCACGGAACACCCTACCTCCGCGAGCAGCAAAGTTAGAGGATGGAGTTTTTCAAGATGGAGAGACCTGCCAAAGAGATGAACTTTAAAGCCAAAATGTGTATAATGATGACCAAGAAACGATTTGTGATGTTATGCATTTCTATGTTGCTTAGTGTAATGATGTTTTTAATAGGATATGTTTTATTTTATTTTCGAGTGACATTTGCACCCACTGCACAGCCCATGCCTCCTTCTACTGTTTCCTCACATTCTTTTCACCCTTTACCTGAACATGAGTCCGTTAGGAGATCAGAGTTTATCAATAACTCCTTCGTTCAGCTTTTGCACCAACACCAATTAGTAGTGAACACGACTAACTGTTGGGTGTGTGGTCTTATGCCTCATACTACTGATAAAGGTATCCCTTATCTGGTCCTACCATTCAGCTATAATGGTTCTGTGTGGGCATACAGAACGATGTTCATCTATGCTTGTGAAGTCCACCCCCTACGTTCTGTAAAAGATAATCCGAAGAATAGTGCTCTAGTTAAGGGTATAGTAGATATGATTAGAGAAGCTGCTTCCTATGAGACTATCCCGAGAGATGAGACACTAGCATATATCGGATGGAATGTGACCGGATATGGAGTTACTTTGAGTGAGAACCAGCGAGCAAAGAGATCCTCCCCGATTTGGATTGTACCCCATCAGGGTCACCTATGTCTGCAAGGTAATGGCAAGAATCCCAGAGCTCAGTTAGGAAAGAGTATCTGCACGGAGACATATGTCTTTGCGTCTCAGACTTCCCCTTCGTTCCTAGCAGCTAAGGGCACCTATTTCATCTGTCATGATAGAGCCTACACATGGTTGCCCCCTGACTTCTCGGGCACATGTTTTGTTTCGTTCCTGTTGCCACCCACCTACACCGCTGCGGCAGATTACCACAAGACAAGGATAGTGGAGGTGTCTTCAGTAAAGAAGACACTACAGGACAAGAATTGGGAGACTTCTTGAAGGGTTTTCTGCCGTTTTGGGGACCCATGGTTAACAGCAGGAACATACGGCAATTGACGAGGGTGGTTGAATCCACCGTAGTTGAAACTGCCGGTGCCCTTAGTAACTTGACTACTGAGCTCCAATCGGATCGTCTTATGACTCTTCAGAACAGAGTTGCGCTAGATGTCATACTTGCAGACCGAGGTGGGGTATGTAAAGTGACCCAATCAAGTTGCTGTGTTTTCATTCCAGATAACACTCCGACAGTGTACCAGGCCATTTCCAAACTGCATAAGATCTCTGAATCTATTCATGTGGATAGAGGAGATTGGTTATTGATGGGGTGGTTCTGGGAACTGTTATCCGCCTGGGGATGGAAGATTCTGATGATCATTGGGATGATCTTAGCCATTCTTTTCCTGTTCTGTCTGTGCGTACAGTGTGCTCCTGCTATATGTGGCCTCTGTGCTACATCATGTATAAGGAAACCTGTATCAAGGGACGAGCTAAGTAATAGGATGATGCTACAGCAACATCTCAATGACTTTATGAATATAGACCTGGACTCAGATTAACGTGAGTATAGGTTATTGCCTATGTAAGGGCAAAAGGAGGATCTGTGGTACTGAAAATTCTGCACCCGTGTTATAAAAGTTGTCGAATCATTTCAATGGCCACGTGCGGCTGAAACAGAGTGTGATGTAGCCAATAATGTAGGAAGTGAGCCTGCGCACAGTATGGATATATTTGGAAGTCTGGCGCTCCCCAACCACCCTGATAGAGTGGCAGTGTCAGGGTTTCCCAAGCGATTCTAAGTTGCTTGCCCGCCCAAATCAAAGTGATCATATTTGATCTGAGTCTCTTGACGAAATCTGCTGTCAACTGCATGGGTATATTTACAAACAAATGAGTAGTTTGGACAACACAATATATTCTACTTGCCTTGGAGATGGTCAGTTTAATCTAAATGGGGATCTTTTCTTCAAACCATGTCATTATGCGGCCATAGTTCGTCTCCCAAATTTCTTTTATATCCCTGTATACACATATCCCGAGGTACTTGACAGGTCCCCCAGTCCACTGTACCGGGAAGTCAAATGGAAGCTGCACCGTTTGGTCCATGAGCGGTAGCAGTACGGATTTGGACCAATTTATCTGGATACCAGAGAATTGTCCGAACCTTAGCAAATCTCTTATCATGGGTTTAGATTTTCGGGTGGGTCAACAAAGTATAATGTAATATCATCAGCATAGAGGGACGCCACCAGTCCTCTGGTCGTGAATCCTAAGCCACTTTGCGCATGATGTTGCCTCAGCCATCGCTAAGGCAAACAGCAGAGGCCATATTGGGCACCCCTGTCTGGTGCCACACGAGATTCTGAAGGGCTCAGTTATTACATTGTTGTAGCTGATACGAGCCATGGGACTTGTGTATAGAATTCTAATCTACTGCACAAACTGTGTACTGAGGCCAACACGCACCAGCAATGCAAATAGATAGGACCATTCCAGAGTATCAAATTGCTTTGGTTGTGTGAAGCAGAGCAGCAATTGTGGATGTTTGAGGGAGTAGGTAATGCAATGTCGCAAAGAGTGTCCGCAAATTATGGAAGGTCGATCTATCAGGTATGAAACCAAATTGATTGGGACGGATCATCAGGGGCAGTAGCAGCTGAAGGAGGGACGCCCGGAGTTTGGCGTAAATCTTATTGTCCACGTTAATCAGAGATAGTGAGTGGTACGAGTCACAATTATTTGGCGGTTTACCCGGTTTGGGTATTGTAGTTATTAAGGCCTCCTGCATGGACGGTGGAAGCCTGCTGCAGTCAAAAGCATCCTGGTGCACTTTGAGCAGGTGTGGTGCAAGTATCGAGGCATATGTCCTATAAAAGGAAACTGATCGGCCATCTGACACTGGAGCCTTATCCCTGGGCAGGCTTTGTATTACTTCTATGATGTCTCCCTCAGTGAAGGGGAGATATAGGGAGTCCTTGTGAGCCCTCTCTTACCAGATCAGTCTGATGGTGTACCAATATTCGATCACTGAGGCCGGGTTGTGCACTTGCGTGAGGTATTCGCCTAAAATATGTCCCAGTACTATTATATATCTTACCTCTGCATCGGTTAAGGTCAGGCATGTAGTCCAGCCTAGATCCCTACGAATTAAGATTGATACACCTCAGGAGTAGTTGGGGTACATCGCTGCATATGTGCAAGCACAGTGTTTCGATCGCAGCCTATTTCGTGTTGTAAATTGTAAATTGTAAATTGATACTTGTATAGCGCACTACTCACCCGCAAGGGTCTCAAGGCGCTTGTACGAATACCGCTGTGGAACCCATACTGGCTTTCCGTGTGAGGTGTCCACTCCTGGGCACCCCCAAGGTGGAAGCCAGGAATCCGTAGCATTGTGGGGTCCATTGTGGAGATTAAGCAAGCTATTGCCCAGAGTTGCAGAGTGAGACTCCATGATTGGAATAGGCACCGAGGCGAGAATTATCAGGTCCGTGGAATTTTTTGAGCCCAAGACCCGCCGAGGCGGGGAATTGAACCCTGGTCCCGGGCTAGAACTCTGCAACAGGGTCTGCCGCTCTAACCATTGAGCCACACTTCTCCACTGTTGGTGCTGTGAGGTGCGTCTTCTGCAGGAAGCAGACATCAATGCCATGCCGGAGCAGGTGCGTCTGAACCAGCTGTGCCTTCCTGTTATCGTTTAGGCCAAGGATAATCCAGGTGAGGAGCGTGATGGGTGTCATTTGTGAGTCTGTGTGCCTTGGGGGCGTTTAGCTGTCTTGTGCGGGATGGCCATGTGGACGCTGTTTGATGCGGGCTTCACAGTGTGCGCTTGGTGTCGATTTCTAGAGTTTGTGAAGTACTCTAGATGTCTTATCAAGCTGTGGCTAAAGTGCTTGTAGTAAAACTTCCCTATCTCTTGCTCGAAACAAATAATAGCAACAGTAGCCACCCCTACCTCCCACCCACCTACACAAACCCCCAACTAGGTTGTGCCTCCAAAACCACCACCCACCCCCAAATCCAACCAGTAATAATGTGAGTATGTACTCGGGAGATCTCCCTTTGGGAGCTAGGTGTCACCGGCGTACTACCTCACAGATACCGTGAGGTGGTCAGATATCTCAGTCGATCAGTACCCTACATTACTAGTGTGCTTTGAGTCATGGTCTTGTTGGCGAGGCCAGTGATCTACATGTTTGTCCATTTAAAGTTATTACTGCTGCATTTTCCTGCCATCGGGTTCGCCTGTTCCTACAAACCCTTTGGTTTTTGCGTCATCCAGCACGGTTACATCAGCAATTTAGTCACTGCCGCTCATGTTTGTATTGTTACCAGCCTCTGTGGACTTTAATGCACCAGATTTGGTGGTTCCAATATGCGTAGCAAATTTCAGAGCTGACTTCAGATCCGTAAAGTAGTGTGCTTTCCCCTCATGGGAAATTTTGCTGGGTATAGTAAGGCATAGGGAGCATCTGTCTTTTGGAGCAGTCTCTTAACAGAGAGAAATTCCCTACGTGCAGCCTGCACACCAGGGGTGTAGCCTGGATAAAAGCCCAGGTTTTACCCTTGGTGCTGTACTGTGCCTCTCTCCCGCGCCAGGTGGGGAACACCAGTCCCTGTAGTTCAGTATTCGCGCAATGATCGGTCTAGGTGGCGCCCCCCACTGGCGGTTTTGAAGCCTGAGAGCAGTGGGCCCTTTCGACAATGAACATTGGAGACAGGTCTGCACCAAGCACGTCTTTGAGCATCGTTTCCACATACTGCTCCATTTTAGCAATAGCAGTTGTTTTTGGAACCCCCGTGATGTGCAGGTGTTCCCCTGTGAGTGGGTCTTCAAGTCTTCATTCTTGGCTCTAATGACTGATAGTACTTTTTTCCATTTGGAGCATCTGCTCCTTTGTGTCCACTTAAAATTTGTGCGCATCAACTCTATTCTCCAGTGCATCCAACCTGTTCTTGTGAACGTCAACTTTCCCTTTCCCTTTCACTTGATCTAATCTGGTAGTCATGGCATCTAGCTTGTCATCTATTGTTTTGGAGGTGCGGAGGACCGTCTGCGATTGTCCAGCCTCTTCCCTGGGCAAAGTCTCTGCTTCTTGTGGTTCTTCTGATTCAGCGTGTCTGGCCAGTCTCTTATTGTTATCAAAGTTCAGCCTGGATTGTTTAGTATCCTGTTTTCCCATTTTGTAGTGTATATAGTTACACCACCACTGTTACACCACAGCCTGACCAGCCTAGGTCAGCTGCACTTCTGGAATTGCTCTATTTGAGGTCCTATCAAATCGGGCCGCCCATCGGGCGTGCGCTCCACTGATTTTATCTAGATTAGGGTAGGTACTTCTTCTTAGTCACAGGTCAATGGTACCTATAACGTATACAGTGCCAAAGTATGGCATCCTCGGGGAACCGGCGAGCTTGGTAACCTCATTCTGCAAGCCCTTGCGCTTGTGCTTGCTCCTGTGACAGTGCCCCTAAGAAGAAGGGTGAGTCAAGTACCTACCCTTTAAGGGTGCTTACAATATTAGCAACCCAGCACTTTTACTTAGGTCCTGAAGAAAGCCCTCCATCCCCTCCTGGGCATTAGAAGGGGCTGAAACATATTGACCTTTTGACCTTTCACAAGGGCTACACGGTGCTATAGAACCGTAACATTTTTAAATACGCACCACCACACTTTTTTAACCTTGCCACCTCTTCTTCTGAATAAAGTGTGTTTAATGGGGAGAGCGAAGTTTTTAACCTTGCCACCTCTTCTTCTGAATAAAGTGTGTTACTGGGGAGAGCGAAGCAATTTTAACTCACTTTCGTTTTTCCATTTCACCTCAATCTCGTTTATCTCATTTCTGATCACTACTGTTAAAACCAGTGGGTCAACCTCCAGGTGAAGGAAAACATTTTATCAAAAAGAGCTGATGATGATTACGCTTTCACGTTCCTAGAGAAGATGAGAACCATGATATACCGCAACTACGCTCCTGTACATGAATGAGGGTTTTTAAGTCAGTTACCACACCTGACCCTGGTATTACAGGTACAAGTGATTCATTCCCCTTTGATTATTTACCTTCGACAGGAAGCTGAATAGATCAGAGCTTCTACCTCCCCCTATTGATTCTACAATAAAGCTACAACCATTAATTCATCTCTATACTTCACTTATACCTGCATTTCTTGTTGAACAGCATGTATAAAAAATTCATAAACACCCTATACCACTAGTTTTAATACTGTTTTAATTTTTGTGTTCATTTTTAAAATTATTCCTTATTCAGCCCAAGTAAATCTTTCAGCTGTGGCTGAGATCCCTGCAAATACAGCAGGGCAACACAGAGGAGTGGACTTGCAACCTCAAGCAACAACAACAATCTGTATCTACATCTGCTAATAAGATGTGTGTTTTATGACAAATCTACATATAAATGATAACATATTTGTAGACATGTCTATATAGTACATTTAAAAAAACCTTGCCATGCAACCGGTAGACTAACATTTGCTAATCTTTATTTTTTAATATATTAAGCCCAGTGATGTTGTCTGTAGGAAGGTGGAGTATTGTGTGGTGATGCTGGTTAGACTTCACAATGCAATACTGTCACAAACCCCAAAGATGGTCCTTGTATTCACACTAATACATCCTTAGCTCAGTCCTGGTAGTGTAGCAAAGAGCAGTCAGGCACTACAAGCGGAACATGTGTTAAGCATTTCAGAGTACCAACATAGACGATATGTTTTTGACATGACTCTAGAGAAATCCAACACCAATTTATAAAAAGTGTATTTATATATTAATTTACACCAAAATGAATGTAATGGAGTTATTGATATTAGAAGCAATATAAATTAGTGCAAATAATACAGTGCAAATGTAACATTGCAGTCAAATGGGAAAAACCACTAGTGACAATTGGTCACTTGCAGGTCGATTTGCATGGTACCCTTGCAGGGTAAAGGTGGCACAGGTTCAGTTAAATTTTACCTGGCGTGGGTACAGAGTTGTCGCGGCTGTCCCTGGTGCTGGAAGATGCAGAAAAATCTGCAAGTAATGCACACTGTTTCCTTGGAAAGAAAATTATTTCCACAATATTTGTGTGATTTTAAAGTTATAACGTATTGTTACCATTTATTCAGACTTTACATCAATCATATATATATAACATAATTCCATATTTCATTCATATTTCATTATGAATCAGCTTGCTATTTAACATTTTCAAAGTTCGTAGATGTGTTCTAATTGCCACTATTACATTTCATAGCATGTCACGTCGTTTTCTCAATAAACCTATTTACAAAAAAACGATTCCAGAGGAATCTTCTCTTCATGAGGATCCTATTTTGAGTCCCTGGTGCTGAACAGGAGCCGTATGAGAGCTGCGTTTACCACTTACACAGTGCTGGGGGAACAAGATGCAAAAACACAATAACGGGGTGGTTGCTGATGTCGGACTAAGATCGGATGAAGTGCCTTCTAGGTGCAGCACAGAATAATGGGGTCAGTTGCAGGACTTGCAACCAATAAGCCTTGGCAGCGGTAATTCTTGGAAAAGGGTACTTTGACACCCGGTATTCCCGAGGAACACAGTAGCTGCCTGTAACTTTATGGAAGGCAGGACTACAGTTACCCAATGCACTAGACCATCTGTATTTGGGCGATCCCAAAGAGGGCCCGATGACCAGCGACTCTTCAGATACAGAGCATTGTTTTACCTCTAGTTTGCAGAGGTGTGGTACCATTAGTCCAAGGGAGCATGAGGATGCTTTAGACTTTTACAGGGGCCCCTCTATGTGGGTGAACTGAGAGTTAGCGTAGGATGAGTCTCGATCAGGCTGTTCCAGGAGCGTTGCCACAGGTACAGAGTATACTTCTTTTGCTTTGTGAAAATCCTGTTGTCGCAGACACAGGTCTATTATTTTGTCCTCTTCGATGCAGGTTGTTCAGAACTGAGGTTCTGGTGTCAGAGGTAAGTCTTAAATCCTATATTTAGGGGCACTAGGGGTAGGGCTGCAAGGAGCTATTGGGCTGCTTGTCCCAGAGGCTAATCTGCACCTGAGGTGACTACATTCAGGGATGTAGGTCAACTTTTCTACCCAGAACCCTCTATTCTATCACTTCCAAAAATGGCAGAACCCTTCTTTCAGTATACAAACCGGGCTGCCCGCCCTAGAGGTGTGACTAACCTTCTGGGTGTATACACCTCCTTGGCTATTTAACTACTCACCTGCTTAGGTGCAAATATGCCTGTGGTAGGGCTGTTTCCTCCTCTTAGAGTCAGCCCTGATGCATGTCAATGACAGTGCAGCCTTTGAAGCTAACCGCCTTGATGTGCCACTTCACTAGTCTTCCTGGGAGGGAGGAGGTGAGCCTTCTCCCTGCCCAGGAATTTGCTGATGACTCCTGGGTGGGACCACACTGCCTGGCAGGAGTTCAGAATCCTGTCTTGGTGGCAGCAAGCCTGGACTGCCAGCCAGAGCACAGAGAAGCTGGGGCAACCGGGTGGGCAACCTTTAAGGTACCCCCTGGGTGCATGCTGCATCACTCGCAATACAAGACTCATGTCAGGGTTGTGAAGGCACATTGTTTGATATCAAGCACAACATATTTAGATTTTACCACATTGGAGCTGCCAATCTCAAGTTTGCTCGGGTGGCAGCCCATGTTATCCTATAGACTGTCTATCACTTATAGTGTCCTTTAATGGTAAAGGACACTATAGAGACATATAAGCTTGCACTTATGTGTCCAAATCTCTAATATATTGCATCATGGGCTTTAGGAGGCCTTCCTAAGGGGTTATTCATATATATTAAAAGCAGTGCATTGATCTGCCACTCAGAGTCGAGTCCGAGCAGTTCGCACTTTCCCTGCATTCTGCAATGGCAGACCTATTGCCAGTAGTTTACTGGGGGCACTCAGGGGGACACTAACAGTGCTGCATGCCCTGGAGACCCCTTTAACGCCCATGCCCTGGGTACGCCTGGTAGTAGCAAATATTAGAGACTTATTAGGGGGTTAAAGTCCTTGCCAATTTTGGATTCCAATTTACATATAGCAGTTTTAGGGAGAGAGAACTGGCACTGGGGCCTGGGAAGCAGACTCCAGTACACTATGGAGAAGCGTGGCTCACTGGTTAGAGGCGGCAGACCCAGAAGCTGAGATCGGCCGTGGACCAGGGTTCGATTCCCGGCCTCGGCGGGTCTCGGGCTCAAAAATTCCACGGACTCGACAATTCTCGCTCTGGTGCCTACTCGACTCACGGGGTCACACTCTGCGACTCTGGGCAATAGCTTGCTTAATCTCCACTACGGCCCCTCGCGGCGGGATGCCTGGCTTTCACCTTGTGGATACCCTGCCGGGGTATCTCACAGGGGAATACCAGGACGGGTTCCCTAAGCAAGCGCCTTGATGCCTTCGGGTGATACGTGCGCTATATAAGTCGCAATACATATAATACATACAATACGCAATACATACTATCAGAGTCATAGCAATCAGAATTGGAGCAAAACGTTCCATACAATAAGCGCTTTCCTACATTGTCCCATGCACAATCTGCAACGAGAACAACTTCTGCTCCTACCAGTGCTATCACACTGGGACTGGCACCCCATAGCTGATGGACGGTAGAGACTGGTAAGATCTATATCTGCTCTTTTTGAGAAGTATCTTATATCTTGACTTTATTCCTGTCATGTTAGCTGTTTGTATTTTATCACACATTCCTGTTGTCCACAATCTCAATATGCTAGTCTGTTGTTGCATAAATGAGTATTGTTTTCTACTTTTGTATATGGATTTTGTCAATGTAAGGGTAGGAATTTGCTGCATGCCCCGCTTTGCTCAAGGTAACCTAATAGCGTTTTGTGTGTCTTTCAAAATGGTTAGTTCAAATTTGTACCAAGCATCTTCTTGTTTGACTTACAATGACTTATTCCACTATGTGTCACTCTCTTCCCTGTCAGCTTCTGTCATAAAACAGTCCCTGGTGTTAACCTTAAGAAAATCATCACCGGGTGACATCCTGGCAAATCCCAAATGTTCCCAAAGTGTATCAAGATTTAGATCTACAATGAGAGCTACATTATAAAATATACAAAATACATGATCAATACATATCTAAAAAGCCTTTTAAAAATATAAATATTTTAAAACACATAATTTCATTTGCTGGGTTGAATAAAACTTGCAGCGCTTCTTATGTCCAGCGAACTCCTTATTTCAAGAACAGTGGTTTAAACAGTCGGCAGTGGTTATTATGCAGTAAAGGGCAGTGGTTATTATGCAGTAAAGCTAAAACTTGCTTTAGCGTCTCAGCAGAGATCATACAGTCTTTACTCCAGGGTTGTCCCACTCCATGCTCCAGTCTTAGATTTTAACCGTCATATATTCATACGAAAGCGTAATAGGAATCGCCGGACGCCGTGTTCATAATTCCTTGTTAAATAGGGCGGAGGCTGCATCCCGGAGCATGTAGATCTGATGGCCTCCATCTACCTTTTTTCCCCGCATAACATTTTGTCTTGTTCCATTTAACTAGACCTGATAGTGTCTTTTTTTTGTTTTTAAGAGCAAAGAATTTGCCGTTAGATTGGTTCTACTCAATCTAAAGTGTGAAAGTGCTTGGTTAACATATTTATACAAATAGCCAACCTTCATACTCCGACCTAGTGCTTTTGACAGAGTAAAGGTATTCTTTTTGCTGAGCAATACCTGGTGACCCCATCGGACGACAATAGCCAACCCCATAACATATGTACTTGAGAGATCGATTTCGAGGCATAAGGCTTAAGTCGGAGCAACTGTATTTAGATCACAAATTTTACAAAATATTTTTCTCTTTGTTTTGTGCAGAAAGTCCCATATTTTATATCAATACCTTCAATGGCATAAAGCAATGTTTGTGGAAGTTCAGCATTATACACAGTGATTAAATGGTTACAAAATGTCATCGACCCAGAGCCCCTTAAAACTGAGAAGACTGCATAAGCATGTGACATCTCTTTACTAGCAAGATGCAAGGCATGTTCCTTTACTGATCGGTTGTCAGAAAACATTTTACCCAAATAAGGGTATGTTTTGACACTTTCCAACTCATCTCTTCTTAAAATCCATATGGTCAGGTACTACTGTCCATCCCCCTCCCCTGCCTTGTGCACCCCACATATTTATTAGAAATTGGATATGAGAGAGGAGTCTCTTTGGAAGGCAGGGGGTCTCACGACCCCCCGACCGTATTTATTAAAACATGAAAACAAATAAACAATATTTAGACAATCATTTTTGCAGAAAAACACAATCGACATTTGATTACAATCCATGTAGACAGGTATCCAAGGCTAACCGTCACATATTTCTAATACAGAATATTTCTTAACCGAATCTAACATTTTTGGATTATAATCACACATTTATGAATTTTTCTGCATATCCTATTTTTGGGCCTACGGCAAGGTCGCTAACCGGTGTCAGATCCTTATCAAACAGCCACGCCCTTACGTCTGAGTGCGCATGCGCAGAGGGTCCATTTACCGAGAGGGTACTTACCCCCCTCCTGGTTCCCCCGTACGCTTCATGAATTCCATTAACCAAAAGGGGGCTCTTGCACTCTGCGCCGTTTAATGACGTCATAGTGCATGTGCGGGGTGGCCAACCAGCCTAAGGAAAGCGTGACTCCCCCTCCCCCGCACCCATCCAACCAACCGGATGTACTGCGCCTGGAGTTCTAGAAGAGACCACTTGTCCCTCCCCCTGGGCGACCCCATTCAAGAATGGCGCCACCCCCTAAGGACCTTGAATTGACTGCTCACCAATCATGACCTTACCGCCTGACCAAGGAATAGCAATACGACAATAGTTGACCTGTGAATGGGAAAAAAGGCCTAAGGAAAAAAATTCATGCCAAAACACAATTACAGGGAAAAAAGAGCATACAGCGTTACCACAACATTATCATACAAGCCTCAACATGTGCCTCAGGGGATGGTGGGTGGGTAAAAAAGGTCACAGCTAAGCATGGGCGGATTTTGCGAATTGGCAATCCGCGAACTTGCGTATTTACGGATTCGCAATCTGCAAAATCCGCGAACTCTCGCGAATTTTTAATTTTTTTTTGTGTTCGCAAGGGTTTCTGCCAGTTCGCGAGGGTTGTGTACCAGTTCGCAATTGCGAACTTACTTGGCGGCTAGCAACGGCGGCGACTATGTTGTTTCTACGTCTGGTTCATCATCACAGGTTCACAGCACCCTCTGTTTCACCACTGCCACCCTCTGGTACACCCATGCCACCCTCTGGTATATCACTGCCACCCTCTGGTTGGTTTATCACTGTAGAATATGGGGATGAAAAAAAGCAAGCACACCTGCCCTGCTTCAACTGACATGAATGAATTTGGGGTTGATTAATGTGTCACTGAATTTAAACTTCCAGTCTGGCTGGCACCTGCTTCCTTATCTGTAATTTGCTTTCTGTTGCAGTGCAAATTTTTTTCACAGGACCTTTGCGGCCTACTTGTAGCTATTCTCTGAGCCTGTTGTGAGGGTCAGAGCAGGGTCATAGAATAGTTGCAAGTAGGCAACTGAACTCTGAAGGGGCTCCTCAAGAAGCACTACAGGGAATGGCTACTAATGATAAGATTGAACTTTTGCACCTGCTGAGTGCTTTCAGTTTTGTCTGTAATTGCTTTCTGTTGCAGTGTAATTTTTTTAACAGGACCTTTGTTGTATACTTGTAGATATTCTCTGACCTGCTGTGAGGGTCAGAGCAGGGTCATAGAATAGTTGCAAGTAGGCAAATGAACTCTGAAGGGGCCCCTCAGGAAGCACTACAGGGAAAGGTTACTAATGATAAGATTGAACTTTTGCACCTGCTGAGTGCTTTCAGTTTTGCAAAAATCCAAATATCCAGCAGCATCCACAAAAAGTAACCCTTCCAGGTCAAGATCCAAATCAAAGTGACCAGCACATGAAGAAAGCACTGGGAGGAGCCTGCTGGACAGGAACAGGAAGTTGGAGACTGTGGGGCACTTCCTTCCTCCCCCCCCCAAAATGGACTCCTTGCAAAGAAAAAGTGCAGGCAAATGGCAACCTGAGGAGTTATTCTGATAAAAATCATAATTTTCAAGGTTTATGCTGCCTGCTGGTGGATTTCTTGTGCGAAATTGCAAATTTTGCAATCTCGCAATTGCGAGATTGTCGCTGCCTGCCACATCTACGTGTTCGCAAGTGTTTACTCCCGCGAAATTGTATAGTATTCTAGTTGGCAAGTGCGGCCAAGCAAAAAATCCGCTTTGCACGGATTTTACGAATTTTTGGCAAGTTCGCAAGAGTTCGCGGATTGCGAATTTGCCGAAAATCCGCAAAATCCGCAAACGGAACGGATTTTACGCCCATTCTTAGTCACAGCCTCAAGAGGCTGGGGGCAAAGGGCAGGCCAGGAAGCGCGGGAACCAGAGAACGTCTCCCGCGCTCCCCAGCCTTTTAAACCCTCCACGGCAGACTGCCCCTTGGCTCGCCCCTTTGACCCCGAAGCGATTCTATTGCTTTTGGGTCACCTGGGTAGCCGCACACCAATCGGTGGAGAGGCGCGCTGGCCGCGTCATCTGACGCAGCGGGGGCACGCCCCACTGCGATTGTCTAGCAAGGGGAAGGGGGGCCGGTGCCCCACCATACGTGCGGGGGGCCAATGCAGCTCTCCCCTTTTCTTATGGACAGGGTCTACCGTCCATCTCCCTCCCCTGCCTTGTGCACCCCACATATTTATTAGAAATTTGACATGAGAGAGGAGTTTCTTTGGCAGGCGGGGGGTCTCACAACCCCCCGGCCGTATTTATTAAAACATGAAAACAAATTAAAAAATTGAAATAAACAATATTTACACATTCATTTATGCAGTAAAACACATTCGACATTTGATTACAATCCATGTAGACAGGTATCCAAGGCTAACCTTAACATATTTATAATACAGAATATTTCCTAACCTAATCTAACATTTTTGATCATAATCACACATTTATTAATTTTTCTGCATATCCTATTTTCGGGCCTATGGCAAGGTCGCTAACCGGTGTCAGATCCTTATCAAACAGCCATGCCCTCACGTCTGAGAGCATATGCGCAGTAGGCCCGTTTACCGAGAGGGTACTTACCCCCTCCCGGTTACCCCGTACGCTCCATGAACTCCATTAACCAAAAGGGGGCCCTTGCACTCTGCGCCGTTTAATGATGTCATAGTTTATGCGCGGGGTGGCCAACCAGCCTAAGGAAAGCGTGACTCCCCCCTTCCCCGCACCCATCCAACCAACCGGATGTACTGCCCCTGGAGTTCTAGGAGAGACCCCTAAGGACCTTAAATTGACTGCTCACCAATCATGACCTTACCGCCACAGACCAGCATAGCTGCCTGACTATACGGCCCCCCTTATCCTCCTACTCTGCAAGGTCATGCCCAGACCCAAAACCCCCTAGCTATGCCAAGATGTTCTCTAAAAATAAGTCATTGCCCATACTAGTTAGGTGAACCCCATCTTGCAAGAAGCTCTGTTCCCCCCCTGACACACCCATGTAGGATGTTTTGCAATTGAGGTGACCAAAACAATTTCTCTAACTTGTTGTTGATCCTCTTTATCGAGTGATTCAACGCTTTCACCGAATCCCCCACCCTCCATCTGAGTCTAGGAATTATCTGAGACAAAACTGGTGCAGCCCTGGAATGTTTCCGCTAACCAGCCTACCCCTGAGAATATCTCTTCTATCAGGACCCTTCTGTTCAGTTTTACCAGGTCGTTCCCGCCCAAATGTAAGATAACAAATTGATGGCGGCGGGGTGTGTCTGTTGAACAACTCCGTAACGCACCCTCTCAACTGACTGAGGCAGAGACCCCCCTTACCATGAAAGGAGACCCTGAAACATCCCTGCTCCGCCCTCCGTCTGTAATTACCCGTAAAAAACACAGATTTAACACGTTTCACATAAGAATTCCCAATAACCCATACAACTTGTGTCTCCTTTTCCTGTGCCTGGGTCTGCCGTGATGAAGATACTTGCTGGTTATGTGTTGACGGCAGTTTCCGCCCTGTGTGACATGTTCGGTAAACTGAAATACATGGAAACAAACAAGACAGGCATCAGCGTAATTTTTTAGCCACCCTCACAACATGTGCAGCCGCACATAACAGTTGGAAGACCATCTCCCAATTCTCCTCACACTTCTATTGTGTAACCCTATAGCAGTTGCTTCAGTGGCAGCCCCTATACGGAATGAATGTGTCCCAAAATCCTTCAGATTTAAGACTGCCTTTGGATTAAGATCGCTTCAGGAGGCAGAACAAAATTAATTCCCACCGGTCATAGCAACTTCCAAGCTCTGATTTACACACGGGGTCCTTCTATTTGTTTTATTAACTTATATAATAATGATTTTTTAAGAACAACGAATCCTAATTTTGTTAAACTTTTTGATTTTATTATGGATCAAGATAACCTATTAGGGAAATATAATTTGACGGGTATCTTTTTGGGGGGTGATTTTAATGCAAAGATTGGAAGAGGCGTCAATGTACTCCCTTCCGATCGTAATACCCATAATCCATGTAAAAGGGGGCACGAGTTAATAGATCATTTAGTAAACACCAGTCTCCTGGATGTAATGGACATTGCCCCAATTAATACTAATGGGAATTTAATACCCACCTACAGAGGATCGGTCAGTTATCGATTATGTGTTCTTATCACCCTCACTACAAAGTTATCTCCTCGGGGCAGAGGTAAAGCGGTCTACCTTTGGAGACCATAACCCCATAGTTGTCTTGTTAAAGATGGCTCGTCCTGTTAATTTTAGGAAAGAACCTGGTGCCGGCAACCTGCAGCTCTCTACCGACACCTTGAGAGTCAAATGGAGAGGTTTGAATTATACTGAGATCTTTGAGAAAATGGTAAAAACATACCCAACCTTATGGGAGACATGTCTGGTCTTGGGAGACCCCAATCCTGCGGTTGTCACAGCATTCATTGAACTATGCGCAGGCATAAAAACTCTGATTTCTAGACCAGTAGGTACATGCAACTCTGACCCCAAATGGTTCGATAAAGCTTGCTCAAAGGCTAACAGGGAGCTGAGAGCGGCTTTATCTGCAAATATCAGAGACCCCATGCTTATCCGTACACTAAGGTCTGATTATAAGAGGGTCTTGAGAACCAGGCGTGACACCGTCTTGAAAGAACACTGGGATAATTTGGATTGTGCAGTTAACACTAAAAGCACAACTGCCTTTTGGTCTGCAACCAAATCTTTAAGAACTTCCAGGAATCCCTCTACACCCCTTGATTGCAATATCTCCAGTGAAGCATGGGTTGCTCATTTTTCTAAAAAATACGCCCCACCATTACACTGTGATAATTCTGTGTCTAATATGTGCCCAACTAAAATCACAATAACTATAGGTGAGGTCGCAGAGGCAATATCGCAGAGTTTGGGCAATAAAGCACCTGGACCTGATGGTCTACCGATAGACCTTATAAAAGTGGAACATGAATTTTGGGCCCCCATATTATTAAATGTTTTTAACAATTTAATTACTACTGACATTCCCAGTACATGGTCAACCTCTATAATTGTACCAATTTTTAAAAAGGGATCGAGATCGGATCCTAGTTGTTATAGGCCGATCTCATTAATCGACAATACCCTCAAAAGTTTAGGACGAGTTTTATTCAACAAAATCAGGGCATGGGCGGAGGAAGAAAATATTTTAAATAAATGCCAGTTGGGTTTCCGGAGCCATCTGGGTACAGTGGAACAGTGCCTGAATCTGAACCTAATTATAGGCAAATATACCATCGCTCGACACAGTCCACTGTACCTGGCCTTCATGGACCTTTCGTCCGCATTCGATTTTGTCAACAGGTCGAAGCTCTGGCAACGCCTTTTGGACTACGGTCTGGATAATAATCTGGTATACTTCCTGGCATATCTGCATAGAGATTTAAAAGCGAGAGTGAGGTTAAGCATGGATGGAGCAGTGTCAGGTGACATAATGGTTGGCAGGGGCGTAAGACAAGGGTGCGTCCTTGCCCCTCTTTTATTTATCTTGTATATCAATGAACTTCATAACGCCCTGTCTAATTTAACTCCCGATATCTCCATAATAAATGACACTAAACTCCCCTCCCTACTCTATGCAGACGATGCAGTTTCAATGGGTAGCACACCGAATGCCCTGAGGATTTTAGTGAGGGGATTTGTAGATTTTATGTATAGCCTTGATCTTTGCACTAATTAAAAAAAATCTTTTTTAATGTGCTGTGGCCCTAAAAAACACCACATTGATAGGATTGTTTTAGAACAGGGATCGCTGCTATGCACTCGCACTTTTCCATACCTGGGCTTACAGTTTGCCGACAATGGCTCATGGACCGCCCATTTGGCTTATGGTCGGTCTAAGTTCGTCAAGGCCATAAATTCGGTACTGTCCCTTCCGAAGCCTAAGAGATTTATGGAGGTCCAGTCTTTATTAAAAATATATAAGACACAATGCGTCCCTGTTATGACCTATGGGGCCGAAATCTGGGGTTACTCAAATTAAAAAATGCCCAGGCAGAAGAGAACAGATTTTGCAGAAGGCTTCTGGGTCTACCAATTTCATCCTCCACTTTTATAACCCATAATGAATTAAAATTGTTTTATCTGGAGGATTACATCAAGGCACGCCCCGTTTTATTTTGGATTAAAGTTTGGAAAAACCCAGAAGCATCATTAACAAGGGAAATTTTATATGACTGCCTAAAATGTGATCAGGGTCTTAAAATCCCATGGCTAGCCCAAGTTCGGGAAAGCCTGGCAGAAATCAATCTCGAATATATATTTGACAATCCAAATAGACTAGAGGGGATTAATGAGAAGTCAATACGGAATACCCTCTATATGCATTATGGGGAGTCTAGATAGAATGTTGAGACAGCAAAATCCTCTGTGAAAGGGTACATTCAAATAGAAGGCAAAATTGTATCTACTACGCCCACACCGGCTAGCTACCTCCTCAAAGAAATTACTTGTTGGGAGTGCAGTCTTCTGTTCCGCCTACGAGCAGGATCCATAAAGTATTTATTGTGTTTTCCCCTAGGCTACCACTGTAATATCGAGAATCTGGTTTGCCCATGTCAAAATTCTGGGAAGCAAACCACAATGAACTTTTTATTCTTTTGCTCTTACTATCATAAATATAGCAAGTCCCTTTTGATACCATTTTTCAGAGCTAAAGGCATAAAAGATTTTAATGTTGCATTTAAATCCATTTTACAGCTTAATGATGATGAATTAATGTATCGTGTGTGTACTTTTTTAAAAATGGCCACCCGTTCTCGTACTTCTATGAACTAATATCTATTCTAATGCACTATGTCACCTAAATTGATTGGAAGAAGACCTTTTTTTATTTTGCACATTTGCACTTTAACTTTATGCTGTTATCTGTAAATGTGTGAATTATCTTCTCTTTGTCTGTAATTTGGTAAATACAGAGATATAGATACTGATTCACTCTTTGATTTATGGCTGCTACCACACAATGCACTTTATTCAGATAGTCTAATAACTTGGACATATGCCTTATGCACTTTAGAAATTTATGATTAAAACAATGCTGCTAATCGCCCGCTTTATGTACATTCTGCTGCTAGCTTAACATTGATTTTTGCACATGTATATTTATTAGATTGAGTTTTTAGAAATAGATAAGAATTGATCAATAGATGCCCTGTACTTTTTTATTGTTATTGTTTTTATCTAGGAAAATGTAGTACAGTTATTTTAAATTTGACCATGTACGTAATTATGTGTATACTTTTATGGGTAATGCAATATCCGAATAAAGGTTATCTTGATCTTGACTGCCTTGTCAATTGTCATAGCTAACACTCTCTTGAATTGGAACCTGGTAAGTGGGAACTGTGAGAAGTTGGCCTGATGTATGATGTCCACAGTTCTGTGGGCACCCAGTATCAGTCCAAACAATCCCTTATGGTGGTGGTTGTAAGTCAATCTTATAGACAAGCTATCCTAGAGGTAGCATGGACTAAGCAGCCTAAAGGCTTAACTCAGGAGGACATGTGAAGCCAGCTGTTTTACCATATGCAATCCTGTAATATCAAATGAAAGGACACCACACAAGTTATATATTATCAAAACATATATATTTATTCTTAGAATAATCCCCACTACTCTTTATGAGCAATGAAGCACAAGCGTTTTAATAAAAGCACAGTATGACATACACAAGTTGCACAGTTATGGATAAGGCCGGTGGCCACTCAAACCATATATCAAAAAAGTGGTATAACAATCACTAATCGATCAGGGGTAAGGCCTAGGGCCTTGGGAATCGCTTGGACTACACTGGACTAACAGCAGTTAGGACGGGAGTAGCCCTCGGGATTCGGGTGCAGTGCTGAAAGCACACGCATGCACCAATGCAAAGTCAATGGTGCGTAAAAGTTATCGAGTTACAGTTTTAAGAGTCTTTCGACTGGACTAGAAGGACAAAACTTTAGACTTAGACACTAGAGGTGTAAACCACTACAGGAGCACCGGCGTTTAAGAGTTACCTCACCCACAGGAAGCCGGTGCACAGGTGCAAAGATGTGTCGGGTTTCGTCACGAAGATCTATGGTGCCTGGAGATGAAGATGCTGCAGGCGTCCAGAAGAGAAGTGTCCGGTGTGATCCAAGGGTGGATCGAAGATGTAGAGTACCTGAAAGCAGAGGGGACAGAGTCTGGGTTACTAGCCAGTGACCAGGAAGGAACCAGGCAATGTCGGGCGCAATCAGGTTGTTGTCGTGAAGCTTGTCTCCGCTGCCACATAGTCTCTGGGGCACTGAGGATGTCCTGGAGTGAATCACGAGCTGTCCCATAAAGGCTCTCACTGTCGGCAGTGTCGGCTTCAATATCAGAGTCAACAGGCCTTGGCAAATGCAACCCACACAGGATTCGAAGATCACTTTTTACTCGGACCAGCAAGGTCTGAGCGGGTGCTCCTTTTCAGGGGAGCGAGGGCCAGTCTGGAGCAACCAGACTAGCAGAGCAAATTTAAAGGTTTGTCGGTACTGGGGCCACTAGCCAACGGGCAAGCGACTGGACCAATGCGTCGAGCAGGAAAATGCAAAAGGGCCCCATGCAGCACTCGAGGAGTGTGGAGGGGTGAGCTTCGGAGCAAAAGCTGCTCGGGGCTGGAGCTTCTCAAACTCCAATGCACAGCTTCAAGGGAGCCTTGGATGCTGCACGGTCAGCGCTTCGTAGTTTTTCCAAGATGGCCAGCCCCACGCTTCAGGTCGCCTCCACGAGTCTCAGCTCTGCAGGGACTGTGGATCGGGCTGTTAGAAGGGAGGCACGCTGGGTCTTGTCGATCTCTGCCGCTCGAGTTCCGGCGGGAACTGCAACAAAGCAAATGTTGAGGTGCTGGATGGTGCCTGTTTGCACAGGGTGGTCACTCCTTGACCACAAGGGAGATTCTTCAGTCTTCCACGTTGAGTGGGATGTCGAAGGGTTCAGAGTTTCATTTCATAAGTTTCAGTCAGGATAATCTGATGTGCATCTGCACAGCTCCTACTTTTAAGTCAAATCAAGGGGCTGGATTACCTGCTAGGTCCCTCCTATGGGTGGGACCCAGGAAGGGGGTGGTTACACCCCTTTTCCTTTGTCCAGTTTCGCGCCAGGACTGGGGCTGGATGGCCCCAGAACCGGTTTGACTGGAATCTGCCCAGGGACACCTTGTGCGCCCCAGGCAGTGTCTAGTTTCTTTCAACCCTCCCTGCTACAATCCACTATCTCCTGTCTGGGGTGGTGTGACACCTCCCTGTGACAGGAAACCCTTTGTCCAGGCGTCCTCTGCCAAGTTTCGGTCAGCAGCAGGAGGCCAGACTCGTGTCTGTGGCAGCAGCATCCATTTTGTGATGCTGGGGCTCTGGTTAGGATTAACCGCGTTTTCAGTAAAGTAACATGTCTTCTCACTCTAGAAGGGTGGGATGCTATCCCCATCACCAGGACTGGCGAGGGGATAGTATTCCAAAGTGTATGACACCAAACACGACATGTTTTGATAAAGCCAAACCAGAGTTGCAATAACCGCGAGGATTATAATGCACTTAAGAGTATATGGTATGGCAGTATCACTGGAACAGCATTAAGGAATTGGTCCCAACACTGCAGACAGGCTCAGCTCATGCTAGAGCACCATCTCACATAAAACCAAGCACTCTGCCTCCAGGATTGTAAAGGCCTGCCATAGGAGTGACTTATAGGTGTCTATGTGTCCAGATATAGGTTTAGACATAGGTATACTATATCTAAGCAAGGGTTGAGTACACCACCTTGCCCCAGCTGTGTGAACAGCCAGTTGTGTCGATTTAAGTACCAGCCAGGGGTGGCAAAAGATATGCTGCAGCCCCTGGTAGGTCTTGGATGCACCTATGCCCTGGGCACCTATAGTGCACTGTACAGGGGCTGATAAGGTGTCCAGTACCAAATTGGTTATGTACCTATAGAACATGGAGTCCATTTAAAGAGAGAACAGATAGCCTGGGGCCCTGATTAGCAGGATCCCAGGCCAACTAAGTCGAAAACCAGCTAAACACAAGGCAAAAATCTGGAGTAACCATAGTCAGGTATCCACCTTCCTACATAGCACCCCCCAAACGAAAGGAGATAAGGCTATCCTTGACCAGGTAAGCCTATATTGCCTTAGTGGCCATATAAGGACGTACCTGCACTAGCATGGTTACCTCCTGTCTCATGGTCCACTAAGCAATCCCTCACCCTAGGGGTATCAGAGGGTCTCCACCATAGGGAATCACTACCTTGGGTGTGTTTCGGCAAAGTAAAAGGCTGGTGTTGAGATGGAGTACTGAAGTGAGGCTCCACTAATGTAGGGCTCAGCTTCCTCCAATCATCTTCCACCACGTGTGCCTTTCTTTCCTTGACTGAGTTGCACTGTGCTCTCAGGGTCAACCTCTGCTGCCTACAGCTGGAGGCTGGGTCCCTTCTGTTGGCTTACTGGAGGGACAGATCAGGTTTGGGGCCTTGGGGTCCCAGGTTTGCGTGTGCCCAACAGTCACCATTTGGGGGAGGTCCCTAACTAGTTGTAAGGGGAATCCCTCAGGAACTTTTAAAGTTTTCACCTGGCTAGGGCTGCTAGCTTTGGTGCCCCTAATCTGCTGATGAGGGTGTTTAATTTGACAGGGGGCCCTTTGGGGCTCACTGACCTCCTGCCCTGGGCTGACTGAGGCAGGGTAGAGAGGGGCAGGTTACCTGCTCCAGACTGGGTCCCACCTTGGAAGGGTCCACTGACATCAGGGGTTCTGCCAGGCTAGGCCTGACTACATCTGGGGCAGTTTCTTCACAAGGGGTATGATCAGTTCCCTGAGGAGGCTGATCCTTTACTAATGTCTGGTGGGAGGGAGATTTCTCTTCCTCCTCAATGCTCTCTGTTTGTGTGGAGTGATCCATAGTTTCAGGCTTCACAACACATAAATCAGTTTGAGTTTGGGCTGTGGCCATCACAGCCCCACTAACCTTTTCAGGAGGGGACTCAGTTTGGGTATGGGCTGTCACCATCACAGCCCTGCTAATCTGTTTAGGAAGGGAGTCTACTGAAGATGGGGCTGAGTCTTGCACAGCCCTACCAACCTTTTCAGGAAGGACATCTTGGATTGGGGCTGTAGCCATCCCATCCCCACTAACCTTTCCATGGACATTTACCATTTTAGAATGGGTTTCCTGTTCAACCTCAGCCCAGGCTGAGATTTCCAAATCATTCCCCAGTAGGCAATCTACAGGCAAGTTTGCTGACACTGCCACTCTCTTTGGGCCAGTGACACCTCCCCAGCTGAGATTTACTACTGCCATGGGATGATTTCTCTGAACTCCATCAATTTTAGTCACCTGATATGTGGCACCAGGTAAAAGTTGCCTTGAGGGGACTAGATTCTCAGTCACCATAGTGATACTAGCCCCTGTGTCTCTGTAGGCCTCAACTTTTTGACCATTGATGATGGGCACCTGTCTATACGTGTTTGGGCAATAAGTGAAGTTGGCAAACCACATGCCATTTTCATAGACAAGAGTATCTGTATTAGGGGACCTGGTTAGGCCAGAATCCACCTGAGCTCCAAAAGTAAACCCACCCAAATTCTTGGGGGTGCTACCACCACCTGGGGGATTACTTCTGACAGTAACAGGAGGTGTTGGAGCTTTACTTGGAGGTATGTTTTCCTTATTGTTATTCCTGGGACAACTGCTATCAGTTTTCCAGTGGCCAGGCTGTTTACAGACATGGCAATAAGGTTTCTTCTGGTCAGAGGAAGTGTTCTGGGACCCACCCCCACCCTTGGAGTTTTGGAGCCCTGTGGGAGACCTTTCTTTAGATGTATCCCCACCCTTCTCTTGAGCCTTGGAAGTATCCTTCTTTTGGTCATTCCCCCGATTCTTAGGCCTAATCCTGGTTCTGACCCATTTGTCTGCCCTCTTACCCAATTCTTGTGGAGAGGTCAGATCTGAGTCCACCAGGTGCTGGTGTAAAAGCTGGTTCTGACAATTACTTAGGATCTGCTCCCTCATAATCAAATTATACAATCCTGTATAGTCATGTACTTTGCTGCCATGTAGCCAACCTTCCAGAGCCTTAGTAGCACAATCTACAAAATCAGTCCAGTCCTGAGTCTGAGCTTTTTCGGTATACCTGAACAACAACCTGTATTGCTCAGTGGTTAAGCCAAACCCATCAATGAGAGCACTCTTCAGAACTGTATAGTTTTTTTCATCCTCAGCTCTAACAGTGAGGAGCTTATCTCTCCCTTTCTCAGAAAAGGAGAGCCACAAGATTGCTACCCACTGTTCTTGGGGGACCTGCTGTACCATGCAGGCCCTCTCCAGAGCAGTTATCCATTTTTGGATATCATCCCCATCTCTGTAGGGGGGCACAATCTTACTCAGGTTTCTATGGTCATAGGACCTGTCTTTATCCTTTGGGATATTGCTGCCACCAGTGGGAGTCTCCCTACTCAACTTCTGTTCTCTTGCAAAGGCAAGTCTAGCTCGGGCCAGGGCTAATTCCTCTCTCTCTATTTGGAGATTAACAGCTCTCATCCTGGCCTTATAATCTTTCCTCTGAGGAGAAGTCATTCCTCTCTAAGATTCTCTTGAGGCACTAGAAATGTGAGAATCCCTAGAAGGGGTTCTTTCTCTCCTATTGCCTGGGAGAATTCTGCTATTGGGTCTGGGGAAGTGTCCTTCTCCATTCCCATGTAGGGCCAAGTTGGCTTGGCTAAGCCTTACAACTGGCACCTGGGTATCCCTCTGTTCCTGATCTGATTCTTCCTCTTCTGATTCAGGGTCCACCTCCTCATCTTCTACTTCTGGGGCGGTGTTCTCAGTATCTGGGGGATTCACTCCTTCTCCTGACCCTGAGGGAACTATTCTAGCTTTCTCAAGATCATCCTTTTCCAGGATGGCTATCAGGATGGGAATGGTAGGGTTGTGACCCTTTCTCAGCTTCCTTGCAGTGCACAAGGCACGCAAGTCTCTATGGCTGAATTTGTCATAGTTGGAGGTTGCCTGTGGAGGGTCAACCATCACAGGTAGAGAGCTTGCAGCTTCACCTGTGCCAGACATGACTCTAGTGTGGTGTAAGTGATGCACCTACCTGCACTAAGTGTTTTCATACTGTACCTTGCTAGTGAGTTGTAGTCAGGGTGTGCTAGGCCCTTCTACCTACAACTACTAAGTTCAGTAGAACTTAAATATGCTAAGCTTGTATTTATATGTACCTATGGTACTTGATGTGATCTTTCAATTTGATATAAGATTGCAAAGGTAAAACAACAGCAAAGCTCAAATCCGTACCGCTGCTCACCAATGTGAGAAGTTGTCCCGATGTATGATGTCCACAGTTCTGTGGGCACCCTGTATCAGTCCAAACAATCTCTTATGGTGGTGGTTGTAAGTCAACCTTATAGACAAGCTATCCTAGAGGTAGCATGGACTAAGCAGCCTAAAGGCTTAACTCAAGAGGACATGTGAAGCCAGCTGTTTTACCATATGCAATCCTGTAATATCAAATGAAAGGACACCACACAAGTTATATATTATCAAAATATATGTATTTATTCTTAGAATAATCCCCACTACTCTTTATGAGCAATGAAGCACAAGCGTTTAAATAAAAGCACAGTATAACATACACAAGTTGCACAGTTATGGATGAGGCCGGTGGCCACTCAAACCATATATCAAAAAAGTGGTATAACAATCACCAATCGATCAGGGGTAAGGCCTAGGGCCTTGGGAATCGCTTGGACTACACTGGACTAACAGCAGTTAGGACGGGAGTAGCCCACGGGATTCGGGTGCAGTACTGAAAGCACACGCATGCACCAATGCAAAGTCAATGGAGCTTAAAAGTTATCGAGTTACAGTTTTAAGAGTCTTCAGACTGGACTAGAAGGACAAAACTTTAGACTTAGACACTAGAGGTGTAAACCACTACAGGAGCACCGGCGTTCAAGAGTTACCTCACCCACAGGAAGCGGGTGCACAGGTGCAAAGATGTGTCGGGTTTCGTCACGAAGATCTATGGTGCCTGGAGATGAAGATGCTGCAGGCGTCCAGAAGAGAAGTGTCCGGTGTGATCCAAGGGTGGATTGAAGATGTAGAGTACCTGAAAGCAGAGGGGACAGGGTCTGGGTCACTAGCCAGTGACCAGGAAAGAACCAGGAAGGAACCAGGCAATGTCAGGCGCAATCAGGTCGTTGTCGTGAAGCTTGTCTCTGCTGTCACGTGGTCTCTGGGGCACTGAGGATGTGCTGGAGTGAATCATGAGCTGTCCCACAAAGGCTCTCGCTGTCGGCGGTGTCGGCTTCAAGATCGGAGTCAAGAGGCCCTGGCAAATGCAACCCACACAGGATTCAAAGATCACTTCTTACTCAGAATAGCAAGGTCTGAGCAGGTGTTCCTTTTCAGGGGAGCAAGGGCCAGTCTGGAGCAACTAGACTAGCAGAGCAAATTCAAAGGTTCGTTGGTACTGGGGCCACTAGCCAACGGGCAAGCGACCGGACCAACGCGTCAAGCAGGAAAATGCGAAAGGACCCCACGCAGCACTCGAGGAGTATGGAGGGGTGAGCTTTGGTGCAAAAGCTGCTCGGGGCTCGATCTTCTCAAACTCTAATGCACAGCTTCGAGGGAGCATTGGATGCTGCACGGTCAGCGCTTCGTAGTTTTTCCAAGATGGCCAGCCTCACGCTTCAGGTCGCCTCCACGGGTCTCAGCTCTGCAGGGACTGTGGATCGGGCTGTTAAAAGGCAGGCACGCTGGGTCTTGTTGATCTCTGTCACTCGAGTTCTGGCGGGAACTGCAACAAAGCAAATGTCGAGGTGCTGGATGGTGCCTGTTTGCACAGGGTCGTCACTCCTTGACCACATGGGAGATTCTTCAGTCTTCCACATCGAGTGGGATGTCGAAGGGTCCAGAGTTTTGTTTCATAAGTTTCAGTCAGGATAATCTGATGTGCATCTGCACAGCTCCTACTTTTAAGTCAAATCAAGGGGCTGGATTACCTGCTAGGTTCCTCCTATGGGTGGGACCCCGGAAGGGGGTGGTTACACCCCTTTTCCTTTGTCCAGTTTCGTGCCAGGACTGGGGCTGGATGGCCCCAGAACCGGTTTGACTGGAATCTGCCCAGGGACACCTTGTGGAGAAGTGTGGCTCAATGGTTAGAGCGGCAGACCCTGATGCAGAGGTCTAGCCCGGGACCAGGGTTCAATTCCCCGCCTCGGCGGGTCTTGGGCTCAATAATTCCACGGACCTGATAATTCTCGCCTCGGTGCCTATTCCAATCATGGAGTCCCACTCTGCAACTCTGGGCAATAGCTTGCTTAATCTCCACAACTGCCCCCACAACGTTAAGGATGCCTGGCCTCCACCTTGGGGGTGCCCAGGAGTGGACACCTCACAGGGAAAGCCAGGATGGGTTCCACAGCGGTATTCGTACAAGTGCCTTGAGACCCTTGCGGGTGAGTAGTGCGCTATACAAGTATCAATTTACATTGTGCGCCCCAGGCAGTGTCTAGTTTCTTTCAACCCTCCCTGCTACAATCCACTATCTCCTGTCTGGGGTGGTGTGACACCTCCCTGTGACAGGAAACCCTTTGTCCCGGCGTCCTCTGCCAAGTTTCGGTCAGCAGCAGGAGGCCAGACTCGTGTCTGTGGCAGCAGCATCCATTTTGTGATGCTGGGGCTCTGGTTAGGATTAACTGCGTTTTCAGTAAAGTAACATGTCTTCTCCCTCTAGAAGGGTGGGATGCTATCCCCATCACCAGGACTGGCGAGGGGATAGTATTCCAAAGTATATGACACCAAACATGACATGTTTTGAGAAAACCAAACCAGAGTTGCAATAACAGCGAGGATTATAATGCACTTAAGAGTATATGGTATTGCAGTATCACTGGAACAGCATTAAGGAATTGGTCCCAACACTGCAGACAGGCTCAGCTCATGCTAGAGCACCATCTCACATAAAACCAAGCACTCTGCCTCCAGGATTGTAAAGGCCTGCCATAGGAGTGACTTATAGGTGTCTATGTGTCCAGATATAGGTTTAGACATAGGTATACTATATCTAAGCAAGGGGTGAGTACACCACCTTTCCCCAGCTGTGTGAACAGCCAGTTGTGTCGATTTAAGTACCAGCCAGGGGTGGCAAAATATATGCTGCAGCCCCTGGTAGGCCTTGAATGCACCTATGCCCTGGGCACCTATAGTGCACTGTACAGGGTCTGATAAGGTGTCCAGTACCAAATTGGTTATGTACCTATAGTACGTGGAGTCCATTTAAAGAGAGAGCAGAATGCCTGGGGCCCTGATTAGCAGGATCCCAGGCCAACTAAGTCGAAAACCAGCTAAACACAAGGCAAAAAAATCTGGGGTACCATAGTCAGGTATCCACCTTCCTACGGGAACCATCTGCATGCATCAATAATTCCCCCTTAGTGAGCCTACTCTCTGGTTGAGGAAGGCTTCCATGTGCATCACTGGGCAGCATTTATTAGTTTGTGCCCGATGGAGTACCAGCCCCTCACCATGGGCTTCCTGATCAGTCTTTGCTTTGCTGATGGTAATTAGCAGTGTATCATCTAATATCCGTGTGTGCTCAAACTGAAGTCCAACTAGTAGGTCCTGCTTATTGCTAGCCACCAGCTCCCCTACCCAGAACGCCCCATAAAAGGCTAGTGTAAAGGCCGCTCTGAACAATAGCACTTCCCCCGATGAACTGCAGATGCTACACAGGGCGTTTAATAGCGATGCCAGCTGATCTAAACCTATCGGTTGCCTCTTGTCTGTGACATTTGCTTGGAGGCGCCGCCACCCCTTCAGCGCCTTCCTTACAATGAAACTATTCGTGGGATCTTTGGTACTCCTAATCTGTGCAAAGAAAGAGACAGCTGCCACATGCCGTCTGGCTGTCGCTGCGGAGCGCCCCTCCCTGTGCAATGCATCTAGATACTGAGTGAAATTCCCTGCCTGATCCCATCTCTCCGCCCAACCTTGTCCCAAAAAAGTGCAATAAGGCAAAACGCCCCTTCGTAAGCGGTTCTGGTCCTGGGCGCTAGGCTAGCTGTCACGCGGTTCTGTAGCTGGGGGCACCAATTTGCCAGAGCATTGCTGGGAAGTGTGTAGACTTCGCCTCTGCAGATGGTAGATGTTCCCTGAATACCAGCATCTTAAAGCGAGAGAGTGCGTCAGCTGCATTATTTAACACCCCTGGGACATGTTTGGCCCTAAACTGTATGTTAAGCTTCATGCATACCAGCACTATTTCATTTAATAGGCGAAGTATTATTCTACACCGTGCGGGTTGTTGATTGATACATTCCACTACTGTCATGTTATCAGACCAGAAAATCACAGATTGATTACACAACTGATTCAGCCAAACTACAATGCAACCCAGATTGAAAATAGTTCCAGGAAACCTATATTAGTTGTCAAACCACTCTCCTCCCACCATACCGGCCACTTTTGTGCCACCCACTTGTTTCCAAGTAGGGCGCCAAAGCCCACACTGCCCACAGCATCAGTCCATAAACCTAACTCTGCTGACGTAGTGGGTGGACCGACCCACACTACCCTGCCGTTGAAGCCCATCAGAAATGCGATCCAAATGCGCATGTCCTGGCGGACCTCGGCCGGAAGTCTCGTGTGATGGTGCTTCTCCCGCAGACCTGTCATGCTCTGCGAGATTGAGCGGGAGAATTTTCGCGCCATGGGTATCACTCTCAGTGAGAAGTTCAACTGGCCCACAACCTGCTGTAGCTAATGTAGTGTCACCTTGTCCTTGGCCAAACATTGCTGGAGGGCTTAACTAAATTTCGTGATTTTGTCTTTAGGTAACCTAAAACAACCCTCTACTGAATCCAATTCAATGCCTAGGAATTCCAATGTGGTAGCTGGACCCACCGTCTTTCCCGGCGCCAGAGGGACCCCAAAAGCCCGCATGAGCACGCAAAATTCCTGCAATGCCCACGCACACTCCTGAGAGCCTGCCTACCCGAGAAAGAGAAAGTCATCTAGGTAATGCATGACATGTTGATGTCCAGTCTTCTGCATAAAAACCCATTCCAAAAAAGAACTGAATTTTTCAAAGTAAGTTCAGGAAACAGAACAACCCATTGGCATACACTTATGCATATAGAATTTACCTTGGAATGAGAAACCTAGCAGATGCTGATCCAGAGGATGAACCGGCAGTAGCCGGAAAGTGGACTCAATATCCGACTTTGTCAACAAGGCTCCCTGTCCCAAAGTCCTCAACAGCTCCACCGCCTGGTCAAAGGAAGCATACTTAACGCTACAAATGCCCTCATTGATGGCGTCATTTAGTGATGCGCCCCTAGGTGCGGACAGATTATGAATCAGCCTGAACTCCCCCTCATCCTTCTTTGGCACCACGCTGAGAGGTGAGCAAACAAAATTGTGCACAGGGATGTGATCAAAAGGACCTGCTATCCTTCCTAGGTGCAGTTTTTTTGCAATCTTTGTCCCTGCCACCTCTGGGTTGTTCCCAACAGATAATTGGTTCTTACACTCTGCCGATCCAGTGTAGCCCACCGCTGGGATCCTAAAGCCCTGCCAAAAACCTTCTTGTAACATCTTAGCAGAGGCATGGTCTGGGTACCTGTTCAGCCAAGGAGTCATAGCCAGAGCGTCAATGGGTGAATGTGACACCAGCCGTACTGTCTCCCTATTCCTGTTTCCTTCTTCCCCTGTTTCCAGAGGCGTTACCTTTATTGTGCATGTTGTTTCTGGGTGGGAAGGTTGATTACAAATGGAACATGCTTGTCAGAACTTGCATGTGCCTTGTGCCCTGGTGCATGCTCGCTTATTAAAATCCCAGCACACCCCCTTTCACACCCCACTGCTCCCTGCCCGTGGGGTCTCGCTACTGCCCTGTGCCGGCCGAAAGGGCTGTTGGGGTTTTGAGGGGTAGCTTCTGTTCCCACTCCGCCCCGCCCCACCAGGCTGCCCAGCTGTAAACTGTCCATACCATGAAATGGAATCCACCTGATCCCAGGAAAGTGAGGAGTTAAATTCTTTAGCTTTCCTAAAACTCATGTCATAGTCTTTCCATCCTTCCCCCCCCATATCTATCATGGAAAGTTGTGATCCTGCTCTGATAACATGCCACCTCTGACTGCAAATTAGGGGACCGCTCAGCTGAAATGACCATAAACCCTGAGAAGGCTCTAATCCAGTTGTACAATGTCTCTTCCACCCTGAATCTCACCATCTACGCCCGCCATTCGCTAGGTGACATCCAATCCTTCTGCTTCCTAGCATAATCCATTTCCCTATTATCCATAAGTAGAGAAAACATATTGACATATTTGCCCGCCCAAATTAAATCCGTCACTTCTTGTGTCCCATGCTGAGCAAATGTTCCCTCCTGGAGGGTACCGTACCCCCGCCCAGCACTGGCAATGCCACCTACTTACCAATTTTCCCGGCATGCGTTGGTTCTACCATCTTCTCACTTCCGGGGTTGCTGCCTGGACACTCCGCTTGTGGAGGAGTAGGCGTACTTGGCCCCCCCCGCTACTCAGGGCAGTCATGATCTTTGCCACCATCTTATGTGCCTCAGCCAGAGGATTCTGCCCCACCTCCTTCGCGCCTACTGAAGATGGTAACATCCCCCCTATTCCTAGCCAAGGGAGAACTGCCGCTATCTGTGCCGCTAGCTCTGGTGGGACCTGACCGACCCCTGCAGGTGCTGCGGCCGGGACGGGGGCTGCTGGGCTTGGGACAGGACTCCCTGGGACTTGCGCGGGGTTAAGCGTGGGTACCAGTGGGACTACCGCTGGGACCACCAGAGACACTGAGCTTGGTGTTGGGACATGTGCAGCAGGAGCCAGTGTTACCGGTATAATTACCGGGACTACCGCTGGGACCACCAGAGGCACTGAGCTTGGTGTTGGGACAGGTGCAGCAGGTGCCGGCGTTACAGGTATAATGGCGGGATTTGGGGAATAGGTACAGGGATGACCGGCAGCATCAGTCCCCCTTTTGCCCCCCCTTCTTGGCTCTGGCCCGCTTGGATAGTGGATCCAAACCCCCCCTGAGCTGCGGGGGTACTAGTGTTCGCTTGGTCCTTCCAGATGGCCCAGCATGATCATCCAACCTCTGCCTGAGCTCCGCCACACTCTTTCCTATCTGATCTACTTGCCCCCATCGCCTGTTCATTGATGCCGTACTACGTATCATACCCTGCAGCATATGTTCCATGCAGGAACGTTTGGTGCCACGTCTACTGGCCATCTTCTCTCACCTCGCAACTGTTAAGCCACTGATACCTGTGCTAACCTTAAGCGCACAATGTACCCCTGCCGCCGCCAGGACCTAACCTGGCTTTTACCTGCACAAAGTTGGGGGTACAAATGCTTGCCGTAAGCACCACTTAACTGGGACCACGCCACACCAGCTAGTCTGGGTTTTGGGCAAGCACACTCTAGCCCGGCGGCCCACCAGAAGCAGTGAAGTGCAGGCCTGTGTCCCCTGATTGCGCCGTCCACTGCTCCGCTCCCCGTTGTTTCAGCAAGCAGTGTCTTCCTCAATGAAGTCCTAAGATGAGAACACGATTAGCAAGAAGGCGAGTATGTTGTTCAAATACCAGGCGAATAACCTCTAGACTGGGTATCCACGCCCTTTACATGAGCATCAGTTAAATCACACAGGTGTCAAAAAACACAAGAATGCTCAGAATTCTCTATACCCTCAATGCCTTTGGACCCCCTCAATTTTCAACAACTGCGCTTATTAAAACAATGCAATCCCCTGTTTGCCACACTCATTAATATTGTCCCCAGCAGAGTAAAATCAGCCTGTATAGCCCCCTTCATGCCCTCTTGCAAGATGTGGCCTTTGCGTGAGAGCCACGCAATTATTTATAATTCTACAGCGGCTGGTATTTCACAAGCGGTCTTCCATCCAAGTACTAACCAGGCGCGACCCTGCTTCGCTTTTACAATCAAGTGTTTCAGCTGCGGTCTCCCATCCACATAATAAACAGGGCCGACCCTGCTTTCAATCAATGTTATGTTATGTTATGTTAAAATAAGTTTATATAGCACACGGCTACTCTAAAAGAGTGTCCCGGCGCTTTCCACGGCAGCTCAGTATAAAATAACATAACAGAGAAAAACAAATACAAGAAAAACAGAAAGGCCCACTCAAAGAATACTAAAGATTAAAAAGCCAAGTCTTCAGGCTCTTCCTAAACTGAAGCAGATTGGGGGTACTGCGTAGCGCCAGTGGAAGAGAATTCCACAACTGGGGTGCCTTGCAACTGAAGGAGCGGCCCCCAGTACGGGCCTTCCTCACACGCGGAACCACGGCAGTGAAAAGAGATTTGGACCGCAGTGAGCGGACTGGGCGATAGAAGGCCAACCTGCGCCGTAGGTACCCGGCCCCTGAGCCAAAAAGTGCTTTGTGCATCAGCGTCAGGGATTTAAACATAATCCGCTTCCGGATAGGCAACCAGTGTAGCGTTTGCAGCAGCCCAGAAGCTCGTGCTCGCCTATGCAGGCCAAAGATGGCACAGGCAGCAGAGTTTTGTGCCACCTGCAGGCGCTGGACTAGGTAGTCAGGGAGGCCAATAAAGAGGGCGTTGGCGTAGTCCAGCCTGGATCCAATAAGCGCCTGCACGGTAATCCGCCTATGCTCCGCAGAAAGCAGTGGAAGGAACTTGCGGAGCATCTTCAAAATGCCGAAGCAGGTGCCGGCCAGACCAAGGACATGAGCTCGCAATGAAAGCTTATTGTCCAGTTTAACACCAAGATTTTTGGCGACCAGAGATGACTGTGCGGGAGGACACATATCAGACGGCCACCATTGCCGCCACTCAGGGTCGGTGGCACAGCCGAAGAATAAAACCTCCGACTTACTGGAATTGGCCTTCAGGCTGTTCTGCTGGAACCAGTCGAAGACCATGCCCAGACAGCCCCGAATACTCTCTTCATCAAATGCCTGATCTTTATCGCATGTGAAGAGGAGTTGCGTATCATCGGCGTAGGACACGATCTGGGCCCCATAAGCCTCCACCGCCGCCGCCAGAGGGGACATGAAGATGTTAAACAACGACGGGCTCAACACAGAACCCTGTGGAACCCCAACTCCCAATGGCGGCATCTCGGTGGAGCTCTGGGAAACCCAGATCGTCTGGCGGCAGCCTTCAAGAAAAGATGTGAACCATTTGAACACCGTCCCCCTGATGCCGATGTCATGGAGCCTGGCGAGGAGCGCCTCATGGAGGATGGTGTCAAAGGCCGCCGACAGGTCCAACATGACTAACATGGCCTTGCCACCAACATCCAAGGTCTCCCTGATGATCTCCGAGACCTCCAACAATGCCGTTTCTGTACTAAAATTAGGACGGAATCCGGATTGGGAAGGATGGAGCAGATTGTTAGTTTCAAGAAAGCTCGACAAGACGCCATGGACATGTTTCTCCGTGATCTTGGCCAGAGCCGGGAGAAGTGAAATTGGCCTATAGTTGGCCAAAACCTCGGCATCAAGACCAGGCTTTTTCAGGAGGGGGATAACCATCGCCCTTTTCCAGGGGTGAGGGACACTCCCCTCCCTCAGGGAGGCATTGAGGATGGGATTAACCAGGGGATTCACCACCGCCGCCATCCCTGCCAAAAATTTGGCAGGGCAGGGGTCAAGTGGCGAGCCTGATTTGAGGCTGGCCAGCAGCACCCGAGACGCCTCGCTAGTGACTGCAGGAAAATCAGCCAGCACTGCGACAGGCGTGGACGATGACCCATGTCCCGCCCCGGGGCCGCAGCCACCCTCTTCTAAGCTCTCCGAGAAGGAAGCCTGAATCGCCTTGATCTTGTTGGTAAAAAAACTGGCAAGATCACACGCCCACGCATCCGATGATACTGGCGGGGGTGGATGGGAACTGGGGGTCGTAAACTCCTTCACCGCGGTGAAGATCTCCTTACAGGAGTTCGCCGCCGCCTCGATCCTCCTAGCAAGATATTCTTTCTTGGCATCTAAGATGTCCCGGTGATAGGCCTTTACAGCCGCCCTATAGGCAAATTTGGCCTCCCCATTATACTGAAGACGCCAGGCCCGCTCGGCAACCTTGCACTGGCAGCGGGCCACCCGCAGCGCCTCCGTAAACCACGGCGCAGATTGCCGTAATACCGTGGACCGAGGGGCTGCCTTAGGGGCAAGATCGTCCAGCCTTTCCGTCAGCCACCGCTGCAGAGCCTCCGTGTCTCCTTCCAGATCACCCGAGAGGTGGCAAGGATGTTCCGTGAGCGCCTGCTCCAACATATCAGGCGTCACTCTATGCAACGCTCTTGAGGCTGGTCTGGGCAACATAGGGGCGTTGTTATCCGGCCGCCCATTCTCCAGCACGGAAAACCTAATCAGCCTATGATCCGTCCAGAGCACCGGCATAGTTTCGACATCAGCAATCGGGACTGACGAGAACACCTGATCAAGAGTATGCCCTTTCTCATACGTAGGACCTGTCACAAACGGTGCAAGGCCCAGCGGAGATGTAATGTCCAGCAATTTGATAGTGTCTGGGTCACCTGTCACGTCAAGATGGAAATTGAAGTCGCCTGCCACTACACATTGCTGTGTAGTCAGCGCCAACTCGGAGATCGCTGTCTGCAGGTCCTCCAAGAAGGAGCCCATAGGGCCTGGCGCCCTATAGACCAGCAGCCCCTTGAGCGCTTGGACCGGGGACAGTCTGAGCGTAAAAGCAATGGACTCCGAGCCCCCGATGGGATTCAGAGGGTGAACTGAGCAAGAAACGTTCTTCCTCACCACCACAGCTACTCTACCGCCCCTCCCCTTCCCTCTATCCTGCCGGAAGATGTTATAGGCCGGAGGAATGGCAGAGAAAATGTCCGGATTGGATGCCTCTCCCAGCCAAGTTTCGGTTAGGAGAAGGCACAAGGGATTTTCCCTCACTAGGAGATCATATAAGTGTAGGGCATGACAGCCCAATGACCTCGTATTAAGCAACAGGCATAGATGTTTGGCACACGCTTTGGCAGGCCTATACACGTTGATCGGTGTCCAAATAGGCGACCAGCCACCATCAATCAATCAATACATTTGTAAAGCGCTCTACTCACCCATGAGGGTCTCAAGGCGCTGGGAGAAGGGGGAGGTGCCTACTACTGCTCAAATAGCCAAGTCTTGAGGTGTTTCCTGAAGGTGAGATGGTCTTGGGTCAGTCATAGGTGTGTGGGGAGGGAGTTCCATGTCCTAGCTGCTAGGTAGGAGAACGATCTTCCTCCGGTGGTGGTTCTGGGAATCCGTGGGATGCTGGCGAGGGCGAGGCTGGTGGAGCGGAGCTCCCGGGTGGGAGTATAGAACGAGAGGCGGCTGTTGAGGTATTCGGGCCCATGTTGTGGAGCGCTTTGTGTGCGTGGGTGAGCAGCCTGAACGTGATCCTCTTGTTGACGGGGAGCCAGTGCAGGTTTCTCAGGTGGGCGGATATGTGGCTGTGGTGAGGGATGTCGAGGATGAGTCGTGCGGAGGAGTTCTGTATGGGTTGAAGTCGTTTCTGAAGTTTGGCTGTGGTTCCTGCGTACAGGGTGTTTCCGTAGTCCAGTCGGCTGGTGACGAGGGCCTGGGTGACCGTCTTTCTGGTTTCCTGTGGGGATCCACCCGAAGATCTTTCGGAGCATCCGCAGGGTGTTGAAACATGAGGATGAGACTGCGTTGACTTGCTTGGTCATCGTGAGGGAGGAGTCCAGGATGAATCCCAGGTTTTGTGAGTGGTCTGTGGGTGTCGGTGCGGTGCCCAGCGTGGTGGGCCACCAGGAGTCGTCCCAAGCAGATGGGGATTGTCCGAGGATGAGGACCTCAGTCTTGTCCGAGTTGAGCTTCAGACGGCTCTGCTTCATCCATTCTGCGACATCTTTTATTCCGTCCTGGAGGTTGGCTTTGGCGATGAGAGGGTCTTCGGTGAGGGAGAGTATCAGTTGGGTGTCGTCGCCGTAGGAGATGATGTTGATGTGTTTGCGTGCGATGGTGGCGAGGGGGCTAATGTAGATATTGAAGAGGGTTGGGCTGAGTGAGGATCCTTGGGGTACGCCGCAGATGATCTTGGTGACCTCGGAGCGGAAGGGAGGGAGGCAGACTCTCTGGGTTCTGTCGGAGAGGAACGATGTGATCCAATCCAGGGCCTTTCCTTGGATCCCAGTGTCGTAGAGGCAGGTTATTAGGGTGCGGTGGCAGACGGTATCAAAGGCTGCCGAGAGGTCTAGGAGGATGAGAGCGGCTGTCTCTCCGTTGTCCATCAGGGTCCTGATGTCATCGGTGGCTGTATGAGGGCGGTCTCGGTGCTGTGGTTGGCTCAAAATCCGGACTGGGATGGGTCGAGCGAGTTGTTTTCTTCGAGGAATGCAGTCAGCTGTGTACATGTTGTACACAATACAACATTCAAAACTTTTGAAGGTCCAAAAATAAAATATAAGTGCAGGACATTATTAAAATCTTTTTTTTTCTTATTTTGTTTAAAACATGCGACATAGCGGCAGGATTTTGAGGCTGAAAGTGCCCTGATTTGAGTCAGTTGTTCAGTCCTGGCTGGACCTTTGGGACGGTGACCCTGATGTTTTAGGGGCTGCCGGGCTGTTCGCCGCACTCAGCCTGTGGAGACTTGTCCTTCAATATTGTGCAAGTGTGGTAAACAATTTTCCCAAAGTTAGCCATGTGCTTCACAATGTCCAAAGTGTAAAGCTGTTGGACAGCCTCCTTTGCTCTGCGGGTGTCCATTTGGAGAAGAATGAGTCTGAGATGGATTCCGCAAACTAGCCGCAGGGCAGGGCAGCAAAGTAAGATGTGTGCTAGGGACTCTCTTTTGTAATTGCAGAGGTGACACTCCATAATGCCCAGCCGTGCTTTCCCAGTTGGATATAATTCTTTTAGGGGGAGCGTGTGTAGTCTGGCTGCTGGGATCCGATGTAGAGCTTGTCTCCCTACTGGCAGCGTGAGGTGGGGCTTGTGACTAAGCAGAATGTGAGTAAGACTTTGGGTTTTATGAAAATCTCTGACTGCCAAGGATTCCATGTCTAGACTGCGAGAACGTAAGCATAGCTGCTTTTTTAATGTTGTTTTTGATGATAGCATAGTTGATTATGCTAGGGTCCCAGTCCTCTGTCACAAGTTGCAGAAGATCTTTGGCTGTAACAAGGTAGGCAGACCAAGGGAAAATTAATTTTATGACGTCCTTCATGGTGTTCTCCAGAGCTGCAGTTGTTAGATAAAAGTATTTCGACAGTGTAGGCAGCTCTTCTAATTTTTGTTGGTTAAGAATTCCAGGCAAATTAAGATGTTCATAGTACAAGCTGGTAAACAAAATATCTTTGTATATGCTGCGCAATGTATTTCTTCCAAGTCCTGCACTAACCTCCCTGGGAAAGGCCTATTGCGTGTAATTAAGGGACGGTAGTAATTTAGCCCTCAATACTCTTTGAATGGGCATAGTTCTTGGACTATCTAAGAAGACATATAATTTACTGAGGGCATAGGTGATCATCTTGCCTTTCTGCTGCAGTTTGTGGAGGTGGGCCTGTTGACGGGCCGTTTCGCTAAACCAGGCCCCAAGGTAGTTATAGGTTTGTACACAGTCCAAAATCAGGGGACCCAGCCTCCACTTTGCCAGTTTTTTCTTCTGGTAGTGGCCACAAATCACTCTTTTGGACTTGCTTGGGTTAGCTGCCAGCTTGTTTTCATCATTATATTCAGAGAGGATGGTAAGTGCTTTTTGAAGACCTATTTTGGTGTGGTCCAAAAGAACATGATCGTTGGCATATTGCATCAGCTGGATCTTTGTGAGGCCGATCTTAGAGGTAGCTTAAGTAGCTTCATGCAGTGCTCGGCTGATATCTGCGGTGTACAAATTAAAAAGCATCAGTGCCAGGACGCATCCTGTTTTTTCCCCTGATCTGTAGCAATTTTCTCAGTGGGAGACTCCCTGCAAAGTTTAACCCTTACCCAGGTTCAAGAATACAGCGATCTAATTGCTTGTAATAATGACGGGCTGATGTTCCAGTGTACCAATTTCTGCTAGATAGGGGGACTGGTCCTATTTCATCCACGCCTGTCTCAATGGTAGCCTTTAGGGGTACCTCTTTTATGGTTGTGGAGGTTGTTGTGACTATGAAAGGTTCAGAGCCCTTAGAGGCCTCATCGTCCTAGTGTATAAGTGTGAAGGTTGTGGTGACTGTGAGAGGTTCTGAACCCTTGGAAATCTCGTCATCCACATTTTCAGCGTCCAAGTTTGTCCACACTGGGCAGCTCTCTACAAAGGCGGGATTCTAGGCACTTACTTAACTGTGCAGATAGTACAATTTGCCAACCTTGGACTGGTCCTGAGGCTGATCGGTACCCCCCCATAGCAGCCTTGTTTGTAAGCATGTCCACAGCTGTGGGTTAGGGGTTCTGTTTTGATGACATTACGGCGCATGTAGCCGACCTCAGGAAGTGGGAGGGAGGAGTGGTTCTGTGAGGAGCGATGTTATGTGGAGGGATGCTCAAGGGGCTAAGAGGGGCATCAGAAGCTGGTAGGCAGGAGGATCGTTCGAGCAATACAAAGATGAGGCAGGCTGGTGGGTGGGTGGCAATGTAAGACAGATGTACTGAACAGCACCCTCTGACCCCGTGGCGCAGCTCTTGCCGCTACACACCCTACCCACTCAGCACCTCAGGGTACGTGCTCACACTTACCGGCCACAAGTAGGAGGAAGGGTTCCTGGTCAAAGTCTGGGCCCCAGGTTTGAGGGGGACACCAGCTCTCGAGCATTGCATTGGTTTCCAGGGTCGACAGGGGTGAAAGGTCGTGTGTCCCCCAGTCTGTCTCTTTTCTCCTGTCTTCTTTCCGTAATTTTCCTTTATGATGAGTGGCAGTTAATAGTGGAAGGGGTCCAATGAAAGCCTTGTAGAAGGTGCAGGACTAGGAGATCCCAAGGGGGAGACAAGCGGGGCCCACTGGATGCAATCGCAGGCTGCACCCAACCTAATTGGGCCGCCTCTGTGATGCAGCCGAGGGCTCAC
The DNA here is from genome assembly GCF_964261635.1 of Lissotriton helveticus. NCBI lineage: Eukaryota > Metazoa > Chordata > Amphibia > Caudata > Salamandridae > Lissotriton > Lissotriton helveticus. The sequence goes on along the minus strand of NC_136059.1, from coordinate 1,415,178,389 downwards.
TCTTGACAAATGTTGGCTGCGCTTGCTCTTTTATGGGTGCCTACTGCTGCTGTTGGCCCTTTTTTATGGTGGCGTAATGTAGGAGCCACTTCACAGTGGGGGCCAGCACCACCAAGCCACAGGAAGAATGATCTGGCAGTGATCTGCACCGTGCCTCGCCCAGGCTCGGCTTGGCGTCCTGCATGGCATCCTGCTTCTGTGCTGTACGCTGTTTGTGCTGCCTCTGCCCGTCTGCGTCTCTGGCTCCGACAAGCAGACGTTCTTCTTAATAGGCTAATCATTTTTCTCTGTTCCCTTGAAAAAGATAAAAACTGATGCCTTTGAAATTGCTTTATCCATTTATTCAGACTGAATTATTTGTAAGAGTCTGCTAAAGATATTTTCTCTACATGGAGGTGCCCTTACGGTACTGAATTCTTTACCATCAAGTGAAGTATATCCTGCTCAAAGTTAACCAGGGAATGAATCTGTTCTCTAAGACATGGAGGGAGGCATTTTTTAGTGCATCTTTTAAGTTTTCTTTACTTGAGGCATTCCAATGCACTTTACCATTGGCAGCACTAATGTGCACTACATCTCCCTTAAAGTTCAAGGGTGTGTGGCCAAGATGGCAGGGGGATGGAAAAGATAGCCTGTAAGCGAGTCATGCCTCCCACTCCTCTGCCTGCCTACTAAATATTAGTGGACGTTGCAGGGCCGTACCACCAAATTGGGCACAGGGGAAGACACTAGTGAAGCTCTCTGTCTGGCAGCAACTTGGAATTTTGACATCTGGATGAGCGGTGAAGCCATCGAGCTTAAGCTGTTTGACCGGAAAAATGGTGGCTGTTCTCATCGGGCAGCCCTGCTGAACCTCTGGTGATTACAGAATCCTTCTCTCCAGGGCCGATAAGAGAAGAGTGGACACATCAGCCCATGGGAAGTGATTGAGGAGTTCTCACCTGTCAACTGATGATGGTCAGCGGCAATGCACAGAGCACGCATTAGGTTGGTGGCAGTGACAGACCAGGGAGGTTTCCTAGTAGCTAGGAAGTGGAATGCGGCTCTCCCCTGGGGCATATGGTTATTATTTATGGCTGAATGCGCTCAAAGAGGGGAACAATTGTGACTGTTTCCAGGCCAATTCAATCGGTTGCACACTACTCATCACCATGTATTTTTGCTAATTGGATGGGACAGGTGGCCACGCCCCTAATTTTTCTTTTTAAATCATTTAAAAAAAATGTAAAAAAAATAAATAAAAAAAACGTATACAACGATAAGTTAGGTTTTGTGAATTAAGGCTAATAAAATGATACATCGCTGAAAAAAAATCGTATAAATACGATAAGTTAGGATTTGCAAATAATGGCATATAAAATGATACGGCGATGAAATACAAAAATCGTATTAAAATGATAAGTTAGGATTTGCGAATCACGGCATATAAAATGACACGTCGATGAAATCAAAAGCGCGTAAAATGACCAAGCCTGCTGGGGGGTTGCTAAGAAGTGGTTGTAGTGTGAAATACGAGTCTACAAACATACCGGGGGCGTGTCTAGCATGTTCACAGAGGATATAAGCCAGCATTCCGAGGACAGTGTGTTAAGAAACCCCAGCTTTTTTCCGACAAAGAAAACTCAAGCTTTAAGACAACTTTGAGAATGTCTTGCTGTAGTGTGGAAGCTGGACCCCTTGGAGAAAATATGACAGCGATGCTGAAGGAAGCCGCAAACGTGGCAGATGACACTGCAGAACTCGCCGATAGTGATAAGGAAAATTGTGCTCCAACAACGCCTGAGGATACTATGGCTGAGATGGCGTTGATGCTGCTGAATAAAAAGCCAGAGACAGGCATCGCGGAGACGGCGCTGCTGAATATAAACACTGAAACCAGCGCTGGTGAAGAGGCAGCTAGCATGTTGGTAAAACACCAAACAATACTCCTGATGCTACAGACGGCGGAGGAAGACCGGAGCCGAGTGAAGAAGACGAGGGAATTTACCTGCAAGAGCCTGAACCTAAGGACTCTAGCGACTGTACATAGATGGAGTTCGGGGAAGAATCTGTGAACGAGCCAGAGAAGTCCATGGATGCTCAAGAAGAAAAGTGTGAAGTTGGAAAACGAAAAGTAAGTACGAACCACAAATTTTTAGCAAACCTTTAGGGCGTTTAATGAGAGTATGATGATGAGGTGTGTAGTTATGAGGAAGGTTGAGGTCGAAAACCCCTTTTTTCTTTTTATAAGCAAAAGAGAGGAGGAAGAGCCCCTGGCGACAAAACCGCTAGCACGACTATGGAAGTTACACATCCATCGCTACGTTTTTCTTGTCTCTGTTGCTCAAGACAGAAAAAACTTGCCTTTACACATAAAAACTGCAGCTGTAAGCGCGTAGACGCAAATTGTAAAACGTTGGCGTGGTGAAAGTTTGGGCATGGAACAGTATCACACACTTTTGACCACGATAGCCGCAATCATAAAATTGTGCTTAAAGGCGGCGTGGTACGACGATTGCGAAGGTTGTAAAATTCAGGACCCGAGTCAGTTGCATCACAACTGTCTCACGATGGGTTGTGCATATGAAGATAGGTTGATACGTAAACTATGTTGTAAGCTGGACCCCCATAAAATTATGGTTGCATTGGGGGAGGTCATTGGCGTGAAAGAAATGTTTCTACCCACCGATTGTACTAAGATGATTGTGAATGTTTTAAAGTATATTAAAAGAGTACAGTCACCGTCAGAGAATGTTAAAAGTATGTATGAGGCGGGTGATGAAGACATAAGATCGATAATGAAACAGCATCTGAGGAAGAAGAATTATTGTAGATATTTTAAGATCAAGTATCTTTGTAGGAGTTTAAAACCGCGGAACATGACTGTGACAAGGAGAGTCGGACCGGAATAGAGAAAGGTAAAACGCTGACAGTGGAAACTACCGTTAGACCTCTCTCTCCTCTCTCCCCACAGCAGCCAGAGAATTGGAACAGGGCCGACCCACCGCTCTTTCTGCCGGAAGTCCTTCCCCCTTTGATGACGTAGCGGTAACTGACGCGGTAAAACCAGGAAGCGAGGAGACCGAGGTGTGTCTTACACCCGGAGTGTTAGGGGTGTTACAGGTCGTCTTGCCTGATTCTGAGTTATTCTGATTCTGTAAATAAATTAAGAAACTGAAAGCTTAACTTAATGTTGTAAATAGGTTCAGAAATCATTTTTTGAAATGTAACTTTTATTTAGTTATTGTAAATAACAGTCTTTTGAATTTGCTTTTGACAATGCTTAGTGATTTTCTGGTCCTTAGGAAATGCTCTCTGAATTTCACTGTTCAGATTGTGCGCTCCTTGAGAGTGAGGCTCGCGCTGAACCTCGTGGTTTGGAGGGATCACTGACATAATATCGACGACACAAATATCGAGATACACAAATATCGAGTCAAAAATATCGATTGACAAAATATCGACTCCCTATCTTCAAACAGGTAAGTACCAAAATATCGACTCCAAAATATCGACTTACAAAAATATAGACTGTCAAAATATCGATTTTTTAAAATGTCTTAAAATTAAGTTAAAACTAATATAGTAATACATATATTTAATATAAACTTAGAAATAATTATTAAAAAAATATAATTTTAATAAATAATTTATATAATTAAAAAAATTATATCACCAAAAATTACACACACACATATATATATATATATATATATATATATATATATATATATATATATATATATATATATATATATATATATATATATTTAAACATATTATTAAATAAACATATATAACATTTTAGAAAATGTTTAAAATTTATTGTTACAACTATAGTGAGTTCAACATTAGCAAAAGTGTTGGATAGCGTAGAGGTAAAATTTACTACTCCCACTCCAGTGGGTGCAACAGTAGGGAAAGCGCTGGATAGCGTAGAGGTTAAAATTACTATTCCCACTCCAGGGATGTATGACGTTACAACGCATACTTTTACAACGCCTACCATTACAACAAAACTTTTACAACGCAAAAACTTTTACAACGCATACATTTACAACGCAAGATTTTACAACGCATATACCTTTACAACGCATACCATTACAACATAAGTATTGGTAAGTATATAATAATTTTTTGAATATAAATTAATAAAAAATATTATAATATAATTTAATATAATTTAATTTTATTAAATAAATGTAATTTAAATGTAATTTTACTTTATTTTTACAAAGTACCCCTGTACCCCAAAAACCCAAAACTGACCCTGAACCCTAAAAATACCCCTTTACCCATAAACTGAAAACTGACCCTGAACCCTAAAAATACCCCTTTACCCGAAAACTGAAAACTGACCCTGAACCCTAAAAATACCCCTTTACCCAAAAACTGAAAACTGACCCTGAACCCTAAAAATACCCCTTTACCTACAAACTGAAAACTGACCCTGAACCCTAAAAATACCCCTTTACCCCAAAAACTGAAAACTGACCCTGAACCCTAAAAATACCCCTTTACCCAAAAACTGAAAACTGACCCTGAACCCTAAAAATACCCCTTTACCCAAAAACTGAAAACTGACCCTGAACCCTAAAAATACCCCTTTACCTACAAACTGAAAACTGACCCTGAACCCTAAAAATACCCCTTTACCCCAAAAACTGAAAACTGACCCTGAACCCTAAAAATACCCCTTTACCCAAAAACTGAAAACTGACCCTGAACCCTAAAAATACCCCTTTACCCAAAAACTGAAAACTGACCCTGAACCCTAAAATTAAAATATTTATCAATTAATCAATTATAATTAATTACCAATTATATTTTAATTAATTACCAATTAATAATTAATTAACAATTAATTTTTAAAAAATATCAATAAATAAATTAACATATTTAATTAATTATAATTAAATTACTTCCCACCCTATTCCCCTATAAACCCACAACCCGCTACAGAAAATAAATTACTAAAATTAAAATATTTATCAATTAATCAATTATAATTAATTACCAATTATATTTTAATTAATTACCAATTAATAATTAATTAACAATTAATTCTAAATTATTATCAATAAAAAATTAACATATTTAATTAATTATAATTAAATTACTTCCCACCCTATTCCCCTATAAACCCACAACCCGCTACAGAAAATAAATTACTAAAATTAAAATATTTATCAATTAATCAATTATAATTAATTACCAATTATATTTTAATTAATTACCAATTAATAATTAATTAACAATTAATTCTAAATATATATCAATAAATAAATTAACATATTTAATTAATTAGAATTAAATTACTTCCCACCCTATTCCCCTATAAACCCACAACCCGCTACAGACTTATATTACACAAAAAATAAAAATTATTATTAACTTACCTTAAATTCGATATTTTTGTTGTCTATATTATGTCTAGTCGATATTATGTCCATTCTATATTTTTGATTCGATATTATGTCCATTCTATTCGATATTAATTTTCTCTAGTCGATATTTTTGTTGTCTATATTATGTCTAGTCGATATTATGTCCATTCTATATTTTTTACTCGATATTCTGTCCAGTCGAAATAATTGACTCGATATTATGACTGTACACCGGTTTGGAGTGTTCATGGTAGAGAGCTCGCGCTGGCTCTCGAGACTGTGTAAAGTCTATAAATAGACTTTCCTTCCAACGGTTCAGCGCTTCGTCTCGTTGTCCGTCCTACGAGCGCTTCTGAGATTTACCCTGCAGTTCGTGTGCGTAGTTGAAGAAGCTTCCCTTCTTTCTTAAAAACCCTGAATTCCTAGACATCGACCTTTCCTGACCAGCCCCTCGTCGAGTTCAGTAATTAATAGACGGCTTATGTGAAACGCGGGTTTCCCAGAAGGAAAAAATACCCGAGGTTTCATTCCTTTGACAGCCAGCTGGGATATCGGGTTTCGCTGTTCTTCCCCTGAAAGCTGGTTCGAGTCTGCAGTCAGCCGCGCAGGAAATCTGTGAAGGGACAGTAAGATTTATTACCTAATTTAAAAGGAACAGAAGTAATCGTCGAGCTTGGAGTGGGAAAATTGCATCTTCTGTAAAACTTGAACTTGTGAATAATTAACAAAAGACGAATGGTTTGTTTGGTTGCAGTTTAAAAAACAAGCCTTGGCAAAGACAAGGAAACTTTTGTGAAATAACCAGAAAAGCGCATTTGAGAGCCAAATAATTATATTAATTGGTGGTGAACTGTTTGATCCGCTTTGGTTAGAAACAAGCCTTGGTAAAGACAAGGAAACTTTTGAGTGATAACTTAAAATGCATATTTGAGAGTCTAATAATAATATAAATTTGTGGAGAACTGTTAAATCCGCTAGTTATAAACAAGCCTTGGTAAATGCTATTTTTCAGATGTGTTATTCTTTGTGAAGCATTTAAAAGGTGTAAATAGGAAATTTAGACAAAAGGTTCTTGTTGGAAAGGTTAATATTCCCAAGAAAGCTTTCTAGGAAAAAGACCTTAATGTACTACAGTATATTGCACTAGGTTGTTGTTATTACTATCTTCCTACTGCAGATTTTCCAAGAGATCTTAAGAATTGCAGAAGTCACAGGTATGATTTATTGCATGAAAGTAAGAAGCTTTCTTACTAAACCAATTAACAACTAACTCATTTTTTAGAAGTAAGGTTTAACCGACTTGTTATGTTCTTTTTTTAAAAAAGGCATCTTGAGTTTGAGACTGTGCAATTCCACTTCTGATAGAGTGTGAACAAGGGCCTCCAAAACTAATGGTCAGTAAAAGGAGAGTTTAATCAATTCATTGAATCTAAGAAGGCTTGTCTGGTGAATAACCAAATGTTTAACTTTGTACTTCAGTATTGCGTGGAATCAGAGTAACGCATAAATTGAAGATCACGGCCTGGAGCACTCTAGAGCAACAACAGCTGAAGCCAGTGTTTTGTTTACATGTTGTTGGTTTCTCTGTCCACTTCCCCTTTCCCTTGAGGAGAAGTTGACTCGGTCAGAGTTTAAGTCCTAACTGTGTTGGTTGCTTCTTGAGGGAGTTGGGAGTTTGCAGCCTCAAGAGGAAACGTCAGAAGTGACTCACAGGACTTTCTCAACAGTAGACGAAGCCCTACCTTTTTACTAATCGTTTCCTCTTGGGTTGGCAAACTCACCCTCATGGATGTTCCTCAGCTAACACAGTTGGTGCAGAAAATGAATGAAGAAATGGAAAATTTGCGATTGGAGAATCAATCGCTTCGTCAGGAGTTAGATGAAACTAGGGCAGGGTTCTCAGTATGGAGGGATCCTTCCAAAGAAAGAAAACCAGTTTTAGCGCCAACTAAGTTTGGTATCGATGCTCAACAGCCACGCTCCTCAGTGGACCAGTCTGGAACTCAACCAGTCCAAGTCACAGTTGTAACTCCAGCATCAGTCCCATTGGCAAATCCTGAGAGATTTTCCGGAGATAGTGGTAGATTTGCAACTTTTCTTAGTCAGTGTCAATTGCATTTCATGTGTAAACCACAGATTTTTTTCTTCAGACACAGCTAAAGTAGCTTTTATTATATCTTATTTTGGGGGAGTGGCTGCAAATTGGGCGATGCCCTTGATTGATAATAATGACCCTTTGCTTCATAATCTGCAAAATTTTAAAATAGCCATGTCCAATTTATTCGCTAAACATACTTTAGTTCAGGCTTCAGATAATGAGTTACTGAGTCTTCGTCAAGGGACTAAGGATCTCATTTCTTATATTACTACTTTCAATAGACTTTTGACTGAAACTCATTGGCCTGAGGCGAAAAGAATTTCTTTGTTTTATAGGGGCCTTAAGGATGACTTGAAAGATTCTCTTGCACATATTGTTAATCTGCCAGAAGATTTTAAAGAATTTCAGGATCTAGTAGTTAAGCTTGACCACAGGTTAGGTGAACGTAGAAATGAGAAATCGAGGAGCGATTTTAGAAGTTCACAATTTAGAGTTGAGAAAAAAGAATCTGAGGTTAAAGGTTCTTTGGTTGAACCTGTTCACTCGGGAGGTTTTAAGGGACCTTTAGCTCCTGAGGAAAAGGAACGAAGACGTAAGGGTAACCTGTGTTTATATTGTGGCAAACCAGGGCATTTCGCTAAAGATTGTACTGTTAAACCTGCTAAAAAGAAAGCCCTTGTAATTGAGACCCTTTCATCTGCTCCGTCGGAAAACTAGAAATCTCGAGGAAAGTTGAGATTGTTTCTTCGAGTAAATCTTCTTCTAAGATCTCCCAGTTTGTTACTAATGTAACTACACACATTCCCAAACATTTCACTATTCGGATGGTTTTTATTTTAACCACACTACAAAGGCATAGCATCCCTGTACTTCTGGATTCAGGAGCCACAGGGAATTTTTTCGATATTGAGTTTGCTCATAAATTAAATTTGAAGTTTGTTGCCAAAAAAGAACCCGAACCAGTGAGAGCAGTGGATGGTTCAGTATTATCTTCTGGGATGATTCGTTTTAATACCGAGCCATTGACTTTAGTGGCTGACAATGGTCATACGGAAAAGGTGGTTTTTGATTTGATTGATGCTCCAACTTTTGGGGTAATTTTGGGTATTCCTTGGTTGGAATTACATAATCCAAGAATTGATTGGATTAGGAGAACTGTCACCTTAGAATCTTCTTTTTGTAAATTGCATTGCTATCAAGAGACTAAAGATCCTGTGATGCCACTTTTTTGCGCTACCTTGGATTCTGAAATCAATAGACTTCCAGTTGAGTATCAGAATTTTTCGAAAGTTTTTGATCCGGTTGAAGCAACTAAGTTACCACCTCATAGAGTCTATGATTGTAGAATTGATTTAGTTCCTGGAGCTGTTTTGCCTTGCAGCAGAATTTATGCCTTAACTGAACCCGAGAACGATTATTTGAGGAAATATTTGGATGAACTCTTAGAACTTGGATTCATCCGTCATTCCACTTCTCCCGTTTCGTCTCCACTCTTCTTCGTTGCGAAGAAGTCTGGAGATTTGAGAGCTTGTATTGATTATAGAGCTGTTAACAAAGCAACAATTAAAAATAGATATCCTTTACCATTAATTCCAGTACTTCTGAATCAAATCAAAGGCTCTAGTATCTATACTAAACTAGATCTTAGGGGAGCATATCACTTGATTCGAGTCAAAGAAGGGGATGAGTGGAAGACTGCTTTTCGTACGAAATTTGGTCTTTTTGAGTATACTGTTATGCTGTTTGGTCTTTGTAACGCGCCTGCAGCCTTTCAATATTTTATCAATGAGGTCTTGCACGATTTATTAGATGTCTGTTGCATAGTTTATATCGATGACATCTTAATTTATTCTAAGAATTCAGAGGAGCATGTGCAACATGTTCAAACTGTTTTACAGAGGTTAAGGGATCATTCATTGTTCGCAAAATTAGAAAAATGCGTATTTAATGCCTCCAAGGTGGAATTTCTTGGCTATTGTTTATCACCTGAAGGAATTAATATGGATCCTAAAAAGGTAGAAGCAATCTTAACCTGGCCAATTCCTGTTTCTATTAAGGACACACAGAGAATTTTGGGATTTGCCAATTTTTACAGGGGGTTCATTTCTAGATTTTCTGAAATTGTTGCTCCCATTACTCAGTTGCTTAAGAAGGGAAAAGTCTTTTCTTGGACCAAAGAAGCAGACCAAGCTTTTGCTTTATTAAAGAAGGCTTTTACTTCAGCTCCGATTTTGGTTCATCCTGATAGGCCATTTTTTGTAGAAGCGGATGCTTCTCAGACTGCAATTGGTGGTGTGTTGCTTCAAAAGGATTCAAATTCTGGTCATTTGCACCCAATAGCGTTCTTTTCTAGGAAGCTTTTGTTAGCTGAGCAGAATTATACTATTGCTGAACGAGAACTTTTAGCAATTAAAGATGTGTTTCAGGAGTGGCGTCATCATCTTTTGGGAGCGAAACATACTATCACAGTATTTTCTGATCATAAAAATTTACAATTTTATTCCACGGTGAAGGCTTTCACTCCCAGGCAGATGAGATGGCTACAGTTTTTTAGTGAATTCGACTTTTTAATTACATATCGACCTGGAAATAAGCAGTTGTTATCTGATACACTTTCACGATTAGTCTGTGAAAAAGATTTCATTTCAGTAAAAGAGCCACCGAGTATTTTGCCTCAAGAGAAAATAGCTGCAGAGATTCATTCTGACAGTTTTCTAGATTCAATTAAAGAAGAATTAAAAACTTATGACATTCATGAGTGGTTATCTAAGAAAGGGAATTCTATCAGAGAGGGTTTGTTTTATCACAATTGTAAGTTGTTTATTCCCACAAAAAGTTTACAAGATAAGGTTATGCAATGGAATCATGATTTGGCTATTGCTGCTCATCCTGGCATTAATAAAACTTTGGATTTATGTCAGCGTCATTTTTGGTGGGAAAAAATGGTTCCTGCAATTAAGCAATTTGTGAAAGCTTGCCCAGTTTGTTCTAGACAGAAAGCTTTACATGCAGTCCCAATGGGGTTACTTCATCCAATGATTATTCCTCCTCAACCTTGGCATACAATCAGTCTAGATTTTATTACTGATCTTCCTAAATCTAATGGTTTTACTACAGTTCTTGTAGTGGTTGATTTGTTATCAAAGATGGGACATTTTATTCCTTTACACAAAATTCCCACTGCAACGGAGTTTAGTACTGTGTATTTATCAAACATTGTCAAGCTTCATGGCCTTCCCTCAAAAATAATTTCTGATAGAGGTCCTCAATTTATATCAAAATTCTGGTCACAGCTGAGCAAACAACTGGGTATTGAGTTAGCCTTGTCTTCGTCCTTTCATCCACAGACTGATGGTCAAACTGAAAGGGTTAATCAGCATGTTGAGCAGGGTCTACGATGTTTGTTAACTACTTCCTCTAGTCATTGGGATGAAGTTCTGCCTTGGGCAGAATTTTCTTATATTAATACCACTCATTCAGCCTTGGGTTGTTCTCCTTTTTATTTTCTCACGGGTCAACATCCTAGATCACTTCCAGTTCTTTTACCTGAAGAACAACAGTTTATGCCTGCAGTTACTGACAGGTTGACTTCTTTGATTGATATTCAGGAAAAGGCTAGGAAACAGTGGGTCAAAAGTAAGATATCTATGAAAAGAACAGCTGATTCTCATCGTAAATCTTCCCCTTTGTATAAGGAAGGTCAGTTAGTTTGGCTGTCTACAAGAAACATTCAATTGGAAGGTCCCAGAAAGTTGAAGCCTAGGTTTATTGGGCCCTTTCAAATTGAGAAAATTCTGAATCCTGTGTCTTTAAAATTAGTTTTGCCTGAAGAGTATGGTATTCATCCTGTTTTTCATGTATCTCTTTTGAAACCCTTTGAACCTTCTACTCGACCTGATAATCCACCACCGCCTGTGGTTATTGGAGATCACGTTGAATATGAGGTTAAATCTATTTTAGATTCAAAAAGAATTCGGGGTACCTTGTTTTATTTGGTTGATTGGAAGGGTTATGATCCTTCTGAACGATCTTGGGAACCAGAAAAGAATGTTCATGCCCCTAGACTTGTTAGGTCTTTTCATGCTTTACATCCAGACAAACCTCGTCCTGTAAGATGACCTTTGGGGGGAGGAACTGTTAGGGGTGTTACAGGTCGTCTTGCCTGATTCTGAGTTATTCTGATTCTGTAAATAAATTAAGAAACTGAAAGCTTAACTTAATGTTGTAAATAGGTTCAGAAATCATTTTTTGAAATGTAACTTTTATTTAGTTATTGTAAATAACAGTCTTTTGAATTTGCTTTTGACAATGCTTAGTGATTTTCTGGTCCTTAGGAAATGCTCTCTGAATTTCACTGTTCAGATTGTGCGCTCCTTGAGAGTGAGGCTCGCGCTGAACCTCGTGGTTTGGAGTGTTCATGGTAGAGAGCTCGCGCTGGCTCTCGAGACTGTGTAAAGTCTATAAATAGACTTTCCTTCCAACGGTTCAGCGCTTCGTCTCGTTGTCCGTCCTACGAGCGCTTCTGAGATTTACCCTGCAGTTCGTGTGCGTAGTTGAAGAAGCTTCCCTTCTTTCTTAAAAACCCTGAATTCCCAGACATCGACCTTTCCTGACCAGCCCCTCGTCGAGTTCAGTAATTAATAGACGGCTTATGTGAAACGCGGGTTTCCCAGAAGGAAAAAAGACCCGAGGTTTCATTCCTTTGACAGCCAGCTGGGATATCGGGTTTCGCTTTTCTTCCCCTGAAAGCTGGTTCGAGTCTGCAGTCAGCCGCGCAGGAAATCTGTGAAGGGACAGTAAGATTTATTACCTAATTTAAAAGGAACAGAAGTAATCGTCGAGCTTGGAGTGGGAAACTTGCTTCTTCTGTAAAACTTGAACTTGTGAATAATTAACAAAAGACGAATGGTTTGTTTGGTTGCAGTTTAAAAAACAAGCCTTGGCAAAGACAAGGAAACTTTTGTGAAATAACCAGAAAAGCGCATTTGAGAGCCAAATAATTATATTAATTGGTGGTGAACTGTTTGATCCGCTTTGGTTAGAAACAAGCCTTGGTAAAGACAAGGAAACTTTTGAGTGATAACTTAAAATGCATATTTGAGAGTCTAATAATAATATAAATTTGTGGAGAACTGTTAAATCCGCTAGTTATAAACAAGCCTTGGTAAATGCTATTTTTCAGATGTGTTATTTTTTGTGAAGCATTTAAAAGGTGTAAATAGGAAATTTAGACAAAAGGTTCTTGTTGGAAAGGTTAATATTCCCAAGAAAGCTTTCTAGGAAAAAGACCTTAATGTACTACAGTATATTGCACTAGGTTGTTGTTATTACTATCTTCCTACTGCAGATTTTCCAAGAGATCTTAAGAATTGCAGAAGTCACAGGTATGATTTATTGCATGAAAGTAAGAAGCTTTCTTACTAAACCAATTCACAACTAACTCATTTTTTAGAAGTAAGGTTTAACCGACTTGTTATGTTTTTTTAAAAAAAAAGGCATCTTGAGTTTGAGACTGTGCAATTCCACTTCTGATAGAGTGTGAACAAGGGCCTCCAAAACTAATGGTCAGTAAAAGGAGAGTTTAATCAATTCATTGAATCTAAGAAGGCTTGTCTGGTGAATAACCAAATGTTTAACTTTGTACTTCAGTATTGCGTGGAATCAGAGTAACGCATAAATTGAAGATCACGGCCTGGAGCACTCTAGAGAAACAACAGTTGAAGCCAGTGTTTTGTTTACATGTTGTTGGTTTCTCTGTCCACTTCCCCTTTCCCTTGAGGAGAAGTTGACTCGGTCAGAGTTGAAGTCCTGACTGTGTTGGTTGCTTCTTGAGGGAGTTGGGAGTTTGCAGCCTCAAAAGGAAACGTCAGAAGTGACTCACAGGACTTTCTCAACACGGAGGAGGCGAGTACGGAGAATCTGCAGAGAAGAGTGATCAGAGGAAGATGGACGAGGATCCCAGAGAGGAACCAGCCGGAAGACTACCGGAGCCAGGAGGGCATCGACGCGGCGCACCGCCCAGCCACACTTCAGGAGAAGTGTGGCTATCTCAGGTATGTTCGCGTATAGCGTGCTGGGCAGGGAGGAAGGGTTTTAAGCCACTGTGACCTTCACCGGAGAAAAAACCAGTCACTTCCCTTCCTGAGCACTATCGGCACAACTCACAGCGTTAACATTTGTTTGCTGCACCGTGTGACTCCTCACCCCCTGACCTTGTTCATTGTAAATAGTGTGGGCACCCGACTGAAACCAGTCTTTGTCTTTTCCCCTTTCTTCACATCCACCGATTGGTGACCGGGCTTGGGAGCATCCTGGAGAGGCGATGGCGAGGAAAAGGAGGGCTGAGAGGGAGCGTGTCTCCGGAGAAAGAGCAGGAAGCGTCTCTACCCTATTATAGACTCAGTCCACGAAGGAAAAAACTGTTAAAAACAATAAAATCCCAGTTACCTCATCTAAACGTCTCCGCTATTTCCTCGGTCCCACTTACAATGACATTTATTAATGACACGTAAATGAAAACATGTTGATGCTCGTGGTTGCTATTATTATGTATGTGTGTATTTCTGTTGCAGGAAAGTTTGTTTCAACACATGGTCGAGATCGGGGTGCGGCAGATTGCTAAATGCGTGGAAGATGCTTTTTATTTTCTGATCAGAGCAAAGATGCCGTACCCCAAACCTGTGTTTCGCCCGAACTCGCTATGCCTTAACAAGCGATGTGAAGTCATTGAATAGTTTGAAAAAGAGCTGGGTCAGAATCCTAGAGGCTTTTACAACGTTGAAAAGAGCAAATACTTCTTGGAACGTTGACGACGTACTTGAAGACTGCATCAACAATTATATCACGCCTACATTTTGCACCCAAGGCACCACTCTGAATAAAAAACAGTTTTTCAATTTCATGAATACAATATCCAATTTGTATTGTCGAGCCTTCATGAGGGGGCGTGGAGAATATGCAAGAAGACTGATACCGTACACAGCTAGCAAAATCAACATACTGATTCTACCCCATGAGCTTTTGAGAGCATTGTGTTAAATATCTATATATTTGCTGTTATTATCGTTTATAGCGTTGTACATTCCTATATTACACAGTTTAAATCATACGCTGTTCAATTCTTGTTTTATTAAATAATCTACTATTGCAGCATAAACCAGCTTCTAGTCCTGATTATATGATAAAGAAAAATATTAAATAAACAAAATGTGAATTAATAGAGTAGTGGCGTGGGAGTAGGGGTTGCAGTAATTTAGTTCAAGAAGCGAGACGATGCAGAAGCTTTTCAAAAGAGTTTATTACAACCCCTTGAAGGTTGGTAGTTTTGGCGGTGTAGACGCCTTGTACAAGGAGAGCAAAATCCACAATGACACTGTTAAAAGAACACAGGTACATGACTGGTTATCGGGCGAAGATGCCTACACGTTACATAAGGGGTCCAGAAGCGCTTTCAAAGACGTTGTGTTTTAGTCAGCGGCTTAAATCATCAATGGCAAGCAGACCTTCTAGATGTCCGTGAACACGCAGCGGTTAATGATGGTGTAAAATGTATATTAACTTTGATAGACGTACTGTCAAAGTATGCATTCCCAGTTGGTTTAAAGAAAAAATCAGAAGTTCGATGACAAAAGCGTTTGATTACATTTTCAGCGGCAGAAGAATCCCTAAAAAGTTACAAACAGATAGAGGAAAAGAGTTTGAAAACAAGACGCTAAAAACTCTGCTGAAGCGGTATGGTGTAAAACATTTTGTCACAAATAACGACGTTATGGCGGCGATTGTAGAAAGATTCAACAGAACTCTCTAGGCTCGAATTTGGCGATATTTTACGGCATACAACACATTTCGTTATATAGATCGTTTACAATATTTTATTCAAAGCTACAATGATAGCTATTATAGAACCATTAAGACGGCCCCGGTAGAAATAACCCAGCAAAATGAGTTGAAAATGTGGAGAACTGTGCACGGGTCCGTGTTCAACAACAATCCTGTTTCAAAAAGCACGTTAAAAAAAGGTGATCATGTTAGGGTGTCTAGATGCACAGGGGTATTTCAAAAGGGGTATGAACAGACTTTTACAGATGAGATACTTGTGATAGACAAGATTTCCACGCATTCAGGCGTTACAGTTTTCAACTTAAAAGACTATGAGGGTGAGGAGGTCGAAGTATGTTTTTACAAAGAAGAGCTAGAAAAAATAAAAACAGGATCAAAATCGTGCGTACTATATTGAGAAAGTTTTGGAGAAGAAGGGGAGCGGTGCGAGAAGACAGTGCCTAGTTAAATGGAGGGGGTGGCCTGATAAATTTAATAGTTGGGTTTCGTAGAGTGAATTAAAGGATATACAGAGTCTACAACAGCCGGTATAAGCATTTAGGTACCTTGGAAGCGCCATGGAGGTCGGACCATTTTATCTGATGCTCCAGAGTAACGCTTCTCTGGACACTTTCCCTAATAACAAAATTTCAAATTTTACAGTGAAACTAGCGAAACCTATACATCTACAAGGCAACTGGGAGGTAGCCCTAACAGAAATTCAGTACCCACACACGTGGGATACTTTTGAAACCGAGGATTTTAGATTTACAGAGGTACACAAGAAGGAAAGCGCCCATGAACTTTCTTTCCTGCCGGGTCACTATAATAACATACGAGGCATTGTAGATGTAATGAATAAATCCATAGTTTACATCACAGAACTTATAGACTTTAGATTAATGTATGAGCCGCGACTTCGAAAAGTACAGTTCAGGAATGTGCAAGACTACGGTATTTTGGTGCGTGAAAAACTGGGGAGAGTGCTGGGGCTGAGGCCTAACGTTCACCACTCATCAGCAGCAGACAGAGCCTTCACGGATGTACACGGAGGGTTTTACATGATGTATTGTATATTGCGACGTGATAGAGCATCAGAGAGTGGGGGATAGCTACGTACCGCTCCTCCGGTGTGTGGAAATCACAGGCAGAAATAATAGTATGACAAACATCATTTACACCAAAAGAGACTATGTTGCGATCTGCAAAAGATATTTCCACACAATACCTTTCAAAGTGAAGGACGATTTGAACGCTAATGTAAGATTTAAAGTGGGTAAAGTCATAGCGAAGCTTCATTTCCGTCCGCGACGCGGTGAAGTGTACTAGAATAATATTGTACCTGAAAATTACGGCAATGCATCACTCTATAGGGATTACTATAGAGCGCAAGCCGGCTCAGGACTCCAGGGGTTCCACGGGGCTCCTATTATGTATAGGGCGGGTGTTGGTGGTATATTCAGAAGTCTTTTCAAAAAAGCGGTGCCGCTTTTAAGAAAAGGATTCCAACTGGCAAAACCACATGTGAAAACCGGTGCATCAAATATTGCCCGAGACGTTGTAGGGCGCGTTTCGGGAGCGGTGATGAAAAAGTTCAACAAAACGGGTCAAGAAGGTTCGGGTTTAATCTATCTAGAATGCGGCAGGTAGAGAAAAAGGAGGGTGTCACTAAGGGGCCCACCCGCATTCCTTCAAAGCAATGTGAAGCGCCGTCGACCGGCTCAAAAGAGATCACCTAAGACCCAGGGTAGACGCGGAGAAAACGAGTCTCTAAGGGCAACATATTTTAAATCGGACCATGGCCTCCATCCTCCGTGGTTCCCAGGAATGCACAAAGTCTGGTTGGACCTATTCCAAGTACCACCATCGCAAACCATCATTGAAAGTTCTCTATACCGCAACTTTCGGCCCTGTCAGACACCGCCCACTTAGAGTTCTTCATAGCACAGTCGGATGACTACCTGGACCTTTCAGCCATACTGATTTATCTTTCGTGCAAAATTACTAACGCCGCCGGTTCTGATCTAGATGCAGCTGCCCATGTGGCGTTTTCTCCATACCCCATAGCATCACTCTTTAACCAACTGGATGTGAGCCTCGGCGACCGCCTGATCAGTCAGTCAAACACCTCGTACCCATACAAGGCTTATTTAGACACCGTACTTAACTATGGGGACCCCGCTTTGAAACTGCAACTTTCAGCAGGTCTCTTCTACAGAGACACCGCTGGAGAGCACAAGGACATGACTTTAAATAGCACTAATGCTGGGTTTAAGAGTAGAGCTAGCTTTATAGCCCGAAGTCGTAAAGTGGAACTGATTGGTCAATTACACAGCAATGTATTTTTCCAAGACAAATTAATGCTTAACAGTCTAGATGTGAAGATTAAACTTATCCGAAATAAAGACACTTTTTGCTTAATGAGCGGAGACGCTGAAAATTACAAAGTGCACATCTTATCGGCCTCGCTATTTGTGAAACGCGTGAAAGTGAGCCCGGTGGTGCATTTAGCTCAGACCGAGACTCTGTTAACCAGTAATGCCAAGTACCCCATTGAAAGAGTTGAGCTTAAGGTGTTCAGCATCCCGGCCGGAGCTCTACTATCGAATACAGAGAATATTTCCTTTGGATTTTTGGCAAGAACTGTAATTGTAGCGCTGGTCGATAAGGCATTTAGCGGTGAATATGGAAGAAACCCTTTTAATTTTAAGCATTATAATATATCTCACAGCAGTCTCTCTGTAAACGGTCAAGCTATACCTGCAAAACCATACATGCCTTCGTTTGAAATTGGGGGCGTCGCTAGGGAATATTTGGGCGTGCCCCAGGTTACCGGGAAGGAAGCGTTGGACCGACTCTTCTTTGTGGATGGCATAGAGTACACTAAAGGCTATTCTATGTTGGCTTTTGATCTAAGTCCAGACAATGACGCTGGAGGTGGCCATTTTTCGATACAAAAATCAGGCAACGTGAATCTGGAGCTCTGCTTTAGCGCCACTTTGCCATCTACCATAAACCTCCTGATTTACGCCGTGTTTCAGAATGTTATACAGATCAACCATAGGAGAGAGGTGCTAATCGACTATAAGTGATGAATGCGTCGCACTGGAAAGTTTTCCCGCCAAAGACAAGACTGCTAAACATTCATTTTTAGGTGTATTTGCAGCAGACACTCTACCGCGGTATCTGAATAAACATCAATGCCCGCTTCATTTAATAGTCAATACAGACGGTAAAGATCAAAGGGGCGGCACTGGTTAGCAATAAGGACTCAGAGTTTTTTTACTCCTACGGTTTGCCACCAAACAGTTATCCGTACCCCGATACCATATGGACATTTTTAAAAAGAAACTCTGCAGACCGCATAATATTTAGCGATAACCAGATTCAGGACGACGCATCATATACCTGTGGGGCACATTGTCTGTTTTATTTATATCATAGATGTTCTGGTGTAGACTTTGAAAGCATTAAAAAAATTTATTCAGCAGATTTAAACGCAAATGATGCTCTTGTAACAAGGTTTGTAATGAGAGAATTACGCAGATTGAAAAGAGGCGGTGTAAATAAGAGACCATTGTAAAATTGTATTTAATTCACTCATAATATACGTGTTGCCTGTATTTATGATAACTAGCAGGCCTCTGCAAGGTATTTTTAAAAGTGCATTTGTACCGAACATTTTACCCTGTGATATGAATGTATCTAAATAAAATGCATGAAAAATGGCTTTAACTTTTCGTGTCGGTCAACCTTTTTTTCAGCACCACGTGGCTAAGTTATTGAGCAGCTGTTTATATTCAGCCAGAAATGCTTAGAGAGGATATTGTCCGTATATGGGCCTAGAGTCAGGGGGCTGCAAAAAAAAAAATGAATGAAAAAATGAAAGAAAAAAAGGGCCTAACTTCACGTAAGGGTTTGACTTTTTTCAGCACCATGTGGCTAAGTTAAAGCACAGCTGTTTATATTCAGCCAGAAATGCTTAGAGAGGATATTGTCCGTATATGGGCCTAGAGCCAGGGTGGAGTGGTGTGGCTCACTGGTTAGAGGCGGCAGACCCGGAAGCAGAGAACGGCTCGGTGTAGGAAGGTGGATATCTGACTATGGTTACCCCCAAACTTTTTGCCTAGTGTTTAGCTGGTTTTTTACTTAGTTGGCCTGGGATCCTGCTATTCAGGGCCCCAGGCGAATTGCTCTCTCCTTAAAATGGACTCCATGTACCTTAGGTACATTACCAATTGGAACTGGTTCACCTTATTGGCCCCTGTAACAGTATATCCTAGGTACCCAGGGCATAGGTGGTTCCAAGGCCAACCAGGGGCTGCAGCATGTATTGTGCCACCCCTGGTCTGGCCTCCATATTTGACACAACTGGCTGATCACTCAGCTGGGGTAAGTCGGTGTAATCACCCCTTACTTAGGTATAGTATGCCTATATCTAACCTAAAATGGACACATATGTTCCTATCAGCCACTCCTATGGAAGGCCTCTTCAATCCTGGAGGCAGAGTGCTTGGAAATGTGTGAGATGGTGCTCTGGCATGAGCTGAGCCTGTCTGCAGCTTTCGGAACCACTTCCTGTAGCTGTTCCATGATACTGTCATACCATATACTCTTAAGTGCATTGTGAACCTCGCGGTTAAATGCTATCTTTGGTTTGGCTTTATCAAAACATGTCGAGTAAGGTGTCATATGAATTGGAATACTACCCCCTCGCCAGTTCTGGCGACAGGGGTAGCATTCCACCCTTCTAGAGGGACACGACATGTACATAACCTGAAACCCGGGTAAAGTTAAACATGAGCCTTAGCATCACAAAATGGATGCTGCCACCACAGACACAAGTCTGACCTCCTGCTACTGGGAGTCCTTCCAGCGAGGGCGGCTTGGACAAAGGGTTTCCTGCGTGGGGAGGTGCTAGCACCACCCCAGACAGGATTTTGTGTATTGGGTAGGACAGGGCTGAATAGAATCAGACATGCCTGGGGCACACAAGGTGTCCCTGTGCATATGCCAGTTCAAACCGGTGCTGGGGCTCTCCAGCCCCAGACTTGGCGCGAAGCTGGACAACGGAAAGGGGGTGTAACCGCCCCCCTTCCAGGTCCCACCCAGAGGAGGGACCTAGTAGGTGATCCGGCCCCTAGAATTGGAATAAGAGTAGGAGCGGTGTCCCAGGACTTCAGATCATCCTGGACTCGACTTGAAACTAAGAAGAAGACTGGACTTCGACATTCTGCTGCACAGAAGACTGAAGAGAATCTCCCTTGTGGCCAAGGAGTGACCACCCTGTGAACACAGGCACCAACCAGCAACTTGACATCTGCTTTGCCGCCGCCTCCCGCCGGAGCCCGAGCCCAGAGCCCAACAAGACCTGGATTCCCAGACATCTCAGAGCCCGATCCACAGTCCCTGAAAAGAAGAGCCCGTGGAGGCACCGAGAGACGTGGGACCTGACATTTTGGAAGACCCCCGAGAAGTTGACTGTGCAGCACCTGAGGCACCCTTGATGCTGTGCTTTGGGGTTTGAGAAGCCCCGACACTGAGCAGCATATGCACCAAAGATCAGCCCCCCAGCATCTCCACGATCTGCGTGGGGCCCTTTTGCACTTTGCCACTTGACGCACCATCCCAGCCACTTGCCACGTGGCTAGTGGCCATCTTGGCAACAAAAACTACAACTTACACTGCTGGTCTGGTTGCTCCAGACTGGCCCTTGCTCCCCTGAAAAGGAGCACCCGCTCTGACCTTGCTGGTCCGAGTGCGAAGCTTGCATTGATTCCTGCATGGCTTGCATTAGCCAAGGCCTGTTTACTCCGATCAAGAAGCCGATAAGGCCAACAGCTAGAGCCTTTGTGGGACAGCTCGTGACCAACGCCTGGACGTCCTCGACCTCTTCGTGTCCACGTGGCTGCAGAGACAATCTTCACTTCTTCACCGTTTGCACCCGACATTGCCTGGTTCCATCCTGGTTCCACGGTAGTCACTGGGTAGTGACTTTGAACATTGTCCCCTCTGCTTTCAGGTCTTCACCTCTTCAGATCCACCCTTGGATCCACCGGAACTCTCCTCGACGACCCGCCTGCAGCATCTTCAGCTCCAAGCACCATCGACCTGCGTGACGAAACCCGACACTACTTCGCACCTGTGCACTCGCTTCTTGTGGGTGAGGTAACTCAGCAACGCCGGTGTTCCCACACTGTTATACACCTCTAGTGCCTGTGTCTAAAGTTTTATCCTTGTAGGTCCATCGGAAGGTTCCTAAAACACTAACTTTGTAACTTTTACGCACCATTGACATTGCATTGGTGCATGCGTGCGCTTTAAGCGCTGCACCCGAGTCCCGCGGGCCTTTCCCGACTTCATCACTGCTAGTCCCGAACAGCTTCAGCGATTCCCCAGGCCCTAGGCCTCTTTCCTTTCCCCATAGTGGTTCTTATACCACTATTTTAGTATATGGTTTAGGTGGCCCGTAGGGCTCATCCAAAATTGTGCAACTTTTGTATATTTAAACTGTGTTTTGTTTTAACGCATTTGCTTCTGTGCTCATAAAGAGTATAGGGGATATTTGTAGAAATAAATCTATATATATTTTCAATATATATCTGTGTGGTGTCCTTTCATTTGGTATTCAAGGGGATTGGGTATGGTAAAACAGCTTGCTTCACATGCCTTTACAGAGTTTAGCCTAAGACTGCTTAGTCCATGCTACCCCTAGGATAGCTTGTCTATAAGGTTGACTTACAACCATCACCATAAGGGTTGCTTGGCATGGTACAAGGTGATCACTAGAACTAGTGAGCATCATATACCAGGCCAACTTCTCACACCCGGGACCAGGGTTCAATTCCCGACGCGGCAGGGTCGTGGACCTGGTTCAGCGGACTCGATAATTCTCGCCTCGGTGCCTACTCTAACCAGGGATCACACTCGGCAACTCTGGGCATTAGCTTGCCTCATCTCTACAACGGCCCCCCACATTCGCCGGGGATGCCTGGTTTCACCTTGGAGATACCCAGTAGGGACCATCTCACAGGGATAGCCAGGACGGGTTCCCCAGCGGTCTACAGCGCCACGACGCCTCAGGGCAGCAGTGCGCTTTACAAGACACATATGTTTGCTGCAAAAAAAATTATGAAAAAATGAAAGGAAAAAAAAGGGTCTAACTTCACGTAAGGGTTTGACTTTTTTTCAGCACCATGTGGCTAAGTTAAAGCACAGCTGTTTATATTCAGCCAGAAATGCTTAGAGAGGATATTGTCCGTATATGGGCCTAGAGTGTTAGAGGGATGTACCCTTTAGTTCTTAACACATGAAGACACAGTTAGCATTACGAATTGTGGCGGGAAACTGTCAGTTTTTAGATATAAAACTTGAGGTCTGTGAAAACATTCTGGCTGAAGCTCTCAGGAAAGCTACGACGCTCCAACCAACAGTGCCGGTGACTCCTTCATTCTTCCACCACGTCAGGCGCTTGAAAAGCTGAAAACTCTGAAAGATTTTAGTCCTTGCTGACTGAGCACAGCTTTCATTAATGAACATCATGTCTGAGGAACAAGAATTGTTGGTAAGAAGTGTTTTGTTGTTTTTTATGTAAGCCTCTAGCTCCTTTGAATATGCGCGTCTAATAGGATTCTCTCTCAAAGGTTAAATGCTTTTTTATCAGGGAGGTCAGCTTTACTAGCCCAGGCTGTCAAAGTAAGACAAATGAGACTTGAGCCCCGGGCAATGTTCTAACATGTGGTTCTAATTAAGTCCTTTGCTTCTCCTTCAAAATGATTTTTAGTAATGTTACAGGAGCTAGTGTTTTAAGCAGTAGGAAAAATGATGTGACACATGTTGTGTTTAGAATTTGCACTAGCCCATAGCTCAAAGACTGTCTGCGCATTGATCCATGTTTTTAAGTCGATGACTAGTCTGCCTACTTGTTTTTACCAGTCATCATTTAATAAGCCCCAGTGGTCTTAAATAATGTCACTGTATATCCTGAGGCAAGCCTGCCGGGTCAAGCTGTGGCTTGAAAAGCGACTAATTTGACAACGGAGGTCAGGGTCTCTTTCAGCTGTTGTGTGTGCGTGTGTGTGTGTGTTTGTACTTGTTTGTTTGCATGAACCTGTAATTATGTATAGCTGAGCTTTCAATTGATATAATTTAAACCAATATAGGAAATGTGTTACAGCTGTTTTCATTTTGTCTTTGCAGGCCGTGGCCGAAGCGGCAGAGGCGTTTTTATTCAACACAGTGCTTGAAGGCCCTAATCCTATCACATCCAGTCAAATTTGTGGCTTCAGTACACAGGATGGTGGAAATTAATTCTCATTTCTACTATACTATTTCCTACTGCAGAGTGTGTGTGTGTGTGTGTGTGTGTGTGTGTGTGTGTGTGTGTGCGTGTGCGTTTGTTTTATTTTGCTTTCACTCTCAGAGTCTAGTTTTAGTGCTGATGACTATTGAGGACACTTCAGACTGTTCAGTGCTTGAATTAAAATTGTGTTTTTGCTCTTCCTTAGATAATGCCGATGTTGCAGCAATTTCCAACCGACACCTGACTCATTCGAGTACACGACGACCGGTTGTACAGAGGAGTTCAAGGCTGCCGGCTGATGATCTGAAAAGCAAAGGTCAGAAGTACAAAGAAGCGAGGCAGAGCGGGCTACTGCAAACACTGCCGGGGAATTTGGGGGGTAGGACTGGCGGGGTGACTGCATTTCATAAGTTTCCACCAGTGTCTACAAATGGTGGTTTGAGAAAGAGACGCTCTGTCTGTAAAGAAAAGGGTGTTCAAAAGCGCTATAGGAAAGCAAATGCTACAGATAACAATTCTGCTACCCTACAGACCTTTCAGGTTTCAAATTTAAACATCCCTAACCCTGGTTGTGCTCTCCCCAGCCGAATTTTAGAACAGATTCTAGGTGTCACATCGCACCCTTGCAGCGCAATGCCTGTATTAGTGCACCCCCCACCACTCCTACCCCTAAGTCTCACTCTCAACCAACAAAGAACTTGCACAATCAACCACCAAACGTTGTCACACCCCACTATGAACTAGATATAATTTTGTTGCTTGACGATGACGAAAGTTGAGGGGAAAACGCAAATGTACCTGTTCAACAAAACAAATCAAAAGCAGGGTCGGCTGTACACAGCGAAAGCTCCAAGAACCCACACTCACAAGGGGTTGTCACACAGATGTTACCGTAGGAGGACCAGGCATCAGCAACCCTCCAGTAAGGGTTGACCCTGGTGCTATTTACCATAATTTAAAGACTGAAATTGCCCCCAGCGCAGCAGCAACCAGTGAGTCCACAGTTGCGCTACAAGCTCCTAGACATGACCCCACACCTGCCCTAAACATTACATCCGCGACATCAGCATGCCACGATATTTTACCTTTAATAACCACCTTCAGGAGAAGCACTCTGAACACAGCACCTATCTGCGAAGCTATTATTTTCGCTTTCAGTAATCGTGATACCGTAGCTCAGATACAATCCATTGAAAGCATCAAAGCATGCATTGTACGTAAACAAACAAGATTTACAGAAATCAATTTCAGATACTTTAGTAACAGCTCAAAATCAGCTTGAATCCTCTGTCTCCTCAGGCGCCATAGACGCTGTCCTAACAGTCAAAAAATCACTTAACATTGAGTTAAAGACATCACTTGACCCCCATAGTGGGGTTGCTGCTGCAGCGGTACCGTTAAAGCTTCACTCCCCACCGAAGCAGCTGTACTTCAGACAATTTACACAGTTTTTCCCCTAATAAAAACCCATGAGGGATTGGCTTGAACTCAGCACCGTTCTCTTCATCTATTTTTAATGTTCTACATGCACAGGGAGCTTCCGAACATATCGGGAGCATAACAGATGTCAAACTAGCTGTAGAGGAGGTGATCCAAAATACTCAGACTGCGCTCGCTACTATTTTAGCCGATGCCCAAGCCAACCTTGATTCCTTGAGTCTTGACTCGGAAAACTGACAATGTCACCCAGTGAGCATAGGTCACCAAGAAGGTCTGAAACTGAAAGCGCCAAACGTAAAGAGAAATGGTTAGCTGCTAAAGTAGTCAGAAATCGTTTAGCCAAAAACCTAAAAAGAACCTAAAACCATTTGAGAAATATACGCCGTAATATTCAAACCCGTGACAGCTATTTACCACCGAGCCCCACGCAGTTAGAGCAGCCGCCTCAGAGAGCCGCCACCGGCGCTCACGATAATTCCAGCGTCAGTTACAACCCAGCGCCTGTGTTTTTAGAAAGCGTACGCCAATATCAAAGAGTTATCAAAAAATTGAGAGCTATCGAATTTTATGAGGAATTTCGTTTTGTCAATCTTCATCTCATAGATTCTATAAGACTAGCCCTAGAAGCGGTTATTAACTCTATCCAACAACTGCTCGACCAAATGGCCCCAGACATCGGTCCCAACGATTATGTACAAATTCGCCTGAGTGGGGGCGATCTGGCTAACTCTTTTTACACTCGCAGGCTACCACATCATGACCTAGACGCCTCAGATTTCTTAAACAAAATTGTTGACATGATGAATAGCAATGCAGAGATTCTAGGGTCGCAAAGTTTAACACTTGTTGTGACTGTGATAAAAAGTAGGGGCGGCGGTGCCAGACGAGTTCTAAATTCTGTAAATTAGTAAGATCATTCAGCAGAAAAGTCGCTGGTCGCTTGATTTAAACAACACAGCTGGAAGTTTGTGCCTGGCTGGTTGTTTGGCAGGGTTATTGGATCATGGCCAATCTACGGATAGAATGTTGACAGAGCAGGCACAGTTAATGCATGAAGCCCTAAACATCCCCCCCAGACACGGATGTCTCTTTGTGAGACATAGAAGCATTTGAAAATTATTTGGGTGTGACGATTAAAGTATTATACCACGAAGGCGGCTGGCGTTATTTCACTAGAGGAGCCACCACCAAATCTAAAATTCTGTTTGTTCTTTTACATGAAAACCATTTTTATGGTGTGAAAGATATAAAAAAAATCTACAGCGCTAGGTATTACTGCGAATATTGCCATTCGGCCTATACCCACAAATACAATCACTCGTGCGCAGACTTCTGCAAAGCATGCATTACGAGCGATTGCTATGACCTTGCCAATGATCTCCAAAGGTGTTCGCAGTGTCAACTATTTTGTCGTTCTACGGTATGTTTAGAGCGTCATCGGATATTAGCCGCGGTGGGGAAAGTGAAATGTCTCAGCAAAAAGTTGTGTGATTCATGCGGTCTATATGGCCCCGAAAGTCATGAATGTGAGGGCCTTGAATGCGGTATCTGTAAAGCCTGGGTGTTTTCATTTGATTTCCATCTCTGCTTTATGAGTAGACTCAGACCGCCAAACAAAGCAAATAATTATATATTCTACGATATGGAGTGCCGTCAGGAAAATATCATTAAGGATATACTCCGACAGCGCAACCTACCACCCTACTAGAGATAACTCCTACCACCGTCCAATTCCACCCCACCACCAATCATAATCATCACTCCAGAGTAGAGCCCTATTCACTTCCTTAACTAGAGAGTCCTCCCACAGCCGCTACATCACATACCCCTAACAATGATAGTCAGATCACTAGAGAAGAGCCCCACTCACATTCCCATCCCCAATGGCTCCCTGGCCATCACACCCAACGCCCCACAGTGCAGCCTAACACCCAACTATCAAGAGCTCCTCCTCCCCCCTCGAACCCCCCCAGAAATATCTTCACCTGTGGTTCGCCCTCACATATCCCTCATGATGAGTCTCCACCCCTACGATGAACTACATCCTCCCACCCACTCCAATGACCAGACGCATCGAGACAGCTTTTGGGGAGCTCATACCGAAACCACATAGTCAATTCACCCACGCCCTCCGTTCCATACCAGTAACATCGCTACATGCGCACACCCACCCCAACACAAAACACCATCCTCCCTCCTCCTCCTACTCACACAAACAATATATCGCACCACCTCACCCTTCTGGAAGCTCAGCTCGAAACGCTGGTCCAAGGCATGAACGATACCCTTTCTTCCCTAGCCAAAATTGAAGTGTCCACCCAACAGCCCGCTCACCCCACTACCCCCGCCCTCCCCAGACTGCCCAAATCGCCTCCTCCCATCCTGACCCTCGCCCCCACCAGATCGCTCCCACACGTCACTATACCAGAGGCAGAGAAATGAACAGACAGACCGAGAAGAGTGAAACCCTCCCTTTCCCCCCAGGAAGTGATCACACTCGCCTCATTCTACGACCACCCCGCGACCCCCGACCAGAGCACCTCACAGCATTCACAGAGAGGGACTCCACCTACCCGTACACAGGTCCCCAGGCTGATCTCCTCACCCAAGTCCTCTATTCAAGTAATTACAGGAGTGGGCAGGGAACATCCCCCCTCTAGATTCCCCAGACCCCCGACACACCTAACCTCTCTAACCAGAGCCCAACCCAGCAAATCGTTGCCCGATGAAGAACCCCTGCATCAGATGCATGCTCATCAACAGCAGATCTGCCTCCAAACACGCAACAGAATTAGCAGAAGCTATCCTCTCACATGATATTGAGGTAGCCTTTATCACAGAAACCTGGCTCAACTCCCTGTCAGCCCCATCATGGACATGCTGGTACCATCAGGATTTTCAATCACTCACAAAGACCGCCATAAGCAGAGAGGTGGAGGTGTAGCATTCATTCATAAGACTAACCTCGCTATCACAGAAAGCTCATCATGCCTGTACAGCTCCTTCGAATGCCTCTCTATCAACATCAAATCCTGTGCAAAGAGCTCAATACTTTGCCATCTCCTCTACCACCCATGTAGTACTGAAAATTCTGGACTCGTGTAATGTGTCTGCACTCGAAAATAAAACTTCATCGTAAATGGACGAATTTAGTACTAAAAGACCGAGAATGACGAGTACGACCTGTACAGGTATTTTCAGCATATTCAAGTGACGATTTCACTTTGAAATCGTCACTCTCGTTCAGAACCCTCGGCTTCCATTTTTGTGTATGGCAGCCATTTTGTGAGTTGCCCTTTACATAGGCCTTAATCCAGTTGAATTCAATTCCACAAGGACACATACTCCTTAATCGACTTTTCCATGACCTGTGCAAGTTGGAACCATTGCCCCAGGCCGAACTCGTTAGGTCAGTTCCCCTCCCAGTGGCCGAGCAAGATAGCATCAAGGCTCAACAAGCCATAAAACCATTTCAGCGCGCACACCTGCCGTATCTTGCTCACATCTGTCTCTACTCTTTTGCTTCACTTACTTTATGATGGGGAGGTGCCTGTTTTTATTGGGGGTCCACTGATATCTGATGAAATGTTGGGCCTTGCCAAGTGATTTGTTGGAGGCAGCACAACGTGAAATATGTACATGTCATCATGACTCTGCTTTTCTTTTGTAAACCAATAACTGTAAATGACATACTACGAATTCGAAGAATGTTTGCCTGAAGCTGAATATTCTGTATAAAGAGAGAAGCCTGACTTTGTAAATTCGAGCAGTCTCCTGAGAATATACTTCCCCGTGTTGTACTTCTAGGACACTTGTTACCTTGGTTGCAGCCAATAAACTAATCTTTGACTTCACCTAGAAGACTCTGAGTTTCTGTGGTCTGGATCAGGAAGAACCCGAGGTCTCTGGGTGTACCCTGACACCGCTGGGTTACCGGTGTCTGTGCCGGTTCTGAAAAACCCAGTACCTCAGCTGGCGCCCAACGTTTGGGGCGATTCCAGTGGTACCAGTCAGCCAGAGGTTCGTGAGGAGCTTCGTGTGAAAATTCCGGAGGACGGCCAACCACCTCATCGACCCCTGTATGTCGACGTGGTCCGAAAGTCTTTGCTGCGAGGTTCCCCGCTTCCCGACGGCTACAAGGACTGCTGCCCTGGCTATCGCCCTGATTTGGACCCTTGAAGTTTGGTAGAGCGAAACACTAAGACGAGTCTTCTGGTGACGTCATCGATATCTCAGTTAAGTATAAGTGGAGCGTCTCCCAGTCCTTAGTTGATCTTAGTTTTGGTATCCTTGGGATAAAAAGTTTTGTGTTGGTACTTGCAAGCACCAAAACCGAAGGACTCGTGTATTCACGAGAAATATCGTAATCGATAATCCCTTGAAGTTTGGAACTAGACTAGAGAGCAAAGATGCCTAGTCTTAGACTTGGAAATTTGTTTTGTCTTGGTTATAATAATAGGGACTCCCGATTGGAGGACTCATGTCCGGTTCCTCCAGTTGGAACTCCAACTTACAAGTTATATGTGAAACATGGGTTAGGCCCCATCACCTACAACGAAGTATGGATTAAATACACCAGAAAAGATGGTGTTTTAAAATGGCCCCAATATGGTAGTTTTGATTCCGAAATCTTAGACAACCTTGAAGTTAAACTCTTTAAAAAGAAAGCCCGGCCGGCGATGTTTGACTCTTTCCGCTTATGGCGTAAAGAAGCCAAACAAAAAGAAATCAAATTAGCTAAGAAAAATAAGAGAGAAGAGGGACTTTCAGTAATGCAAGCTGCTATGCAGTTTAAAGACAATGAAGACGAACAAATGAGTGAGCAGTTGCACAGGCAACGTAAAATGGCAGTAGATAAGTGTTATCCAGTAACCGTCTCTTCAGCAAGAGGCAGCAAAAGAGCGCGGAAAAGACCCATTAATGTCGCATTTACTAAATTCGCCACCCCCCTATGCGCAAAATGCCACGGCACCTCCGCAACCTTTAGTTGCACAACCTACGCCTCCTGTTCTTCCACAGCACCCTCCAGCTGTTCTCCAGCTGACTCCTGTCTCTATGGTGCAGCCTGCTCCAGGCCCACCAACCACACTTGCTTCACCTGTGTTTTCTACGATTTCGCCTAATGTACCTTTTACTTCTCCTAATGCTCCCTCTACGATTTTGCCTAGTGCTCCTTCTATTTCACCTGATACCTCTACTGCTATCTCTGCCCCTGCCTTATCTCACCCCGTTTTTCCATCCGTTCTTCCTTCAGTTTCACCTTCCATTCGGCAGAAAATGGCCAGCACTGTTACTAACCTTCTTTTACCTCTTTTCGGGTCGCCTACTACGACCCCTTAACATGGGAAGAAGACAGTTGCGAAGTCGACTGCCTGACTATCAAGAGAGAGACTCACTGAATAGTTTAGCACGGAAATGGGTCTTGGACACTGTAAAATATGATGTACAGTCGGTCATGGAAGTCTTCCATCAATGGGAATCAGCGACACAGAGATATGTTTTCGAACAGATGTGTGTTTTCCTTTGCGAGGATTTAGAAGACAATGATATGGAATGCATCCCACAAGAGATGTGTCGTGTACGGTTTAAGTTCGGAGAGGGTATGATTGTAGGTCCAGATGTGGAAAAAGCAGTTGAAATGTTGTTATCATATCGGAGTAAGGGGAGCAGTTCTGGGTCACCATCTGAACCTAGTACATCTAGTAGGAAAAAGGCGCGACAATACCCTATGAGAGAAGTTCCCCCACAATGGAGAGAGGGTGACACGACTGCTGTCCCACCTATTCTGCCACACTTTCAGCGTGTGTGGGTACATGTCCCATGGAAGCGAGCTGAAGTTTTAGCACTTAAACAAACATTACCTGATCCACGTAAAAATCCTGCAGGATATTACAAAGAGTTGTCGCAGACTGCTGGGTCATGTGTAATGAATTTAGCCGATATCGATATGTTATTTTGGAACGTTGTTCCACAGCCTTTATGGGGAAAGATTCGTCACACGGATCATGATCAGGAATTAGGTGACTCATGGGCTAACATTACTGCGAAAGATGCCCTACAAGTAGGTGGCGCTAAGCCTGAACCTTTGATAGAAGAACTGCCTGGTAAAATAATTGATTATATGAAAAAGATAATGCCTGAAATACGCGTGAATTGGGATAAACTATCTGCATGTAAACAGAAGAAAGATGAAACGTGTCTGATTTCTTCACCAGATTTGAAGAAACCTTTGTCGACCACAGTGGTCAAGATATGAGCACAGAAGGTGGTCAGAGACTGATCGTCGATAAATTCGTGCACAATTTGCTTACTGAGTTGTGCAAAAAGTTAAAGGACTCGGAAAGTTCTTGGGCAGTCTCGTCTTCGGCACAGATATTAGCTACAGCACAGTATTACGAAAATCGAGACAAAGACGAG
The DNA here is from genome assembly GCF_964261635.1 of Lissotriton helveticus. Taxonomy (NCBI): domain Eukaryota; kingdom Metazoa; phylum Chordata; class Amphibia; order Caudata; family Salamandridae; genus Lissotriton; species Lissotriton helveticus. Next base: position 1,415,146,948 of record NC_136059.1, on the reverse strand, counting down.
AAAGATAAAGTAGAAAAGAAAACGAAAGAGTTGAAAACGAAGGTTTTGCTACAGCAAGCCTATCCGCCACGTGGTGGTGGTAATCAGAATAATGGTAGCCAGAATCACTACCAGAATAATTTTCAGCAGCCTCAACAATATCAGAGGAACTCGCAAAGAGTCGAGTATACTCAACCCCGTGTACCTGTAGGCCCCAACCAGTGTTCATATTGCAGACAAGAGGGTCATTTCAAGTATAATTGTCCTATTCTATTACAACGTGCAAATGGAGTTTCTGGTATTAAAGATCGTGGCAGTCAGAAGGCACCTAGGAGTTGAGGGCGTGGAAACGCCCCTCAGAACGCACGCCCCCTTCCACCACAAAGTTCTATGAATAGGTTTGATCAGCAGATTAACGCATCTGATAGGACAGCTCAATACTACGTTGATGATTACTATACAGAAGATGAGTATTTGGAGAATAATGATTGCTAGGACAGCCAAAGACAAAGAGAGGGAGTTGTTTCAGTTCCAGTAGATCAGAGTGGACCTTACGTTGAGGTGATTACATCAGGTGTGTCAGAGCCTTTTCTGTTGGATACTGGTGCTACAAAGAGTTCTATTATGCACTCCAAACTCCCTGGCGCACCTTTGTCTGGCGAAATGAACGTTTCTGTAGGTTTTTCTGGCGCCCCAGTTAGGAATCCGATTTCTGACCCTTTGTCTCTTTCTGTTGGTCCTTGTGAATTCGAAGCACCCCTCATTCTGACAACAGGTTGTGGTGAAAACTTGATAGGATTGGATTTGTTAAAAAGATTGTATGCAACTTTGTACTGTTCTCCGTCAGGAGTACAACTTACTTTAGGTAAGAAAGTAGTTTCTCCCATGTATTTGTCGAGAGATGCACTTCCAGCAGAATTGTCGTTTCTCCCAGATATTCTTTGGGCCACTGGTCCTAATGATGTAGGTCTTTTAGAAATTCCACCATATGTTGTAACATTGAAAGCCAACGTTAAAATGCCACGAATTCCCCAATACAAAATTTCTAGTGAGGGTGAAAAAGCTTTGCTAGCGATCGTTTACGAATTGATTGAAAAGGATGTGATTGAAGAAACACGAGGAAATGTTTGCAATAGTCCTGTTCTGCCTGTTTTAAAACGGACTGACCCTTCTAAGCCACCTGTGTACAGATTCGTGATTGACCTCAGAGAAGTGAATAAAATTGTTGTGCCACAATTTCCAGTTGTACCCGACATTACCACATTATTAACTATGATTCCAGCCTGTGCCTCTTGGTTTTCGGTGATTGACCTGAAGAATGCTTTCTTCAGTATCCCAATTTCTGAGGAGAGCAGGGATATTTTTTCCTTCAGTTTAGGAGGTCGAAGCTTCTGCTTTAAACGCGCTCCTCAGGGCTACTGTGAAAGTCCATCAATATACAGTCAAGCGCTAAAAACACAGCTTGATACGGTTATTTTACCTAAAGGTGCTGCTCTCGTACAGTATGTGGATGATTTGCTCATTGCTGCAGACACTGAGAAAATTTGTAAACAAGCAACGCTGTCATTGTTGCGTCATCTGTGTGATCTCCATCAGAAGGTGTCACTTTCCAAACTGCAATATTGCCGACAAGAAGTGACCTACTTAGGTCACCTCTTATCGAAGGAGGGAAGGAAACTGACCCCAGAAAGAATTCAGGCAATAGCGAAATTGAGTGTGCCAAGAACTCAGAGAGAAGTGCGTGCTTTCTTGGGCATTACATCGTACTGTAGACAGTGGATTCCAAATTTTTCGTTATTGGCCAAACCCTTGGTGGCACTAATGTGTAAAGGTACACCCAATCCCATTCCTTGGTCTGAAGAGTGTAAGAAAAGTTTTCTCGAATTGCGCACAGCATTATGTTCGGCTCCTGTGTTAGGTACCCCCAACTACAGTAAGCCTTTCACATTGTATGTCCACGAGAAGGAGGGCTGTGCATTGTCTGCGTTGACTCAGTTATTTGGAGGTAGGCAGCGCCCATGCGCCTATTTTTCGTCAACTTTGGATCTGGTAGCTAAAGCATTGCCAAGTTGTTTAAGAACCACAGCAGCAGCAGCTGTTTCTATTCGACAGTCTGCTGGTCTAGTAATGAATAATACACTAATCGTGATGGTCCCGCATGCAGTAGACACTTTGTTAAATAAGACCAAGACAAAGCACTTAACTAGTGCTCGACTGTCCAGTTACGAATTGACACTGCTAGCGAGTCATGTGCACATAAAAAGGTGCAGTACCTTGAATCTAGCTACGTTGTTGCCAATTGCAGAGGAATCAGATGCTTTAGAACAGCACGATTGTTTTCTCGCAACAGAGGAAGAAACAAAAGGGAGAGTAGATTTATTTGACACTCCTCTTGCTGAATGTGATGGTACATTATGGGTGGATGGTTCATGCTTCAAGCTCCCAAATGGTAACGTGACTGCAGCATATGCTGTCACGATTTTGCACACAGTTGTTGAAACTGCACGAGTACCACATGGTTCAGCTCAAGCTGCAGAATTAGTTGCACTCACGAGAGCATGTGTATTGTCTAAAGGAATGAGAGTGACTGTCTACACTGATAGTCAGTATGCGTTTGGAGTGGTTCACAGTTTTGGACGATTGTGGAGAGAACGTGGGTTCCTGACTTCGCATGGAGCTAAGATTCAGCATGGTCAGTTGGTGAATGAGCTTCTTGAATCACTGACCTTGCCCCTGCAAATGGCGATTGTCAAATGTAGTGCTCACAAGAAGGTGACTGATGATGTTGGTCGTGGAAATGCATTTGCTGATGAGATCGCTAAAGAAACGGCCAAGAATGTGATGAGCCGAATGTATGTTTCAGGCCCTGAAAGATGGACTGGTGATGTTGGAATATGTGAGGACACGATAGAGAGTGTGAAGTCCATCCAAGCTAAGGCCACAGAGAAAGAGTTGAGCACGTGGAGAGAGAGTACAGGTAGAATGGATGCAAACGGTTGTTGGATTGAATCGACAGAGCATCAGAGATGGTTGTTACCCGATGCATATGTGCTTGCAGTGGTTACAATGGCTCATGGAATGGCTCATATCAGCGTGAAAGGGATTTGCGAGTTGTTGGCCCCAGTGTGGGAGAATTCAGGGATTCCCAAGTGTGCAAAGAATGTTGTCAAGAATTGCATGGTATGTCTGAAGCACAATCCTGGTAGGGGAACCCCAACTCCAGCTGGTCATTTTGCACCTCCTACGTATCCGTTCGAGGTTTTGCAGCTAGATTTCATACACATGGAGAGGTGCAACAACTTAAAATACGTGCTCGTTGTTGTTTGTGCTTTCTCAAGATGGGTAGAAGCATATCCCCTGAAAGACAATACTGCCTTGTCCACAGCAAAAGCCCTTGTGAAAGAGTATTTCCCCAGGTTTGGAATGCCTAGAATGGTCTGGTCTGATAACGGAAGTGAATTTGTGGGTCGTGTGATGAAGAGAGTGTGTGAAGGGCTAGGTATACGGCAGAAGTTCCACGCTGCAAATCACCCCCAATCAGCTGGATTAGTAGAATGTTACAATGTAAATGTAGTTGAGCTTATATAGCGCACAGCTACCCGCAAAGCAGGTGTCCCGGCGCTTGCTTAGGGAACCCTTCCTGATATTCCCCTGTGAGATAGCAGGGTATCCACAAGGTGAAAGTCAGGCATCCCGCCACGAGGGGCCGTTGTGGAGATTAAGCAAGCTGTTGCCCAGAGTCGCAGAGTGTGAACCCGTGAGTCGAGGAGGCACCGGGGTGAGAATTATCGAATCCGTGGAATTTTTAGCCCAAGACCCGCCGGGGCGGGGAATTGAACCCTGGTCCAGGACCGATCTCAGATTCCGGGTCTGCCGCCTCTAACCCCTGAGCCACACTTCTCCACTTAAACTCCGCTTAAACTTAAATTGGCCAAAATCCAAGCGAGCACAGGTCTTAAATGGCCTGATGCTCTACCCTTAGCACTCCTATCCACCAGAATGACTGTGCATTCGCGAGTGAAACTCAGCCCTTTTGAAATTGTCTTTGGCCGGCCAGCCAACATATGGGGAGTGCCTAGGCCCACGAAGTTCAGCGAGCTAGAACACCCTATTTTGCTTGATTACCTGTATGAATTGACGGCTAAATTGCGTGTTTTGCATCAACAGGTACATGACTCCCTGCCTCCGGCCTCTGATACTCCAGGACACCCCATAAACCCTGGATCCTAGGTGTTGATAAAGAATTTCCAAAGGACTAAAAACGACCAGCCCAGGTGGACGGGACCACACCTCGTCCTTCTCTCTACCAGATCGGCAGTTCGAGTGGAAGGGAAGAAGGCCTGGATCCACGGGGTCCACTGTAAAAGGGTACCCTTACCTCTGCCCTATGACCAGAGTAAAGAACTTGATGCTGTGCCAAATACCGTCCCTTTTAATGATTCACATGTAAAAGGAACTGACTCTGAACAAGAAAACGAAAACATTTTGCACCAGGCTGTGCCACCATCCAAGCGAGTGAACATTACAGAGCCTGACCTTTTGTTCCCAGATCAGACAATATTTGGGAAGCAACGGTATAATTTGAGACCGAGAAAAACGAACTAATAAAATAATTTCTTTTGCAATTTGAGACTAAGATCCATGGACAAATAAAACGATATTTTCTTTTTCCCCAAGTACTATTTTTGAAAGTGCAGCTCTCCCATCTAGGAAACTTGCTCATTTTTGTTTTTCGAACCGCCATCCGGGTTCCGCTGCTAGGCCCGCGGTTGATTAAAGTCTTTGGGGTGGAGCTGACGACATTAGGTCAGTAGTTCTGGTTGGTCCAAGGGAGTTGCCCTAGACTGACGGAAGCATCCCTTAGCAGAGGCAACCTCCCACCGCGGGCAGCACTTTTAGAGAGGATGGAGTTTCCCGATGTGGAGAGACCTGCCAAACAAATGAACTTTAAGCAGAGACTGTGTAAAACGATGACAAAGAAAAGTTTTATAATATTGTGTATTTTTATGCTATTCAGCGTAATGATCTTTTTGATAAGTTATGTTTTATTCTCTTTCCATGTAACATTTGCACCCACTGCATCACCCATACCTCCTCCTACTGTTTCCGCTCATTCTTTCCACCCTCTGCCCGACCACGAATCAAATAGAAGGTTGGAGTTCATTAATAACTCCTTTGTTCAGTTGTTACACCAACACCAACTTGTAATGAACACAACTAACTGTTGGGTGTGCGGTCTCATGCCTCACACAACGGATAAAGGTATCCCCTATTTGGTCCTACCATTTAGTCACAATGGTTCTGTATGGGCATATAGGACAATGTTCATATATGCACACGAAATCTACCCCCTGCGTTCTATAACAGACAATCCTAGAAAAAGTGCTCTAGTCAAAGGTATAGTTGACATGATTAAGGAAGGTATTTCTTATGAGACTATCCCTAGAGATGAGACACTATTATACATAGGATGGAACATGACTGGGTATGGAATTACTATAAGTGAGAAACAGCAAGCTAAGAGATCGTCCCCGATTTGGATTGTACCCCATCAGGGTCATCTATGTCTGCAAGGTAATGGCACGAATCCCAGAGCTCAGTTAGGGAAGAGTGTCTGTACTGAAACGTATATGTTTGGATCTCAGACTTCCCCTGCGTTTTTAGCAGCTAAGGGTACTTATTTCATCTGCCACGATAGAGCCTATACATGGTTGCCCCCTGACTTTTCGGGCTCCTGTTTTGTTTCCTTCCTGTTGCCTCCCACCTACACAGCAGCGGCAGACTACCACAGGACAAGGATAGTTAGAGGTGTCTTGAGTGAAGAGGACACTGTAGGTCAAGAATTTGGTGACTTTGCAAAGGGTTTTCTGCCGTTCTGGGGATCCATGGCTAACAGCAGAAACATAAGGCAATTGACAAGGGTAGTTGAGTCCACCGTGATAGAAACTACTGGTGCCCTTAGTAACCTGACTGCTGAGCTCCAGTCGGATCGGCTTATGACCCTTCAGAACTGGGTCGCTTTAGATGTCATCCTTGCAGACCGAGGTGGAGTATGTAAATTGATCCAATCTAGTTGCTGTATCTTCATCCCTGATAACGCTCCAACCGTGTACCAGGCCATCTCCAAACTACATAAGATTTCCGAATCTATTCATATGGATAAAGGAGATTGGTCATTGATGGGATGGTTCTGGGAACTGATATCCGCCTGGGATGGAAAATTCTAATGATCATTGGGATGGTCTTAGCCATTCTTTTCCTGTTCTGTCTATGCATACAGTGTGCTCCTGCAATATGTGGCCTCTGTGTTACATCATGTGTAAGGAAACCTGTGTCAAGAGATGAACTAAGTACTAGAATGATGTTACAGCAACATCTCAATGACTTTAGGGATATAGATCTGGACTCAGACTAACATGAGGATAGATTAATTGCCTATGTAAGGGCAAAAGGAGGGATTGTAGTACTGAAAATTCTGGACTCGTGTAATGTGTCTGCACTCGAGAATAAAACTTCATCGTAAATGGACGAATTTAGTACCAAAAGACCGAGAATGACGAGTACTACCTGTACAGGTATTTTCAGCATATTCAAGTGACGATTTCACTTTGAAATCGTCACTCTCGTTCAGAACCCTCGGCTTCCATTTTTGTGTATGGCAGCCATTTTGTGAGTTGCCCTTTACATAGGCCTTAATCCAGTTTAATTCAATTCCACAAGGACACATACTCCTTAATCGACTTTTCCATGACCTGTGCAAGTTGGAACCATTGCCCCAGGCCGAACTCGTTAGGTCAGTTCCCCTCCCAGTGGCCGAGCAAGATAGCATCAAGGCTCAACAAGCCATAAAACCATTTCAGCGCGCACACCTGCCGTATCTTGCTCACATCTGTCTCTACTCTTTTGCTTCACTTACTTTATGATGGGGAGGTGCCTGTTTTTATTGGGGGTCCACTGATATCTGATGAAATGTTGGGCCTTGCCACGTGATTTGTTGTAGGCAGCACGACGTGAAATATGTACATGTCATCATGACTCTGCTTTTCTTTTGTAAACCAATAACTGTAAATGACATACTACGAATTCGAAGAATGTTTGCCTGAAGCTGAATATTCTGTATAAAGAGAGAAGCCTGACTTTGTAAATTCGAGCAGTCTCCTGAGAATATACTTCCCCGTGTTGTACTTCTAGGACACTTGTTACCTTGGTTGCAGCCAATAAACTAATCTTTGACTTCACCTAGAAGACTCTGAGTTTCTGTGGTCTGGATCAGGAAGAACCCGAGGTCTCTGGGTGTACCCTGACACCGCTGGGTTACCAGTGTCTGTGTCGGTTCTGAAAAACCCAGTACCTCACCCACCAGGCAATTCAAAGGAATTCGGAATGCAACTCTCTGACCTAATCACCCAATGCGCGCTCAACAACGCCAACAACATAATCCTGGGCGATCTCAACATTAGATGGAACGAAACAAATAACCCGCTCATCCAATCCCTCAACAGCCTTCTGCTAGAAAACGATCTGACACAACACTGCTCTGAAGAAACACACTACAGAGGAGCGATACTTGACGCAATCATTGCGGACAATTACACAATCACCATTGACTATATCATTCCAGTAGACCGGTCAGACCACCACTTAATTCTTTTCCATATCAACCAACCAGCGGTAACTCGACACATAAAACAAGCTCCTTCCAAATGGATCAGGAATATTGCCCAAGTCCCACAGAACATTCTAGAAGAAGAATTAAGCACTCTTCTCCCGAACACGACGGAGCACCTCTCAACCACAGATCTCACCTCTCTCTACCATTCCAACATGACGGCCACCCTTGACCGCCTGGCGCCCCTGAAACTAAAAAAACCCAGAAACATTCCATCGAGATCTTGGTTCACCTCTGACATCAATGATGAAAGAAGACTTCTCAGATCCCTTGAAAGAATCTGGAGGAGCAATCCCTCCACCCATCACCGCGAACAACTCAAGACAGCACGCAGAAACTACAACAAACTCATCAAGGACGAAAAATCTTCTTCTGCTCCACTCTAGATAATGCTAAAAATCACCCCAAAGAGCTCTTCAGCATCATCAGAAGCCAAACATCCAAACCTACCACATCCAACTCAGTGTCCTCCAAAGAACAATGTGACAACTTTGCCAGCTTTTTTAACGAAAAAATCATCAAGATCGACCTCTCTCTCAGCACTAACCCCTCCTTTCTCAGGGAGACCAAGACTCCATCACTGACTGACAACACCTCTTTGATCCCTCCCACTCAATGGTCCGTCTTCACACCGATCCAGGAAGCAGAGATCGTCACCCTGATCGCCAACGACAAACCATCATCCCACTCCCTGGATCAGCTTCCTATAAATCTGGCCAAAGCCCTGAAACACACCCTAGCCCCAATTTGGTGCAAAATCATCAACAACTCGCTGAGCTCGGGAAATATCCCAGACTGCCTCAAGGTCGGCCAAGTCACGCCGTTACTAAAAAAAAACAAGGTTGGACACGGAAGATATGAACAACTTTACACCTGTGTCAAACCTTCCTCTCTTATCCAAAACACTGGAAACAGTTAACCCAACACTTAGACAACATCAAGCTCCTAGACCCCCACCAATCGGGTTTCAGAAAGGGATGCAGCACTGAAACTGCCATCCTAAACATCATAGACGATCTACACAAATCACTTGACTCCGACCAATGCTGCCTTCTCATTCTCATTGACCTATCGGCCGCGTTTGATACTGTTGATCACACATTGCTCCTAAAAGTCCTTCAAGAAAGAGCAGACTTGGAATTGACGGTACTAAACTGGTTCTCCTCCTTTCTACACAATCGCTCCCAAAGAGTAAAAATAAAAAACTTTGAATCCTACCCCCTACCTGTCATCAGAGGAGTCCCACAAGGGTCAGTGCTCTCCCCCAACTCTTCAATATCTACATGGAACCCCTCACCACAATACTCAGAAATTCCAACATCCCCTTCCACCTCTACGCTCATGACACGCAACTCTATCTGGAAACCACCTCTATGGACGACATTCTCAAACTTAATGACACGCTCAAAGACGTTCAACAATGGCTCTCACAGAACCACTTGAAGCTTAATCATGAAAAAACAGAAGTTCTACTCATCTCCAACAGAGACGAAAACCCCCAAATTGAAGAATGGCTCAAAGCCATCGACGCCCTCAATGGCACCCTCAAGCCGAAAGATTCGGTCAAGTCCCTAGGTATCACTTTAGACCCCAAACTAGACATGAAAAAACACATCGCGAGCTCCGCCAAAAACGCTCTCCTCAATCTGAAACTTCTCTACGAAATAAAACCATTCCTGCCTCCAAAGGACCTTCAACAGGCCACTCAAGCACTGGTGCTTTCCAGAATTGACTATGGAATCGCAGCCCTGACCGGATCAGCTAAATCACACCTAGGCCCTTTGAAAACCACCCTCAATGCCGCGGCTAGAATGGTCACAGGAACCAAGGAATTCAACCACATTTCTCCCGCGCTCAAGGATCTGAAATGGCTCCCTATTGAACAACAAGCCAACTTTCGAACAGCATGTCTTACACACAAAGCCCTTCACACAGGCAAACCAGAATACCTGGCCGCGAAACTCAAAAGGGCCGGCCAGTCCAGGAACCTCAGAAGCTCCAACACGCTTCTTCTCATTCCTTTGAAAGCGCGGAAACGCAAAACTATAAGTAAATCCTTTGCGGGCAATGCATCCAGGATATGGAACACCATCCCTCACCACATCAGAATGACCTCCCATTTCCCAAAATTCAAGACTTTACTCAAAGCCCTCTTCCTTGAGTCCACCTGAAGTGAATGGGGAAGATCATAGTACCCCTCACCCTTGTAGACCTTATGATCTGTATGATTGTTCTTTGCAATGCCCTTAAGTTGTCCAGTTGCGGAGTCTTCCTTTGCCACTAAGGCAAATTGTTGTACCTGTTGTGAAGCGCTCTGATACCCTTGTGTCCAGCTAGCACTATACAAAACTTATAATAAATAAATAAATATTAATGGTGAGCCTACTTGGAAGTTTTCAGGTCCTACAGGCGTCAATGATTTTATCAACACATTTATTACACCCCGATTTAAAAACTATTGTTTTCTTGCACATTTCTCTAAAAGATATGACTGTTATTTTGTAGTGAAAGCTTTAGTGCTTGAAAAGATGGCAATGTCCCTGATCACTCAGGGTGAAAAATCATGTGCGTTACAACAAAAGTACTCAATATAAGGTTTCTAGACTCTATAAACTTCCTGCCCATGAAACTCAGTAAACTTCTTCAGACTATGGGTTTCCAAGAGTCCAAAGGTCATTTCCTACATTACTTTAACACTTTGCAGAACCAGAACTACGGTGGTGCTATGCCCTCAGAAGAATTTTATTGTGTAAACTATATGTCACCATCTGAGAAAACAGAATTCCGGTCCTGGTATGAATCAAACAAAGATCAGGAGTTTGATTTTCAGAAGGAGCTGTCTCATTACTGTCAACAAGATGTGAACGTTTTAAGAGAGGCCTGTATCCGCTTTAGAGAAGGCGTCATCGCCATGTCTAGGAAACAAATCTTGGTGAACCCGGGTCAGGCCGAAGAGTATGCCTATGTTGATTTCATTGACCCCTTTCAGTACATCACTTTGGCTTCAGTCTGCTTGCGATGTTCAGATTTTGTTTTTTAAAACCTTACACATTAGCGTTGCTCCCTCGTGATAATTATCACAGACAGACAGCAAAAGAGGTCCTCAACACCGGCTATTCAGTGGTTGATGTATTTGGAATACAGTGAAAAAATCACCATCCGTCACGCTTTGAGAGACGGGAAGCTTAAAATTGGGTTCTATTTTTTAGATGGTTATGCCAATATTGACGTGGTCCCTGCAGCCTTTGAATATAATGGTTGCTTTTTTCACGGCTGCCCAATTTGCTATGCAGGAAATGATTTTAACAAGATGACAGGTTGTACATATGGTCAGTTGCTTAACCGCTCAACTATTAAACAGGAGTTTTTAAAAAGACGAGGCTTCAACGTGAGAAGTATTTGGGAACACTCGTGGCGTGAGCAGTTAACATGTAATCTAGAGCTGCAGACTTTTATTAAGGATTGTGACTTACCCGAGCCCTTGAAACCGTGTGATTCGCTCTACGGAGGACGAACCAACACCGTTACTCTTTATTGAAAGGCCTCTGGTGATGAAAAGATTTTTACTATGATTTTACCAGCTTATACCCATTTGTATATAAGACAAAATTCTACCCTGTAGGATATCCCAAGATCCTTTATAAAGATTTTGGAGACCCCAAAAGGTATTTCGGTCAAATCAGATGTAGAATTCAACTGCCTAGAGGACTTTTTTTCTCGGTGCTTCCTTACAGATTTGAGGGCAAACTACTATTTACCCTATGCCGCTCCTGCACAGAAGCCAGACAGACCTCTCAGTGTGGTCACTCTGATGCTCAACGTGCTCTGACCGGCACCTGGTGCACTGTAGAAGTGGATGTAGCACTGAAAAAAGGCTATGTGATTGTTCGAATTTATGAGATATGGCATTTTGAAAATGTTTCTCATGATCTGTTCATCGACTACATCAATTTGCACCTTAGAGACAAGCAAGAAGCTTCGGGTTATCCCCAGTGGTGTACCGATAATGAGGAGAAACAGAAGTACCGAAGGGAATATTTTCAGAAATTGCTAAACTATTTCTCAATTCTCTATGGGCAAAACTTGGCCAGAGAGAAGAACGTTCAGAAACTACTCTAGTGACTGAGTACTTTTTTACTACCTACTGCGATGTGTCATCTTGCGAGTTCATAGGTTATGATACCGCTTGTGTGTGTTGGCGGTATACCAAAGAACATTACCCGCCTTTGTGCAACGCTAACATTTTTATTGCCAGTTTCACCACCGCTTATGCTAGATTAGAGTTGTACAAGCTCCTGGAGTTACTTCAAGACCGTTGTCTTTACCACAACACAGACTCTGTGATTTTTGAGAGCAAAGAGGGTGATGTTAAGCTCCCGTTGGGTGACTATCTAGGGGAACTCACTAGCAAAACACCTTTTGATGAACACATCCCAGAATGTGTCTTCGCCTGACCCAAAACCTACGGTTACCATTTATCAGGCGGTAAAATCTGCTTGAAGGTGAAGGGGATCACCCTAAATGTTTAGAACCATGAAAAGTTAATTTTCAAAATTTAAAAGTGCTGGTCACTCAATATGCTAAGCACACAGAAAGAGGTGAGCTTAGTAGTGCAACACCCCTGCATTGTAAGAATTAAAAAATGTTGGGGTATTGAGACACGCCCTCTTCGCAAAACGTTGAGAGTTGTATAGGATAAGCGCATTCTTAAAGATGACTATAAAACCCTCCCCTATGGCTTTTAAGAGTCATCCTGCCTCTGTGTAAACACGGTCTAGCGAGAAAAAGCTTTCTGCTTTGGGGTGTATAGTTTGTTAAAGGTTATTTAAAGTATGGATATTAGATTACAGCATCTGTTCTCATGCATCCTCGCAGGTCCTTCTAATTCTGATAAAAGTTAATTCGTAAAAAAGCTTTTGGAAAATGTGCATCAAATGATGACCCAGCCACCCACCAATGTAGTGTGGCCCTGTTCCTATTGGCAGCGGCTCTATCAAGAACTCTCGCAAAAGCTTCCACACCTCAAATATGTCGAGGGACACCCCGACACCTTAAATGATGACATTTTATTTCCACCCTCTAGTGTAAATATGTTAATTGTAGATGATCTAATGGCTTCTGCTTGTGCCAGCGATGAAATTGATAACGCTTTTACTCAGAATGTTCACCATCGGAATCTTAGCATTTTATACATTGTACACAACGTGTTCTGCCAAGGTAAGAGCTTGCAAACCATCTCTCTGAACACCAAGTACATGGTGCTTTTCAAAAACCCTGGAGACAAGCTTCAAATAACTACTCTAGCCAGACAGATGTACCCGGGTCGCTCTAGTTTCTTTCTAGAAGCCTTTGAGGATGCCACTCAGAGCCCCTTTGGGTATCGTTTTGTGGATTTAAACACCGGCACGTTGGAGGATTACAGATTAAGGACAGGGCTTTTCCCACCGGATCTTCCTGTCGCTTATACTCTAAAAAAGTCCCACCCTTCTATAAAAAGAAGATAAATAGAAAGCATCACCCCAGCTTAGAGCGCCAACACTCTCATGACCATGTCCAGATGGATAGAGGGCAATCTAGCTCTTTTAAGACTGTTGGTCTCATCATCCCCACAACAAAGGATAGCTCTTCTATGCTCGGCGTCTGGCGATTTAGTAGCAACGATTTCGGAGATAGCCCTAAATACCATGAAGGGCAATGTCCCTCTGAGTCCTCAGCAGATCCGAGTGCTTAAAAAGAAAATTAATCTTGTTAAAAAACTGAGCAATAAAAAGATCTCTATTCAAACTAAAAAAAGTCTTGTCAAGCAGTCTGGGGGCTTCATAGGGTCACTGCTAGGCATTGCTATTCCACTTCTCTCAGGCCTGCTGCGCCGCCAGTGATGGCACACATTGAAAAAATGTATCTCGTTCCTAAACATAAGCTAGACAGAATGCGAAGTCCCCCAAGTGCAGATACTGACATTAGAAAATCAGTCACCGATCTGTTGGACGTCAAGATGCGTGAAATTCTTCAGCGTAGCGATTTACCGGTGCACGTAAAGGCCAAGCTTTATACCTCTATTCTTCAAAAGTATCTGAACTTTGTCCATCAGGGTAAAATGGAAAAAGAGGGCCTGACATTATGCATGCTTGAAAGTCAAGAGCCACCCATTTCTACAGTCAGAGAACCAGAATCCCCAGCCTTTAATATAGTTAATGAAGTCCTTGACAATGTTAACCCCCGGCACAAAAAGAAAGCCGAATGACTTTTTAATAAAATTAATCAAAATAAAGACATCGCTTTCTGGAATGATAAGGGGGAACTTCTTTATAAAGGTAATGTTATACGCGGTTCAAACCTGAACGATTTGGTCAGAGGCGCCAGCCAAACACACCCTTTCGCTAAAAATAAAGTGCCTGTCGGTTGGGATGCCTTCATGCAGAACCTAGCAGAACTGAACATTCAGACATCGGTGCTAGGCAACGGTGGTCATCGTATCTACTTAGAAGATTTAAAGAGCAACGCCATTTCCCCTTTTGTTATTCCTTTTCCCCCCGCATCACCATTTTCACTTGCCCCTCATAGAGCACACTCGCATGCCTACCGAATTACCGCTGATAATGCTCATGACCCCATAACCACACCCGTCCAAGCACTCTCGCCAAAAAAAAGAAAACTGTTCAAGAGATTGCCTTGGTTGTCTGATTAGCACCCAGGATTTATAATAGAGATCTGTGTTTATTACTGTGTTAACTAAATATTGTTTTATGTAGCAACCTCATTTTATGTTTGCTGTTGATACTGTGATTTATATGACACGGAGCATAATGTATTTCATAACTACTGCTACCTCATTAATCCAAAAATGTGATTCCTTTTTTTTTTGTAACTCTGGATAATTTTATGTTTGCTGTTGATACTGTGATTTATATGCCCACGGTGCATAATGTATTTGATAACTTCAGTTACCTCATTAATAATAAGCTGGAATATATGTTTTCTATACATTATAATTGTATTATAGCTATTGTGATTATTATAAGGTACCAAAAAAAGATGCGATTCCTTTTTTCTATGAAACTTCTGCTGATTTTATGTTTGCTTTTGATACTGTGATTTATATGCCCCTCCGCATAATGTATTTGATAACTTCAGTTACCTCATTAATAATAAGCTGGAATATGTGTTTTCTATATATTATAATAGTATTATAGCTATTGTGTTTATTATCAGGTACCAAAAAAAGATGTGATTTCTTTTTTCTATGTAACTTCCGCTGATTTTGTTTGCTTTTGATACTGTGATTTATATGCCCCTGCGCATATTGTATTTGATAACTTCAGTTACCTCATTATTAATAAGCTGGAATATGTGTTTTCTATGGTCACTAAAATGTTGTCAAGTATATGTAATTCCATATAATAATTACATACAATGTGATTTTCTGTTATGTAAAACATGCTTTCAATTAAATTGCGTATACTACCCCCAAAATAAAATTTCTCTGAGATTTGATTTTACATTTAATAAACGCAATTGTATCTAAAATGCGTTATCATTCTTTTTCAATAATGTGATGATATGAAATTGATGAAATATCATTGTAATTCATAGCTACATACCCTATATCCGGCTTAAGGAGTCCCATAAAAAACCCTAAAACAAGACATGCCCGGGCATGTTTGGTAATTTTATACGATTTTTTTTTTCCAGTGACGTATCATTTTATATGCCTTAATTCACAAAACCTAACTTATCGTTTTATACGTTTAAAAAAAAAAATTGCGAAAATATATGATGATGAGTAGTGTGCAACCTATACTACTCATGCCCAATAGATACAAAGTGAAGGGAGACTAGTGTCCCCTATGACCGTAGTGGACAGGGCCTCCTGGTAAGCTTGCAACTCTGCCTCCTTAATTACACTGGGGCCAGCATGAGACAGTATCGATAGCAACATCTAATACCCCCTGGCCCTTGACACGGGTTACAGACTAGAAGAGACAACGCATATGTGAAGCCTATGCAGTGCCCCCTAGATCCTGTCTCTTAGCCAGTGAGGAGTCTATGGGAGGGCTAGGATGTGAGACCCCTTCCCCTGGCGGAGACTAGGCCCAGTGCTGCCCATGGCAATAGTACTGTCATCACCCGCATTAGCAGTGAGGGGAGGTTCATGAGGCCCTGGGTGATCCCCCTGAAGGGCAGTCAGACACTGCAGAATCCCACATCTATTTTGCGGCACTAGTCCCGGGGCACAGACACTGCAGACTGCCTGTGCGCATTGGCCTCCAGCAAGGGCAAGAGAGATCAACAGGACCGAGACATGCTTACAAGATCCACAAACTTGTTTGGAAAGTAAGGTACTTCATCACAAAAGAGCCCACTTCATGAGAAGCAGAACGATGACCATGCTCAGTTTGACTCCTTGAGATTGGACCTCTAAACTGTGAAACACAATCTCACGTCGGAATTACAAGAGGTGTGACAGGATCTAAGCACTTTGGGGGACAAGGTACCAACACCGGAAGATGCTGAGATGGCGAGGGGTGAGAATTTCAAACATTTGCAGCAAGAGTTAATGTGCCTACTGGAGCAGCAGGTGAGACTCCAAGCACATATGAGAACTTGGAAAATTTCTCCCGCTGTAATAATTTTGGAATCCGCGGGGTCTCGATGGGTGCAGAGGACACTGACATCATGGGCTATGTTTGGGCCCTTTTCAAACACATCCTCGGACAGGATGATACAAAGACCATCAGCTAGACAGAGCTCACAGAGTAGGCCACTGAGGAGGAAATAATGCCATGGCTCCGGACATAATGGTCTGCATTTATGATTTCCAAGTGAAAGAGAAAATCCTCAGGAGAGTGAGGGATGCACACCCACTCCAGCTCCAAGGCCCCAAGATCACTTTGTCCCAGGACTTTTCTGTGATCACCCTCCAGCAGTGACAGGACTTCCTTCCCATTAAGGGCTCTAAGAGCAAGGAAGTCTCCTACGGATGGGGCCACGTGTCTCACATATTCTTTTGATGGGAGGGTCACTACACCAGAGCAAGTCCCTTGTAGGGGCATGTCAAAAATTGGGTATAACGGAAACTCTCCTCAGAGAATTGGTGGGAGAAACAGTGGGCCATAAATATCAGTGGCAGAGGGTACAAAGCTCTCCTAGGAGATCACAACAAGACCTAGGCACTATAGTGCATGAAAGAAGGGTGATGCTGCCGGGGTTACCTGCACTGATAAAGTAAGACTGGTGGGGAGGTGGATGAGCTGTACACCAGTATGGGGAGTTGAGATCATAACCCAGTCTGGGCTGGGCCCATAACACCCATACCCACTATCACCATACGGTATAAACCTGTTAAAGGATGGTTTGTACTTGTTGTTATAAATAGTTTTGTGGGGAGAGTAAGGTGTTTTGCACCCGCTCTTTGGTCCTACCTCTATGAACACTGAATGTGTTGAATCCAGTTTGTTGTTCAATGTGCCTGACCCACCTACTCACTGGCTGTTTTAAAAAGCAAAAGGTTAGGATCAAACATGTCTACTAGAATCCGAGACATTAAATTAATTTGCCTCTATGTCTGAGGTTTAAACCATCTACCTAAACAAATGATGGTTTTTGTCAATGCTCAAACTGTCCAAGAGAGATATATGTTTCTTGCAAGAGATGCAGCTTCTAGCAAAGGATGAGGTTAAAATTATATCTAGATGGTTCCCTCAGCAATTCTGGTTGGCGGTCCCGGCAAAGAGAGAGGGGACAATACTTATATCTCATACCTTTCTGGGGTATTAGGCAAGGTTGCGTAGCGTAAAGGCATACTGCGTTAAGCTTGGTGACCAATTCTTGACACTAGCGTCAATCTATGCCCGCAATGAGCATAAAGAAGGCTTCCTCCTTGACTGTCTACCTGAGATTCTTTGGACCCCAGGCGCAGCTATCTTGGTGGGTTGGGATCTCAATATAGATATACAAAATAAAATGGATAGAAACAACCAGAGGTACAGCCAGACTGGGGCTCTCTCCAAGAAGGGCCGCTTATAGCTGGCTGAGAGTGGACTGGCAGACCTGTGGAGGCCAGCCCATCCTGTCCAGAAAGACTATATGTTAGACCTGGCATTTCTTGGCATGGTTACCTCTGACTTTTTGCCTCTACCTCCTTTATTTTTGATGCTTTGATGGATTTTGTTTTGCTGGCTTAGATGCTTTGGGTACTTTGCCACTGCTGATCAGTGTCAAAGTGCAAGTTCTCCCTGTATAAAGTGTTATGGTAATTGGTTGTCCATAATTGGCATGTTTATCTTACTACTTAAGTCCCTAGTAAAGTGCACTTTGTGTGCCAGGGCTGGTAATGCAAATGCTACTAGTGGGCCTGCAGCACTAATTGTGCCACCCACACAAGTAGCCCTAAAAAGAGATCTCAGGCCTGCCACTGCCGTGCCTGCACGTAGTTTGTTAACTGCCTTGTTGACCTGATAAGTGCACCCACTTGCCAGGCCTTACCCTTCCCTTTTTATGCACAATAGACACCCCTATAGTAGGCACAAGGTACCCCCCTGGGCAGGGTGCAGTGTATGTGAAAGGTAGGACATGTACAGCAGTGCCTGCACGTAGTTTGTTAACTGCCTTGTTGTCCTGACAAGTGCACCCACTTGCCAGGCCTCACCCTTCCCTTTTTATGCACATCAGACACCCCTATAGTAGGCCCAAGGTACCCCCCTGGGCAGGGTGCAGTGTATGTCAAAGGTAGAGTGACGCCGAGGTGCTCAGAAATCGCGCTGGAAAAAGGGTGCACAGAAAAAAACAGACAACAACCAGATAAGTCAAGAACTCACTAATTACATTGACTATCAACAATTGCTGGTTTGAGTCCTATCAGACCACCCAACTGGCGGAGCCTCATCATGTAGGACGCTCAGGCCATGGTTAGTCTGCAAATGCCCAGGTGTATATTGGCAATGCATGACTCGGTCATGGTCTGGACACCGCAAATGCTAATACAAAGGTGGTACTGATAAGTGCAGTGCAAAAAAAATATGTATATAGTGCAGTGGCTAAAATGGCTGTCAAGGCAAACAAAGACCTTTATTAGTGATTGCCTGGACGTCAGGTTAAAAATAGTGTAATGACAGTGTAAAATAATCACTGTCCAGCTTTACACAGTACGGCAGAAACATGTTGGCCTGATTTTTGTTTTCCACCAAGCAAGCTGGACAGTGATTATTTACACCTGGGCATTTGCAGACTAACCATGGCCTGAGCGTCCTACATGATGAGGCTCCGCCAGTTGGGTGGTCTGATAGGACTCAAACCAGCAATTGTTGATAGTCAATGTAATTAGTGAGTTCTTGACTTATCTGGTTGTTGTCTGTTTTTTTCTGTGCACCCTTTTTCCAGCGCGATTTCTGAGCACCTCGGCGTCACTCGACTGACAGGTACTTTTGTTCTTTAGGTTGATACACTGGGGGTATTTACCTGTTAGGTCGTTAAACCTTCCCTCGGACCCTCCTCCACTAATTTGTTGTATTATGTCAAAGGTAGGACATGTACTGAGGTGTGTACCATGTCCTTACAGTGAAATACTGCCAAATTAGTTTTTCATTGTTGCAAGGCCATCTTGCCCATAGGACCGAATGGGGAATGCTGTGTCACATGTTTCCAGCATATCTTCCCATAGGCAAAAGATGGAGAAATGGAGTTTAGTGTGCCTGAACTCAGAATTTAATAACACATCTTTTTGTGAAGATGGTTTTTGAATTGTGTGTTTAGAAACCAGTGTCTGGTTTCTTGTTCTAACCATCCTGCATGCATCTGCCTGGTTGTGTATTGACTTTCTGGGTTAGGATGTGACAGGGTCTGGAAAGTGTCCTGACACCAGGGAGCAGTAGGTGAGACAGCAACAGGCTGGCCTGCATTTGGTGTGGTGGGAGGAATAGCCCCTTTGATGCGAAGAGGGCTGTGCTGCTGCCAAAAAAGAATGGATCCACCTCCTGCGGAGTGTCTGAGGCCCAGACCCTGACTATCAAAGAAAGAAGGTGTGCACTGGCAGGAAGACACCCAGGTCTGGTTTGGACCGGGCTCAGAGCCCCCTGAACACAAAGACTTCAAAGGCATTTAGGGTTATAAATGTGAGAGCCGAAACCACTGAACTCAAGACTGAACTCAAGCCTGAAAAAGAATTGAAACTACTTTGTGATCAAGAGGAACCTCTGACAAGGAAGAACAACTGAAGATACTGAAGAGAAGGGCTGCCCTTGCTGTATGTTACAGGGCTGGCCTGCAGTTTGCTGATTTGACTAAGGAGAGGATAAGGGACTTTGCTGTGTGCTGTGTCCCCCTGCTTGAAAGTACTTTGATGTGTGCTGTGTCCTGAAGTAACTTGTCTCCAGGGGACCGAGAGGAGCTGGCTCCCTGTTGTGGAAACTCAGGAACATAAAAGTTTCCAAGTGTGTCTCAGCGACGCTGTGTGCATGTGCTTTTTGCAGCCTAAGACCTTCGTGAGAATTGCCCTGTGACCATGTGGCACGGAGCATTCTTGCGCTCTGCTTCGATAGACAGCGTGACCAGAAGTGCTGTGATCATTATCGCCATCGGCTCGGACCATAGTCCCAAGGGAGAGCCATGAGCAATCACTGCCGCCGGCCAGAGCCTGCCATTGCCAAGGAGAGACCTGTGAACCTTCACCATCGTCGGTCCGAGGTCCTTTGCCCAAGATCAACAGAGTCGCGCCGAGAGCCAATCAGCTGCGTAGCCGTCGCCTAGTAGCCAGACTCTCACTGCGAGGAGCAGCTGCCGCCAACCCAAAGCTGCACAGCGTGATGCCCAAGCCGCGAGGAGAGGAGAGGAGAGAGAGAGACTGCACCCCCAGGTAACTCTCAGCCCATCTTTACAGCGTGAGCCTCCGCTCAAGTCAGTATCACGGCCCGTACGTGCCAAGGAGTGGCAGTACCGGGGTTGGATTGTGGAGCTGCACTTCGTTTCCTTCCTAACAGTATTGGTGGCATATTTGGGCAGTCGATGACCGCGAGTCAGATAAGAGTGGCATAGAGATCTTCACTAGCACTGCGATTGGTGCCAAAATGCATTATTACTTGCTTTTATGATCTACATTAGTACTTGCATTACAAACTACATTATTACTTGCTTTTACGATCCGCATTAGCACATGCATTAAGTACTGTCTTATTCCTACATTACAAACTGCATTACGAACTGCATAGGACTGCATTAGATCATTGTGAACTGCTCATTAATACCGCAAGAACCTACAAGTGATTGTTGGCCTGATAAACGGTCCAGTAAAATATTATGAATACGCATATGCTGGATATTTTTATCGTATCTCTTGATAAAGATACCGCTATTTTCCTAAATCAGTGTGGTGTCCCTTTGTTGTGTCATCACTGTGTTACTGGGAGTGTGTTTGCAAATACTTTACACATTGCCTTGGAGATAAGCCGGGCTGCGTGTGCCAAGCTACCGTAGGGTGAGCAGGGATTATCTAAGAGGGTGCCCCCCCCTTTCCGTGACTAGAAGCAAGGGTCCCTATTTGGACTATGGTACTTACCTCAGCCAACTAGAGATCCTAGTTCTAGCACTATACCTTTAACTGTTCGGTTCATAGGACTTATGCACGTATACATTTTTTTCTTGGGCACACCGGTCTTGCAATCACTTGCCCATAGCGTACACATTGACCCCATCGTGATGTCTGACAACATTCTAATTTCCCTGACACTTTGGGGGCAGATTTACAAGCTCCTTTCAACACTTTTGCACCACTGTTGCGTCACTTTTGGGATGCAGCAGTGGCGTAAGCAATGCAGCCAATTTGCTTTACATCGAGAGGCATCTAGGGAGATGTCTCACGTTGTAAAGCCCTGCGTCAGGTATAATGTATGCAGGGTGGGCGTTCAAAAGTAGGAAAGCCTTGTGAAATTGATGCAATGAAATCTACAAGATTTCACTGTGTCACTTATAGGACGCCACTGCGTCAAAACTTTACGCCTGCTTGAAGCAGGTGTAAGGAGTGGTGCAGTACAATAAGTATAGATCTCAACATGCATTGCTGGAGTTGCATCATGCTTGCGACACGACTCCAGCAATGCACGAGTTTTGGGCCAACAGATGCGTCAGAATATCTGACGCATCTGTCAAGACTTGCGCCATGGTGCGCCGTATTGTAAATACAGCGTATCGATGGTGGCGCAAGGGTATCGCAGGCTAGTGCAGGAAAACTGACGCATCTCTACAGATGCATCAGTTTCTTGTAAATCTGCTACTTAGTGGACTGGAAGAGAAAAAATGCAGGCTTGTGGAGTCTGCAATACCAAATTGTTCAACAACTCATGCATGTATAAGCAATCACTTCTGGCCTCGAGGCATTTCTACTACATAATGACACTGGTGAGGTGGACATGGCAACTCTGTGGGAAGTGCTAAAGGCAGTGATCAGGCGGAGCTGATAGAGATATCAGCAAATGATAATTGAACCCAGCAGGACAAAAGGGCACGATTAGAATGTGAAGTCAAATAATTAGAAACTATCCTCAAGTGTACAGGAGTCCTCAGGATCTGGAGAACCTTAGATAAAGCAAGAGCACAACTTAAAAATACTAGTTCAAGACAGGATAGAGTACGCCCTCCTGAGCCTGAAAAAGAAATTCTATCTGGGGGCAACAGAAGTGGGAGAATGCTGGTGAACCACTTGTGAGCCAAAATGAATGTGGAAAGAGTCTGAGCTATAATTAGTCAGGATGGTGAGAATGTCACGGGGACAGGTTATACGATACTAGAGTAATGGTAAAATCGATTGCTCATTTTACCTTTAAAGTTGGTACATTCACACAGTACTGTAGATTACAAATAAAACCCCATGGTCTACGGAATTACTGGGCAGAGCAGATTTTTTCAGTTATAAAACCACAAGGAATTCGCCATTCAATGGAGCTCCGCATGCGCTCACCCCTTGGTTTACACAGGTGGTAAATGTATGCGCCGGCCTCTGCGTGGAGTGGTGGAAACGGGGAGGGTGGAGGAGTAGAGGAGAGAAGGGAATAGTATTTTGTGTTGGGGGAGTATTGTAATCTCACACCTGTCAGAAAAGAAAACGGGAATAAGCCTTTGGTGCTGCTGCAGCTAAAGTCTCATGTGATTTTTCCAAAAACCGAGTCAGGATTCTCCACAACCGAAAAAGCCAGGGGTGACAACTCTAACTAATCTGAATCAGGTGGAGCTAAGTTCCATGAGGTATTTCCACTGTGCCTGACTTATAACCAAGCCCTAAATAGAATTAGCTTTTACTACTAAAAAAAAGACGGGACAGAATCAATGTCAACACACATCTGTTAGAGGGTACTGTTACTCTCCACCAAAAAATTTAACACAACCCCACAGCTGGAATTATTCAGATGACACTGGCCCGTTCTTTGAAATAGGTTTTATTTCATGTTGACCATGTTAACGTTCACGAGGATTTTTGAAGGAGGCCTCATTGCGGATGTCTTGATCATGTAGTGTCCTTCTGCTCCTTTTGTGGTACCATTACAACATCCATAAACAATACCATTAGTACTCGACACTCTGATGGATATGGGTGGCCTTTGGAAATACTGCCCATCCCTTACAACCCTGCTGACATTAATGTTGCGGATGGGCGATTCAGGAGCAAGGTAAGCAGTGCAATCTTTGGCTGGGTTCATTCTACATCTACCACATGCCCCCTCTCTTCTTGCAAGTGGCATCTCTCTTTCATTACTGTGCGCCATTGGATAGGTTATAGCATCCCCGGCTGCTTCCCCGAGTCTCCCGAATCTCAACAACCCAGTTTCCTGGAGGACTAATCTAGTTTTATATCCACGGTAAAAGGCTTGAATTCTAGTTGCCGCCTCATGCATTTCACGGATCTGTTTACTGACAAAGTACCCATTCCGAGAAGGATGGTTTCTTGCCGCCGAATACCTTCCATGCGGTGGTCGCCTGCTTTCGAAGAGGTGGTTTGCTTTACCACTCACAGACTTGGACGTCGAAACTGTCATGTTGCGTGGTCTGCAAAAACACTGATTTTCAGCACCTTGTGTTTGAGTGCTCCGGTGCTCAAAATTCGTAGACAAGGAATTTTCTGAAAATGTTTTGTCTGCTGCAACCATACGTCCTCTTCTAGCTTGAACTTTGAAAGTCGGCCTTCTTTGGTAGGGGTAAGCCCGTAAGGTGTCAATTCCATGAGGCTCTACTCTTCCCTTTGTATGTAGCAACATGTGTAATGCCTTTTGCTGGGTGTTCTCTGCAGTAAACCCATGATAGACTGTTGTGTCATTATCCAATTGTAGTTCCTGCCTTACTTTGAACCCTCGATAAAAGGCCTGAATCCTGGTCGCTGCTTTGTTCATCTCTTTAATCTCTTTTCGAACTAGGTAAGCTTTCCAGGCAGATTGAATTGTTGCAGCAGAAATGTGTTCTTTCCGTAGTTGTTCTCGTGACTTTCTTCTCCTAATCACGTACTCTTCGCATGGTGGTTTTGCCCCATGCCATGTATCTGACTGAAGAAATGAATCCTGATTTGTGCATTCGAGTCGATTCATCAAATGGTCTGTGGGATGTTCTGTCTGTGTTATGGTGATTTGTAAGTTTGCAATGTCTCTACCTTTTCCCCCCTTATCTTCGTTGTCGGGCCAATAACAATACACTGGTCTACCTAAGTCAGGGTCTTGCAATTGCAATCCTTCTTGTTTCCTGGTTTTGGAAAATGCAACCTCTTGATTTGAGACTTTTGGGGTAACACATTTCCGTAGTGTTGTCATGACCCCACCCAATTTGTGTGGAGTCTTGGCATGATCATAAGAATACTCTGGACTTTTATGGTGCTCCTGGGATGTCCAGGCTAGGCAATGTGCTCGGCTAAGACCTGCTGAATGATCCATAAGGTCAAGCTTCTTTCTTGCAGCGTAACCTCGCCAGAAGGCTTGGATGACAGTAGCAGCAAATTTCAGTTCAAGAAATAGCCTTCTTACCACAAAGCCTCGATATGCAGACTGGATGATGGTGGCTGCATGATTTTCCATCCTTGCATCAATATACGGGTACCTTTCCCAGTAGCTTCTGTCCTTGATACCTGGGATTTGTCCAGCCTTCTTTGGATGGGATTGAGTGAGACAACTAGCAGGATTCTCATAATCACTGTGTGGATGCTTGTCTAGATAGCCATTTGGTGGTGACCTACGGTATGCAGTTCCATATTGATAGTGATTTTCGACAGGATATTCCCATGAGTTCTGACACGTGTGATCATTTTTCTCAATCATGTTGGCGCCATAACTCTTGGCAACATGGCCATAGTCTATTCTCTTGCCTTTAGTCACTCTTGCTGTATATCGTCGTGGTCCAGGAGAGATTTCTGAATGTAGATCTCTTCTAACCCTGTATCCCCTGTAAAAAGCCTGAATTGTTAAAGCTGCCTGGTGATGCAACATACGGACATGTTGGACTCGGAAGTTATTCCAACGAGAGTTCATTCTTCTTGAAGAAAAATCATCACGCTGGAGCAGGCCTCCTAAAACAGGGATTGCACCATGTCGAATTCCTGTTTTTTCTTTCTCCATTTGCATCTTTCCAACAGTCGTGACAACATTCTGAAACTTACATGCTTTCATGATCCAGAAAAATATTTTTAGCACTTTGTAATTATCTAGATGGGAAAAAGCAAGAAAAAAAGCAGAATTAAGTATACTGAGGCATATATGTTAATCCAATTAACGTTTGACTAATTTAGAAAGTTATAGGAAGGGTGTTTTTACAAATAATTTAGGGCATATTGCAGCAGGGTGATACATCCAACCCAAGGAAGGAAAGAAAACAAGATGTACAATGCTTCTGCTGATCTTCTAGCTCTCAAGTTAAGCCACACTCTACACGCCAAAACATTCTGAGTGGTGTGGTGCTCCCTCTTCGGATAACATTCCTATAGTTTAATTTCAAATTATCTCCAAATAAACTGTCTCTTATCTCGATAGCAGTAGATCTTAACCTGTGGTCTGTGGACCCTTGGGGGTCTACAACGCCTACTTAAGGGGCTCTGGGACTGTTTAGAAACATTCAATACTAGCAGTTTATTAAAGTATTTACACAGGAAAAGCAAAACATAAAATTGAAAATTTTAAAACACTCTGCAAATGTGAAGGAATTTCAAATTGGCAGTTAACAATTAAGTTAGTATCCTTAGGTTGATTTATGGCAGCAGAACTAGTACAACAAAGTCAACTGAATTACTAGTATGCGCTGACAAAAAATAGGATGCATTAGGAGCACTTTGCTGACCAAGAGATATCTGTCTGCCCATGTTAGTCAGCAGCTACTCCTGTGTAAGCCTGCACCTTCTATTTTGAGTCTCCATGCTTACTCAGCAACAAGCTGGGTAAAAAAGACCCTTGGTTTCTGTATTCCTTGTACTACCTCCTACAGTGCCCGAGGGCGTTGTATTGATGTAGTCCCACTCATGAGTGATTCATAAACATTTTATTTGATATTCCAGCTTCCTTGCCAATCTCTATTTTGTTGGGTTAAGGACTAGTGGACAGGTAAGGGTGAACCCCTGCTCCGGTGAGTCCCTAAAAAGGCTCATTTCCACAAATTGGTGCCCAGCTCGTGGGACTCTTTGGAGAAGCGGCCATCCGAAGGAGCAGTCTTGATGGAAGACAGGAATCTACTGAGGAGGTACCCTGCACGAAGAGACCCTTTGTCTTTACAGACTGACGTGTTTTTCAGTTTTTCCCGATCTGGCTCTCCAGGTGGGGGCCAGTCCCGACTGAGATCTCTTTTGGCGTAAGTTTCTCTAGTGACCATTAGGTCAACTCAGAGCTTGGCAGGTGGAGGTTGGAGACTTTGGTTTGGTAAGGTCGCTATAGCGACACTCTTGATTTTGGATTTGCTTGGCCAAGATTCTGGTTTTGTTTGTTCGTTAGTTTATTGCAATAAACAAAGGCAGGTAATGAGGAGATTTTTGTTTCTGCTGTTGATACACTTGAAATAAATACTATTTGATTATAATATTTTTTTTATAATATTTTTGGCATGCCTGCTCCTAGCACAGTTTGTAGAATGTGTTGCTGTCTTGGAGGTACCAATATGGATCTAGAAAGTAGTCAGCCTGCTCCCCTAGTGGGGACACCTAATAGGTTTATGTATATTAAATACAGTATTTCTTCCATAATGTATAGTACACTGTGGAACAAATATACGAAAAAGGATCCTGATCTACGATGGCCAGTAAATGGGTCATTTGATTTTAAGAAGATTCAGTATGTTGAACAGTGTCTGTTTCAGAAAAAGAGCCGTCAAGATATGTTTGATTGTGTACGAATGTGGGAGAAAGGTGAATGAGAGAGTGAGGTGAGAAGAAGCTATAGCAGAAAAAGAACAGCGCAAGACAATTTACCAGAAACCATTAGAATTGAAAAATAAAGAGATGAAGGAAATAAAAGGGAAAGAAGATAGGGAGCGTCATTTAGAGGTTTCTGGTCAGTACCCTATTAGGTGCCCCATTTATCCCATACTTAATAGACCTCAAGATGATTCTATTTTGTTAGCTAGACCTTCGCCCCCGTATAAATTCCCTAGCGCCCCTCAGAATGAAGTTTCTGATGATGAGCATTTTTCTTCAGATGAAAAAGATGACGATAAGCAAATTGGGCGGACAATTCACTCTACTTTAACCACTGACATTAGGCCACCCTTAGATCTGCTGCTCGTAAAGCAGCTCATGGGAGTGCCTCCGCCCCAGACCTCATAACAATGATTCAGCAATGGTCAGATTTTGAGCAGTAATATTATTTATAAAGGTTTACTTGGGAGGTAATACTCATTTTTAGAAAACATTCTGGTCCTCTAGAGCCCTCTGATATAAATTCTGATCATAAATAGTTAAGTGATGTCCCCTTTCTTTCTTCACAGGTGTCCAATCTAATTAGGCGAGTGGTTAAATTGTGCTTTGAGACATTCTGTTTACGGGAAGAGAAAAAGGCAGCTGACAAAGCTACAGCTGAACAAACAGTTCAGTCTCCGGCGCAACAAGAAGGAGCTGCAGGGACAGATAAAGACACTGGTGATATTTTAGTTACTGTGAAGCCAATGCGTGAAGCTGCACCTTTGTATGTTCCTCCAAAGGGAGTGGGAACAAGTGAAGATAAAACTTCAGATAATGCGATGGGATATTTTATTTATAGTTGGGTCCCTACCCCTTGGAGTAGAGAAGACGTTATGGTTCTTAAAGCTGCTTTGCCTGATCCACGCAAAAATTCAGCCGCTTTTTATGAAGAAGTAGAAGGAGCTATTAGTTCTTGCACTATGACATTGCCTGATATTGACACGTTCTTTGGACTTATTTTACCCCCTTGATATGTGGAGATCAATTCGCAAGGTAGATAATAATGTAGCCTATGGTGATACTTGGGTGCATTTATAGGAAATAGATGCTGATAGAGAGCCTGAGTAGAAACCACAACAGGTGATATTAGATCTTCCCGAAGCTATTGTAACTAAGTTGAAAACTCTTATACCCCCTAGGAAAATAGATTGGACAACATTAGCGTCTTGTAAACAGAAAGCGAATGAGTCAGTTTCTGATTTCTGTACACGATTCGAAGAGACATTCCATGACTTTAGTGGGCAGTCATTGACAGATGACATGGGTAAGCATCTGTTCGTTAACAAATTTGTCGCTAACATGTTGCCAGAAATAGCTAGTCGCCTAAAGGCGAGCGAGAGTTCATGGACTACGTCTTCCCCCGTCTCCCTTTTGACTGTGGCCCAGTATTATGAGCGTCAGGAATTGGAAGTAAAAGGCAAGGAAGATAAAAAGGTTAAGGATTTAGGTTTAAATCTTTTTATTATTATTGGAAGACAGTGCAATATAGTACAATAAGCAGTGTAGTTACACCAGGTACGAATAGTAATTCTCAGCGGAGGCACGGTATTCAAAGCAATATTGGCAATAACCGCAATGTCCGACTTGTCTGGGATGAAAATGCACTGTTAAAAGTTAAAAGAAAGGGGTTACCCTAACAAATTGATTAAAAATTCCTTTAAACGTGCACATTTCTATACCAGAGACAGCTTGTTAGACCAAAATAAAATCCGATCCAAGACGAAGATAGATAGTATAACTTTTGTGACTCAATATTCACATGTCAGTAATCAGATTAAAAATATAGTCAACAGGAATTGGATGATCTTAATTTTTAACTCAGAAAATAAACTTAGCAAACCCCTTTTCTCCTTTCGGAGAAACAAAACCTTGAGGAGCTGTCTCGTTCATACGTACAAACCCCAGAAAGAGACCCAGCTCACATTGACAGGAACAATGGCATCCGGCAACTACAAGTGTGGGAATTGTTCCATCTGTCCCCACTGTATTGTCAACAACACTTTTGAATACAATGGTAAGAAGCTAATCCCCAATACGTTTAACAACTGTCGAAGCCAGAATGTCGTGTACCTGCTTGTGTGCCCCTGCAACTTGAGGTATGTAGGGGAAACAAGCAGGAAATTACGTACGCGAGTTCTGGAGCATAAATCGGCTATCCGTACCAACAAGTGCAATGCGCCTTTGACCGATCATTTTAGAGAACTGAACCACTCTTGTGAAGACTTGAGATGGTTCACCTTGGAAAAAATTAGAACTACTAGGCGAGGAGGAGATATTGATAAAATGAGGAAAACACGAGAACAATGGTTTTTTTGCCATTTGAATACTATCCTTAAAGGATTGAACACCAGAGAAGATTGGGCCAAGTGCATCTAGTGCATCCAGCACTTAGGTAGGTTGAGTATAACAAACCCATCTTATTATAACATCTCTCTATGAATGAAAACAGGTTGTTTCCATATGTTATATTCCCTCCCTCCATCTGCAACTGCCTAGTATAGATCCACCAAGTAGGGTTCCGGTCACCATTGTTTCCTTTCCCTGTCCGAGAGACGGTGTTGTTTTCCAGTATTTGCGAGATACCTGATTTGTTCTCCTTTTCAGTTTTGGAAACGCACCAATACATGATATAGTGATCTGATTTAAGAAACTTTGTTATGAATCGTACAGTGGTTTCAGCGTTTTCCTTAGAACATAATCTAACGCACGAGTTCTTTATCCACCATGACTCTGGGTCTTCTCTTATACTCTCAGCTTTTGAATAATTTTTACTACATTTGGTGTAAATACTAATCATTCAACAGCATGCTGTGTAGTTCCGTAAACTTTGACAAGTGTTTGGAGCCCGGCGAATTGCGCTGCTCCGCCCCCGCTGACATCTTATAGATACGGTTAAATAGGAACGCCTTATAGCGGACCAGATAGGGAACTCTGGCAGGCAAGCTTGTGAATTTTCCTTCGCGGCTGCGTATTAACCAATACGAGGAGAGTCTGACGTCTCTCCTTATGCAAATATACCTGCTTTGGGTAAAACTAATCCGGATAGATCCACAATCTAACCAATCCCAACCCGGGAGACGGATATTTAAACCGGGCGTATTTTCAGCATGTTCGGGAAATACCACGGAAAACATAGAAGCTGGGCGCCAAGATCGAACTTAAAAGGTAAGCCGTAATTAGGCACAGCGCATTCCTCCTTTAAACTTTAGACTTTAGTGAGTGCGTTCTAACGTTGAGAACAGTCTTGTCTCATACGGTGTTGGACCAGGGCCTTTATGGCTGGTTCACCCCTGAACTTTTTGCTTTTGATGGCGTTCATGATTTCTGGCTTGGCGCACTTTCTCCCTGGGTCCCAGAGTAAAAGTGCGTGCGTGTAGTATGGCTGGCCTGCCCTCCCATAGGAATGCAGGGGGAATGTGTGTGTCCCTGGTAGTTCCTGATGCGTGGGGAGTGCAGGCTCGAGTTTAGTATGTGTGAACTCGTGAGAGTGAATGCTGCGAGATGGTATATGCGGCATGTATGTGTCTAGAAGGAAAGTGCTACTTCTGGACATTGAGATATGTGTGCAGTGAGTGTGCTGGAGTGTGATTGGCTGGAGCTGGCTGGCATGCCAGGCTCCAGGAAGTCTGGATGGGTCTGCCCGGTGGTGAGTGTGAGATTAGCATGAGTGATGTGTGGGAGGAGTGTACCTGTGTCCTGGATGGGCTAGGTTTTCCCCACACAATGCTGGCTCCGCCCGCCTGTGGTGTGTCTAACGACCCTAGCCTCCCCAGTGAATGAAAGGAGTGGTTGGGCCATCAAGGGTGCTCCAAAACCAGCTGCGACTGGTTTCTCCCCCACCCTGCACCCTGAAACAAAGGATTTGCTAGTATAAAAATGGGGCTGTGTCCCCACAGAAACTGTTCTCTTCCAGGATCCTGAGGGGGGCTGCTGCTGCTGTCGCTGGGCCAGAGGACCGCCACTTGGAGTGTCTCCCTGCCTGGAGACCCAGTGTGCTGGCTCTGGGCCCAGCCTTGCCCCCCCTGCCTACCTAAGGACATTTTTGGGACTCTGCCCTGCTGAGGGCACCTGGGAGCGTTGTGCCTGTGCTCACAGCGCTTGGGAGCATTCTGGACTTTCCCTGAGGCGCCTGGGAGCGCTTGATTTCCCATCTAGCGCTGGGAGCGCTTTACTTGGGCCCCTAGCGCTTGAGAGCGCTGTCTTTTTGCCCTAGCGCTTGGGAGCGCTGTTGTTTTCAGCCGGTGCCCACCCGGCGTGTGCCCGCTTGATTTACCGATTTAGGAAGTCCTCTGACGAGTGCCCACCTCGCCAGGGACCTGGCCGCCATAGCGAGAGCCACCTCGCTTTATATGTAATTCCCGGAGGGAGCCCACCCCTCTGTTTCCTCCTCGGGAATCGCCGCTGCCCGCGACCAGGAAGCCAGGCAGACCGGGGGCGGTACGTTGGGACACCTCCGTGACGTCCTTCCCGGGCCGCGCTCTGATTGGCTGCTGGCCCGGGACCTGACGTGCAAGCAGAGAGAGGAAGCCTGAAGCTGCCCGGTGACGAGGGAGAGCGGCACCTGCCTTCCCGGGGCTCCCGGGACCGAGGGAGAACCCCTGAGGAGTGCTGCAGCGGAGCGAGGCTTCCCCGAGTCCCGCCGGTGGAGAGAGGAGCCGGTGAGAGGAACCGCCGCCCCAGAAGGAGCCGCCAGCGGAGCCCGGTGAGTGTTGTCTGGCTGGGGGAGAGCTCCGGACCTAGCCCTCGTGCTAGGAGAAGGCGCAGAGTGCGCCGGGTGTGTCGAGCGGCCCCATTTGGTCAGTGGGCCGCTCCAACTATCGCCCCAGTGAGGCAAAGGGCATTTTTGCATTCAGAGCCGGTCGAGGCTCCAACGTGGGGGCATTTATTGTTTCGAGCCGCGAAGGCTCCCCGGGGGCATCGTTGTTGCAAGTGTTGTTTTAGAGCCTAGAAGGCTCTTGCGGCCATTATCTTTCTGAGTCCCCCGAGGAGGGACTCCAACGAGGCGCCACAGTTGTTCAAGCCAAAGAGAGGCTCCCTGCTCATATTGGTTCATTCAGAGCCTGAGAGGCTCAAAGGTGCCACATTCGCTGTGAGAGCCCTGAGAGAGGCTCTAGGGGCACATCTCTGTCCTGGGGCACAGAACCTGCGAGGCTCCAGCGTTGGCCCATTACTGATGATCCAGTTGCCCAGCACTTTGTGGGCAACTGCTCCGTTTAGGCCTGACATTGGGACACAGGGCGTCCTAGCCCCAACAAGGCCAGAGGGCCTAGGGACTGTCACAGGTGGTGACTAATGTCAGTTTGGCGCAATTGTTCATTTTGCTTACACCTCTGAATGTATTGTGATGCATCATGTGTTTTCCCTTCTTACACCTCTGAATGAATGTTATGCATTGCATCATGTGTTATGTTCTTACACCCCTACAGGTATTGTGATATGTAGGTGGTTGTTTTCTCCCTAGTACAGGTGGTGCTAGTGAGGTCCTGTTACCAGTGATTACTGGTTGTGTGCTCTATTTTTATATTGTGTACTACAGTGATTTTACTTTCTACAAGTGCTAAGTTCTAAAAGTGCATACCCTTGACAGTGGTCCAGGTGGCCCTGTCCTGTACATAATCCCTTGTAAATTCTGCCCGTGCCTCTGGCACAGTGTAACAAGATGTGTGTCTTATCTAATGTATGTTTCTTATAATACAAAGGCTATTTTTATATAACCTTGTGTGGAGTTTCCTTTGTGGTGGGCCTTTGGGTGTTGTTGCTGGGGTGCGTGCGCAAATACTTAACCTACATCGCCTCCAAGTTTAGCATTGCTGCTCGCGCCACGTTACCTAGAGGGTGAGCAGGGGTTATCTTGGCGTGTAACTCCCTTGCCCTGACTTGGGAGTGGTGGTCTCTGACTGACTTTGGCGAAAGCCCTGGCCAGCCAGGGATCTCGTTTCCAACATTGGCGGCAGCGAGTGGGATAAGGATTTGTGTTTGCGTTGTACCACAGTAGCAGCTGGCCGCACTTCAAAGCTCTACATTTTTAGATAACCACATTTTGGGGATTATTGTTGTTGGTAAAATTCCATTGTTTCTTCTCCTGAAGAGTGTCATTTGATAATTGTGTTCAGTTCATTTGTCCCCCGCCCTGCTTCCAGAGTTTGGTACCTGTGTCGCATTTGATCAGGTTGAGAAGTCAGGGGTGGTAGAAACTGCCTTACCGATCCGAGGGGAGGGTGTGTGTGGATGAATGTTGTGTTTTTCTGGACACATGAGTGAGTTCTCTTTGATAAGGAGATTGCTGAAGTTTTGGAATTGTGTACTCTTACTTCAGATTGCTAGGTCCCTTGTGTTGCACGTATCTGTGAGCATCCTGTCAAGATGGAATCTCCTTTTAACCTCTGTGGCCTGTTTAAGTACAGTGTGCATGAGTTGATACGGTTTTGTGAGGAGAGAGACATCCCAGTGAGTGAATCAGACACCCAGTCCAAGCTTAGGGATAACATGATCCTGTGGCAGAAGGATGACTGGGAGCGTGAGCACAGTGAGAGGGAGAGGGCCCGGGCCGCACACCATGAGGGTGGTGGGTCTGAGGGGAGCCCTGAAGAGTCTGATGTGGAGAGTAAGTTTGACAGTGGATGGGCGCCAGCAGAGAGCGAGTACCCCCTAGATAGGGAGTCCCTTGCTGGGTCCAGTGTCAGATGTAGCACCCCATCCCTTTCCCTGTCCCTAGATGAGTGGTTGGATAGGAGAGAAGAGAGGGAGCACCAGCTGGCCATGGAGAAGCTCAGGTTAGAGTATGCCAGAGAGATGGCGCAGCTGGGTGTGAATGAGCGGATTGCGGAGGCTGAGAGAGCCTTGGCCAGGGAGAAGATAGCCCTAGAGCGTAGGTTATCCCCTGACCGCAGTCCTAGGTTTCTGGATTCCCCAGGGAGGGTTGGATCCAGTGGTGGCAGGAATAGAGAGTTTGGTGCGGGAAGTGCCATGCCCCGTTTCCAACGAGTGGTACCTTGTTCCCGAGAGGACAGGTACAGATTGAAGTTCAGGGGCAGTAGGAGACTGCCTCACCAGGATTGGGCGGACTATGTGGATGATTGTCATGATGCCCTGCTTGATTGGCTAGAGGTTCATGGGGAACCTGATTTTGAGGGTCTGCTCAACCTGGTTATCAGAGAGCAGCTGTTCAATTGTTTTGTGCCAGAGTTGCGCAAACACCTGTCAAGAGGTGACTATGTTAGTCCTTGGAAGCTTGCAGAGGAAGCAGACCGCTGGGAAGGTGCCGGAGGTTCTGACACGTCATGGGTGAGTGAACCCGAGAGTAGTGGGTCAGGTATCTTCCAGACCAGTGTGGTGGAAGAGGCTCAAAGTAGCCCAGCTAGGTCCCAGTGTAGCGAGAGGGGTGTAGGGGCTCACGTCTTGTCTCAGTGGAGTAAGAGTGAGTGGGGGACTGAGAGTTCCCAGGTGCCCGAAACCCAGTCTCAGAACCTGGATGGTTTCTCGAGGGAACACCAGGTTGGGGACCTAGGCTGTCCTGTTAGACCCCTTGAGGGGGATCTCCTAGTGTCTAGAGAACCTGGAGTATCTTTAAATAGTGTTCCAGTGGTTCTAGTGTCCGGCAGTGCCACTCCCGTTGGGGGGGCACAGAAGTCCGAAGTGAGGAGTGAATGGGGGATGTGTTCCCCAGTGGGAGAACCAGTGGGTCAGGGACTACCCAGTTGGGCGAAGTTCCCGCTTAGTGACCATGGTGACACCACTTCTGTTCTGGGGGTTCTTGCCGCACTGTCAGGTGGACAGGGGACGGGAGATCTGCGCCAGACAGACAGTCACACAGCACATGAGTCATGTGTTAGCCTCAGGGGGATGGTGAGTGAGTCCCCAGAAGTCCTGGAGTGCCAGGCAATTATCCCACCTATCGGTTTAGACCGGAGGTTGAGAGGCCAGGTTCAGGATCGGCCTGACCTGAAGGGTGGGACGTCTGTAACCAGAGTCCTAGCCAGTGCTTCTTCCAGGGGTACCTCTCCAGTTGGGAGGGTGCAGAACTCTGGAAGGGGGTGCAGAGGGTGGGAGAGCCCGCCTCTGACCCCGGTGCAACCTGAGGGGTTAAACCCTGGGTTGGAATGGCGTTCTAGGTCTCCCCCTCGCAGGAGGAGGAACCCTAAAAGAAGAGGTAAGGGGAGGAGAGCCTTCCCTGAGACTCCTGGTCCGCCTGAGGTTGTAGACCCTAGGCTGGAGAACCAGTGGCAGTCTAGCCCTGTCTTGCAAACAGGAAGAGTGGAGAATGGACACTATGTGCCAGGGGTTACTACCCCCCACTCTGTGGATAGGCAAGGACCGGGGGCACCTGGGTGGCCCAGGGCCTGGTCCTGGCCGCGGACAGCTTGGGAGTACCAGTGGGGTAGCCCAGCTGTTACAGATGGTGGTTTGAGAAGGAATCCCAGGGGTTCACAGTGGCGTGGAACAGGACGGTGTCCCGGCAGTGGCGGGCCGTGTCCGTGTTCTATCGCCCAAAGCAGGGAAGCCCATCACGGTGGTGATCGGTCTACCCTGCGTTTTGGCTGGAAGGGGGTTGTGTTGGACCCGGGCCTTTATGGCTGGTTCACCCCTGAACTTTTTGCTTTTGATGGCGTTCATGATTTCTGGCTTGGCGCACTTTCTCCCTGGGTCCCAGAGTAAAAGTGCGTGCGTGTAGTATGGCTGGCCTGCCCTCCCATAGGAATGCATGAGGAATGTGTGTGTCCCTGGTAGTTCCTGATGCGTGGGGAGTGCAGGCTCGAGTTTAGTATGTGTGAACTCGTGAGAGTGAATGCTGCGAGATGGTGTATGCGGCATGTATGTGTCTAGAAGGGAAGTGCTACTTCTGGACATTGAGATATGTGTGCAGTGAGGGTGCTGGAGCGTGATTGGCTGGAGCTGGCTGGCATGCCAGGCTCCAGGAAGTCTGGATGGGTCTGCCCGGTGGTGAGTGTGAGATTAGCATGAGTGATGTGTGGGAGGAGTGTACCTGTGTCCTGGATGGGCTAGGTTTTCCCCACACAATGCTGGCTCCACCTCCCTGTTGTGTGTCTAACGACCCTAGCCTCCCCAGTGAATGAAAGGAGTGGTTGGGCCATCAAGAGTGCTCCAAAACCAGCTGCGACTGGTTTCTCCCCCACCCTGCACCCTGAAACAAAGGATTTGCTAGTATAAAAATGGGGCTGTGTCCCCACAGAAACTGTTCTCTTCCAGGATCCTGAGGGGGGCTGCTGCTGCTGTCGCTGGGCCAGAGGACCGCCACTTGGAGTGTCTCCCTGCCTGGAGACCCAGTGTGCTGGCTCTGGGCCCAGCCTTGCCCCCCCTGCCTACCTAAGGACATTTTTGGGACTCTGCCCTGCTGAGGGCACCTGGGAGCGTTGTGCCTGTGCTCACAGCGCTTGGGAGCATTCTGGACTTTCCCTGAGGCGCCTGGGAGCGCTTGATTTCCCATCTAGCACTGGGAGCGCTTTACTTGGGCCCCTAGCGCTTGAGAGCGCTGTCTTTTTGCCCTAGCGCTTGCGAGCGCTGTTGTTTTCAGCCGGTGCCCACCCGGCATGTGCCCGCTTGATTTACCGATTTAGGAAGTCCTCTGACGAGTGCCCACCTCGCCAGGGACCTGGCCGCCATAGCGGGAGCCACCTCGCTTTATATTTAATTCCCGGAGGGAGCCCACCCCTCTGTTTCCTCCTCGGGAATCGCCGCTGCCCGCGACCAGGAAGCCAGGCAGACCGGGGGCGGTACGTTGGGACACCTCCGTGACGTCCTTCCCTGGCCGCGCTCTGATTGGCTGCTGGCCCGGGACCTGACGTGCAAGCAGAGAGAGGAAGCCTGAAGCTGCCCGGTGACGAGGGAGAGCGGCACCTGCCTTCCCGGGGCTCCCGGGACCGAGGGAGAACCCCTGAGGAATGCTGCAGCGGAGCGAGGCTTCCCCGAGTCCCGCCGGTGGAGAGAGGAGCCGGTGAGAGGAACCGCCGCCCCAGAAGGAGCCGCCAGCGGAGCCCGGTGAGTGTTGTCTGGCTGGGGGAGAGCTCCGGACCTAGCCCTCGTGCTAGGAGAAGGCGCAGAGTGCGCCGGGTGTGTCGAGCGGCCCCATTTGGTCAGTGGGCCGCTCCAACTATCGCCCCAGTGAGGCAAAGGGCATTTTTGCATTCAGAGCCGGTCGAGGCTCCAACGTGGGGGCATTTATTGTTTCGAGCCGCGAAGGCTCCCCGGGGGCATCGTTGTTGCAAGTGTTGTTTTAGAGCCTAGAAGGCTCTTGCGGCCATTATCTTTCTGAGTCCCCCGAGGAGGGACTCCAACGAGGCGCCACAGTTGTTCGAGCCAAAGAGAGGCTCCCTGCTCATATTGGTTCATTCAGAGCCTGAGAGGCTCAAAGGTGCCACATTCGCTGTGAGAGCCCTGAGAGAGGCTCTAGGGGGCACATCTCTGTCCTGGGGCACAGAACCTGCGAGGCTCCAGCGTTGGCCCATTACTGATGATCCAGTTGCCCAGCACTTTGTGGGCAACTGCTCCGTTTAGGCCTGACATTGGGACACAGGGCGTCCTAGCCCCAACAAGGCCAGAGGGCCTAGGGACTGTCACAGGTGGTGACTAATGTCAGTTTGGCGCAATTGTTCATTTTGCTTACACCTCTGAATGTATTGTGATGCATCATGTGTTTTCCCTTCTTACACCTCTGAATGAATGTTATGCATTGCATCATGTGTTATGTTCTTACACCCCTACAGGTATTGTGATATGTAGGTGGTTGTTTTCTCCCTAGTACAGGTGGTGCTAGTGAGGTCCTGTTACCAGTGATTACTGGTTGTGTGCTCTATTTTTATATTGTGTACTACAGTGATTTTACTTTCTACAAGTGCTAAGTTCTAAAAGTGCATACCCTTGACAGTGGTCCAGGTGGCCCTGTCCTGTACATAGTCCCTTGTAAATTCTGCCCGTGCCTCTGGCACAGTGTAACAAGATGTGTGTCTTATCTAATGTATGTTTCTTATAATACAAAGGCTATTTTTATACAACCTTGTGTGGAGTTTCCTTTGTGGTGGGCCTTTGGGTGTTGTTGCTGGGGTGCGTGCGCAAATACTTAACCTACATCGCCTCCAAGTTTAGCCTTGCTGCTCGCGCCACGTTACCTAGAGGGTGAGCAGGGGTTATCTTGGCGTGTAACTCCCTTGCCCTGACTTGGGAGTGGTGGTCTCTGACTGACTTTGGCGAAAGCCCTGGCCAGCCAGGGATCCCGTTTCCAACATACGGTATACCACTTTTATATTAATAGCGGTCGATCCCTGCAAACGAGGGTCACTGAAGAAATAGGGCTGTGCCCTCAACAGTGGAAAGAGGAG
Organism: Lissotriton helveticus; assembly: GCF_964261635.1. Taxonomy (NCBI): domain Eukaryota; kingdom Metazoa; phylum Chordata; class Amphibia; order Caudata; family Salamandridae; genus Lissotriton; species Lissotriton helveticus. Next base: position 1,415,108,568 of record NC_136059.1, on the reverse strand, counting down.
CAATATTCACGGCCCGATTCCACAGCGTTAGTCACCTGCTCACAGCCTTTGATACAGGTATGCCTGTTTTCACTCTCACTGTGACATTGGAGATAGACTGTACAGGTGTATGATAACAGCAACAGTTCTAAACTGATGTCACCCATTATATATTTACAGGTTACCCTTTGGTTCATTTTAAATATAATGAGAGGGTCTCAATCGTTCCGTGCATGGTGAGGCTATTTTAATCAACCAGATGCAACATCCTCGAACCATATCAAGGTACACATCCATGATTCCTAATAATAATAGATATAGGTGGATAGATGTACATACCTTACATTAAGTTTGGTTTTCCCCTTATGCCCTGTATCTCAGGTCAGAGGCCCTGATTCTGTGTATCGTGCCATATACCAGCAAATAGAGGAACGAGTTTTGGGAACCGTTTCATTACTGTGCACACTAGGGTAAGATACATTCCCCCAATTATAGAGGATTGTTCCTAAATAGTATATCCAAGAACACCTCCCCCTCACCAATAGAGGTTGGTTCCAGTGCGTTAGTAAATATCTCTAGAATTACTATTTAAACGACTCTTGTAGCTATTACTAGTAGGCCTCAATGGTATTCTGCCTTTAGTCAGTGTTAACATTCTATACATAGGCTCACTGTGTCCCAATAGGGTGTATCCCTTAACCATAAACCATTCAAGAGTTTTTCTTCAAAGACATTCGGGGAAGACGTTATTTTCTGCTATCTTAGTGTTTTTTAATTTTCATATTAGAAAGATTACATTTAGGGTGTTTTTTAATTAAATGCAATTGGCTATTAACAAATGTGATATGTCAAATAGATCTAGATATTTTTTCCTAATGTGTTGTATATTTATTCTAGGGAAATTTTATGAACCCCTGGTTACGACAGACATTGTGTTAAGTCTTGAGAAAGGTGGCCAAAATCTGGAAAATCCACCAAAACGCGTCTAAGCTTTCTTGTCCTGTATAATTCAAGACTCTGTCATCGTTGTAGATATATTGATTAATTGAGTACACAACATCGATGCTAGAAACCAGGAGTCCGAATATACGAGTAGTATTGTACAACTTCTATGTCTTACTGTTTCTGTCTTTTTGCACCAATTATGCAGGTCATAATTGAAAGTTATGAGTATTATGATTTGTGTTGAAAAGTTTTAATTTAATTTCTAGTATTGTTTTGTCTAGTATCTATTGTATTTAATTGTATTTTATTGTATGTATACATAATAAATTGTGATCCCTTCTTCTTAAATTAGCTTGTGGATTTGTTTGAAATCTTTTAATGTATCGATTGTTCATTGCTAATTCCTTATAGTTCTGTTCAAGGGAACTCCACTTTTTCCTGGTTGTTTAACCCTACTTCCCTTGACTTATTTAAGGGGTAACTCTCTATTTTTAACTACTACTGCACAACCTTCCGGTTGGAGAGGAGTTCTTCCTCCAGTGACTCTATTTCTAGAGCATTCTTACGCCTATTACGCATTGTCATTTGTTGACTATGGACAAATTAAAGACGTTTGGGTTCTCAGAAGATCAATACAATAGACTCATGAACCCAAACCCAAAGATTGGTGGCTCTAAAGGGCTTAACAAAACTAGCCATGATCCACTAAATTAAGATCTTGAACTTAAAAAAAAAGTTGATTAGAACTGAACTTCATGCAGAATTCCTAATTAATTATCTGAAAGAAGGAGTTATCCCGATAGGGCTACATGTACGTAATGAGCCCGGGTTATTCGTCGAGCACCCAAAGTTCATAGAAACTTGGACACTTATTGCCAATCGATGTAGCCGAGATTGCCTTATATTAATCATAGAAACGGCTCAAGAAATCATTGAATTGGAAAAACAAGAAATAGAAAAACTTGAAGTAACATTAAAACAATCCCCTGCATTAGAAGATGCTAAAAAGAAACTTGAAGAAATTAATCTCGATGTTGAGGGATATAGAGAATACCTTACCAACAAGAAACTTAAAAAGCTTAAAAAGGATGTTGAAAAATATTCAGAAGAGGGAGTGTACCCATATACACAGAAGGACTACTTTACAAATAAGAATGAACCCCGCTGGGAACAACCTAACTATCAAAGACCAGTTTACTCTAGGAATAATAACAAACGTATCACGTTTTCCGAGACTTCTGGTTCCAGCAGCGAAGAGGAGATAGAGAGACCACAAGAAAACAGAGGCGGCCCCAATTTTGAATGGGAACCTTTTTTAGAAAGGCGCCCGAACCGCGGGCAGAGAAACTTCAGAGGGTACAATCGCCCAGAAATGCCACAGAACCATCAACCTCAAAACAGCTCCCGGGAGTACATTACAACTCGGAGCAAACAATATTGGAGGTAGAAGAATTTCCAATTGTGAACCTCTCCAGTAAGTCCCTTAGTAGTATAGAGCAAGAGGTACTTAAAAAAGGTTTTAGTTTTGCCCCCACTAACACCCATTCCCTCTTTAATATAGAAAGTGACCTTAAGTTCTTTAGGAAGATTTGGTGAAATAGATTTTTTGAAAATCGCAACTATGATCCTCCTCCTAGTGTTACAGGATTAAAACCTAAATCAACCTTTTGCCCGAGTATCAAACAATTGGACAAAAATGTGGAAATATTCGAGAAAGTGGTTGAGGTTGAAGTCAAAAACGTATTCGCTTCTTGCAACAACAAAGGTTTTAACAATAACCTGTCAAAAGGACAACGTACAGCCCTCACTAGTCTGCAAAACTGCGAGGAATTAACCATCAAACCCGCAGATATGGGTGGGGGGGTCGTTGTCTTTGATACTCAGAAATATGACAATAAAATAAGAGATCTTCTAAATGTAAAAGAACATTATGAAAAAAGTAAATTCTTGGAACTTAGCGTGGACGCTTTCTTGTCCTGTATAATTCAAGACTCTGTCATCGTTGTAGATATATTGATTAATTGAGTACACAACATCGATGCTAGAAACCAGGAGTCCGAATATACGAGTAGTATTGTACAACTTCTATGTCTTACTGTTTCTGTCTTTTTGCACCAATTATGCGGGTCATAATTGAATGTTATGAGTATTATGATTTGTGTTGAAAAGTTTTAACTTAATTTCTAGTATTGTTTTGTCTAGTATCTATTGTATTTTATTGTATGTATACATAATAAATTGTGATCCCTTCTTAAATTAGCTTGTGGATTTGTTTGAAATCTTTTAATTAATGTATCGATTGTTCATTGCTAATTCCTTATAGTTCTGTTCAAGGAAACTCCACTTTTTCCTGAAAATGCACTGAACCAAGACTGTATTAGAACTAGAAAAATCCAGGAAAAACTTCCCCCCGCCCTTAGCCCAACCCCCCCAACCAAACCCTCCTCCATCCCCCCTCCCCCCACCCAGTCCAGAGCTCCCATCAGTCTCCCTACGGCTCATTCGTTCAACTTCTGAGTGCCTCATGCCTCGAGTGTTTAAGGGTCCGTAGCTATGGGTGCCGTCAGGACAAGTTATCTACGTGAATTCAGTCAGAAGTAGGGCTCTAAAGGGCAGCCAAAGTTCCTCAAATTGATCCCCCTTCCCTGCTGCGGTGAGTGACAGCTTCTCCATACCCAGCACATGCCACATCCGGTGAAGCCAGCCTGTGGTGGTAGGGACGGTGGTGGTACGCCAGTGTGCAAGGATGTTCTGCAGAGCCGACCCAAGGGCTACGGCTATTTGACGGCCCCTACGAGAGCACAGTGGGTCAGTTAATGCATTGGGGAGGCCCAGCAGTATATAAGCGGGGAAGCGGGGTTTTTCTGTCTGGAAGTGTGCGTCAACTTCATCTAAGATGTGTGTCCAGTATGAGTGGATGAGCGGGCAATCCCACAAAATGTGTACCAAAGTGCCGGTGTGCCCGCAACCCCTCCAGCAGAGTTTATCCTTTGAAGGATCCATTTCGGATAGCCTCTCAGGGGTGTAGTACCAGTATAGAGATATTTTTGTGAGTGTCTCGGTAAGTCCCATGTGGTACGCTGAGTGCCTAGCCCTATATGCAATATTCCCCGATTCCTTATGACTCAGGGATCTACCCAGTTCTCTTTCCCATCGTACCCTGCCCAGGTTGTAGATGTGTGTGGTTGGTGTCTGGATCAATTTGTAAAGGTCTGAGATGAGCTTGGAGTTGGAGGTGCATGAGAAAAGCCATTTCTCATACGGAGTGAATTCCCTATCAGCCGATTCTCGTATTTGCGGCTGCAACGCCCAGTGACGCACCTGCAAATATCTCATACGCTCTGTTTCGGGGAGGTTATATTCTTGTTTAAAGAGCTGGAAAGGAAGCACCCCTTCCGAGCTATATACATGATACAGGAAGCGGCAACCTGCCGGCCTCCAGTGAGCAAAGATCCTTTTAGCCATTCCGGGGGTAAAGTCAGGGTTGTCCACCAGGGGTGTGAGTGGAGAGGGGAATGTAGATAAGCCGTGAAGGGTGTTAGTCGCATCCCAGACTTCCAGGGGAACCCGGGTGATAGAGGACGCATAGAAGTTGGCAGGTCTATAACCTCGAGGTAGAAATGGTATCTCTTGCAGCGGGCGCTCCGCCACGGCCTGGTCCTGAAAGAGCCAGTGCTTGTCGGACTTCCACCTGCTCCATTCCACCAAGTAGCGCAATTGCGCCGCCTGGTAGTATTTATGCAGGTCAGGAACGCCCAAACCTCCCTCCTCAGGAGCCAAAGTGGCGAGTGTTCTCTTCAATCGGGGCTTCCGACCCTGCCAAATAAATTTGGCTAGGTCCGATTGGGTTTGTCTAATCCAGCCCTCTGGAGGCCGAAGTGGTAGGGCACGAAAGAGATATAAGATTTGCGGCAGGACGGTCATCTTAAACGCCGCAATGCGACCTAGCCAGGATAGAGGAAGATGCCTCCACCGATCTAACTCTCCTCAGATGCGAGTGCGCAGAGTAGTATAGTTGGCCGTGACCATTCTGGTCAGGGTCAGGGCGAGCTGGATTCCCAAGTATGGAACTGTATCTGTAGCTCATTGAACGGGTAGAAGGGACTGCAGATAAGCTTGTGTTGAGGCTGTAAGAGACAGGTCTAATGCAATAGATTTGTCCGCATTCATCTTGAATCCGGACACCGTAGCAAACGCCTCAAGCTCAGCAATGCACGCCGGTAGCGCCGTCCGCGGATGGTCCAAGGTAAGTAGGACATTGTCCGCCTAGAGGCTGATGGCATGAAGATCACCGCCGAATTTGATGCCAATAGCATCCTGACGCTGCCGGATTCGATAAGCGAGGGGTTCCATGTAGAGGGCGAAGAGGAGTGGTGACAACCGGCACCCCTGTCTCGTCCCTCTCTCAATGGGGAACGCGGTCGACGTGTAGCCATTGACTCTCACTACTGCGGAGGGCGCGCTATAGCAGTTGAAGATTAGGGTTCGAAATTTTTCCCCTATCCCGAATTTGGCTAGTACCATTTCCAGATAAGGCCAGTGCACACGGTCAAACGCCTTTTCAGCGTCGACCGCCAATATCATGTATTCCCCAGGTATACGGGAAGCTTTTTCAATCAGGTGGGTCACCCTCTTAGTGTTGTCAACTGTCTGGCGGTCAGGGACGAAGCCTGCCTGATCGGGCAGTGGATCCCTGGCTTTTCCTACATTGTTAAGGCCTTGTTAGCCCTTTTGACTAAAGATACTCCAATGCCTCTCCCATGGACTACTGAATGCCAGAATGCTTTTCAGCAGTTACGTCAAGCTCTTTGCTCTGTACCAGTGTTAGGAACACCAGACTACACTAAGGCCTTCACACTCTATGTACGCGAGAGGGACGGTTGTGCTCTCTCGGTTTTAACCCAGACACACGGTGATAAGCAGCGTCCTTGTGCGTATTTCTCAGCTGTCCTTGATCCAGTTGCTCATGCATTGTCTGGGTGTTTTCGAGCAGTAGTGGCGACAGCTGTGTTCATACGTCAGAGTGAGGGAATAGTCTTGTCGCACAGATTGCTTGTGTTAGTGCCCCATTCAGTTGACGCCCTTTTGAACCAGATGAAAACACAACATTTAACCAGTTATCGCTTGAAATGTTATGAATTGACACTTTTGGCCCCTCATATCTCATTGAAAAGATGTTCAACCCTAAATCCTGCTACACTATTGCCATTTCTAGCTACTTAGCCACAGTCAAAAGAGTCCCATGACTGTATATCCCTTACTGAAGAACAAACAAAGGGTTTTGTTGACCAATAAGATACGCCCCTTTCTAGTGTTGACGGGGAACTGTGGGTTGACAGGTCCTGCTTGAAATTGCCCGTTGGCACGACATCTGCTGCCTATCCAATAACAACACTTCAGACAGTAGTTGAGACAGCTAGCATCCCACAGAAGTCGGCTCAGGGAGCTGAGTTGATAGCGCTAACAAGAGCATGTGAGCTTAGTACTGATCTGTTTGTTAACATCTACACCGACAGCCAATATGCTTTTGGAGTGGCTCACGATTTTGGGCAGCTTTGGAAGAAAAGAGGCTTCTTCGCATCACATGGGCCACAAATAGTGCATGGGGAATTAGTATATAATCACCTTACTGCCTTGACATATCCTAAGAAAGTAGCGATTGTCAAGTGTAGCATACACAAGAAAGTGACTAACAAAATAGTGCAGGTCAATGCCTTTGCGGATCATACAGCTCGTGAAACTGCAATGCAACAAAGCACTACATGTATGTACATGGTTAAGTCACAAGCTGAACATTGGCATGATGCCAGGCAAGAGGTACTGGACATGCAACGATCTGCCTCTGCTGATGAATTAGACCAATGGTCTAAGGACGGAACATTGGATGATGAGGGCTGTTGGAGAAATAAAGACATGACCAAGTGGAGATTGCCCACAGCCTACTTACATCCCATGATTTACATGGCATATGGGTCAGCACATGTTGGAGCATCCTCAATAGCAAAGCTACTTATGCAAGTTTGGGACATCCAGTTCTTCCAGCTAGAACGCTGTAATAATCTGAAGTATGCCTTAGTGGTGGTCTGTGTCTTTAGTAAGTGGACAGAGGCATACGCTACAAAAGATAATACAGCTCTTACTACAGCAAAGTTGCTCCTAAAGGAGTTTTTCCCCAGATTCGGCGTTTGTTGAATTTTGTGGAGTGACAACGGACCCCATTTCATTGGGCAAGTTGTTGAGTATGTCTTGAAAGGATTGGGGATTAAGCAGAAATGCTATGCAGCTTTTCACCCACAGTCAGCAGGCTTGGTGGAGCGTTATAACTCCACGTTGAAATTGAAACTTGACAAAATCCTAGCTGCCACATCTCTGAAATGGCCTAATGCACTGCCATTAGCTCTGCTCTCCATTAGATCGATACCACATACACGATCTGGCCTCACACCATATGAGGTGGGTTTCGGGAGGCCAATGAACATTTGGGGGATCCATAAGCCAAGCCCTACACATGATGTACCTTATGTGTACATGAGCGACTACTTGTCTAAGTTGACTGACAGCTTGCTTTCTGTTCATCAACAGGTTCGAGAAGCTCTTCCTGATAGGTCGCAATGTAATGGTCATGATCTGCGGCTCGGTGACCAGGTGATGGTGAAGATAGTCCAGAGGTCGAGCAGCCAGGAACCGAGGTGGCGGGGACCTGAGCTGCGCTGAAAGATTACCGCAAAATCCTGGACACAGGGAGAGGCCAAGCTGTGTCACCTGAAGAACCTGAGGAGGTCTTCCCGGACCATACGATCCCTGATACATCTCGATATCAGCTGCGACGCCGGAAGAGAGACACTTCATCGTTGAAAAAGACTGTTTGAGCCACTGTCCTTGGTTAGTGAAAGCCTGAATTACAAAGGGGGGGACTCTACTAGTGATACTCGTCTCAATCTCAGTGAAGAAACCAACGCTGCCCAGGACCTTAGGGTACCATCTGTTTTGTTTTTCAACATCGAGATGAACATGCCTGCGGAGAAGTGATCAATTTCTACAAGAGTCTGTGATCGAAAGACTATGTTTGTTATTGGACTTACTTCCATTGTTATCATCATTGCTTCGATAATATGGGTTATAGAGGGAGTGGCTCCTGCTCGAAATCTACTGACTGCTACTACTCCAGTCCCCATTGAGCACCATTACTACACTCTCCCTTATCATGAGCAGAAGCACCGGCAGTCTTATCTCAACAATTCGTTCATTCACATGCTGCATCACACCCACAATGCTACGAACATTACCAACTGTTGTGTGTGCGGAATGATGCCAGCTCATCAGAAAAAGGGAGGAATGCCATCATTCATCTGTCGTTTTCACACAATGGTTCTTGTAGGGCCTGGTTTGTGCTACCATGGGCTTCTAAAGTTGCTAACATTACTGAAGCTGATGTAGGTGGACTGAATGCCCAATTAAACAAAGTGTGCTACCCTGATGAGGAAGGAGATCTACAAGCTAAAGGAACTGTATGGGAAATGGAGGAGTATTGTAGAGGAAATTCCACTGCACGCTATGTTTTCTCTAATACTCGAACAACCAAAGGAAATAGACCCCCTGTTATAGCTGTTACTAGAGCTCGAGCAGACCTTTTTGTGAGCAGTATTGGCAGTATTCCTGTGGGGAAAAGTGACTGTACTATAGTGTTAAATGTCACTGGAACGAACAATAGTAGTTTTTGGTCATCACATAACAACTATTTTATCTGTGGAAGTAAAGTTTTTTTAAAATATCTTTCGAATTGCATTTCAAACATAAGAAACCCCAATACAGCGTTACAAGCTATTGTTTGCGTCAGAACAGCCAGATAAGACATGTAATCAATCAACACCACAGATAGAAAATGGGACAAATCAGATTTCTACAACCAGTGTTTCACAGGTCGGGTGAGACCCTTTACATGAGGGATGAAGCTTAGAAGGCAGACTAAAGATGTACACTGGATATCCAAACTGGATATTTATTTTACATGTTGCACCACCCGTTCCCAATAGCAAGCCAACCTCCCACACTCCCAAGCGAGATGCATAAAGTCAGCCTCCATCTGTCCACAACATTTACATCGGCTATTGTCCCTCAGACCAAATTTACATAAACAAAGGGGTGTGTGATATGTCTGGTGTAAGTATTTAAAATGTTCGATGCAGATGTTCCCGTTAGCTGATAGTCTGCCAGTGAGGCCACACACATGTTCCCAGTCTTTCAGTGTCATAGGTATGGGCAGTGCAGCATTTCACCTCGCCAGGCTTCCATCTGGCTTACCGATCTTCTCTTCCCTTATTGCCCTGAACAGTCTCGTGATCAGCTTCTTACGTGTGGGGGTAGTCAATAACATTTGAAGGGATTGGAGTGTTGGCGGCTCAGCCGGGAATGTGGGGTAGTGCGCTAATAGCATGCCTCAGGCGATGTATGGCAATACGAAAGAGCAACGTGGGATTAGTGATTTACTGTAGATCTGCAGGGGTCAAGAAAGGCCCATCTGGGTATATGTCTTGCATAGTGGTCAGTCCCGCCTCCCTGAGTAAGAGCATGGGGCCTGATTCTGCATCACCGAGAGCACAGAGTGGTATTCTATTGTCAATAGCCGGCACGCCAAAACCTCCCCTGGTATAATCTAGAGTAAGTATGTCCCAGGCCACACAGGACTGATTGCCTCCCCAAATCAACCGAAGAATAGAGGTCCGTAACGTGGCGAAAAACTCTTACGTTAATTTTATCAAGATGTTAGTAAATAGGTACAAAAAATGGGGTAGCAGCACCATTTTGTTGATTGCGATACGATTCGCTAGGGACAACAGCAGTGCTATCCATGTGTCTATGTGGAGGTCCAGAGTGGCACAGGCCCGCCTATACTTCTCCCTAATCACTATCTCAGGGTCACGGTGAACCCAGATTCCCAGATACTTAACAGGGTCTACAGTCCATACTATCGGGTATTCCAGAGGCCGTGCCGATGAGATTACTGTCAGGGGAATAATGAGTGATTTATCCCAATTGATGGTGAGACCTAAAATCAATCTGAATCTAGTATACTCCCGAAGCAACTGCGCCAAATAACGCTCAGGTGCCCTAAAAAATAAAACCATATCATTGCATGTAGCGAAATGCCGATCGGCCGGTGATTGAAGTTTAGGGTGGTCTCTCTGTGTCTCTGCTGGATCGCACATGCCAGTGGCTCAATAGCAATGGTAAAGAGCAGTGGCGATATGGGGCATCCCTGTCGAGTGCCTCTCTCAATAGAAAATGCCTCGGAAGTTAGCCTCCCAACACGAATTCGGGCCGATGGGTCTGCGTAATGATCCTGATCCATCCCAAAAACAATGGCGGAAAGCCCATACGCTGTGGAATGTGAAACATGTAGTCCCACTCTATAGAGTCAAATGCTTTGGCTGTGTCAAGCATGACTGCCGCAGCGCGCAGGTTAGAGTCTAGAACATGCATCATAGCGAAAATGGTTCACAGATTGTGTGAGAGGTAGAGCGTTTCGGTATAAATCCCGACTGATCTGGCAGGACCAAGCACGGCATTAGTGGCTGGAGTCTCGTGGAGAGAATCTTAGCTAATATTTTTGCATCAGTATTAATTAACCCCTTGGCTGCGCCGCCGATTTTGCCGAAGTGCGGCACTTCCGCAAAATGGGCGGGGCCGCGCCGGCTATTGGCCGACGGCAGCACCAGCGAGGTAGTGGCCGACGACAGCATGGAAGGGGTTAAAGAGAGGGACCGGTAAGAGTCACAGGCATTGGGGCCTTATCCGTTTTTAGGAGGGTAATGATGAGAGCCCGCCGAAGGGACGGTGGCAGCAACCCGGCCTCATGTGCCTCAGCATACATTTCTAATAAATATGGAGCTAGAAGGTCCACATATGCCTTATAAAATTCCGCGGTCAAGCCGTCCCGGCCTGGGACCTTGGTATTCGACAGAGCACATATGACGGCCTTAATATCCGCAAAGTCTATTGGCTGACTCAAATATTCTCTGTGACCGTCAGCCAGCCATGCGAACGCAACATTTTCCAGATATTCCTGAGATGCGGCTACCGGTCCTGTCCCACGAGACATGTACATAGGATTCTATTCTCAAAACTGTTCAAATATATTCAGTGGGGTGTAGTGTTCTCTACCCTGGGAGTCAACTATTTTATCGACATGGTAGTGGTGTTCCCACGCTGTGATTTTCCCAGCTAGTGTGCGGCCCGGTCTCCCTCCCTCACCATATCGCCTGGCCACGTGCATACGGTTGATGTATCGTATTTCCGACTACGCAGCGGAGTCGTATTCATGAATCAGAGTTTGGATGAGCGATAGTGTATCTAGGGAAGGGTTATTTGTGTAATCACTCTCTAGAATTTTTAGGGTGACTTCCAACTTGCACAGTTGGGTTCGTAAAACCCTCAGTATGCCGGCGGTAGTACTCATGCAGACCCCCTTAATCATTACCTTGAACGCTTCCCATAATGTCTTGGCGCTATCAACCGTGCCCTTGTTCTCCAGGAAATATTTTTTTATTGCCTTACGAAAAGTATCATTATACAATGGATAGAGAAGCGCCTCCGATCGGAACGGGCGGCGGGTGAGAGTAGGGATGCACATAGCAGGCTTTACAGGGTTGTGGTCAGAGCGTTCGCGGCTGGTTAGTGACCTCCATCACCCACTCTGTTGCATTCTCTCTGAGCAGCCAGTAGACCAATCTGGACCAGCTGTTGTGCGGAGGTGTGGCATATGTGCCCTCTCTAGTCATAGCATTGCGCAGTGTGCATATATCTACCAGTCCAAAATCCAGCAAAGCCTGGTTGACACTCTGAGCCACTCCAGGGGTGCGGTTGCTTTGTGGGTTTGACTTATCCAAAGAAGGGTCTAGGTATGTGTTTAGGTCCCCCCCCCCACTATGGCCGTCTCTGGCCACCGTCGGAGTTCATCAACTATGGGACCATACACGGTGATGAGAGCAAGTAGAGTATTTCCCAGTTTACCCTGAACCATCGCGCATCTGCCTTCCTCGTCGGTGCAGGTGCGGTGTGGCATAAATGGGACACCTTTTTTGATCAGTATGCTGACCCCCCTGGCATAAGATGAATAAGAGGAGGCTAACATAAAGCCCGCCCAATTGCGCGCAAAGTTTGCAGCCAAGGCCCTGGTCAGATGTGTCTCTTGTAGTAACGCAATTTGGGTGCCATGGCAATTTAGATATGCAAGCACCTACTGGGACTTCTTTGGGGAATTCAGCCCTCGAATATTCCACGTTATTAGTTTGTAGTTCTCACACATAGATACCTGCGGCATCATAGTATACAGGTACGTTAATCATCTGAATGTCATGGTGCATTGAATAAACAGTACACAATATAAACATGGTGTCAATATAATCAGGAAAAGCTATCTCTGTCAAGGCTGTACAATTACATTGGCTACTTTCAAACGCTCAATGCCCCCCTGCCCACCCCCCACCCACTACAACCTCCCAATTTGGTCAAGAAGAAAGTCCCCTCCCCATCCCCGTAATTACCCCAAAGTGCAGTTAAAATTACAACCACTAGGGGATCACCCTCTGGGCGGGAGGAACGGCAGCAAACACCCGCCGAGTGGCAGGGTGGCCAGACTGCATTTATAGCGCAAACAACTCTCTCTGAGAACACATATAGGATAATAATCAATGAAGCAACCCTTTCATGCTGCTTAGAGACATGCCTACATGAATAAAGACCCCACCACAGCGTGCCTTGGACGTGTCCCAACATCATACTTTGTGATTCAGATTGACAAGAAGGGACAACCAAACTAAAAGGAGGCAAACAGAGTGATCAGGCGTCGCAATTCTCCTAATGGGCACCAGTGTGGTTAGACTATCATTCAGCATCACTGTGAGGCGGTGTTGAAGTTAAGTTCTGGGAGGCAGTCTTGACAGATTTGCGGGGACAGATGTGTTTCGGGAATTTCAGGGCCGATTTGGAGTCCGTAAAGAAGTGTGCTTTATCTTCATGAGTGATTTTAGTTTGGCAGGATACAGCATGGCGTATGGAACGGAGGCAGATTGCAGAATTCGTTTCACCGGCTGAAATTCCCTTTGAGCAGCCTGCACAGACGGGGTGAAGTCCGGAAAGAAGGATAAGGTGTTACCTTGATGGATGACAGGATTTTTAGCTCTCGCTTCCCAGAGTATAGAGTCCCTATCCGCATAGTTAAAAAGGCATGCTATGAACGGGGGCGGTGGCGCCCCGGGGCCCGCCTGGAACCAAGTGATCGGTACACTATCTCAATGATCATAACCGGAGACAGCACCGGGCCGAAGAGCTCACGGAGGAGGCCATCAATGTAGGTCTCCATCTTTGATATGGCCGTCGATTCCGGAAGGCCAATAATTCGAACATTGTTTAGGCGCGACCGCGCCTCCAAATCTTCATTCTTCAATTTTATAAAATCAAGCACTCGCTCCATGTTGAGAATCTGTGTCCTCGTTTAGGCAGTGGCATCGTGTGTGTCCGATAGCCTGTTTTCCAGAACATCCAGCCTGGTCTCATGTATGTCTACCTTTTTTTTTGACTGCGTCAAGACTGGTTGCGAGGGCATCAATCTTACTGTCGATTGTTTTTAAGCCAGTGCACATCTTGTATATTATGGACCGCATGTCCTCCTCCGGGTCTTCAACATTCTCTGGTGCACCTTGAACGGTGCCCGTCTCCATCGGCGTCTCCGCCGTGTGTGTGTGCCTCTTACTTTCAAAGGGGATTTTAGGTTGTTTGGGGTCCTTTTTGCCCATAGTCACGGATCACCAGCGCTGCACCGGTTTGCGGCTGCAGTATACTGTATTGGCGTTATGGTAGTTAGTGTCGTGAGCGGCTAGTTAGGCCAAGCAACAGTCCGCAGAGATGTAAGAGGCCGGCTCAGGATCTCTCACCCTCAAACGAAGAACAGGGAAGCAGACTTTTCTGCCTAAATCAGACTGCTGCAGGTAGTGAGTGAATCACTCCTGATTAGTCAAACAGAGGAGGACAACTACAGCACCAGGACCAGATTCGTCTATCACCAGACAACAGTGTTCCCCGGGGGAGGCGGGTATAGGAGCGCAATGTGGTCACTAAGCATGGGCGGATTTTGCGGATTGGCAATCCGCGAACTTGCGTATTTACGGATTCGCAATCCGCGAAGATCCGCGAACTCTAGCGGACTTGCGGATTTTTCCGTTTTTTGTGTTGGCGCGTGTTCGCGCCGATTTTGGGACAAGTTCGCAATTGCGAACTTACTTTTCGGCTTGCAACGGCCGCGACTATGTTGTTTCTACGTCTGGTTTATCATCACAGGTTCACAGCACCCTCTGTTTCACCACTGCCACCCTCTGGGACACCCATGCCACCCTCTAGTACATCCTCACAGGCACCTATTAGGTTTATTTATTACTGTAGATTATGGTGGTTGAAAAAAGCTAGCACACCTGCCCTTCTTCAACTGCCATCAATTAATTTGTGTTTCATTAATGTGTCAGTAATTTTGAAAGTTCCAGTCTGGCTGGCACCTGCTTCCTTCCTTATCTGTAATTTGCTTTTTGTTGCAGTGAAATTTTTTTTTTACAGGACCTTTATGGTGCTATTCTATGAGCCTGCTGTTTGGGTCATAGCAGGGTCATAGAATTGTTGCAAACTCTGGAGGGGCCCATCAGGAAGCACTACCTTGAATGTTACTAATGTTAAGTTTGAACTTTTGCACCTGCTCATTGCTTTCATTTTAGCTAAAATCGTTTTTTTTGCAATTTCGCGCGTTATTTGGGGCGCGAATCCGTGCGAGATCGATTTCGGAAGCCGCGAATACGTGCGAATACAAAATTGTTTTTGTTGCGACGTGTATGTTCGCGTGATCTTGCGCGTGTTCGCGAGGCGCTTCTAGCTATTCGTTTGCCAAGTTACCCTATCGGTCGTACACGGGCGCGGCCATCTTGTTGGCGTGACGTAATTCCGTTTCCGCCCGCTATGTGTAATCTCGCAAAGTGTGCTGCTCGCGAGTACAAGTTCGCGCGTACTCGCAAGGAAAATCTCGCGCGAACTTACCCACGCGGTCGTGAACGGGCGCGGCCATCTTGTTTCTCATTCATTGCTATGGTTCTGGGCATGCTTTCTCTATCCTCTCTCAATCTCTGCCATCCTTTGCTTGTTTGAAGTTTTTTTGATCTAATTTTACTTATTATCTAACCCTCTATTTTTCTAGCTCTATATTTTTGTGTTTTCTGCAGCTTTTAGTTACTTTTAAACTACTTTTTTAAACTCTTTTATTTTCTTCTTCACTATTCTATTTCTTCTTTATCATTTAAGTTTATTTCTGCCCAGACCATGGTAAAGGGAGCCGGGAAGCACCCTGAGAAGGGGAAGGGTCCCGCACCCCGTGCCCGGCTCCCGTGCGGGCGTTTAAGGGGGGAGCAAGTGGTCCCGAGGGAGATCTTTAGCGCGGAGGAAGTGGCGGCACTGATCTTCCATGTCCAGCGCCGCCTCCCCAAGACGATCCTGGGAGGCGGCAAGATCGCGACCGGCTATGGCATCCGGGAGCGCCGCCAGCGGTGGGAGAAGGTGTGCCGGGCCATGTACAAGATCTCTGGGGTCCGGCGCACATATAACCAGGCCACCCACCGCTGGACCGATGTCATGGACCGGGAGCGGGACTTGCTGGACGCGCTCGGCGTAGAGGTCCCCGGGCTTGGTGAGTAGTAGTAGTAGTACATTTACTACTCTGTTTTATCCTGCTCTGTTATTTGCAAATCTTTGTTCTTTACCAAGAGCAATAATGCTGCCGATTACATTGAGGTAAATTATATTTCAAAATCTTCTATGCATTTCATTTTCAGGTGCACTGCTCTCCTTCTCAGTAGCCTTGCTTGCTACTATGCTTCTTTGTTTTGTATGTTGTGTTCAGAAGCATTTCATTGGCCTGAGAAATTATGTATCAGTGTACTGTAAAGAAAAGAACTGCGTAATGCTAGACAGTAAGGGTCATATTTTCAATTACCGGCGCATCCCTGCAAAGTAGCAGGGATGCGGCAGTAATTGTGTGCCATGCCACCACCACCCATTGGCCCAAAACGTCACAGAAGCCTTACGCATCTGTGCCGTAAAGGCAGCGCATTGCTGGAGTTGCGTGCCAACGATGGCGCAGCTCCAGCAATGCTCTGGGGTACCCTATCTCCCCAATGCTGCATCAAGCCGTACGTCGGCTTCAAGCGCGCAGGGTTTGAGTCATGCATCATTGTCATAAAAATGACTGATTGACATCTTGTAGATTTCCCTCAGCCACTTTTAGGATTCGTTCCTGCGCAGGTACGCCCTCCCTTGCGCCGGAACGCCCCCTGATGGCGCAGGGCTTTACAACGTGATGCATCGCCCATATGCCCATATGTGTTTTTTTTTTTAATATATACGCCGCACCAACACCATGGCGAGTCTTTTGTTCTGCCGCTGCGTCAGAAAAGGCACGCAACAATGGAGGAAAATCAGCCGCAACTTCCGCAAGGGACTTATAAATCAGCCCCAACAGACTGAAGTCCAGTGTCCTTCCTTTAGACAGTCACATGGCTATCAGAAGAAATAGTGGCGGTGGTGGCGGGTGGATTGATAGTTTGAGTATTCACTGATCTGCAAGCAGGATGGACTTTGTCTGTCACGTGTTGTGCACTACTGCCTGCAGTGCCAGGCCTAGGCAAACCTCTTTAGTAGTCTGTTTATTGAGTTACATAGGAACTTTCTAAGTCAACGTTCCGCAAATCAGGCAATACGAATAACGTAGTATACCACATGAGATAGATCCCGTGGAATAGTTGTCTATCTATTTGCTATTTTTCCAAAATATGTTGTTATTGTTCTTTTGAAATGTTTGATTTGGTTGAAAAATCTCATCCATGTTTTATGGTTTTTCTTTCTTTCATGTTGTACATCAGCTCCCCCCAAGGGCAAGAGGACACAGGAGGAGGGTGCTGAGGATGCAGGCCAGGATCGGGCAGGCGAGGGCTCCTTTGCTGGCCCCAGTAAGTTTACATTTTACTAAACAGTACCTATTTTTTCCTAGCGTTCCTCATTCGATTTTTTCTAAATCGTCTTTGATCTTCTTGTAGACTGGATATAAATTCTTATCCTGCCTCGAATATGATGACTCCCTGTGGTATTACTAGACTATTCTTATTAGTCTGTCTGTGTAGCTAACTAAGATTGGACATTTGGCAATTCCATTGGACTCCCATTATATTCAGCAATACCTCTATGCACTGTCTCCTTACTGACTAGATAGTGTGGCAGAGTCATTCAGCTCCCGAAGTCACCGATTATAGATCCCCAATGATCTCTAGATTATCGTACGCAGGACAAGAGAGTAGTACGGAGTCACAGCACAGTCAAGAAGTGTCAGAGGCACTCATGCTTGCAAAAATTCCAAAACCTTTAGCTCATCCACTCTAGTCTAGAGGAACAAAAACCACAGAGTCTATTTAAGTGTAAAAGCTTTATTAAAAGTAAACACATTTATTGAAATCTACTTTGTCATAAAACTATTTAACTGTAAACGGAAAAGTGGTTAGTGCTGACGATTAATTGGACACATTTCTTGTGGTCGAGCCGAACTCTCACCTACTTTGAACTTGATCCTGGTCGTGTTCTTAGGACTCAGGAGTCAAGCTTCTGTCTGTTAGGAGAAAAAGTGGTGCGTGTTAAAAATCAAAAGCAAGCATTCATCAGTTGTGCATAAAAGTGCAGCAAGACAACAGCCTTCCCTGGAAAATGGGACATTTTTACTATGGAGTAGACAGTCACAAATTATTACATTGTATTCTGTTTTTTTAACATTTCTCCTAGACCAAATATTATATAGTAGTGAGTGGTGTATTCTAACTTTCTTAAATGTACTTTGTAGGTGTAACATCTGGTGACGGGGCCAGCGCGGAGGTGGCTGATGTGTTGGACTTGGACTCGGAGGCCTCTGGGGAGGATGCGGCGGTAGAAGAGCTGGTGGCCGTTCCTGTGGGGGATCAAACGGTGGTGGCGGAAACAGGTAAGCTATATATTCCTTACTTATTGAGATTGAAGACTGCATAGTGTGCTTTCTGCACGGGTGTATTACAATTACAAATCAACCAGGTAGTAGCCTCCTCGAAATGTACTTCGACTTAGCTGTGAAGTTTTTGGTGAGAAGAATCCCAATAAGTTCTTAGACGAACGTGATGGATGGGATGAACGAAAAGCGAAAGAAGGGTGTAAGTAAGTGGGACGCGAACTTGTATGATGGCTGGCAAAGAAGAACGATATGTGTTTGCTTGGACCCAGAGGTGGCTGGGAAGGAAAGAATATGGTATGGTGCATGGCTGGGTCAATGATGAAGCAAGGATGGGTGGAAGGACAGCAGCCTGGGTGGGTGAAACAGAAACTGTATGTGTGCGTATACTTTGAATGAATGGATGCCTGGAGCATGGTATTCTCTGACTCTTACATAGCAAATGTGTATCTAGAGAGAGTAGATGGTCGCCAGGTGAAGTAAGTGTTACCTTGAAGAGCATGTACCACCGCACCCGCACGTCCTTCCCAGTGCAGGGAAGGCAAGGAAAAGAAATTGTAAATGTGTCCAATACTACCATGAATAGTAGCAGTACTTTGTATTGCGTTTGCATTCACAGCATATATCTGGTTATTACGGTGGACACTCCGTACCTCTCTTAATAACTTTAGTTTACTTGTAGTACGTCATTCATGTGTGGGTGTATCACTGTGTTCACTCAATATTAAGCAAAGCACCTAAAGTCATCTCATCTGTCATTAAATACGTCCCATGTGAAGTGATAGATAATCAAATTAGTTAGCTTCTTCAGTTTCCTTTTCTAGTACTCATTTGCACTGTAGGGTGAAAGGTAAATTAATTAAGCAGTAGCCCTTGTAACAGAGTATTCTCAGTGCCACCCGTAATAGAAAAGTAATAGCTTCACCACCTGCATGTACTGGACCGGTACAGTAACGCAAGTCTGTCTCCATCATCATGGTGTGCAACTTTTTTTCTCGGGTGCAACTTCACTGTGCTGTGTCCATGTCATTCTGCCGGCTTGCATAAGATAACGTACCCATTTCCCTAAACAAGAGAGAAGAAGAAGAATAAGACTGGTGTACTGTCATAGTCGACTGTAATGGAAGTCCATAGTGGTCGTAGAATTAGTTCATTAAACTACCACTACTGTTAGAGCAAGGATGCAGAAGTGGGAGGGTTACATAGATACTGTCCTCAATAGTTATGTACTGTGCTTTCAATTTGCTACTTGTACTCTGTGACCCAACTTTCGGCTCAATCACTTTGTGTTATTAATAAGGAGCATTGGTTACAGACTATGTCTTTCTTTCTTCATATAGTTGCTCCTTCTTCCAAATCAACAACAAGGAGGGAGCAGGCTAGATTGGCCCGGCAACGGAGGCTGGAGGCCACAGTCGCCGAGTATCGGCGGCTGGTGGCCCTGGAGGAGGAGGAGGACACGCAGTCGAGCGGGGCAACATCTTCGACTGCATCCTCCTCCGTGACTAAACCAGCGGGACCGAGCCGGGCTAAGAAAGCCGACCGCCACCGCCAAGCACCCGAAACACCAGCTGCCCCCCACAGGAGCTGCAAGGAACGCCAACACCGCCTACGAGTCCGCATGTCCAACCTGGAGCAGGAGGTCCTGAGGTATAAGACCTTGGTTAAGGGCCTCCGCTCCGAGCTTGCCACCCTCCGCAAGGAGTATGATGCCCATGCCGCATCATGCACCAGCACCAGCACCCTCCAGTAGTGGAGTGTCCCTTGCCCTTTTTTTATAGACTTTTGGGGGGTGGGATTTGGGAGTTGGGATCGTTTTGGGACGTTTCAGAGACAATCGTTGGGGTTAGGGTGGGTGAGGGAGATTATTTTGTTAGGGATAAATAAATATATTTTTCAACTACTTTATCTGACCATACCTGTTTTTTACTGCTTTTCAGTCTGGTGGGTGGGGGGCGGGGGTGTAACAGTAACTTTGTTTTCCTGAACAGTCGTAGGACTTTAGTAGTACAACCGTCAAACTCTTGTCTACTCCGAAATAATACTCCATTATACTACCTCCCACCAAACGCTTATCTTACCTGTAATTTGTGTTAGAAATTAGGGCTAGGCCCAGGGCTGGCTCCAGGTGAAATGGGGATTAACGTTGTCATTCCTGGGCGGGTGACATTTCCTCATTGCGGTGTTACTAGTGGTGTGACACAGTGGCAGTTGCATGCCTATGGAAAAAAAGAAAACGAAACCTTGTTTGTACTCCTTACTGTAGCATTACAACGGTTACGGTACGATCGAGAAAATAGCAGGTGACAGTACACTAGAACAGTGCCATAATGTAGCCTAACAAATGGTAAAGTATTGCAAGTATAACTAGTACTTGCGTTGAATTTATTTGACATTGGCTACTACTACTAGAAGATATAGTACTGAAGCTGAGTAAGTCTAGAAGATATCCTCGTATTCCTTCACCAGCCTGTTGCTGCTATCACCTTATCCTCCCCAGCAAGTGTGTGGAATTATTGATGTCATTTTAGTCAGACATCAAGCAAAACAACACAGCCCGGGGGAAGAGGGTTAGGGTTTGTAAAATGGATGGGAATGGGGGTTTCTTTTTGGGTAGGTTTTGTTGAGAGAAGAAAAAAAAAAGCAGAGCATGGACAAACAATAATTGAAGATACAGAGTTTACAGACAATCTTTGGTTACAAAGTAAAGGTAAGCACATGCAGTCACACTCATAGAATAAAAGACAACAATGGATACTGTATCTGTATTGCGTATGTTGTTGGAGTTGTCCTGTTGAAATTGGTAAGTAAGTTGCATGCAGCAAACAATTCCTCTTATTGGCGGCACTCCTCCATTCCAGCTGACGCTTCGTCCATCAATGTGGTGGTGACCACTGACAGAAGAGACACCCTGTCCACTGCCTGCCTGGCGGATGTTGACTGAAACCCGGCCTGTAATTATTGAACGGAAAACAGGAAGTGCTATTACAATACCACTGATAAATAAATAAAAGGTATGTACGCTGTGTGGTTCAAAAAGTCACACTTTGATGATGCCTAGCAGAAAAATGGTTACAAAACGTACTTTGAAAGTAACAGTAGACCCAAATACAGACCGTGGATTGTATTCAAACCACTTGCCTGCAAGCAAAAGTATCCATAGCCAGCATCGCTCCAACAGTGCTCTACAACAACAGAACCGCGTTGCAATAGAACCCCCCTAAACACATGCAATCCTGCTGCTAGGGCTAACCCTAACGAACCCTAACTTACAAAGTGCCAAAACTGGTGTTTCCTTATGGATTTTGTCCAACTAACTTCTAGCCGGTATTAGACCTTCCCAGGAATGCCCCAGGCAAGACCCGCCAACCCACCCGCAAAAAAACACCCGACACAACACCACCAAACAGCGAAAAAGCTAAATCTCATACTTACAATGTCTCTCGGCCTTCGGTCCAAACGCGGCGCTGTGCAGCTAGGTCGTCATCATCATCATCAATCATCATAACTCCTGTTTTCCACCACGGATTTCCTGAAAAGCAAATGCAATCAAGATTAGACTGTCGCAGCAGTGCTTCGACAGAGACCCCGGCCGCAACCCACCCACGAACAGCAGGAAGCCCCCCAAAACGCTACATTGAGCAAGATGTCTGAAGAAATGGCAAAAAAAAGGCTGTTCCTTATGGATTTTGTCCAAAACACTTGTATCCGGTATTAGACCTTCCCAGGAATGCCCCAGGCAAGACCCGCCGGCGCCAACCCACCCGCAAAAAAACACGCGACACAACACCACCAAACAGCGAAAAAGCTAAATCTCATACTTACAATGTCTCTCGGCCTTCGGTCCAAACGCGGCGCTGTGCAGCTAGGTCGTCATCATCATCAATCATCATAACTCCTGTTTTCCACCACGGATTTCCTGAAAAGCAAATGCAATCAAGATTAGACTGTCGCAGCAGTGCTTCGACAGAGACCCCGGCCGCAACCCACCCACGAACAGCAGGAAGCCCCCCAAAAGGCTACATTGAGCAAGATGTCTGAAGAAATGGCAAAAAAAAGGCTGTTCCTTATGGATTTTGTCCAAAACACTTGTATCCGGTATTAGACCTTCCCAGGAATGCCCCAGGCAAGACCCGCCGGCGCCAACCCACCCGCAAAAAAACACCCGACAACACCCCCAAACAGCGAAAAAGCTAAATCTCATACTTACAATATCTCTCGGCCTTCGGTCCAAAGTAACGCGCTGTGCAGCTAGGTCATCATCAATCATCATAACTCCTGTTTTCCACCACGGATTTCCTGAAAAGCAAATGCAATCAAGATTAGACTGTCGCAGCAGTGCTTCGACAGACACCAAAAATTACACACAAACCCCCGGAACCCCGCCAAAGAGCACCTCAAAGGCAAGCAAGTCAGCAAAAACGGCAAGAAATTTCCACCTCATATTTGGTCCAAAACACTTTTGTCCATTATTAGAGCTTCACAGCAATGGGCCCAAAACCGTCAACTCACCCGCAAAGAAGTACAACACCCCCACAAGTGCTGAGTCTTTCTTCATTGTGCGTAATCCAGCACTCTGCTTGGAGGGAAATCGCAGTCTGGAGGAGGAGGATAGAGGAGCATGTTCTTCAGAACTTGTGAACCTGAGGAATGTAGACTGCGGCACCTTCAAATCAATAAGCAAACAAGTGAAGACAGTTCTGATGATGGTCTTGTTTTTGGGATTAGGTGATTAAAGTTTGAATTAAATTAACTGTGCAAAACAAAGAAAGAGAGACACAAAGCACACAGGAATAAAAGTGAATAAGGACGAAAAAGAAAGTTCTTGATTGATTGTCTCATTTTCAGGGCTCGGTGTCAGGGAATAAGAACAAGATTTCGTCATCATACTCTGCGAATTCAGGCTGGATGAGGTCAGTGGCACCGAACAGAGAAAAAATCCCCTCATCTACGTTGCTGTCCTCATCGTCTTCATGTGGCGTGCTTTCTCGCACTTTGTAATCTGGTGGTATGAGGTGCTGATTCATCTTGATCATTGTCAGCCGCTCCACATTTTTGGGCGATAGGCGGCTCCGTTTGGCAGTTACAATGCCACCAGCAGCACTGAAAACACGTTCAGAAGACACACTTGCGAGTGGGCAAGACAAATAGTTTATAGCCAGGTTGTAGAGCTGTGGCCACAATTGTTTTTTGCCATGCCAATACTGCAATGGCTCCTCATTAAGAAAGACCACTGTTGAGTCATTCAGATAGTCCTGCACCATCGACTCAAGGTCATCAACTGTTCCTCCACTTTGCTTACTTTTTGCTGTGCCTGTGACATTTTTTAGAGAACCATACCCCATCAAACTTAGCCAATCCTCCTCCCCAGCCACTGTTAGTGTTGTCATTGTGTGTGGTGCAGATGATCCAGTTGCCGGTGTCTTTAACGGCTGAGAGGTCACTTGTGCCCCAGCCACAGGTGCAGAAGTGGATTCTTGTGACTGCGGATGGCCTGCTGATGCTGATGCTGATGTACTGGCTTCTCCTTCAATAACCTGCCGTTCTTTTTCAAACCTCTTGGCTGACCAGGCTAACCAATGTTTGTACTTTTGAACATCTGCATCAGCGAAAGGAAAGAATGCGTTGTCTGCCAGCGCCTTTTTGTAGCGTGGATCCAGAATAGTAGCACAAATGTAATGCTGATCTGAGTTGATGTTTTTAAGACGTTCATCACCACGTAGGCGATGTAATAATTTCTCAGACAAAATGAAATGGTTTTTTTTTTTTTCATCTTTTTCAAACTCAGAAGAAACCGCCATCAGTTGGTGCTCCAGTATGCACAACAATGGGATAGCTTTTCCCAAATTACAGTCCTCCTGGCTGACTGCACGCGTGAAGAACTCAAAAGGACGAAGCATGTCTGTCAGGCTTTTAACTATGGCCCATTGCGCCTTACTCATCCGCAGGTCCTCCTTCTGAGATGTAGCCTCTGTCAAGAAATAGTGATCGAGTACCGTATACTGCTCATGCAGACGCTCAAGCATGTAGAAGGTTGAGTTCCAACGTGTTGCCACCTCCTGGATGAGTGCTTTCACTGGCATTCCACGTTGAAGTAGCAGTCTCCGCAGATGCTTCCGGGCCTTAAAAGAATGGCTGAAATGGTTGCACATTTTGCGGCAGGTGGCCATTACCTCGAACGCTGGACTCTCTTTATCACTCAAGAATTTTTGAACTACCAGGTTGATACAGTGCGCCAAACACGGCACTCTAACATGGTGACCCTGTGACATGGCCTTAACTACATTGGCGCCATTATCCGTGGAAACATAACCAATCTTGCGTTTTAGGGGGGATAGCATTGACAACACCTTTTTGTCAAACTCTTCCAAAAGGTTTTCTGCTGTGTGACTTTTCTCCAAGGCAAACATGGCTAGTGTTGCATGTTTCCGAGCAGCTTTGAAAACTTGGTCCGGGTCAACACCTGCGTTTAGCTTTGCTATAACACCTGAAAAAGAGACCCAGTGTGCAGTGATGCACATGTAATCATCGCCTGGGCCACTGGTCCACATGTCTGTTGTCAGATGTATTGTGTGAACAGCACTCTTCTGCAAAGCTGCCCCAATCGCCTGCAGCACATCTTCATGTAGTGCTGGAACCGCAACTCTGGCAAAATAGAACCGGCTCGGAACCTTCCATTTAGGGCAGAGCGTTGCAACTAATTCAAGAAAACCTACCGCTTCTACAAAAGAAAAAGGTAGAAGGTCCACAGCTAGCATTTTAGCCAGCTTAGTGTTATACAGACGCGTCAGTGGGTGGTTGCGTTCATATGGCACGTCTGAAGTAAGCATTGTTCTAATGTTGGCCTGGACCAAGCATTTACGGGCTGATAATGACTTCGTTGACCCAATTTTGCTCGCTGGTGAACTTTTGTGCGTTGGTGTCTCACTCGCTCCAACACTCTTAGTGTGCCTCACATTGGGTGTGCTGCTGAGAGGGGTACTGGGTGTAAGGGAAGTGTTTGACACGTCTTCTTCCTGCTCGTCAACATCAGATGAAACATCAACGTTTCCTTGATTTTGGCCTTTCTTGATCGCAGCTAGGTGCGCAAACCATTGGACACCGTGCTTTCTGTCAAGATGACCACTCTGGCCGCCGGTACCATAGTTGCTACCTGGCTTACCACGACTAACTGCAAGCTTACAAAGGGTACAAATGGCAAACCTTGGATTTTTGGGACAAACAGTAAAGAAGTCCCAAACTGGGGACTTGAAGTGTCTGTGGGACCTGGAGGAGGCGGCGATACTGGTGGTGGTGGTGGTCATGAAGCTAATGCCAGATGAAGTGGAGGATCTGGATTGGCCAACTTTTGTACGTTTTCCACTTTCACCGCCACTAATTAAGGTCGAGGTTGACGCAGGTCTCTTCTTGCCAGAAAGAAATATGGAAGCGGGACGAGTTGGTGTACTACTTAACTCCAATGATTGTGGTGTTTCCACTGCCTCCTCATCGACAACATCATCATCATCATCATCACGCGCAGCAGCTCTTCGGGCTAGGGTCAAAATGTCTGTTTGCTGCATGCCCGCTGGGGCTGCAGTGACCTTTATGATGACTGGGTCGTCGTTGGCAGAGTCTTCATCAGCAGCAGTATCCGCCACTTCTTGTTGAGCCTCATCACACTCCATAAGTCTGAGACTTTGGACGAGCTTCCTTTTACGCTTAAGTACCTTTGTTGGATCATGGTGTGCCTCACTCTCAGACGGCTGTGGTGCTGGTTCCCAAGTTTGATCCGTATCATCAGAAGGAGGTGTGCTTGAAGAGGATGTAGACACCACCCTTGATCTCTTCCTTGCTAGGGTTGTGGAAGACAATGAAGGATCATCAGGAGGAGTGGCTTCCTCAAATGATACCTCGCCTTGATTGTCGATTTCCTGATGTGCCCCTACTTCGGGAGGAACAACTATTGTGGGCACTTGTTGTGACCCTCCATGCACCTCTGCATGCGCATCTCCTTGCGCTGCCTCTCCTTCCACATGTACTTGGGCTTGTACTTGCACATGTGATTGTTGTTGCCGCTGTGGTTGTTCAACACTCGTCAGATGAGCTACAACAACCTGTGTTGATTGAGGGACATTGCTGCTGCTTTCTTGCGATGAGCCAACATCACTGGTCGATGGTGATTGAAGAAGTATACTGGCTGCCTCTGCAGCACTCAAGGGCTTGGACTTAAGTTGGCGTGGTGGTGGTGGTGGCACTGAGCCCAATGGAGCGGGGGTGCTGCTGCCAGCTTGGTCCCCAGCAGATCCCGCTGCAGCTGCTGCAGGCATACTTTTTTTTTTACTCACAAAAAAAGGGGCGGGCGGCACACCAGTGTCCTTGGTAACTTGCTTCTTCTGCTCCTTACTGGCACCTTTCTTGCTAGAGGAGCTACGGGTTACTTTTTTTGGGGCCATCTTCTTCAGAGCAGGTCAGCAGGCAGCAGTTGCACGAGTTGCAGAGGGTTCTGTGTCCAGACGTGACGTCGCGTGACGTTATGCTGCACACACCGCTGCAGGACTTCTTCCTGGCACTGGTGGTTCTATTGAGTCTTCTTGTGCACCTAAAAGCAATGGAAGACAGAGGAACATCAGTTCAGTTATACACCCCAAAAAATCGACAAAACACAGAAAAATGAGCACAATCCCATGCCATCCATGATGTTTACATTGAAGACACCCCACAGAAAGACTAGGGACATGCAAGTATGCAACACTCACTACCCCTGGGCATAAGGGATGAAAAGTAGGCAAAATAAGTGCAGGCCTCAGACACTGCCTCTCCTCAAAATGGCCCCCTTACACCCCAAGCACATGTTGCCTGTACCAGCCAGCACTCAAGATGGCCACCACCACCACCCACATGGCCAGTCCACATCAACAGTACACCCCCAAAAAACAGAAAAACAGCCAGAAATCACCACAATCCAATGCCATCCATGATGTTTACATCAAAGAGAGTGAGACAACACCACAGGCACACTCAGTCCATGCACCACCACCACCCCTGGGCAAGCAAAAGGCCACACCAGCAGCCCCCCAAAAACGACAAAAAACAATAAAATAAGCACAATCCCAGCCCATCCATGGCCTCAATTATGTTTAAATTCAAGAAGACACCCCACAGAAAGACTAGGCCCATGCAACACTCACCACCCCTGGGCAAAGGGCCACACCAGCAGGCCCAAAAAAACGACAAAAAACAATAAAATCTGCACAATCCCAGCCCATCCATGGCCTCAATGGTGTTTAAATTCAAGAAGACACCCCACAGAAAGACTAGGCCCATGCAACACTCACCACCCCTGGGCAAAGGGCCACACCAGCAGGCCCAAAAAAACGACAAAAAACAATAAAATCTGCACAATCCCAGCCCATCCATGGCCTCAATGGTGTTTAAATTCAAGAAGACACCCCTCAGAAACACTAGGCCCATGCAACACTCACTACCCCTGGGCATAAGGGATGAAAAGTAGGCAAAATAAGTGCAGGCCTCAGACACTGCCTCTCCTCAAAATGGCCCCCTTACACCCCAAGCACATGTTGCCTGTACCAGCCAGCACTCAAGATGGCCACCACCACCACCCACATGGCCAGACCACATCAACAGTACACCCCCAAAAAACAGAAAAACAGCCAGAAATCACCACAATCCAATGCCATCCATGATGTTTACATCAAAGAGAGTGAGACAACACCACAGGCACACTCAGTCCATGCACCACCACCACCCCTGGGCAAGCAAAAGGCCACACCAGCAGCCCCCCAAAAACGACAAAAAACAATAAAATAAGCACAAACCCAGCCCATCCATGGCCTCAATTATGTTTAAATTCAAGAAGACACCCCACAGAAAGACTAGGCCCATGCAACACTCACCACCCCTGGGCAAAGGGCCACACCAGCAGGCCCAAAAAAACGACAAAAAACAATAAAATCTGCACAATCCCAGCCCATCCATGGCCTCAATGGTGTTTAAATTCAACAAAACAGTTGTATCATGCACCCATAACCAACCCTGGTCCTACTGGATACTGTGGCTACCCACAATATAATTTATTTAATTTTCTGAAAAAGTTCCAAAATTGTACTTGCAGCAACTGTAATGCCCCAAACAAACTTACTTGTGAAAGTTGATTTCTAATCCAAAAGTGATCCAAAGACAGTCAAAAAGGCCTCAAATCCAAATATCCAGCAGCACCCACAAAAAGTAATCCTTCCAGCTCCAGATCCAAATGAAAGTGACCAGGAGATGGACAAAGCACTGGGAGGAGCCTGCTGGACAGGAACAGGAAGTTGGAGACTGTGGGGCACTTCCTTCCTCCCCCCCCCCCCAAAATGGACTCCTTGCAAAAAAAAAGGCCATGCAAATGTCAACCTGAGGAGTGATTCTGATAAAAATCATAATTTTCTGAAGGTTTATCCTGTTTGCTGGTGATTTTCTTGTGCGAAATTGCAAAATCTCTATTTCGCAAGTGCGAGATTGTTCCTTTCCGCCGCAACTACATGTTCGCAATTGCGAACTCTCGCGAGGTGTGCTGTGCAAGGTGGCAAGCCGCGAGTACGTATTCGCGGGCGACAAACTCCCGCGGGAACACGCAGCAAGATCTAAAATGGCGCGTCACTCGCAAAGAAAAACAACTCGGCAAACGCTAAAATGACGGAAAGTGAACGCCGTGCACCACGCCGCGCGCCGCAACCAAGCAAAAAATCCGCCGCGAGCGGATTCACGGATTTTCGACAAATTCGCGAGCGTTCGCGGATTGCGGATTTGCCGAAAATCCGAAAAATCCGCGAGCGGAGCGGATTTTACGCCCATGCTTAGTGGTCACCAACCAAAAGGGAGTGCTGTAGAAGAGGGCCCCAACCAACTTGCCGCACAAGGGATAGGCAGAGCTGGACAGCCCACACACTGCACTAAACAGCCCCCTGTGTTCACTGCAAAGGGGAGTCAGACGATGCCCGTATCCTTCCGCACACCACACCAAACCCACAGCGGCAATGCAGGGAGGGAGCACCTCTGCCAAAGGAAGCCAGCTAGGCCTAAAACTCCCACACAGGCCCAAGCGAACGCAGTGCCAGCCACAGGTCCCGCAGCCCAGATAGCTGCATAAAAGTCCCGGGCCACACGGCAACCCCAGCACAGTGCCAGCAGAACAAGGCCCCACCACTCCTACCTTGCCTGCGTCTGGCCTCTTGTACTGTAGATCCACAGCTCCGGTGGACCTCCGCGACCGCTTCCCCTGCCACTCATCAGCAGACAGCTGCCTGCTCTTCCGCCCCCCCCCGCAGATGGCGATTAGCCCTCCTGCCACGTAGCAGGCACGGAACAATAAATGCACTCCAGCCACCTCCCGATAACATCTTCGCCCCGCAGAGCTCCTCGCTCGCGGCTGGTGATATGATGGCCGCCTCACGGCCTCTAGATACGGTCCACACCTGTAGTTGCAATTCAGAAGGCGGCGGCAATTTTTCCAGCAGCTCTGCCAATCCACGCCGATCGACGCCACTTCACAGATTGAGGGTTCTAAGCCAGTTCTAGGGTCACAAATTGCAGCGCTTTGAGCAGATGAAGTCTAGCAGTCAGGGCATAAGCTTGCCTGGAACTCAAACTGAGTTTTAAGGATGGTATCTGCCGGATGTTGCAGTCTGGCCTGCAGAGCTCCTTCAGCAGGCCGCCATCACGCAACGTGCCATAGCCATGCCCCCCAAAGTAAAGGTTATTACCACCTACCTATTGGATGATCAGGTAGCTGCTACGTGTCCTTTTTGCTGCCACCTGTGTTTCTGGCTCCAGCATCCAACCACAAAGACTATAAACTGTATGACATCTCTAAGAATGGATATGAGAGAACAAATCATGAGGTGGATCAAACTGATACTGCACTGCAGCAGTACGTTGACTTTAATTTGGGGCTATTCTTTTTTGTTGGTGCAGCCTTAAACAGCAGAAAGATCAGGCACTTGACACGTGTTGTAGAGGCTGTAACCAATCAGACAGCCATGGCGCTTGGAAATCTCACGGAAGAACTACAAATTGCGTGAATTGTGGCGCTCCAAAACAGGATGGTCCTTGACGTCATCCTGGCTTATCAAGTGGAGCATGCCGCATCATTGGGAGCAGTTGCAGCATGTATATCCCTGACCAAGCCCCTTCAATTTTTGAGGCGATTTAATGCACAAAATAGCCACTGAAATCCATCAGGATTCAGGAGCATGGACTTTGACTGGATGGCTAAGAACAATGTTTACTGTCTGGGGCTGGAAGTTATTGTCAGCTCTATGTAGATTTGTTGTGATCCTTTTTTCCTGCTGCCTTTGTATCCAATGTGGCCCAATGCTCTGTTCCCTATGTATTTCTACTTGTACCTCATGTATACCAGCTTAACAAAATGTTCAGAATGTAAATGCCCTACTAGTAACTGACCAAGAAATAAGAGAACTCATGTTAGTTGATATAGGTGATAACTTTCATGTTTCTTCTACTGCATAGCGAATGTCTTCAGCTAATGCTAAAAGGGCCGTCTGTGGAACTCGCAGAAATTGCCGTTAGCATAAGCTGAAGACAATTTAGTTGTGGCATACATTTTGTTATGCCATGTGATTCTGCCGTCTTCACTGTTGCCTGCCTTTCTATTCTGCTTGAGTCATCAGCTTTAGTTAACACCTTTTATTCTAAGCCAGAGCAATGTATGAGCTCAGAAAGGTGTGTAGCTGCTAGAATGCACCTGTTTTAGAATGAAACTGTCAGGCTATTCCAACTGATGTAGCAGTTCTGTCTCCCCTCCCACTTTGCTTACCAAGTGATATCTGTCTGCCCATGTTAGTCGATAGCTACTCCTGTGTATGCCTGTACCTTCTAGTTCGAGTCTCCATGCTTACACAGCAACAAGCTGGGTATAAAAGACCCTTGGTTTCTGTATTCCTTGTACTACCGCTTACAGTGCCCGGGGGTGTTGTATTGATGTACCCCCACTCATGAGTGATTATTAAACTTGTTATTTGATATTCCAGCTTCCGTACCAATCTCTATTTTGTTGGTTTAAGGACCAGTGGAGAGGTAAGGGTGAACCCCTGCACTGGTGGGCCCCTAAAAAGGCTAATTTTCACAACGGCGGTCAGAGGGAAACCTGCCGGTGGATTCTACTGTGTGTCTGACAGGTTCAAGTAGTCCACCAGACCTCTAGAAGCCAACATAGCCCCATAATGACGGTGGAGTCAGCCTCAGGTTCTCCGTTGGGATTATGATTGCACTTTCCGACAGCGTTTCAATGCCGGCCTTTCCGACATTGAAATGCTGTCGGAGAGTGACTTTGGGCCCCCCTTGCCCTTTGCTATGAGGCCTTGCCCCCATAACATTCCTGAAACGTGTGGCAGGCACCACATGGTGCCTGCCACATGGAGCAGGGATGTTTATAAACATCAATTTTTCAATGGCAGCTTGTGCTGCAGGCCTTCACCTCCCGTCGCACAAACTGCCATTGGAAAATGGATGTGAATTGCTGGGTCGGAACCGCTGACCTGTGGTTGGCGGTTCAACTTCGCAAAGGGGTCTGGTGTCTGGTGACGCAAGTCTGTCCGACATCGTAATCAGCTTCTAAGTGATATGCAAGGGTCTAGAAAATCGCTTGATCTTTTAACAATAAAAATAACTTTTGAAAAGCTCAAATATTTACATTAAAATTAAAATTTCGATTTTTGCATACTTTGTTTGTGAATTAAAGAAAATATTTCATTATTTGAGTCTTTGCTAGATGCATCCTTGTTTCGGTAGTGCTGTGTATTTTTAGATGATCAAATTGTAGAAATTTCATAGCCCACAATTCCGGCTTTCAATTGTGATTTAGTAGAGGTCTGAAGGAGTCAAAAGTTTAAAATCCGCTACTCTATGGAAGTGTCTGAGCAGGGGTGTCCAAAGTTAGATTACAGGGCTGGAATGGATCAAAGCCAGATTTTCAGGATAACAACTGATCAAGTAAATGTCTTCTATTATATTAATTGAAAGATTATTTATTTTATGACCCTGGCCTAAAAGATAGTTCTACACAATTTGCAAGGCAAGGATTGAGACACTGTGCCGTTCGAGTAAAACTTTTAAGCAGAGGGTTATATAAAAAATTTTCATATCAATTTTGTATTGCCTTTTTGGTAATTTGACAATACTGATCACTTTCCGTAAATAACAGTCACTGTGAAAAGGCACAACCAGGCCGTTGCTAACCTTTGTATAGTCTCCAAGCGTTCCAGGCATTTGCAGCCATTCTTTGTTGAAGTGCTGCGTTGTAATGTGCTGGTAAGGACCACATTTCTTTTTTTTACATTTCTTTTTTATTGGCATGTGATTTATAAAAACAATACAAGACGACAGTCTCAAACATTTAACAACAGGCAGGTAGAAAAGTGGGAGGAACAGAGGAGCAGGAAGCGAAAGACACAGCTAGCATACAGTGTCATCACAATAGTTAATCATAATATGGGCTTCACATTAACAGTAACGCTTCAAAGTTCAAACATAATATAGACAAGGAATAATTTCAGAGGGTATGGTGAACAAAAGCAGTCCTGCATAGCATGTCAGTTCGGACAAGGAATAGACAGCAATACACTGGTCATTGTGACTCGTACGGGGCCTTTCCAAGTACTGTCCGAATTGGAAACGGACAGTAGTAAGGTTTAATTAGTTTGAATGCACTTAAGATGTGGAAGTGTATTGCAGCTGCAGGTATGTTAATAATGGCTCCCAGATGTCTTTAGGCCAGGAGATCGGGGACGTCAATTCCCAATAGGTGGCCAATTGTTCCTGGCAATATGTTGCATCTTGCAGCCAGGATGTGACTTTGGGTACAGATTTTCTCCCCCAGTGCTTAGTGAGTTGGAGCTAAGCCAAGAGCAAGAGCATAGCAGTCAGGCATCGATGTGCAAGTGGTACATCTTTAACATAGTCTGATAGGTTAACTGTGGGTGTTTGGGGCATCGGTTGACCAGTGATCTGTTGGAGAGTGTAGTGTACAGTATGTCAATAGTTTGCTTTTCTATGGTATTCCTAAGCCAAATGTAGAAATGGAGCCTGAGGTGCCAAGCACCTCTCACAGCGCGCCTCCACTTTCAAGCCCATGTGCTGTTGTGTTGGTGTGCGATATAAATGGTGGAAAATTTGAAATGTCGAAGTGGCAGTCTATAATTGGGTGAAAGAGCTGCAGTTTGTCCGCAGAGGTATACCCACTGCTCAGTAGTTAGAGGTGGATCTGTGTCCAAGGCCCATTTAGCATCGGCTTTGGAAGTGCAAATTGGCACCTTATCTTGCATAACAGTGTAGAGCAGAGGTCTACAATCTGTGGGCCGAGACCCCCAGGGGGGCCCTGGAGTCTTGGAAAGGGGGTCGCACATTCCCCAGCTTCACTTGACCCTGCAATCCAGAAGGTTTGCTTTCCTTATGGAAAAAGACAGATGTCCTGGGACAGCTAATTGATATAGTTATCAGCTACTTTCCTGAATGAAATGCAAATCAGTTAATCTGCAAGTGTAAAGGATGAGTAGTTCTGGCTTTAATTGATCAAATAGCACCAAGGTTTGTGATGAAAAAAAACAAATCTTTGAGTGGAAGTGCAAAGAGTTAACAATTGGGTTGGGAAGTGCTTGCTTGTAATTTTAACTGCATTTACACAGCCCTTACTACCCCATAAGAGGTGTTGAAGGGGCCGTTATGTGAAAAAAAATGCATTACATACGCTCAAGTATTACTGAAATCTACATTTTGGAAGCACCATTTTATAGTAAAACTACTTGCACATTCTGCAGCATTCTATCTTACACTGTGTGTAATGCATGTATAAAATAATGACTTGCATATTTACCGTTGCCCTAAAAATACACATCACTATTATCCACTGCACCAATCCAGATTTAATTGTGTGGCTCTCTAGTTACACACAGACCTCTGCATTAACTAATAGAAGTTTCATAATGTACTGCAGTGCATTTACCACTGAATAACAACTTTTTATTTTATTTTTCATTCGCGCTGCTCATTATGTTATTTGTAGATAGCTGATGGTGAAAGAACTAAAAAACCTACAGAATATTTTGGTGCCTATTTATGAGAGGCTTGCATTGCCAGGGCATCACTTGGCGCAAGCATCTCAACCATACCTATGAGGCGGTGCAAAGTCACCCTGCATGGCTTTGCATGGCCTCATAGATATGGAGAAAGACATAGCAGTGCAAGTCACTGCGTTGCCTTATTCTGGATCAAGGAGGTGTTCCATGGGCTTTGCGTGGGGTTCCCACACACAACCTATGGATTTTGATGCTACCCCATATTTACAAAATCAAGTAAACCTGGGGCAGCTCCAAAAACAGACGACTCCCCAGCGGAGGCGTAACAAGGAGAAATTTTTTCTGTTCTCCTCATTTTTCCTCTTTCCATGTGCGCTGCATTCTGCAGATCACATAGAAAGAGGACAACATCTCTCTGGATTGTTTTTGTGAAGAAAGGTGCCACTTTCTGTACAGAAACAACCCTGCCTATTTGGTGCTAGGCAGCAATTGGTGCACCAGCGCAAGGGAAAAGGATAAGAATGCACCCTTTCACGGTGGCATAGGGCAGCGACGCAAGAAGACTTGCAGCACTGCCCTATGCCAATTCCTCATAAACGAGGCCCTGTGTTTTTAGCTGCACCTTTGACTACACCCCCACGCTCACTGACCTTTGGGTTGCTAAACATTGTTTAATATTATTTCCCCACCTTAAACATTATTTGCTGTGGGGATTGGGGGCTTTAATGGTTGTTGATGAGGAGTACCAGGTTCTAGAAATTTTTGTCAGATGGGGGTCCTTATGTCTAAAATAGTTTGACATGGGGGCCTCAGCATCAAAGATTGCGGTCTGAGGTATTTGTCAGCATGTGCTCCAACGCATGCAACATAGGTGGGGGCTCATGGAAAGTGGCATGTTGTGCACAGCATGTGGTTTGTATCTGATGATACAGGAGGTGGTTCAATGCCATGGGGCAGGGAGTATCTTTCGTTGTAAACAGGGGATAAACTATTTTTTGGGGTACAAATCAGCATGTGTAAACAGGGTCCTGCCTGTGTGCTCACGTCTTTGCTCCTTTGGCTTGTGGCGCTGGTAGCATTGAGTTGCGTGCTGTGGGGATGGAAGGGCATAAATTCTTGGTAAATTAGCACAACATTGCCTTCTGTCCCATGCCCATCTAACGCTTTCCACAGTATCAGTCCCTGTGGGTGTACGTTTGTATGCTTGATATACTGGGATGGAGAATGGGACTGGGGAAGCCAGGTCAGCCTTTACCGGCACAAGTGGCTGGAGTTTGATGGGGTATAACCAGAAATGTAGGTATTGAGCCTGAGTAGACTATGCGTATAAAGCCATGTCCGGTGCGTTGAGACTGCCCTGGTGAAGGGGAGTGTAAGGATTTCCCAAGGGTGTTTATCGGCCCATGTCAGTAAAATCTGGTTCAATCCCAGCCGTGGAAAAATTGTGATGGCAGGGGTAGATTAAAAAAAAGATACTGGAGTTTAGGGAATACCACAATTTTGGCTATCGCCAGGCGCACAGATGATGATAAGGGAAGAAGATTCCACACTGGGATTATGTCTTTTAGCCAGGACATTGCCCTGATATAATAAGCGTGCCACAGTTCGTTCACATCGTGACTAAGCCATATGCAAAGATATCGCACTGGCTCTGTTGTCTATTCCATCAGAAATCCAGACTCAAACCACGACGTGTTATTTGTTAGCAGGAATATAATAGATTTGGCACCGTTGATATTTATGCCTGACAGCCCACCATACTGAATGACTTCCCGAATAATAGGATCTAAGTTTCCCTAGCGTTTTCGAATATATAATGCAACATCAAGTGAGCATATCAAGATTATTATTTTCCTCAGTTTGAAAGTGAGTCTCTGTGAGCATGGTGTTGGTGCAGTCAGGCTGCGAGGGACTCCATAGCGATAGCGATTAAAATTGGGGCTAAGGGACAGCCTTGTCGGGGGCCTCGTGAGATCAGGAATGGTTCTGATATCATCCCATTTAAGCCTAGCCAGTTTAGAGCAATTTGAAAAGGCTC
Organism: Lissotriton helveticus; assembly: GCF_964261635.1. Taxonomy (NCBI): domain Eukaryota; kingdom Metazoa; phylum Chordata; class Amphibia; order Caudata; family Salamandridae; genus Lissotriton; species Lissotriton helveticus. The sequence continues at coordinate 1,415,072,480 of NC_136059.1, read as the reverse complement.
ACAAATCGAAGGCTTAAGCCATGACGACAAAGAAGGGCAAATAAAATGGTCCATCCTAAAGAATCAAACGTATTTGTGGCGTCTAGGACGATGACGGCCTAGCCAGTTGGGGCTCCGTGCTATACATGACAGCAAACAGTATGCAAAGGTTGTGTGGCATGGAACCAAACTAGGTCTGGCAGGAGGTAGAGGAAGTCATTGGCAATAAGTTGGACCAGTATATTGTTGTCTAAATTGATCATAGATAATGGCCTGTAGAAGTCACACTGGTTCGCAGGTTTGCCAGATTTAAGTATTGTGACAATAACTGCTTAATGAAGTGACAGTGGTATTTCAGTTAATTCCAGTGAAGCCTGGCACATAGCATTTGTGTGGTATTACTTGTAAAACCTCTTCCGTCAAGGGTGAATCTAAATATAAGTGGTCTACGTGGTTTAGCCAGATAAGTTGCATAATGTCTAAGTAGGTTTTGAGTTCCTTGCCAGGCAGTGTGGACTTGGTCTGATAGAATCTGGAGTAAAAGGCGAACATTGTAGTAAGTATAAAAGTTGGGGTAGATCAGTCATCCAGGAGCTCCACCACGTAGTTGTGAGCCCTGGGTGTACGGAGCATATTAGCGAGTACCTTACCAGGCCGATGTCTCTTACCATACTGGCCCGCCATAGTCTCTTGAGATAGCTAGTGCAGTTCAGGTCCTGCTTCTTCATTGAACTCTGAGTTTTTCATAAGTGCCCTAGTGCCAGGAGCTTTGAAGGTGTAATAGTGGAGTTTGAGTGTTCGGAGTCCATTTTTGAGTTGAACTAGATGCAGTCTTATCTCATTGAGAACACCTGCGTGTTTCGCAATACGTGCCCCCCTGATCATGACTTTGAATGCCTCCCTGAGGACCAGTGGGGTAGTGACCAAAACCTCATTAGTTAAAAAATATTCTATGATAGTGGTGCGGATATCGGTGTGAAATACCTGGTCCCACAGTGCACCGGGGGCAGATGCCAGATGAATGCACGCGAGGTAGCTAATGGGGGTATGATCTGGTAATGTATGGGGGAGCTGTGTCACCCCAGTGGTCCACGTGAAGACATCCCAGGACGTCAACCAGTAGTCGATGCCTGACCAGGCCTCATGAGCCAATGTGACACACGTTCCCTCCCCCCAGTTACCATTTAAGTATCTCTAAATGTCAACAAAGCTGTGATCGTTCTTCAAGGTATGAATTTGCGCGGCTATGTTGGAATGGGGTCAAAGAGGGGTGCCCTACCTTGTCCAGACTCCGGTCGATGACTACACTAAAGCCCCTTCCCATATCACAGTGACTGGTCTCATGTTTGCTATCGCCATACTTCGGCAAGGTTTTCTGGGCTGTCTGTATTTGGCCCATGCACAGAAGCGAAGATGATTGGTTGTTGGTGAAGAACACCAGCTATAAGGCCATATAGTCTTTCTATAACACGGTTAACTTTAAGTAAGTTGCCACGGGAGGTCCTTGCGTATTATTAAGGCGGTCCCACGAGCATAATTTTAATAAAATGAGGAGTGTATTTCTGCACACCAGCACGTGCAAAGGCAAGAGGAGGTGGAAGGGGTAAGGTGGAGTTCTTGCAAAAAGCAAATATCAATCTGGTGTCTGGTAAGACAAGTGTGTACGAGACGGGCCTTAGGTGGATCCTTTAACCCTCGTATATTTCAAGTCAGATATTTAATAACTGACATCATGGCTTCTTGTGATATTGTGGGGCAGAAGTCAAAGTAAAGGTGTTGGAGTACGGAGCAGACTGAGTGGAAAGTGTGCCCTTCCTAGTCAAATCATGAGGAAAGGAAAAGTGAGGTTCCAAGCCTCATATGTCAGCTATGTAAATGGGGCAGAGGGAGCAACTTGTTAAGTCAGGGGACTGCCTTAAGGTGAAAAACATAATATACAGACAAAAATATTAGAACAGTACATCAGTAAACCATCCCCCCTACACCAAACCCAGAATTTGGTTGAGAAACCCAGTCTTTCCCCCACCACAGTCCCAACCTCAGACAGATACTGCATATGTGGGATTCATCCAGGAAGGCGAAGGAGAGTCGACGGAACTTCACAGCCAAAGGTGGACAGGGTGGCTAAAACAGTGGAAACCACCCATGTTGTTGTCCAACGGCTGAAGTTCACGGTTGTATCAACATCTAATACGATATGGAGCTCCAGAGTCCATTTGGTCACAATTGCTTCTACCTTAGGAAGAAGTGGCTATGTGACAGACATCACAGCTATCAGTCTGATTAATCATTGTCGTACAGGAGTGCTTCCTCTCAGTCTCACAGGAACCCTCGAGGCGATTTTGTTGAGATACTTTGGCAAACTTGAGTGCAACCTTCGAGTCAGGGTGGTGTGCCTTTCCTTCATACATAACATCTATCTTAGCAGGATAGAGAAGAGCATATTTTATCTCTGGTTTTTGAAGAACTTTTTTAGCTGGCAAGAATTCTCTGCAGGCAGTTTGAACCGCAAGAGCAAAGTCAGGGTAGAACGAGATCGCATTCTCTTTAAAATATGTTTTGCCACGTTCTCTGGCCAAATGCAAAACACATTACGGTCTTTGCAATTCAGGAGGCTGTCAATTATGGGATGAGCTGGTGGTGGTAGAGGCACAAGGGAGCGATGGGCACCCTTAACAATGAAGAAAGTGGACAGGGCCTCCCCGAATAGGTCCTGCAGCATTGTAGCATCATAATCCTCCATGTTGTCAATGGCTGTAGATTCCGGGACCACCATGATGCGTAAATTGTTGCACCTTAATCACGCCTCTAAATCTTCTTTTATGGCCTTAATTAGTTCAAGGATTTTGTCCATTCTGAGCAGGTGTTCTTTGTTGTGGTATGGGTATCATCTATGTTGGAGACTTCAGCCTCGAGGCAATCTAAATGATCATCGTTCTTGTTAACTTATGTCCATTCTGTCGCGGAGACTCCCCATAGGTATAGCTAGCCATCAGTTGAGCGCAGGCTTGACTTTACATCCACAAGGATTTCTATAACATCATCATCCTGGCTGACATCCTCTGTGTAAAAGGCAGAGAGCATCTCCCGGGGCTGCTCCATATCTGTCTGGTGTGAGTATTTCTTACTCTCTGTTGGGAGTCTTGATTGTTGTGTTTACCCATATTTACTACCAGGTCTTAGTGAGCACTCCGAACAGGGCGGCAGTGCAGACAGGGGGCCCATACAGCAGTTCAGGGATTTATAAATGTCACAAGTGGCTCAAGTGCAGCAGCAGTGCAACCAGGGAAGGGGTCATGAGATCACCTTACATGCTGGAGTATGTCACATCAATCCACTACACAAGGTATGATTGGTGAAAGCAGGCACAAATGATGAGCAAATAGTCACGTGCAAGGGGCCGCCAAGTGGACCCTGCTGGCAGATAGGGCCCAGACCGATGTTGTAGAGAGGTCTGACCTTACAGAGCCGGACGGACAGCAAGATCTCAGGCCTTACCATGCCTCAGGTAGACTGTGAGCACCAGGGGGCACAAATGGGCCTAATCAGTTCACAGAAGCAACCACAAAAGTCAATTCAGTCAGTTGATGTAATCACCAGGAGGGTGTATTGGTAATGGAGTAGCTGGCAGATAGGGATATCCCTGCAAATCTAACCAAAAGAACAATTGATAGACAGAATGGTGAACAATACCAAACATTTACCCCAGTAGGCCTAGATCATCCCTTTGTTGCTCCCCAAGCAGTTCCAGTTTAAACCCAGCCATATGCAAACAAGTCTTTACCCTGCTCCTCATTGTAATAGTCCAGCTCAAACTGCCAGGTCAGGTCCGGTCCTCCCTGGCCTGGGAAAAAGCATCTTGGGGCTGGATTTGTGGTTTTACCCCTCATCAGCCAGGCTAGCTTGACTCCAGTGGCATGGAAAGCATGGGACCCACGTCTGGGCATACTGGTACCACTCGGGGTGACAAATGCAAAAGGAACAATTGATGGACAGAATGTTGAACATTGTCAAATATTCACCCCAGTACAGAGATTTGGGCCTAAAGCCATCGTTATTTTGCTCCCCATGCATTCCAGGTTAAACCCATCCATAAGAAAATCAGTCTTGACACTTTTCCACATGGAAAGAGTCCAGCCTGAATTGCCAGGACAGGTCCTCCATGGACCAGAAACAATCTAGCCTGCCGGGACAGGCCCACCTCAGGTGGCACCTCTAAGGATCACATGTTTAATATGGTATTTGCATGAGGGCAGTTTTACTTTGTGGATTTTTTGGCACATGAAGTGCAGATAATGTTTTTATTAGTAACACAAATAAATGTAAAGGAACCGAGCACTAACCTATCGGAAAACTAAAATTTACCACATTTATCACTTGACAAATTAAGGAACATAGTGCAATGTTTGTTATAATTATGTTTATCTGCATTAACAACATGTACTAGCAAAACAAAAAATGACTAGTGCTCTTTACTGAAAACAAACAAACACTAGGCATACAGCGCTTGCTTAGAGCATTGACGCCAGCACCAACAGCAGCATCAAATATTTACCAGTATCAAGTATTTTATTGCGTTTGGAGCCTTCTCCAGCAATATCACCCCCTCACAAGACCTCTGCAACAAGCCTTCAGAATTCTTCTATAACAAGATCACCTCCATATTTTTTTCCAAACAATTTTATTGCAAAGAGTCAATGACGGTTCACATATGAATACATGAGAAACTTTTATGTTTCACCTGTGTAACAAAAATAATTACAGTTGTTCCGGTAGGATACATCTAAATCAGCAATGACTTCAAATCTTTAAAAGTCAACATCCTTAACACCATCATGCTCAACATTGAAAGCATCTTGCAGATGGGCAATGAAAGTAAAACCATAACTAATAACATAAAACAAAAATTACAAAATGACAGGTCCAGCGACAATGTGTATGGAGGGTAGAAGTGGGAAAGCATGCAAAATATCCACAAGTTTGTCTAATCCCCCGATTCGTGCCCCTCTACTTCCTCAATGTTTTGCGAAGGCACCATACTGTGTGTCTGGGTCATTTTGGATATTTGTATGTTGGGGGGGGTCAGAGGTGCAGGGTGTGGCTGGTGAAGTCGGGAATGTCAGGAGTATGGTGAAGACAGGTATTACCACACCCATTTTGACCGCGGTCTCGTCCAGGGCGGGCGTCACGTGACATCACATCCCATGACTTCCGCTTATAACGCGGTGCCCATTACGAGTGAGGCCGTTTCACTGACTCCGCTACTACACGGACTCAACCTTACATGTTTTTTGGTAAGTTAGGACACCTCCGCTGTATGTATCTCGTGGCGCTTCTGTTTATTTGTTTTACATGCCACTCGCTACACCCCTGTATTTTCCTGGGTTGTAACGCTACTCTTTTTGTATAATATTTCAGTACACCTCCGCTGTATGTATCTCGTGGCGCTCCTGTTGAATTGTTTTACATGCCACTCGCTACACCCATGATACTTTCCTGGGTTGTAACGCTACTCTCTTTTTATAATATTTCAGCTGCAGTGGGGCTTGGCTGCAGGTAAGCTGGGCACAATGTGATTTGACTAAGTTTGCTCTGTCGTTTTTAATTTAGTCACATACAACTTATAGAATAACAATATATCTTTATTTTCTTATTGACAGTTTATTGGAACACATTTCCAGGGACGTTCATTACTTAAGCTCACACACTAACAAGTGAGCCCTGGACTTTACCCCCAATAATCTCCTTATCTACAATTTGGTATGACTTTGTTATTTGTCCCAGTCATTGTGTACTTGTCTGCTTTATGCAGACCATGTTTAATTTTTTACTTTCATTGAGTCACGTTCAAAATCAATAATTATTTTTTTCATTGAGGCATACATACTTTGTCTCCTTTCACTACAGGATACTTTTATTACGACATCGATCATGACTCCTTCTTCTTAATTGAGCCTATTTGGTCACGACATCCGTGTGGGGGAGCCCTACGCTTGGTGTATGCAGGTGCCTCCATTTACACTACCGTCAATTGTTTCCTTTCATCAAACCCCCCATATGGGCTCGAGCTATATCATTAGGGAGCTGTATCCATGTGTTTTTTCATACTCTTATTTAGAGTCTCTTATAATATTTTTTTCCCCATTTATTATATCCCACACCACAGGCGACCGTGTATGTGACATGGGGTTTTGTATGATGGGGCAGGCTTTTTAATCAATAAATAAAATTAAGCTTTCCAGTAGTGGGTTTAGATCTACCACAATCCATTGTGATTGGCCAGTTCTAACCTAAGTTTTCTTCACTTGTCACCAGCATTTTATGTTTGCAGCAATAGATCTTGCCTGTTGAGCCATGCACATCGTGACTCTGTCTTTCTAATTTTTACTAGAACTTCCCGGGTGCTTTTATTACAACACCTATACCAGGTTGCTCTGATTCCACATCCCTCAATATTTGGACCATGACTTGATTTTCCGGATTCCTTTTGTATATGGTAAGCGTTATTTGCGCTTCTAGGGGTTATAGTCCTCATCATTTTGGAATATAGGGGGAGGACCCTGGTGGACTTCATTTTAAGCATGACCAGACTCTCGGTTCTATATCAGATGTCACATTCGCCATTTTATCTGCCTTCGCTGTGGAACCCTCTTCACCAATGGTCTTATATTGCTATGTATATATCTCATTTATCAGGTTCCATATTTTAAATCTACATGTCTGGACAAGCCCCTATGTGACACACGACGTTATATTTCGTCCTACCTAGGTTAGTTATCATGCATCCTTTTTTATTCACTCTCTGGGCATTTGGTGTAGATTAACATCACCTCTTGCGTTGTAATCGGTCTCCACCCTACTTCGGTGTTTATTGATTGTCTTGGTGCTATTGGTACTTTTTCACACTCTTCAATTTTTGCACTTTACTCTATCACTTGTTTACTCTTTTTTCATAATATCTTTTCACTTGGGTTATCTTCTGCTCTTCTCTTTTTTCTCCTTTCACCGTTAGGATCACTAATGTACAGTATATGTTGTGTTTTAGGCCCATCGTTTTCTCTGCTACTGTTATGTTATATATTCTTGGTCAAATTTGTATTATATGATATCCTTTGTCTTATTTCACAGCCTTGAAAAAGTCTTAAGTACTTACCCTTAGTACTGACGAAACACGTGTCGGCTGTCTTTCTGTCAAGCTTACTTCTATGGATTTTTTGAATAAAGAACATGAGTAACTGAACTTTTTTGTTTATTTGTGATGCCCAACCACCACTAATATTGGAGAATCTCTGTTTATTGAGAAACAATCAGGAGACCTATTAGTCTGCTTTTGTATACATGTATGTTAGGAATGTGCTAGATTTGACCCTCTTGCTTCATTTGTATTTTGCCAATCACTGATTGTCATTGAATCTCTCTTGGTAGTGGGGGATAGTGGTCTATGCAGCACTCCATCTTCGCAACTGAAGATTTGTTACTTTTCCAGTACTTATTATACATCTAATTGTCATTAGTGAATGTGCGGTCTTTTCCTTTTGGATACACCACTACCGTCTTTCCCTCTCTAACCCATTTTGACCTAGTCGCTCGAGGGAGTCTAGTCTCATCTTTGGTGTATTCCTGGTAAGTGGTTGTCAAGTCATTCCATAGCGTCCCAATGGGGCACTTACGGAGTCACCCCGCCACTTCCCTGCACAGTAATCCGGATTCAGTCTAAGCCCACTGCAGGACAACCGTGCACTAAGTGGGGGACTTGGACAGAAGAAGATGATTTCCGGGTCCTAGTTATAAGAGTGTCTGGCCAACACTGCAGCAAGGTCTATAAACATGCTAGCAACTTTGCCCAGTTGTGGATGCTCGAATAATCTCAGAAGGCAGTCCTCTAAGGTAAAGAGATGTAGCTGACGTCCATAACATGTGGAGCAGTGTAATTTTAGCTCAACCCTTTCCTGTCTGATTAGGCCACATATATATTTCCGTATGGCCTCATGTATTCTTTTGACTTAACATAGAAGTGATTTCTGGACAGCGCGCAAGATAGCTACAGAGTGGCCTCAGAGAAAACCAGAAAGAGACCGTTTGACTAATGGTTTGTCACCCATAGTAATGAGAAAGTACAATCAAGTAATGACGTGATCGAAGTCTAAAGTACCGCCCCCAAGATATTGACTAGGTTAAGATTGACCGTACAACTCAGGAACCTACAGAAAATTCATGCATATAATGATAGATTGTTACAGACATTTACACAGTACAGTAAATGGAAACATTTGAGCCTAAGGACATGGGATATTTATTGTCTAGGTTTGTGACAGGATTAAGGCCTGAGGTTAGCATGATGATATAACAGCATTTGATTTGTTGACAAAATAAGTCGGTTGATGAGATCTTGTTAAACGCAAAGTACTGCAATGGTGAGATTGACATGAGGCAGAAGAAATTAAAGGAGAAACTCATTGGAGCACAAATGAAGGCTGCAAAGGGGAGTCAAGGTCCAACCTTTGTTGCAAATGCACCCCCTGTGCATGGAGTGTACCCAGAGGGAGCTCCTGACATGCAAGGTGGAGGTGGTTTTCTGTCACAAGGTAGGGATCATGGTATACCTATTGATCCAACTACCAGAATTGATATAACCACATTGAAAAAAATCTAACCTGTGCCACTGTAATAGGCTGGGGAAATAAAAGCGGAAATGTTGTCTTAATCCTAAAATAACGCTCAGAATTCAGGGTTTACACAGTTGCAGGACAATAATTCTATACAGCCACACAATGTGCCCTGACCAAGGTCTCAAAATTGTAATGCACCAGAAGCCCCAGTGATGTAAGTTCCACAACCCCGATGCCACATCAAGCTGTCAATGGTCCCAGAATTGTTTTGAATGAGGTTCCGAATGTGAACCAGAATTCTTTTCAGGTTAACATTTCTTACCAGCTATACCCTATGTTTGAGACAATTCACAATTTGGGCTCCAATCAGTCCTTCTGACAGTGCCTGAGAGGGGAGGAAGATTGAGTGTTTGGCGCAGTCTTGGAGGTAGACTAGAGTGGCCCATTTGTAGATGGTGAGGTAAATGGTGACATCATATCATTTTTGGTTAATATAGGTTATTGGACATGGCCTTCTTAGGGGAAATTACCCTGAAACATTTTGCTTTTTCGCTCCTAAGTCTTTGTCATCCCTCTCTGAATACCCTTAGAAAACTGTGCACCTTTCCCCTGTATGGCAGAGGGAAGGTGCATGCCTCTGCCTCACCTGCATTGGGCTGGTGGGTATGAATACGATAGGGTTCAGTTGCCATACCTCAGCGCACCCTGTTAAAGATATACCATATACTGGGAGGTTTTGGCTTAGGGGTCTTGGGTGGAAGCTCTCGAACCGTAAAAGGGAGTTCCTTGCGGTCGGTTTGTAGTACATTGTGGTGGTGAGGGAGCCTTGTTTGACCGAGATGTTGAGGTCTAGGAAGGCTAGTTCTGTGGAACTTGAGGTACTGGTAAATCTTAAGTATGGTTCCCGGCTGTTGAGCCATGTGAGGAATGTGTCCAGGTTGTCACGGGAGCCTTACCAGATGACTAGGATATCGTCGATGTATCTACGCCATTTTTTTTATGTTGCAGGCGTAGGGGTTGGTGACTGACATTATGTGGGTCTGTTCAAAATGGGGACATACAATCCCGTCACGCTGGGGGCAATCTAATGGCAGCATCTAAGAACCGCCGCAACCTCCATACTGGTTCCTGAGGTTGATGACGGCACTACAGGTACTCCGCAGGCCTTGACCGACAATACCGTGAGAACAATGGAAACCCCACGCACTTTCCGGGTAAGCGCTTCTCTCCCTACAGGTTGTCTCACTACTAGTGGCTCTTTCTCTCTAGGGTCATACCCCTCTGCCAAATCACTCCAGGGAGCATTCGCGGCAAAACACTGGCGTGAGAATACTTTTCTACCTTACGCTCCTATCACATAGTGTGTGTGATGCTCGCTCTTTAGCCTCACCACGCCAACAATATATAGCGATAATTATCACATGAACAGTACCACCAGTACTGTCACACTTTTGCCGTGTTTTAGTCTCTTCACGCAGCACTTAAAAACCGGCAATTTCTTGATCATTGTGAACCTAAGCAACATGCTAAAAGACTCCTTTTCTGTATGTTATGTTTTGTCATACATGTTGTATGTCCAGGTATGCTTGGTGAGGGAATCCCCCTCGCACACTTATAGCACTTTAGTGAGTGCGACACATAGTCCCAACACACTCACTTAATTGTTTTTAACTTGCACCTACACTTATTAATGGTCCTGAGGAAAGCCAGCATAACCTAAGGCACTGGCTGAAACATGTAGACCACAACCGGATGTAGGAGGTCTTAATTGTACCACCACAACATCCATAGCCTTGTTTTTAACCACTAACAGAGGCCCAGTCATCAAAATTTTATTTACCCTTGGGTACTGGGACCACTGTATAGCATTTTTAACTTCACTTTGCATACCACCACACTGCACTCTCAGTAATATACCTGCTCCGCTGTAATCAGGCGTCAAAGCACACCCGGGACACATTCAGTGTCACTGGGTGGGCCCGATGATGAAGCATGCCACCAACCAGGTTGGTGGGTGAGGGCTTCATGACAAAACCTAATGGGTTTCTGTTGACAATACCGTTCCGAGTCCTATAATACGGTCACATATAGTTAGTCCATGTTGATTACATATAAATCCCTGGGGATACGGGCTAGCTTTCTAGTCCTCTCTCTCTTACTTGATACGCACTTATAGAATACCAACATTTCTATGCTCCAAGAGGCTCAGGGACTGTGGGGGCTGGCTCCAGTGGACATCAGGGTTGAAGGGGGGCAAATCTGTGCATTCCCAGCCATAAACTATGGTCATTCCACGGGAATGGCAGAGCTTCGCAATTAGAGGGCTGAATGGGATAGATTGAAAATAGAGGTTGTGACCTATAGCCTCTATGGACCAGATCATGGTCCACTAAAGATTAAGATCTGCATTCCATTGCCCCATGGCTGACAGGCCTACAATGTAGGGGAGACATCTGTGGTTCAAAGGAAAAAACATTAAACCACTCCAAACCTCAAAGACACACAACAATAAAATTACAAGTGCCACCCTTAAGCAAGGGGTAAGGTGCACTTGTGGAGACATGGTCTAGAGAACCCAGACTGCATGGGGCACATTGGCAGAGGACTCTGTTGGCACATGAAGGAAAACTGTCCTAATAAAGACTGGCTTGGGCTGTGGACCTGGTAAAGTGTGTTGCCCTGAAGTGTGCTCTCCAAGGGCCCAACTGCAGGTCTCCAGTTTTTTTTCGGAGATCTCAGAGACATCAAAGGTTTTCTACAAGGGACCTACACCATTTACTTGTGACATCTGGAACGTAGAGCCCTCTCAAGTGCCGACCTCGAATATTGAATCTCAAATGGTAGTGTGGTGTGAGCGGAGAACTAAAACTCATGTATGGATACCTGATTGTCTATTGCGGAGCAAAGAGAAATCATGTCTGCATCGAAGATGGATGGTTCCTGTACTGCAGGGACGCCAACACTCACAAGTGTCTAGTTGGTGGTGAGTGGATTCACTGTATGCAGGACCCCACGTGGCCCATTTTGTCATTTGTGCAACATCTGTCTGGTGCGACATGTTGGATGCATGCTCTTTGTGTGCGGTGTCCGATTCACGAGGAAACCTCTGAGGTGTGCCTCATTCTAAATCATGTAATTGCATTTATATAGTGCTCACTACCTCTGGCGAGGCGTTGAATCGCATTTTAGGGCAGTAGCACACTACTCCATAACTCAAAACGGATTAGTGGTGAATTAGTATAGGGAAATATGAAATTAATTAGAGGGGTGGACATGTGAGTTTCTTATTTGAATTGAAAAAGGATAGCGGAGGGATAGAAGAGGAAAATGGTTGGCATTTATATAGTGCTTCCTACCCCTTATGAGGTGTTGAATTGCTGTTCAGTGGGTAGCAGGCTACCCTGGAACCGAAACAGAATTAGTGGAGAATTAGTATAGGTAAATATGAAATTACTCTGAGCAGTGGACATGTTAGTCTGTTAGGTGGATTGAAATAATAGTGGAGGGATAGAAGAGGGAAGGGACAAGTGTGTTTTTGTGTTGGAGCTCATAGCAGTAGGAGGAGGTTTGGGAAAATAAGTAAAGGGGAGGTAGAGGTGGGAAGAGTCAGAGGGAAAGGCTTGGTTGGGAGATCTGAATAGTAAAAGAGGTATGAGATGATGCAAGTAGGGATAGAGGAGGGAAGAGTCTAAAAAGGGTCACTCTGTGGATCATATTAGTAGAATGGGGTTTGGGATGAGTCAGAGAGTGGAAGTAGAGGATATATTGAGAGAGGTATATGGTGAGGAATTGGTAGTGCATTGGAAAGAGTAGTAGAATGAGTTTGAGATGAGTCAGAGAGTGGAAGTAGAGGATATATTGAGAGTGGTATTAGGTGAGATATAGGGTAGTGCATTTGAGATGCTGAAGTAAAGTGATAAATATAAGGATACATAAGTGCATGGTAGGTATATATGTATAAGGGAGGTAATTTATATAGATTTAAGTTGTCTTATTAGTTCTGCTCAACAAATGTGCATATTTATTATGGTTATATTATTCTGTGTTTAAAATGTATTTAGGTCACTGCATAAATAAGTAAATTTTTATCATAAATCTATATTTACAATTGCTTCACTATTGAATTATATGAATATATATATTCTTTCAAATTAGATTAAAGTACAGCAACACCTGAAAGTCTGAGTTCTACAGGTGGAATAGAGAATAACTTGAACATCAGGTGAAGGGAAATGTTCCTGCCTTGACTTTAGATTAACAACATAAGGAAAAGTAACCAGAGTTATATGTGTCTGGTATTCTTAGGGAACATATGTGAAAATGTTTTCAAGGCGATGGGAAAGAATGACCATTTCTTGGGGGTACAGGATCTTGTGCTTCCTGGAGTGTACTTCATTATGGGACAGTATGCATATTTTGTATTTCCTTTTGGATGACATGGAAATTTTATCTTAGTATAATATTTCTGAAGATTGACCATGTGGAACATTTTAATGATCATGTATGGGAAATAAAACATAAAACCAGATAAGGTGCTTAGTGCAGTGGAAATAGTACGATATGCATTTGGTACTATAATCCTGCCTGTGGGGGTAATTCTGAATGACCTGAAAATTAGAAAGCTGTCTACAATAGTGGATACATTTTCTACCAGTACAGCAAATTCTTTATTGCTTGTAAATACCGAGGTGGTTGCGATGTCTATGGTTTTGCAAGACAGACTAGACCGTTTACTTGCAAAAGAGGGTGGAGTCTGCAGGATGTTAAAAGTTCAGCAATGCTGTACTTAAATCCCAGATGTAAGTAAGGACATGGAGAAATATATTCAGAATATATCTGGGCTCATAAAAGATTTGAAAGATTTAAAAGCAACAGGTGCTTGGGAAGCCGTTGGGAATCGATTTTCTACTGTAGGCAAATGGTTTGGAAGCTTGGGAGTAGAATTCTGGGCACCATCCTAAAACCACTATTGATGATTGACCTCTGTGCCATATTCCTACTTATGATCAATAAGGGAGACTCTGGTTTTCTGACTCCTGTCTGCATTGTTTATCTGTCTAGGCTGCTGGGATGGGACTATGTCCCCCAGCAACTGTTGCTGCACAGAGAGGAGAGGCAGGTAAAGAGACACCTGAAACCCGCTGAAAGTGCTCCTGGCAGCCCACAGCATGGGACGTGAAGGCCAAGATGGGCTTGTCTTCGCCTAGAAGAGGCTGGGCCACCTTATTTTATCTGTGATCTTCTGCCTCGCAGCACTGTGTGGTGAGTCCCTTTTGTCTCGATCTCACAGAATCGTAGGGCCTGATTATGACATTTGCAGTCCTACAGCCAATGGTGCACCGTACCATCCACTGTAGGACCACTAAAGCTGTGGTGTGACCACCCGCAAGATTATGAGTTAAATCCTGGTCTGGTGGGTGGTCCTGCTGCAGTCTTCGGGCAGCCTGCTAGGCTCATAAAAGAGCCTATCATGCAGACCACCAGAGTCAGAGCACCGTCTGCACCTTCCTGCACAGTATGGCATAAATGCCACACCGTGCAGGATGGGAGGTGCAAATCCAGTGGGCACTATGTGTGCCCCCGCATGTATCCCAAGGATCTAATCCAGGAGGGGCCCGTAAGGGCCTCCTTTGTTGCTATTCCGCTACCCTCTTCATGGTGCATTAACCGGCATGAAAAGGGCAATGAAATGGCAACTTGGAATATAAATTGCAGTGCCGGCTGCGGCACTGCCAGCATATTTCTGACAGTCAAAGATCACCGGCCTAGAGGGATCCATGATCCAGGGGGTGCTGTCGGTTTCGTGGTGGTCAGATCCTCACAGTCATAATACTGTGGGCGGTACCGCAGTCTTATGGTGGTCATACCGCTGCCACATGTTTAGTGTTTCTTTGGACCGTACTTAGGCTCTAAGATCTATAGACTGCGAATTATGTGCAAATGAAAAATGACTGCAGGGAAGGATGTCTCTCCCATAAATACTCACACTGCCACCACATTAGATTCATTCTTAGTTCGAGTAGTCAATGTGGCATCAAAGGAGATAGAACTTGCGGAAAGACAGATGTCCGTTGAGATGAGGGAAAGCATAAGTTATCACTTCACTTCACAAATAGTTCATCTCAACACGAATCTGCCAAAGCTGTATCTGAAATCCATTGCCCTTGGAGGAACATTGTCATAGTGGGGCCTGCAGGGGGAGGAGGGAAAGCATCAGGTTCTGCGATAGTTATCTTGGATGCCCCAGATGATAATAGTATGTGTGAGCCCTTAGCAAAGAAGAAAAGGAAAACAAAGTCATGCATTGCCCGAGCTGACCTGAAAATATAGGGCTCTAAAACCAATCACAGAACCCTAAAAGTTCAGTTCAACTGAACCCTGAACCTATACTAAGTGCAGAAATGGGCATGGGGGAATTAAACCTAGCCTCCCAGAGAACACTGAGTCAAGGTATACATATCTGGGCTTCAACTATTTCAAACATTTTGGAAAGGCTCAGTGGCCTGGAAGGGGCGATTAAGGAACTAAGTACTAAACTGAAGTATATTCTTATTTCTATTGATGAACACATTTCTGCCCTAGAACCTCTACTCTCCGGGGCCCGATGTGACTCATCGCCCTCATCCTGGACTGTTACTCTATTTTTTACTGTGTTCTGATCTGTTGGTTTGAGCTCTTACATCCTGTACCTTTTTGTGTTCACTTTGTTGCTTGCTCTACATGCGTCTTCTTTCCTTATCAGTTGTAAAGCACTCTGATACCTCCAGGTGTCATGTTGGCGCTATATAAAACATTTAAAATAAATAAATAAATGTACACCCCCATTGCCACTCCTAGATCAAGTACCAATCACTTCTGGTCAGAACACTATTTAGGCCATTGGTAATCAAGCCCAGCGTTTATGAAGTCAGTGACATCTTCCTTGATAGGGACTCAATCTGCACCAGTTCCCAACAAGAGATCTGTGCCAGAACCACGAGTATGTCAGATCAGATGACTGGTGGCCCAAGTAATGATAGGCCTACTGACCCTCAGATCTAATCAGGTCACCTTTTACAGTCCTCCGAACAATAAGCGCTTGAATTTGCTGCCAGATTGCTGTCTGTATTTGGCCATTCAAGTCGACGTACCACCACTGCCATCTCATAGGGAGGAGAAGTACGCAGATCTTAAAAACAAAGTTTGCCATTGGGTCACCAGAAACTCTGCTTTGGTATCTGAAAATATGTAAATATCCTCATAGTGAGAAGAGTTGGTTGGATTGGCCCCTCACCAAAAAGGAATACCATGGGACTGTATAGTAGTGAACTGCAGAAATTCGGACTTGGCATACCGACTGATAAAATCTGGCAACAGGCATTTTTCGTTCCACTGGGATAGTTTTACTGTCCACGTTTGCTAAGCGGGCAGGGAGAAAAGGCTAGATATCTACTGTGCCCTCAAGTGGATTAATTGGGAACTTTAGGGGTTCTGACCTACAACAGATTCCAGCCACTGTGACCTGGACTTTAATGACTAGCAGTCCCCTATGCGAAAGATCAAAGGGTGCCTTGCACTCGTAAAAATGGGATTGCTAGTTCTGTTGGTAAGGCCTCCTTTTATTTTCTAGGGTATGCTTGCAATCAATCGGTGGGAGATGTTTTAAATCCTCCCATTAGGAAATGGACGGACAACAGAATTAATGTTATTCTGGCTCCCTTGAATATGGGCTCTTTTAACCCAGCTACCATATGTATGTCGGGGTGTAAGTGCAACTTCCCTAATAAGTCTGTCTCGTGCATTGGAGCGATTGCTACTGAAGGGCCCTTTGGACTTGTGTGATGCAAATATGGTATTGGTACCCACTTCCAGCCGAGTAGTCTTTAGACCTGCCCAGAAAGAGTAACTAGTAAGAAGGAAAAGTCCTTTGTCAAACTGCCTAAAGGACCTACTGTTCCTTTCTTGGAACATGGCGGCGATACATGCCAAATTATGTATTAAGGAATGGTTATCCTTTAATAAAGCTTTAAATGTCACCTGCTGTCAGGAGACATGGGCTTTGGATTTTATTGCAGTAAATGGGTTAAAGGGCCTTATTATGAAGAAGGCCACGATGGCGGTGTGGGCACCGCCGCACCGGTGGTCCAACCGGATGGTACCACCGCAACTGCCAGGGATCAGAGATGCCTGGCAATGTTGCAGTGGTCTTAAGGCGCAATATGCTTGGTGGGGCTGCTGCGGCCCCACCAAGCATATTACAAGTTTCCTCTCTGCCACAGTTTTTATGGCAGTGAGCCTGCTGTAAAAAGTGTGGCAGAGAGAAAACAAATGTGGCCCTACAGGGCCCCCTGTTGTCTCTGCACCAGGGGATGAATACAGGGGGGAACATGGTGTGCCCCCCTGTTTGCATGCACCCCCAGTTCCTGCAGGTCATGGACTTGACAGTCTATGCCCTGTATGAAACTGCAATGGCGTTCCTATTGCGGTACCTATCACGGCTCTCCTATGAGCCTTTAAACAAGCACTGCCATGGGCTAGCTGCCGAAGGACCGCCCGACCTGGATTCCAGTCGAAATCCAGCAGGCAGTCTAATTCTGGCTTTGGCAGTGTAGGAGCGGGGCAGCCCGCTCCCACACCACCAAAGTCATAAGCCCCTAAGTCTTCCCTCCATGGCTGATAGAGGGAAGTGCGACCTTCTAGTTATAGTATCAACCACAACGAGGAATCTGCAGGCTAAGGAGCTGGTTGTTAATCCACATTATCAGATAATTAAGCTGTTCCACTCTAAAGCGTTTAATATAATTTTAATACATTTTATTGTAATTGTTATACATCACAACCGGTGGGGATTGCAGATGACTTAAAGACTACCATCTCAGATTTATTGACTAAAGACCCCAGGTTCTTCTATTTTCTGGGAAGGAGATTTTAATATTATCAAATGTACTTATAGTGGGAGCCAGGTTTACGGGATAACAAATGGTCAGGGTGAGCCCACTGTCCACTTTTCGCACTCTGCATACGGAGAAGCATTGACAAGAATCATATTAATTAATAATCTGCTCTTCACGATGGAAGTAACTGGTGCCAGTTTTGTGAATATCCCCAACCTTTGTATTTATTTTTTATTTAATCTTTATTGTTTAGTTAATTAAAACCATAACAAGTTTCCTGTTCAATTTACAACCAATATTTGAAGAGAAAAAAAAATGCATAAAAAAAGAGGTGTTCAAGAATTAAATTGCAACAAAATAAAATCCAAATAATCATATTCATGACAATAAAAACAGAAAATATAAATCTTTAAATGTCAAAGAATAAGGAAACCTGAGATATAACACATTTAAAAAAAAAAAATTTAATTGCTTTCAGGCGTTTTTCAAAAGAAAGCAGGAACTTTATCATCTTGCAGTTTATTTGTGGGTCCATTGAGTCCAAACAGCAAATGACCGCTGTCCTGCATGTGCGCAGTCTCTTAACCAGAAAGCAGTTCTTTAAAAAGAGTGTTCGCTCTAGATTTAGCTTCTTACAGTGACATGTAATGTGAATTAAGTCTTCCTTAATGTGACCGCAAAGCCGACAGGTAACGGATCGTAATTGTTTCCAGGCAGGCTAGTCTGCCAACGTTGGATATTTACCAAATCTTAGGGCCATCAACCTTTTTTTAATAAAGACTGAATAAGTAGAAGCCAAGTAAAGCGCCGGAGTGAGTGATTTATAACTGTTGATCACGGCCCAAGCGTGAGAGCGATGGAAAAAGATTTCCTTATCAATTAACACTGAATGAAACTTGGCGGCTTTATTTATTGCCTGTTTGAATGAGGTAAATGGCAAATTTTGATCCCAAAGCTCTGCAATACCTGTTAATTCCAATGCGCTGGACACAAATTTATTTGCTTCAGATTTTTTTTGTGTTTCAAATTCCTGCCATAGAAATGTGTTTAGATTATTATCGATGGCGTTCATCTTAATCCGGTACCAAACCTTAATACATGTATACAGTCTTCCCACTTTCTCATTCATAAGACCAAATTCTAAGCGCATTTGCGCTGGTGAAGCGGAGCTGGGAAGTTGAACGACCCTCTTGTAGATTTTGGTGATTAAATTGTTTAAAAGAGCGGAATCCTTACCGTGCATTGCTACACTGGCATAGGCTAAGGTGGGAAGTGCTTTGCTGGCAATTATAGATAGTAGTGGTTTAAAAGATGGGCCCTCCAATTTTTTTGACAGGGTACTAAATGCAAAAATTAAGGCTCCAGCTCTTTGTGTCAAGTAGTTTTTCTGGTCTTTTAACGCTAATTTATCATCAATGAAGTATCCCAGATATTTATAATTTGATACCCTTTCCAGCTTTTTTCCTTCAAAACAGATGTTGCAATTGATTGAGCGTCGATTGGTAATTAACATTGTTTTGGTCTTGGATAAGTTCAGAGACAGCTTGTTTTCGGACAGGAAAGCAGAGAGTGCAGTTAGCAACCTGGACATACCAACTTTTGTTAAGCTCATGAGCACGATGTCATCAGCATATGCAAGATGAGTGAGATGCAAATTGCCTTATTTCGGTGAGTGAGCGTTACACGTATTTAACTTGCCGGAGAGATCCGAGAGAAATAAGTTGAATTGATGTGGAGCCAAGACACAGCCTTGTTTTAAACCAGTTCTTGTGAACACTTTCCTTGATAAGCGGGAACCATCCCCTAATTTTACCTGTGTCCATGTGTCTGAATAAAATAGTAGCAGGCCCCGTAATATGGTCTCCGGTATAGCCCATGCTCTCAGTTTTGCCCATAATAGGTCCCGATCCACACTGTCAAATGCGGCTTGCAAATCTATGAAACATAAGTTCAACTCTTGCTTGGTACGCTGACATTTTTCAGCTATCATGGTGATGGATAAAATATTTGAAATAGTTCCGATTCCCTCTCTAAACCCTGTTTGGTTGATTGGGATCAGTTCTCTTTCTCCAGACCAGGTTACCAGATCTTTTAAGAGCAGTGATGCAAAATATTTTGCTTCCATGTCCTGCAGTGCTATTAGTCGGTAGTTAAGTGGATTAGATCTTTAACCTCCTTTATATATAGGCATTATTATGGAGCCCTTCCAGCTATCCGGCACTTGATTATAGGTTTGTACATCTGAAAAGAGGTTCTCAAGAGGTGTGCTCCAAGATTCGGGTGAGTGTTTGTAAGCAGCTTGCGGAATGCCATTTGGACCCGGGGCCCAGTTGTTATTGCCCTTTTTAATTACTTTTATTATCTCCTCCGCAGTATAAGCTCCGAGAGTTGCTGCTGATGAAGAACCTTTTCTTGAATAGGTTATTAGCGGCTGGCTGCAGCATTCCACCTCATTTATCCTTTTATGATGATGTTGCGGAATAAGTTGATCCCCTAAAGGTTTTACTGTATTTTCTTTAAATTTCAATGAAAGAAAAGTAGCCCATTCACTTTCCTGCACATTTGACGTTAATACATTCCGAGGTCTTGTTAGTTGATTTATAATTTTCCAGAAAGTAATCGAGTTAGGAGGTTTGATACTGAAGAGCAATTTAGTCCAAAAACTCTCATTTATCATCTTTTATGTTCCCAGACCTTCTTTTTATACTTTTTTTTGGGCAAGAAAAATGTCCAATTGACTTAAGTCTTTGGTATTCAATTGCAAATTCTTTTGTGTTTTTCGCAGATCCTTTCTTAGATCTTTCAGTTCCTTTGGCAATTTGCTATTTGAACCGCGCCCATTGCCCTTCACATTAGGCGATTTCATTTTGAGCTTTAGTTTCTCTAAAAAGAGAGACCATGCTTGTATGCTATTCGTTGGCATGTCACCTAAATTATTCATCGTTTCCTCTATTATCGAGAATCACTCGATTTTATTCAAGTTAGACCAGGATATACGTTTGTAGGGAGAGGCAAAGGCAGTATCATTGATCATATTTTAGTGTCAGACAATTTGGCCTCGCTGCTGAATACATTTGAGGTGAGCCCTTCACCCTTTAGCAACCACCATCCGATTACTATTCATCTCTCCCTTTTTCTGCAAAATATTCCTATTTCCAGGAAAAACTCATTCTCAACCTATATACCTAATAGAGGGGTGTGCAGAAAATGGCATCATATTGACCCCATCAAAATGTTTGTTGAACAGCTCGCTAACAGCCATCTATAGCTTTTAAAGTGCCTTACAATCCTGTAAACACACAAGATCATTTTACCAAGATCTGCAAATCAATCTCAGACATGTTAGGAGTAGACAAGCCTCAGCTTACAAGCCCTGTATAGTCTTGGTTTAATTCTGAATGCACAAACACTTATAAACCTTATAAAAAAAGTTACCTATGCAATCCCATGACATCAAGTTGCAGTCAGAGTAGCCACAAACAATTATAGTCAAGCTACTGAAAAATAAAAGGCCAAGATAAGATCTAAAGCGTGGGAAGATTTGGAATGTGCTTCTTTGTTCAAAAGATAATAAGGTTTTCTGAGAGATTGTAGGGAAACATCCTCCACAGGCATAGAATGTCATATTTTGGACCACAATTGGATCCAACCAAAGTATTTAATCAAGAAAGTTATGAAAGAGAGCCTCCAGCATTATTTGATCCCAGTTTTATAGCCGCGGCCCTTGCAGAATTTAGTAAGACTATCTCAGTCGGGGAAGTGCGAAAAGCCATTCTGTACTCTGTGACTGGTAAGGCCTCAGGCCCAGACATGATACCAGCAGGGTTCGTTAAATTTAACCTGCAATTCTGGGCCCCCCTGATTCCAAATACTTTTAGGACCATAATACTTAGAGGCCTGGTCAAGTAATTGAGAGAGTCAGTTACAGCCCCTATCTAAAAGAAAGGAGAAAAGAATGAGCTTGCAGTTTACCGGCCCATTTCCCTGCTGGACTCTTTCATAAAAATATTTAGCAGGGTGATCCTGGGGAAATTAGAGGCAAGGGCGAAAGATAATGCCTTATTTACAGAAGTCCAATACAGGTTTCGCCCAGTCCGGGGTACCTTGAACAAGAGTTAAATCTGTCCCTGATATTGGTAAAACACATCAAGGCCAGGAGAGGAGCAATAAATATGGCTTTTATGGACCTCTCCTGTTCTTTGACTTAGTGGACAAAAATTAACTATGGGATATCATGGAGGCAGCATTTTAAAAGGTTTCCTTTTAGATACCCACATGAGGGTCGAATACACCCAGCAAGCACAGCAGATGTCGCCTATTCAAGTTACTTGTGGAGTGCCACAGGGCTGTATATTGGCCCCTTTCTTTTTCCTTCTTTTATATTAATGCTCAAGACATCTTTGTAAGATCTTGCACACCTGAAATCCCTAAAATTGGTTTCGCATCTGGTCCCTGTCCTCTTGTACACAGACAATGCAGTCCCTTTAGCTCATACTGCAAACGGAGTGAGAGCACTTTTAGATAGGTTTCATAGTTTTATGCAGGGGATAAAACTCAAGATCAGTCATAATAAATCCTATATTTTAATTTGTGGTCCTAAGAACACCTGCTCAAGAAAATATGTAATCAGAGAAACTCCCATAATGAAAACAATGAATTTTAGTAATCTGGGCATTTTATTCACCTCAAACATGAGCTGAGAATGCTTGAAAACACAGAGGTACCATTCAATGAAGGCTGTATGTGAAACACTATTTAGGTTTTCCAGGAAACTGAGACATGAGTCTTCCAAAGAAATTACCATGCCTTTTAGAAGCATATGTTTATCTATGGCTACCTATGGGATAGGCTTGTGGGGGGGCATGCGTGCAAAGCCTTTACAGCTGGTAGAGAACAGGTTTCTAAGTAGGCTGCGAGGGTTCCTAGAACTACCACGAGTTTCATATCTGATAATGAACTGGGCCTAGATTTTTTTTAGAAGACCTGGTAGGCCACACTCCCATTCTGTTGAGGGTCAAAATTTAGGGCAAACCCAAATTAAGCCTCACGCATACAAAAGTGGAAGATTGCTTGATTGAAAGTAATATGCTAGCTATCCCTTGGATACATTATGTCAAAAACACTCCAAGGGCCAAATTACAAGCCTGGCGGTCCACGGACCACCAGACTCGTGGTGGGGCAGCAATGGCGGTCTCCTGACCATCACATTATGATCTTTGCAGTCGTGTTGCCCTGGGACCATCGACTCCACCAGGAAACCACTGTTCATTGGCGTTGGTGTGGTGATCTTAAATCAGTCACATGCTAGGCAGATCTGCAGTGGTCCTGTTAAGCATATTACAACTTTCCTCACCACCACTGATTTCCTGGAGGTCTCTCCTCCTTGAAAACAGTGGTGGTGAGGGAAGAAAACGGACCCTACAGGGACCCCTAGTGCCTCACTCCATGTGGATCCACACAGTGCATGCACCTCCAGTTCCAGCATGGCATGTACTTCACAGCCTATGCTGTGCTGGAACTTTCTTTGACATTCCCATTGTGGTGCCTATTTTATAGGCACCACCGTGAGACCGCCAAAGGAACCGCCCGCTAGTAGTTAAAAAGTAATTATACTGCATGCGGTTCTCACGTGGGTGTGGTGGTGCGGAAGCAGGGCGGTCCCGCTTCCGCACCAGCCAAACCGTAAACGGGTCATTAGAGATCTAGGACTGAGTAGCCTCTCTGAGATGACAGATAATATCAGTTCATCTTCCAAGAAGCTGAGAAAGGAAAATTATTTTGCACACAGACAAGAGCTGAGACTTACACATCTACCTGAGAAGGTAACAGTTAAATATTAAATACCCCTTGTAGCAACCAATATCAAAGAGCCTTTTTTTAATCCAGATAAAAGCACCAGTACACAGGTTTTAATTAAAGCGGTTCAGAGTCAATATGATCAATTTTTTAGGGGTCTTTCCTGGCACAGGGTCCTGGTTTGCTTCATTGCCGTGTTGTCCTTGCGATGGCGTTTCCCCCCAGTCAACTAAGCATTGCATGTCACATTGCACACTGTATTCCTCCTTTAGGTTAAGTGGAAAATCTTTTAATACTCATCACAAGGGTTTGCTTGTTCTACAACAACTTGAATCCCAACAATTTGTGTTGCTGTGTTGAATTTTATTACTCAGGCACTAAATTTAAGGAAAAAAATATGCATCATGTTCTGTGGATTTGATGTTGGATGACAGATGTTTTTAGCTACTAACTGATTTGTTGTGATTTGGACAAACTGAGATTTTTGTATGTATTTTTAACAAATGTGCTTCTATGTTCATACTCTGACCGAATTAAGGATTGATTGATTGATCTATAAGGGTTACAAGTATGTACAGGTTAGACGGGGAATGAGGAGGAAGAGAGCAGATGTAGTGTAAGAGGAGACTCAGAGTAAATATTATGATGACATGAAATGCCTGGAAGACTCGAGACAAAAGATTCTGAAGATCACAAGGTTTTAGGTGGTTCACCTAATAACATCAGATTGTAGTCTGTGATGGTCTAATTCGCCATAAGAGGGGTGGACTGGAGGAGCGTAATCTGTGCTCCACCCTTTCATGTTTGATTAGGTCACCTTTATGTTTATGTATGGCCTCGTATTCTTGTAACATAATATTGTTGTGATGTGGTGCACTAATTGTGCAATCTCGATATTTATATGAGTGTGCATATTAACGTTTTCTTCACAGTAACCGCGAATTGCTGTTCTCACGTATATCAGCATTTGTGTGGTTTGAATAACACTCTGCATTTATTTTCATATCAGAAAATTTATCGAGTTGAATAGTACTTTATCTAAATTTATGTAAATTGTAACCGTATATGTATCTGTAATTGGGAGACAGGAGGAATCCAAGGACGTTTTGATGTGTTGACCAAAGGAAAGAAATCTTAAGTGTAGTTGCCAAGTTTTATTGTTTGAAGATGAAAAATACAGAGACATGGGATTCTCAAAGGTTTTTTTGGGGGTATAATTGATGAACACACTTCAGCTTGATTCAGATAGATTCCCTTTAGACTTTAGAATGTACGGAGCTCCATGCGACATCTCTGTTGTGTGGCTTCATGCTGTACAATAATTGTCTTTTTAGAGAGCTTCTAAGGAGGTTCTGCTATGCGGACATCTTGCTTGCTTCTCTGACTTGAATAGGGTTTCACTAATCCTTAGTTTAGAATAGAGCTTAATAGATTTTTTTATATAACCTCATGAATAGACAGGAGGGTCAAAACTTTCAATCTAACCGCCAGACTTTGTTTCTTATTCTCTTATTCATACATTTTGTGAAGTTCTTCTGGTGTCAAGGACACACTATGGAGTATACTGAACTGTATGTATTGAAACCTAGCATTTCAAGGAACTTTGTTTGGAGAAAGAGGGTATTTGCCCATTCCTTTGGGGTGAGGGGGCGTCCAAGGTCTGTATCCCATTTAGAACAGACATTCAACTAAGAAGCCTTGGGATCATTTGGAATCGCTCTAACCAGCTATGAAATCTGTTTACTGCCAGATCCAATCATGAAAAGTGTTTTTGACAGTGGGTGGGCAGGTTCCAAAAGTAATAAAGCAATCATTGCAGCCTCATCATCTTGGCGATGGCTACACTGCCCTGGACTGCTTGGGGTAATGAATTCCAAAAGGCTAGAGAGCCCTTAGGGAGGAGAGCACACCAGGGGCGGTTTCTCCATTAGAGCTGTGGGGCTGTGCCCCTCTGTAGATTCCTACACATTTACATTAAAAAATACAAAATAGATCGATTTATTCGTATCACTAAATAAATTGCTGTATTTAAGTCTGGGTTGTCTGCTTCCGCTGCCTACCCGACCTCGCTCTGAAGCAGGAGACATAAGACAGGCAGTATATCAACTTTCTTAACGTGACGCACCAGGCAGTGCCTTCTGTTTTAAAGCCCTTCATTGCCATTGGTATCTCTGGATGCATGCAGGCCAGTGACACAATAAGCATCACAGTTTCAGTCATAGGAGACTTCATCCTTGTGTGATTTATTTCGTCCGTCATTCAAAGACGTAGATCCCACCCTTTCGTCATGCGTGAGAGTGGATGCAAGCACTTCTAATCTGTTGCCTTGTTCTCAGTAATGGTAAGTAATTGCAAGCTAATGCTCTGTACTGTATATAGTGCTGAGACCCCTCATCACTCTAACCTCCCCCACTGTGACACCGTAGGCCATCGCTGCACATTGCTCTCTCCTTTAGAAGTGGAGCTGTGACATTTGCTCCCTTGTGAAATAAATCCAAATAAGGAGCAGGGTTCGCTCTTGTTCCCTTGCAAATCTGATCCAAATATCCGAGTCAGGTCCAAAGCGAGAAATATGTGCTTACTGTGTAACATCTGCTTACTGTGGCCAGTTCTCTGATCTATGGCATTAAAACTTGCCCTGTGTACATGCCCCTAAGTTAACACTGTTGCTAAAAACATGGATTGACTTGCAAACAATGTATGTTAAAAACATTGAGGTAATGCATTTCAGCGATTTAGTTCCTCTCTTATTTTACAATCTTTACTTAATCTTGCATTCCCCACGAGTTAACTATTTTATAATGATGTTGTTTATCTGTATTTATTTCTGTGCATACTTCGAAGCTTGAGCCATGCCAGGTGTTTATGAGGGGCTTTGATTGAGCACTCAGGGGCTAAGGCTAAAGCTAAACACAGTGCCTGTCAGTGGGTTGGCCTCTCTGGAGGGCACACAGAACAATGTTTGTGTATTCCATTTGCAACTGAAATTCTGTTGATATGTGTTCGAAGGGGGTACACTGATGTCAATATATGTGCAAGCCAAAAGTAAGAGAAATTAAAGTGCTTACATTTGAGGGAGTGCTGTGCATGTTGGGGGCGGTGAAGTGACAGCGATGCGAGGAAGGGTATTCGAGGAAGAGTGAAAAGAGAATGCTAAAGAGGAAAGAGAGGGGGTTGAAGATGTGCAGATGGACAAGGTATGCAGAGAAAAATAGGATGCATATCTAACATAAAGCACACATAATTGAAGGACAAAACTCCTTCCACCGGCATCAATGCTATTTAATTCACATACTCCCTATTTCAGAATTTAAACATTTCCAAGGTTAATTATTTATAATAAGTAATTGTTGTTACTCATCTATTAAAACAACTAACATCCAGTGACAGGGCCAACCATATTGACAGGCTTTAAGTATATGTCAGTTGCTGTGCCATTTATCTGGATAAAATTACATCTTAGACAGTACCCAAAATTCTGGTCTGATAGCACATTATAGGAATCACAGAAATGCATTTGGCATGTTCTTTTATAGAGAGCACCCACTGTTTTTCATCTAACTTAAAGACCTGTCTGCACATATTTCTATATGACTGGTTACAGCTAGCATCTGTGGGTGGTTCTTGAAATCTGGTTAGAGCATATTTTTCCAAAGTTAATGGTGCATGCAGAGGAAGACACTGGGCAAGCGTACATTTTAAAGGGCTAAAGTTGTCATGCAGAACAATTTGCACATTACAAGTCAAGTCAAAGTATGCTTTATTCGAGATTTCACTCATAAAAGCAAAACATACAGTAATTAAGAATTCAATTAAATTTACCATTCATTATTACGAACACTAAGCATACTATTTACAAATTTTGACTCAATGAAAACCAGTGCAATATTTAGATACAGAACAAGATAAAATAGATTTAAAAAGTACAAAAAATAAGATTAGATAAGTTAAGACAGTTTATAATAAAAACCGTTTATAGAATATAAAAGATGCAGAGAAACATTCCAGACAGAGAATAATCAAATGACTAGCAATCTCTGTCTAATCGACCATGCCCATCCTAAGTATTTCGCAGTGACTATTACTATCCGTGAGTGCTAGTGCATATTACACGCAGCGCAATGGTACCCCTGATTGCCCCCATATTCCTACACATCGGTACTAGCCACACACGTCTAGGGTCAGAATAAGCTGGGCAAGTGAATAGAAAATGGCCCGCAGGGCATATATCACTCAGTCCACCATCCCATCTGGCTGTCTGTCAGAGATCTGAGAGGAAGTGAACCTACTCTCAATTGAAACAAGAGCTGTCTATCACCAGGCCTGGCTATAATATCCCAATAAGGTTCCAAGGAAGGATACAATTTAACGTCTAAGAAACTCTTAGTCATAGATCCTAGACCAGAGCTACCCCATGCCCGGGATGCTATCTTTTCCCAATAGATTTCTTTTAGCACCTTTTTTGTTGGAAAAGTTGCTCCTGCTGGGTCAGCCCAAAGTGCGCTCATGCCAAGCTCAGTCAAGACTGTCTTTAGCATTTTGAGCCACTCATTTTTGTGAAATGTATCTAATTTAATGATGTCTAAGAACCCTATAGCGTAGTGAGAAAGCTCCGGAGTAGTCCAAAGCCTGCGCCAGTACAGTATTGGTCGAAGCCTGGCCAGGTCTGTGACAGCTTTCCTGCCTAGCTCATACCTAAGGGGCAGCAAGGGAGTGCTCTTAGGAAGACTAGTAATCGCACGTAGAAACTTGTGTTCCGATGATTGAAGCAAAGATAGTTTCTCGAACCCCCAGAGCTCAGCAACATAAAGTGCAGATCCTAGGGCCTTTGCTTCATACACCTGGAGAACGGGCTTTACAGGTTTCGTTAAAGATTTTCTATGTTCAGAGCTAATAGCACCTGATAGCTGCCTATGCCTTAGTATAGCAATATCTATATGCTGTCCCCAGCTATTCTTATTTGAAATATGTATACCGAGGTAGGTAAAAGTATTCACCACCTCTAGAGGGCGACCATTCATAGTGATTTTTGATTTGAAACTTCGGTGGGGATTAAAAATCATCAGTTTTGTCTTTGCGACATTAACCTCGAGCCCATGCTCCTTACAGAATAAATCAAAAATAGACAAAGCACGCTGCAAACCACCCGGAGTTTTTGATAGGATGAGCGTGTCGTCTGCAAACATTAAAATAGGCATTTTTAAGCCAGCTAAAGAAGGGGCATCTACCTCTGCAGATAGCATACGTGAAACCATACCGTTAACATATAACGTAAAAAGAGTAGGTGCCATTGCACAGCCTTGCCGGACTCCCCTTTCCACCGGGAAATCCTCTGTCACCATACCCTGACCTCCCCACTGGATTTTAGCATAAGTTGCTGCATGGAGCCGCATTACCAATGTCAGTAATTCAGTTGGTACACCCAAGTCCTTTAAGACAGACCACAGCTTGAACCGTGGAACTAGATCGAAGGCAGCCCGCAAGTCGACAAAAGCCGCATACAGGCTGCCCCCTCCGAGGTCCACGGTTGTAATCTCCCTATTTCTCGGGATCGAGTATTTGGTAAGAAAACCCACAGAATACAAGTGTACTGTTCTTGTTTAATAAACACAAGTACACATAGGTTAGGAAAACAATAGCAAATGCGATGCTTAGTCTCGCAGAGTAAATGCAATTCATACGATACTCATCAGTCGTTTGCCCTGGGCTCAGGAGGGCCGAGATCCAACCGTCCTCTGCATGAACACCGGTCCCAGTATTCAGCCAACAGAGGACACTGTGCAAAGTAACGGCCGAAAATGCCGTTCGTGGACGACTGATGGGGTACTCTCGCCAAGGCGTCCTCTTATTAGTTCAGACACTCGCCTCGGGAACACCCGGCCGGGCGCTCCACCGAGGGGTCAGAATCAGTAAACAAGCCCCCAAAACAGAGACGCGGCAAACACATGCACACAGCTCCGTGTTCCCGGGTTCCAAGGTATAGCGGGACACAACGGATGACCGGCCAGTAACCAAAATATTCGACAGTGACCCTTCCGTCCAATGCGCCTTAAGTACGCAGTTCCGGGTGCGCGATGAGCGCGCTAGGCATGCCGGACCTTGTGGTTCCTGATCCGCTCGTGACGTGTGGATCGGCGTCAGATTCGGCGGTTGCAGTCAGCGGTGTCCCACCGCGCCCCGGAGATTCTGACAACGGTCCTCCACTGCAGCAAGTTAAAACGGAAGACCTGGTCCACCGTACTTGTGGATCTGCGGAAGCCCGCCTGAAAGGGAGACAAAGCATTATTTTCCTCCGCCCAGTCTAGTAGCCTATTCACGATCACACGCCCTATTATCTTTTGGGAAGTGTCAATAAGGCTTATTGGCCTGTAGTTTCCAGACTGGGATCGGTCGCCTTTCTTAAAAACAGGTATTATTACCGCACCCTTCCAGGATAGCGGTACCTCGGCACCCCTAGCAATTGCATTAATAATTAGACAGATGTATTTGCACCAACATTCCTTATCGTTGATAAAGATGTCGGCTGGTACACCGTCCATTCCAGGGGCGCGCCCACTGGCCACAGAATTTAGAGCAGCCAAAATCTCTTTAGGACAGAAAGAATTTTCTTTGAAATGGGTTGAATTAATGTTAAATGCAGTAGGGACTTGATTTGTTTCAGCATACTGCATTTGGAAAACTTTTACCCATTCGTCTTCCGAAACATTGTTGTTTGGAGGATCAGGAAAACCCTCACCTCCCCACTTCACAATATTCCAGAACGATCTAGAATCATTTCTGTCACTAGCTCTTTTTAATTCAGACCAGTGATGCTCGTCCCAAGCTTTTTTTGCCTTTGTTATAGTATCTTTGTATTCCCTTCTGGCAGTTTGTATAGCAGTGGCCTGTCTCCCTTTTATAGCAACCCCCAGGGCATGTCGTGCATCCCAACAACAATTATTATACCATCCTGGATGTTTGGGAGCTCTTGCCCCATTGGTCTTTACGGGCTTGAGAAAATGGTTCTTTATTAAAGAGAAAAGGGTTTCATGGATTTCAACCACACTGCCTAAACCTGATGAAGAGGACGTGTTATTTTCCAAGGCTAGTATTGCCTTGTCAGCCTCTGCATTAATATTCTCCATGGCCTGCAAATTGGACACTACATTAGTCCATCTCAACCTTCGCATGTCATTCGTGGGGACGATCAAAGATGCGATAGAGGAAATGGTACCTAAGGACCCGTTAGAAGATGCCCACCATTTGTGTTCTATACACAGAGGGTTATGATCACTTTCGCACCTTCCCACAACCTCCATATCACATACTAGCGGCCAGAGCTCCAGGCTACAAAGTACATAATCAATTCGACTTCTATGCCGCCCATTGTCAAACGTCATTTCCCCATGCTTATCGCTTAAGGTCCTCCCGTTTAGTGCTCTTAGACCTTTTTCGAGACACATAGCATTTAAACCAATCACATCCTCTGTCCATCTGACAACTGATTTCAACTCTAATTTGGGCACACCCCATTGCCAATCCACATCATCATCAAGAAAGTTCTCATCTGTGGCTAGGGGTTCAAATGTTCGATTGAAATCACCTGCAATGATAATGTTTTTGTCTTGGGAGTAATTCTCAAGTAGGGAACCCAAGGCCGCTAAAACCTCTATCCTCCCACCCCTGGAGCTCCTTACATATACATTGTAGATGTCAATCAGACCCAAAGTATCCAAGGTCAATCTGTTTAGTTGGATGTCGTTGTGGCTAGTGTCGATTACTTTAACGATCAGTTTCAATGACTGGCAGACCCAAATGGTAAGACCACCTATAGGTCTCCCCTTCAGACTCTTTAGTGCAGGCACCGAGTAATTCAGATAGCCTTGTGCAAAAGATGGATCACAGCACCAAGTTTCCTGGAATATACACAAATCAAAAGAATTGATAAAAGAAACCCAATCACCAGAGTCAAGTTTTGAGGTAAGTCCAGCAATGTTCCATGAGAGAAGTTTCCCCCAATATCCTTATTGCAATCCAGGGGCTTGTATAGAGGAGCAGCCTCATTAACCACTGGTAGATCTTGAACAACCATACTTTGTAAGTCAATGTGGTGGTTAGAGTGGATAACATTCTTGTTCGTGGACACAGACTCCAGATTGTCCCTGGCTGAAGGGGCCACATCCCTTTTTGGCCTTTTGTCGTCGGTGGAGGGGTAGGAATTTACACTCTCAACGGCTGGCTGCAAATGTAGGCTATCAGGGTAGGTAACACTCAATTCAGGCCCAAAAATCTCATTTTTTCTCAGTGGGATCGTACACTCATTTCCAGCAGGTGCCCTTTCTGTCCCACTAACAACTGGCTGGTGGAGTGATGGTTGTCAATCGATGTCGTTTAAGCCAGAATCAGCCTTCCCTCTCATACGTTCAGGAATAACAGGGATGGGCATTACAGTATGGGGGCATGTTTTCCTTAGCTGTATCTGGGTTTGCGAAGGACCACTACATCTAAATTCCAAGGTAAACAGATTTTCTGCAAGGAAAGGGGATTTCAATGTTAACTCTAAAGAGTCACTGACTAGATCAGGGCGGCTCAATCTTCTCGCCTCTACAATATCTTCCCTGATCACCGAACGGCATCCTCTGACATAGCGCAGCCATTGAATGGCTTTGTTAGTCAGAGAATCCGGGTGTTCTCTGTTTCCATATATTGTATTTGTTCATTTTGGAACATTAGTCATATATATAATATTTTTGTTTTTATTAGGGTCAGATTTGTAATGACGATTCATTTTAATTCCTGCCCCTTGGGTTAGTAAACCATCAGTCATATTGGGTGAGGTTAATTGGGGCGCAACTGTCCTCTTGACCGTTTCGCTAGACAATAAACCTTTCCCCTTGCTTTTAAGGCTTCGGGGAGGTGGGCCATTGTCCCTCCCTTTCTGCACAGAGTTTCTGTTGTTTAAATCTGTTACTTTCCCCATTGGCTTGTTGTTAGATTGATTTTCCCATCTACCTTGGTGGACTTTACTAACATCGTCAATTCTCACAGGGATTGGATTACAAATTGTCTGCCCCACATTGGTTTCTGGATTTAATATAGTCATATCTTTCTCACAAATCTGAGTGGTTAGGTTAACAATTAATGACCTCAGTGCCTCTATTTCATCTTTTAATAAAATAACCAAATTGAATTTGCACATTACAGTAACTGTTGAACAAATTAATGCAAGGAGATATGGAGCAGTTTTAATGTGTTTAATATTTCAAGTCTATACGTTCACACTGCTTAATAAGCCTTGCTTTATTGCTACATTAATTTGCTTTAAAATGCACCATTTGCCAATCCTTTTTTCATTTCTTTCTCAGAAGAGGAACTCCCTCTGGAACCCAGGGTTGTCCATAAAACTTGTTCACATCGCTTGCTATATAAAAATCATGCCCAACGTTTACGCACACCACTTTCAAATGTCACCAGCCACCACTGGAGCACACAAAATAAGTTACCATCCAACAGGTCCATATTAGAATGGTAAACTTTAATACCGAGGTATCCGAAAGTTGTATATTCCCAATGCACCTACTGTCCATCTGCAAGAACAGTTTGTGTAGGGCATAGGGGATGTAGGCAAGATTTAGCCCAGTTTACTCCGAGGCCCAATGCCGCTTTAAAGACGTGATGGAAACCCACCACCTCCTTTAAACCCCTAAGGACGTCCTCTAGATATATTAGGACATCATCTGCATAAAGTGAGACCATATATATCTCATCACCCAGTGGAATCCCCCAATTGCGTCCCAGTTGAGAGAGTTGTACGGTCATAGTTTCCACCACCAATGCAAATAGCATGTGCGATAAGGGGCATCCCTGTCGGTGCCTCATGTAACAGGAATGGATTCAGATATCACTTGCCTTGTTTTTACCCTGATAGAGGGACAAGGGAAGAGTAACTAGATCAGCTAGATTATCCCATGATCCATGCCCAGCTTGTGCAGAGCTGGAAATCTATAGTCCTGGTCAAGAGGAAATAGCCTTTACCACACAGTCTTTATTACGACTTGCCTTTACCACTCAGTATTTACCATGCATATGTCTATACCACAAATGCATTTAGAATTAATGCATTTGCCAGGCATGCCTTTACAATGCATGCCTTTACCGTGCATTATGGTAAGTATAGTTAAAAGTAATTAAAACATATCTATTATATTTACTTTTTAAATATTTCTTTATTAATGTACTATAAAATATTTATAGCATATTCTTTTAAAATATACATATAAAAGATTTAGGAGTGGGATAGAAGGATATAGGGGTTATGTGTGGGGAAGTGCATTAATAATCAGGTATTAATTCAAATACCTGAGTATATCAATTGCAATTTAATTTAAATGCATTTCACAATTATTAATATAAATAATTCAGATGATTGTAAAATATGTAAATAAACGTTTTAGGAGCAGGATGTAAGATTTAGGGGTTATGGGTGGGGAAGTGTATTACTCATGTATTAATTAAAATACCTGGTATTACAATTAAAATATAATTTAAATGTGTTCTACAATTATTAAAATAATGAATGCATATAATTTTAAAATATCGAAATAAACTTTTTAGGAGGGGGATTTAAAGGGTATGGGATTATGGGTGGGGAAGTGAATTTAAACTCATGTATTAACTGACATAATTAGGAATTAAATTTGCAGTCTAATTCTTTTTTTAATAAATGTTGAAATAGCTATTGCATTAAGGAAATAATTAATTTTAAGTAATTTAAAAAAATAAATATACAATACAGATTTTATAGTTGTACATGTTTGTAGATTAATGATAAATATATACTTTAAATATTTTAATACTTTAACAAATGTAATTAAAAAAAATATTTTAATCATATATCAATTCACAGAACTATTTTTAACATACAAAAAATTACTTTCTTTTAATACAATAAATAAGCATTTTCATAATAATATAAAATACATTTAATAACATGTTTTCAACATCTTTTCATGGTTCCCTATCAGTTCAATAGGAGAAATTGTTATTTTTTCTTTTTTTCTTTTTCAGCTTGATGTGAACCGTTCGGCCGCTGTTTCTAAAGTCAGTGGAGCAGGGCAGTCAAGGTCAAAAGCACAGAGGAGCCCAGGTGAGAACAATCGTTTTCCTTTATACATTATATTGGTTAGGAAATTTATAGAGCTGCTGACTTTGAAGCTGGGGGACCAGGTTGAAGTCTTGGAGTTGGGTCAACATCCTTTAATCGTGGGTAAAGCACTTTATCTCTTTGTGCCTACCATAAATGAGCATGTCCAACTGTAATGTAACTGGTACTCATGTAAAGCGCTCTGATACCTTCTGTTGAGTTTGCGCTATATGAAAACTGCAACAACAAAAAAATGGAGGGAGGTGGTTAAAAGTTTTATTAAAATTGTAGATATTGCTATTGTTAACCAGTTTTCCACCGCTATGCAGGTTGTTTTCATATGTGCATATCAGGATTTTTTTTATCAAATAGGATTAAAAAGAAAACAAAATGAAATATTTCCTTTCAAAATTATTTGTAAAGAAAGACTTTTTTTTTTAAATAATGCATCTACTTTTTAATAGGTGTTCAACTTTTTGAGAAGAAATCAGCAAACAAGAAGAAAGAAGACAACTTCATTGGAGTGGATTTAAAATATATTTTTTGGGTGTATGAATTGCGTTCTTTATTTTTCCATTTGGAGCTTTTTGGGATACCCGTATATTGGATATAGATTTTTTCTGGGAAAACAAAAATGAAAACATAAATTTGATTTACGATTTAAAAAAAATATATATTATATATTATATATATATTGGGTTTTGAATGTATTTGACATTGAGTGAACATCTTTTATTTGATTATGCACATAATCATATCATCATAAAAGAGCATAAAAGACCATTAAAAATCAAAGATCACAAAAAAATATAAAAACAATACCAAAAATCTCACACTTCCATATGTACAACTGAGTCAGAGTACAGTAAAGGGTATTAAAAATTCACTAGTGCAAAATATGTACAAAAAGGGTATAAAACACAAATCAGATAAAATACATATCTATTTAAAGTACAAAATACGTATAATCACCTGCCTGCAGTAATCTTGTCAAGTGTGCGTAAAAGCTATGTAGCATACATCCTAGGAGAGGATATAAGACAGGCTGGTGCTTGAAGAAAGGCTAAAAATCAAGAGTCCTGGGCAAAGCATTTTTCAAAAACCCTCCCATGGAATAACTGACATGAGGATCAGAAAGCATTCTTAGAAAATAAAAAGCAGGTTTATATAGATAAAAGCGACAAGTTTTAAGGACAGGTACCAAATATTAATGACTGAAAGGCTGATTAAATTCACAGAAAAAGAAAAAATTGACCAATGTTTGAGGAAAAGATTCATCACATGGGCAAAGCAAAATAAACTTCAAATCAGATGACCAATAGGAAAACAAAGATAGCTTTTTATAATGTCCAAATGAAATTTAGTCACAAGTGCCCTTTCCCAGACATTATTCTCTATAAAATTATTGCTAAAGCCCGCAAGTCTTTGTTTAATCAGCTCCTTGCGCTCTCCGTTTGCAGCTGCCATCCTCATATGAGGCTCCTTCACATTAAACAACTGCCCCTCTTAATAGACCCAGGTGAAGTGAACAAATCAGGTCTGCCCATGTCTTCCACAGGTTTCTTTACATGGTTCAGCCACAGAATTCGGAGCCCAAAATCGCATACAAAGCAATCGACTATGATTTCATGGTTGACCCAGAGCAGGAGGGGGCCAGCCTCATGTGGTCAAACACGTAGGCCAAGCCCAACTCCTCAAGTAGGAAATAATGGGAACTACTTGGACCTTGGGGCACATTAGGATGGCGGGCGGACAAAGTCCGCCCACCATCCTGTCATAACAAGGGACCCCCCACTATAAGGGCGGGGGTCCCGTATCTGCCATTAGAATGCACACGCCACAGTGGCGGGCCCATCCTGCATCCCTAACATTGTGGTGGGCGGTGCACTCACCGCCCGCCACAATGCCAGGGAGGCATGTTGTGCACTTCTATTCCCAACATGGCAGGCACCACGTGGTGCCTGCCATGTTGTGCATGGAACTGCAGGGGGGTACCATAGGTACCCCCCATGTGCACCCCCACCCCCCCAGAGTCCCTGGGGGCCTGCAACGGGCCCCCCAAGCAGACTCCGCATGCCTTTCAGTGGTGGCATCATCTGTTAAGACACATTCTAATATGGCTGGTGGTGTCTATTAAACCACGCCACCATAGGGAACCCTTTCCCGCCCGGTCAACATGTCGACCGGGCGGAAAAACGGCAGACGGTCTTTCCGTCCGCCGCAGACCCCCCCAGCCATTATAATATGGAGGGGAGGTCATTTCTGCACGGATGGCGGGCAGATCGCCCCCGCCGGGCCGGCGGTGGCTATTGCCGGTGGGGGCGCTCCGCCCACCATCCTAATGGGGCCCCTAGTCTCCGGAAGCCCTATGTTGCATGCCCATATGTCAGCACAAGTCAACATTTCAGTCTAAACATTTCTAGTAAGGGCAATCTTGGTTTATTGTCAACTTTTAACTTCACATCATGCAAAGCCCCAAGGGCATGTTTGGAAGGAGAGGAAGTGATTATAGAGACAAGGCCAAAAATTGTTGCGGAAACAAAGGTCACCCTCAAGATGCTTTTACCATTAATAGAAATAGAGCAGATTTTACAACTTTGGACACCGCACACCACATAGTGGGTTTGAGCCGGCTTGGTTTCAAGGTCCAAACTGTCAATGAAATCAAATTCTCAATAACACCCCGTAGACCACTGGGTGTGTGAAAGAGCAGGAAAGTATCATCGGTGTAGAGCAATCATAAACTGGAGTGGATGAGGAAGGAGTTCAAGCCACTGATTTAGAAAAAAAAGAAATCTGT
This sequence comes from Lissotriton helveticus, assembly GCF_964261635.1. Lineage (NCBI taxonomy): Eukaryota > Metazoa > Chordata > Amphibia > Caudata > Salamandridae > Lissotriton > Lissotriton helveticus. Next base: position 1,415,035,301 of record NC_136059.1, on the reverse strand, counting down.
GCCAAAACACAGCCCTGATGCACACCTCGAGACAACCCAAATGTGTCTGTATACTTCCTTATTTTCATACCTGACCACTGCTGAAACCCCACAGTGTAGGGCTTGTAAAAAGCCAACCAAAGACTGGGGCAAGCCTATCTGGGGGAGGATACACCTTAATTTAGAGCGATTTACATGATCAAAAGAGCTACTTAAATTCATGAATACAAGGAAAAGGGAAACCTTCTTGCCAATTGTGTATTTTCCAATCAATAGGCTGAGGTTTAGGTACTGTTCCTGAGCCCTCAACTCTTCTCCAAAACCATATTGCACCTTACTAACGCCAGTCTGTTGGGCCAAGGTCTTTATCCTGTGCAGGATGATCCACCCAACAACTTTGACTTGCGAGTTCCATAAGGACTGCGAAAATCCTGCCATTTGCCCAGCTTAAATATTGGAACTACGATAGCTAATTACCACAAAGCAGGAATCCTGCAAAGTACCATGGCGCTCACAGTGTTGGTTTAATAGGGGTCCACAGAGCAATATTCTTGTTATACAGATCACGTGGGACCCCATCAGGACCGGGCACCTTTCTAGATGGACTGTTAGCTATGGCGGTGATAGACTCTTCATTGTTAAACCTGAAATGTAGGGGAATTGTGAGGGGGGTCCTCAACCAAATTCACACACCTTGTGTTCTGAAAAGAAAAAATACATTTAAAGTTGTTGGTTGAACTGTCTGCATTAATATTGGTCCCTTACGCATCACTTTTAGAGTTCATTGACCTTCTCCCATTCACGATTGCCTCAAAACTCCTGGAATCCTTTTCTTTATAGGTTCTTAACAAGCTTGCCTATGATACCTCCTTTAGGGCCTGTTTTCTTTTATTTAAAGTCATTTTGTAATCATGCATTGCTTTAGCTATGGTATCTCAATGTCTAGGGCTGTGGTTAAGGGCAAGTCACAGGCAATGATTAGCTGCTGTTCATTTCCTGCCAAACTAACATGGCTGGGTAGATTTTGCTGTTAGGGAGGGTTTAATAAACAAATGTAGGGTTTAAAATGCCGCTATTGTGCCAATTGTCAGGTGGTGAACAACAAGCAGGTGACCAAGAATCATGCTGAGGTAAGACCTTGTGATAGTCATCTGGAGGGAGGTAATATTCACCGCCTGCCACACAAGCCTTAGTTACTTATTCTTCGGAGTTAGATCTGCCACGCCTATGTTTGGTCAGTTGGAGGCTATACATGAGGCAAAAGGCTAATTTATTAGGGTTATGGCTACAAAACACGCTTTTTACAGTACCACCTACACCCACGTACTCAGCCATTGTCTTGGAAGTGAAAATATAACAGATGATGGTTTCTTGTTCCCAGCATACAAAAGTAGGTATTTGTACCTAGTGATCACCAACGATTTCAGCCAAACCATAAAGATCAAATGCAGGTACATTGTGCAGCAATGACTAGCCCCTCTGGTCTGCACTCTTCCCAAACAAAGTAATATCAATTGCCTGAAAGGGATCCCACTGGGTTACATTGTGGCCTAACTTTGCATTGAATTCTCCCCCGAAAAAACATGGAATTTACTCACAATATGAACAGCTCTGTTTCTTACAATTTCTAAGCCATAAAACAGAACCTGTATTTGCAACTCAAACCCACTCCAGGGTGATGAAAGTTAATGAGAAAGAAATTAAGCCTGTTGGCAGGACTTTCTATAGTATTAGAACTCCGGGTGATTGCTGATAATTGGGGTTACCTTGAACAGCTTAGAAACACAGACCATGATAGCAAAACCACCTGAGCTCTGCTCCAACAGAATGGGTGGCAGTTTATCACAAAAGATTTAAACTTGTCCAAAACTATATCCCTCTGGTGGCAGGTTTCCTGTAGCATCATAATATCAAAGTATGAGATATAGTTAAACCAGTTCAGGTCAGAACAATTTGTGCTTAAACCAGCAAGGTTCCAGCATTCCAGGTGAGTCATTGAATCTTTGGATTGCAAAAGCTCCGGGGAAATCTCCCTGTGTGTTATCACTTCCATATTGCTGTAAACCATAGTTAGGCTTCCCACTGCAGCAGACAGGTGACGGTTGTTAGGCAGTCACTCTATATACTCTAGGCTTATTACAGGGTGTATCTATTTTCTGTGGGGATGCCTGTGTGCGGTATTGGTTCAGGTTTTGGATTCCTGCAGTTGATGAACACACAGTCCACAATAGAATGTTTGGTTAGAGGACCAATCCAGTCGACTCTCCCAACAATGAAAATGTCATTGTACTCTGAAATACTGGAATCAGTGTTCCTTGTTAGCCAGTGATAAACCTTATTTTAAAAATAACCATACGTTTCGACACAGGTTGTATGTAAGCGTGGGACATTTGTCAATAATGCACCAAAGAGGCAACATTTAGGTGGAGTATTAACGTAGGGACAGTTGGTGCTATCCTCTAGTAGTGGCTGCCCCCCTGATTTGGTTGCAGGGACAAAGTTCCCAGACTTTGAAGCCTCATATAGGGCATTCCACCTCTCAAGCCCATTTGTGGATCTGCCAATAGAATCAGTAGGTGGAGTGACCATGACCACCTACTGGACCATGACCATAAGTGTGTGGAGCCCGGTGCACGTGCCCTTGCATGATCTAACATTTTTGGGGCAGTGTTTGGTGGCATTGCCTCCTCTACCCTGGTAAACATTGGGGTTATGCTGTTACAATGGGGTAATTTTGTGATCACTTGCTCCATGCTTGCTATTTTCTCCACCAAGTGGGTAACACAAATGCCAGTCAGGGCTTTTATCTTTTCAAAAATCCAATCCCAATTGGTATTATTGATATTGCCACTGTTTTCCCTGGGAGACGGCCAAAATTCAGCTTCAGAAAAACTTTCTACACAAGCAACTTTGTTTTTCTTTTTTGTTTGAGTTCCTAAAGGACCCAACCTTGGCACTACAAATTCCTCTAGTCTGGAACTTCCTCTTAGCAACGAGACCTCCTTCTCTGATTGCAAGAAGTCAAGTTCAAGAAAACTTTATTTGGTTTATAATTCAAACCATAAAAGTTGCACAACACAAAAACGATATAAGAGACAGTACATATGTTGAGATGACAACCAGAACAGCAGTGATAGTTAATAAATAACTAAAAAGGCCTGAGGAAAACACAGTTTACAAATCCATATAATTCCTAGAGTTAACAGTAGCTTTTAAAAATCCCACTGTAAAAAATAAGCAGTCCTCTTTCAATAGTTGCAGATACACCAATACAGGATGAGCCTGCCTAAAATTCATTCTTTTTAAAATTGGAACCAGATAGCGTTTACGAGGGAAATCATAAAATTTACATAAAAACATAAAATGCAGCATATCCTGCGGAGACTGTCCGTCGCAGCCGCAGGGAGCTGCCACATTGCCTCTAGTAAAACTTTTGGGTCTGAAAAGCAGGAGGTGATAAAGGTTCAGCCGCAACCTAGTTATTAAAAATTTCTCATGTGTGGACAGAGACCCCATAAGGTATGGCTCTACCCCAGGGGTTGTTTTAAGTATTATATATGTCCGACACTAGGTTTTTGTACCTTCTTAGCTTCCCTTTCCATTTTCCTCTCTGACAGGAAAGCTGCCTTAGTTGCCGCCACGTCCCTCTTGGTGATACATTCAGGATTGGAGAATATGTCCGTTCGCCCTAACCTTCCAAAACTTTTCTTAACATAACTCGGCTCATATTCCGTGGCTGAGTTATCAAGAGACATGCAATCTTTTATAATCAGGTGGGTCAGAGAGAGGTCTATATTCAACCAACATTTTAACCAGCAAATCAAAGGTCGCAAAGAGAGTACATCATTTACATAAGAGACCCCCAGCTCCTCGTGGACCACTAGGTTGGATTTACCCCGTGGAACACATAATAAGCGTTTCAGAAAATGGAGGGTATCACCAGCCTTATATCCCCATATTTCGCTGCCATACGTAGCTATGGCCAGGCTTTTGGCCTGATACACTTGCTGCATAGCTCATGTGTGTTTTTTCCCTAATTTGGAAGCAAAGTTAAAGATTGATGAATTCACCCTGACCAGGTCCCCTTCTTTTCTGTAATAAAGGGCCCCAATTAAGCTTGTCATCAAAGAGGACCCCTAGATAGGAAAACATGTTCGTACGGGGAATCTTAGAATCTCCCACTCTGAATTGGAAATTCCTCTTACCAGAATACCCCACTTGCATGACATAAGATTTGGAATTATTAATTGCCAAATCCCTATCTGACATAAATCCCGAGAAGGCGGATAAAAGCGTTTGTAACCCCTTTTCAGTCCTGGATATAAGAACGGCATCATCCGCATACAGCAGGACGGGTATCCCCCGCCATCCTACACTGGGGTAATCAACCCCTGTTGCCCTTAATACGCCCTCCAGTTCATTAATATAAACATTAAATAGAAAAGGGGCCAAAATACAGCCTTGCCGGACACCCTTTTTAATATTAAAATCCCTCGTAACACGCAAATCCTGTGAGAACCTGACATTGGCTTTAGTGGACTTGTGCAGGTCCTCCAAAAAATTAACAACACTATTCTCCACTTCTATTGCGCTCGTGGACTGCCAGAGCTTATTCCTGTTAACGGAATCAAATGCAGATGAAAGGTCCATTAAGGTGAATGGTCCCAGATCGAACTACAGTATATTTACTCAGAATCAGAAATAAATTAAGACACTGAGCAACAGTTGACCGTCCCCTTCGAAATCCATACTGAGCTTTTGACAAAATATTGTTATCCTCTGCCCAGGATGATAATCTCTGAAGGAGGACCCTACCCACCACTTTTACCACTGGATCTATAAGTGAAATGGGTCTGTAACAATGGGTACTGCTTCTGTCACCTTTTTTAAAAACAGGAACTATGGTAGAGGTTGCCCACGACTGAGGACAGCCATACTGTGCTGCCGGGTTAAAAACTGACTCCAGTATTGGGGCCCAGTAGGAGGGGTCTGACTTAAAAAGATTTGGGGGGATGCCGTCAGGGCCGGGTGCTTTACCAACAGTTAAACCGGTTATACCTTACATATTTTCACCCCTCTCAAATCTTATTACTGCCTCCTGAGTGTCACGAGACTCCCTGTAACTGTGCTCAGGCACACAATCAAACAGGGTTTCAAAGTGTAGTACCTACTCCTCCTCAGTTATGTGGGATTCAAGGCCCCCGCTTCCTTGTTAAACAGAGGTCTATTCACAATGCTCCAGAACTTCGAGCTGTTTCTGGGGGTGCTAGAATCAAGCAGCTCCCTCCACACTTCATCCTTTAGTGCTCTCTTTCGTACAGCAAGGGCCGCTTTATATTCCCTACGACAGGTTACGACATCAGATTGAATTCTAGGCTTGATTGACAAAACATCTCTCAACCTCCTCGCTCCTTTAGAGCAATGGGAGTCTAACCATCTAGGACCAGGCAAAGCTTGACCTTTTGAGGGGGCAGATAATAGCTCAACCACCTCATGTGAAATGGACTTAAAAGCACCTAAGATCTCTTTTGGCGTGGACCGCTCCATTATACAAAGAAACAGTTTATCTGCACATACTGTTTTAACCGTATAATAAAATATTTCTGGTGATACTTGGGACCATCTTAATCTGCGCTTACCATCAGTTGGGCGCAGTAAGCCCAGCTTTGGTGCATCCCCTACTTTTTCTTCCAATGGACCTGTCAAACAAAGCGTTAAGGGATTGTGGTTGCTAAATTCACTCTATAATTTTAAAATTGTTCACTGAAGATTGTAAGGAGGACGAAATTAAGATAAAATCAATAAAGGACCCCTTCCCGTGTCCCTTAAAAGAGGGGACGGGAAAGTTAGTGCGTGGGTCATTTATAGACATCGTAGCCACCAAATCTATTTCGTTGGTCATAGCATTTAGCTGTTCTCCTTGAACAGTATGTTCGAAATGGAAACCATACATAAGTGGACAACCCAATCCAGAAATACAGGACACTAGTGGCTCACCACAAGGGTGTGTATTAAAATCCCCAGCGACCAGGAAGCTATGAAGGCTTTGACTCAGGGATTGTTTTATAATTTCTCCCAAGGTCGTTATGTTACTAGGCTCAGATGGGGGAAAGATTGAATTATAAAAATTAACAATTCCCCAACTGATAGCCCCCTGGTGGGCCGTTAACACTAGAATTCCTGGGTGTGTGATGGGCATTACCTGCAATTTACAATCAATAGCCACAGAAATATAAATGACTAAATCGCAATATGGTCTCCCACTGAAAGATGGTCTAGCTGGGACAAAGAAGGCCTTGTAGCCTTCCAGGAAAAGGTTGCAAGCTACCGACCACGTTTCCTGTAGGCTTATTGCCAAAAATTGCTTAACATAGGCTACCCATCTAGGGTCCAGTAACTTTGTTGCCAAACCCGCTATATTCCAGGATAGGAAGTTATTAGAACTCAGCCTTGGAGACCCTACAGCTGTCTCCCTGGAATCCTGGGGCAGTGCAGTCAGCTCGGGCCCTACAGTTACCGGGCCCCGCAGTCAATCACATTCCTCCATACCTGTCAAGGTATCAAATCTGTTGTTTAAAACCAAACTATGGTCAATATCAAAATGCCTATCTGCAGTTAACAGGGGCTGCACCCAGGGAATAGAGTGATGGCTGGGATATGATCTTATCTGGACCCCCAAAAAAGGGTTCCCCCGGGCCAACTGCTGCCCTGTCCATACTGTTAGGCGGCCGGTAAAAATAGCCCAGGGGTAGTATCTTAATAACAGAGCCCACTAGAGGGGTAAGACTATTATCACTGGAGAATATATGACCTGCAGTGTAGGGGTTGTCAAAGTTTATAATAATGCAGTCGCCAATCCCTTGTTTATGTGAACTCCCGATACAGTTAACCCTACGGGCCATAAGTATATTATTAGATATATGAGCAACACGGTTGTATATGTATGAACCAATGGTTTATTTTATTTAAAAGCTGACCATAATCTTCACTCTTCCCAGGCGGGAGGGCAGGAACACTCCCCAAAATCACTACATACGGGGTGGATTCAAGAGGAAGATCAATAGTCGGGAGAGCCGTCACCTGAGGAGACCTATCTTCTTGTCTCTTGTCCCTCTGCGGCATAAGGGGCCCTGTTCTTATAGGTGACTGCTGTCTAAGAACTAGAATATCTGTACTTGGAGGCCTCAGACTAGTTGAGCAGATCTTATCTGGCGCCTTGCTATTGGGTGATTGCTTCATACTGGAGGCTCCCCCTTCTCTATCCCGCCCAGCTCTTCCACCTTCAGTAGTTACACAGATTTTAGACTTGTAAGAACTTACTGTTGATTTGTCATGAGGGGCATGCACCATCTGCTTTTCTAATTAGGACAGCCTATCTTCGACTGAGCTTATTTTCTGGAATATGGGGTCTATTAGGGTAGTCAACACAGTTTCGAACCTACCCCAGAAGTCCCCTCCAGTATACTAACAGATGATGGCCCTGCCCTATTCTCATTCAAGATAATAGAATTGCCCTCACTTCTAACACCTGTAGAAGGAACAACAACCTCAGTCCTCCCCTTTGTGCCCAGTATGGGTTCTATTGGCTTCAAGGCTCTCCGAGTCTTACTTGTTGCAACAGGGGAGTTATTGGGGCGGTTGGTTTTTGCTTTTGCTTTCTGCCCTCTTGATCTCAATTTAGAATTAACTGGGCTGGTTTCCCGCTCCAAAGATATAGAAGATACTGAAATATTCGGTGTTACTGGGTCAGCAAGTAAAGATTGACTCAACCGGTCTAGGGGCATATCCTGGTTTAGAACCGGCAGAGCTTCGGGGAGAGCAGGAGTAAGAGAAAGCCTACCAGGCGAGTTAAGAGGCTCCAGTGATAACCTGAGCTCAGTTAGTATAATTTCATTATTGAGGACAGATTCAGCCCTCGTTAAAAAGGCATCTAAATTTCCTACCACGCTTTTCCCCGAGATTAAATTCCGCCTACTCATCTTAACTGAATTATGAGCGTTTTAGGGATTATTTAGGCAACTCCCTACTACAGTACAGATTTTGCCAGTAAGAATAAAGTGACTAGAATAAAGTGACTAGTGCAGTGTTAGAGCATGTACAATAAAAAAAGAAAGGGGAAATACATAAATCTATACAATTCACAGTTTTAAAATGTTTCTCAGGACGATATTTAAAAATATATACTGTAAATGATTAGCATTCCAGCTGTGCAATTGAACACCTCAAGAACACTAAGATGCGCTATGCAAGTAAAAAGTTCTATCTCCACAAGCAATATCGTCCTCAAATTTTTAAATTTGTATTGTCAATGTAGGCCACAATGCCTAGAGTATACAGGTGGTCAATCACTCCTTGGCCATATCACCATCTCAAGTTAAAAGCAAATAGTTCCCAAAACTGACAGTACCTGCACAGAGGTCCAATCTGGCCAATAAAAGAAGGGGTAGCCCTGATCAGCCTCTTCCTAACGTTATGGGCACTCAGGTACTGCCTCCTGACGCACTGCACGGTGTCAAAGGCATGCGCCGAGCAAAGGCTACTGGATCTAGTAGTTCTGTGGTCCCAACCTCAGGACGCCGTACCCCTCTCAACTCTGGAATCCTGGTGACTAAGGATAATGGCCGTTGCCCTCAAAGCGGATAGGCTGAAGTGCATAAGATTACTGAGCCCCTTCACTTTTGCAGCCAGTGGGTTCCATTTGGAAAATACATCCCTTGCCGTGTGAACAGGTTTTATAGGGGGGGCCCGGCCCAGCCTCATCCCGTCTCCGATGGGCTCAGGCTTCGCCCGCGCGTGTCCCCCGGTGTGGGAGCCCGGGGATCCTTGATTGACACGTCGGCGGCGTGCGGCCGCAATTAATGCCGGATGGTGAAGTCCCAGGGGTCAGTGATGACTCTCTGGTGGTAGCAGCCCTCAAAACACCAATGGGCAAAGGTGGTGACAGCACAGGTCAGTGCGCAGGTAATTTGCAGTGTCCCATGTCAACAGCGAGCTCCCGCGGTGCGGGAGCCCAGGGATCCTTTTAAGCGCCTCCTGGCGCTTGATTGACACGTCGGCGGCGTGCTCACCGCAACTAATGCCGGGAGGTGAAGTCCCGGGGGTGTGCGATGACTCTCTGGCGGTGGCGGCCCCCAAAACACCAATGGGCAAAAGCGGTGACAGCACAGGTCAGTGCGCAGGTAATTTGCAGTGTCCCAAGTTCAACAGCGAGCGAGATTGCAAGAAGTCGAGATCACTTACAATCTGCAAAAGGATCACAGTCCTACCAACAAGATAATTCTCTGCTGGAGCATTGTGAGTTATTGCTGGGTTGCTCAGAGCACCGGGTGATGAAATGGTGAAAAAGGAGGGAAGGTGGCCAGTAGTTCGCCTTGGTCGAGGGACAGGTACTTTTTGTCTAAATTTATTTCATTGGTACTCCAACTGCTCTGGCCAGGAAAGTGCCCAAAGTTGAGCCTACAAGTGTGGTAGATACTTTCGTTGTCTTCCCAGCTACCCAGCATTTTTGTGTCCCCATAGCCCTAATAAGACAAATAGTCCTCCCTGGATATCAAATAGTTCAACAGAAAGGTTAAGTCATAAATACTACGTCTCCCTAGTGGAAATAGAGGAAAAACAAATTGACATCAGCAAAATCAGAGTCCAGTACATTTATAAGAGGGTATTCAGTATTTCTTGTACAACCACATACCTTCCAAACAATGTTATCCTACAGCAAGAGGGGTGGTCCGCCTCCTCTGAGCGATGATGGGCGTAGATGGGCCTGTCTTGGCCCAGTCATTACCGGGCGCGTCCTGCACCATGGGGGAGTCAGTTCGCCTGAGAGCAACTGATTGGAGGTACAGCCCCTCCTTCACCTGCAAGGGCTTGTGGGAGTTGAAGTTCTCGCCCTGGAAAAGAGTTGTATTTGACATTGAGGGATTATTGGTGATTCTTTGCAAGGAATTTATTAAGAAATCACCAGGAGTTGAAGAAAGAAGACAACTACAGGTAGAATAAAATGTAAATATAAAAAAAACGCCAATTGAATTTACGTAAATTGTCAAAAAACAGGAGAGCAATGATTCTAACAATTAAAACATTTTAGAAGTGTAAAATGAAAGGAATATTATCTAGGTAGTCTGAAGCTCCTAACACAGAAAACTGTTTTTTTTCTTCTCAATAGTCTTTTCTACATCTCTTTACCATTTTAGGAAATTCAAGCATTATGACTACCTGTCAGAGGTTGTGCATTCTCATTTCATGAAAATTTTGCTCTTTTTCACATTTTCCAGGAAATGACAGAGGTTGGGAATACTTTTTCCTATCGAACTGTTAAAAGAATTATGGCAATACTCAAAGGCATTGTTTGTTTTTGCACCTCGCTTTAAGCAGGTTAAGTAGCAATTCCACCATTCATTATGAAAATGTGTTTTTCTTCTGTGACCCAAACCGCTTAGATAGCCAATCCATGCGTCTTCAAAGTAATTTATAAGTGGTGCCTATATCTCTTAACTATGCGCTTCAATATTCTCATTGTATAATTGATGTGTAGAAATTATCCACACATTCAGGAGGCACAAAATACTCATGGCCTAATTAGGATGTTTGTCGGTAAGCCTCCGACCGCTCGTCGGAGGCTTACCATCTGACATCCTTGGTTTGAAGACCGACCGCTGTATTACGATCATGGCGGTCGGAATCCAAACTGGCAGGTCAATCTGACTGGCTTCAGATGGGCTCAAGGACCCCGTCTGCCAGTCGGAACCGCCACATAATCCCTTACGGACTGTGTTGGCGCCTTCGGGATTATGATGTTGGTTGACAACAGGCTTGTCATTTCGGGCTTTCCAACATGGATAGCCTGTCAAAAAGCGACTTTGGGTCCCCCAGGCAGGGCCCCCCTACTGCCGCACCCTCTGTTTTAGGGCCAGGGGAAACCAATACTGCCCCCCTGTACATCTCTGCAGGGAGCAGGGATTTACAGAAACTCCCATTTCTTTATTGGAGCTTGTGCTGCGACCGGTTTTCGACTGCACCACACACAAGCTCCCATAAAGAAATGGGATTTTGTGACTACACCATGTGTGGTGGTCGCATCATTATTGAGGTTTTGGTCCGCTGACCCGAGCCATAATCTGGCCTAAAGCAGTTAGTTTTCTAAGTGCAAATTTAAGTTTACTGTTTTAAATATAATCCTCATCTATGTTTTTTTTTTTTTCCAATAAGCCTGGGAAAAGTGGAAAAAAATCCTTTCATTTTGGTATTCGGGTATATCTTAGTCATAGTATTACTCATTTGTAATTCTAAATCAATTAAGAATTTCCTAGGAATTTTATTTACTGTTTTGGATTTTACTACTGAGAAAAATTATGTATAAGTTGAAGATCGTTGTGAGGCAGTAAATGGGACAGTTGTGGCATCTATGGAAGCTTGAATAGTGCAAATTTGGGTGAATGAATAGAGGTGGATTTATTTTTAAAATGCCACTCATCATCCAAATCGGACAATGTTTAAGGATAACAGTGTTATATAATGTACCAAAGATCACTATGCAGATTGGAGGTTTGCTGTTATCATAGAGAAGGAAAGTTTCCTGGTTGAAGGGCTCTGTTAGTTATGGGGGAATATTAACGTCAGAATATGTTTGAGGAGTTACTCTTTGGAGATTACTCATCTATTTTTGTCATTGTTCCATTCTTCTTAAATTTGTGATTCTACTTGCAACATGCATGGGGATGTTCCGAGCTACCTCCTTCAAAAATGATCTACAGTGTTCATTGGAGGTGGCTGCAATTGATTATATCTGTTGAATATTCTCTCTGGTGTCTAACTCCTTTGCAGGGCAGACTGTTTATGCTTGGTGGGTTTCTCCACTGTGTCTTCAAGGGTAACTTATGTGCCTTTGTAACCTGTTGAGAAATATCCAACGCACCTCCAATAACCCTTGGGCTCAGTTAATTTCTTTTTACTATCAATGTACACATCATATTTTAAAAGCCTATTTCCCCTTTTGAATTGCACATACTGGGCCTCACAAGCATTTCCCTTAGTTTGTAGATCGGAAAAGCAGACAGAAAAAGAAAATCATGTGTATTATTATAGTTTTGGATATATTGTACTCCTTTGTTGTTGTACCTGTAGAGAGAACCATAATTATTGTTAAGAGTTTAAACCTGTTGAAAATCAGAAATGCAATGTTATGTTGTTGATTCTGAAAAAAAAAGAATGTTATGTTATTTCCCTTTTTCACAAAGAAAATGTGTTGATCATTAACATTATTATTTATTGTGAAATATTGTGTCTTCTTTTTGTATCTTTGACTCTTGAAGGCTGGTTTTCTGAGGTTTATTGATGGGAGTTTGTGCAGGTTGCAAATTTTGCATTTTTGGCTAGCTTGTTGTTTGTTGGATTCTTTGTTTTAATTCTTTGGTGAGAAAGAAAATTGTATAATATTTTTTATTTCTATCCAGCAAGTGTTTGTTACTTAGATTTAAAACTGAGAGTTCATAGTGTATTACCTTTAGTAATGTTCTTGCTGTTTTTTTAGCAGTTGCAATTACATCTGTTTTATGAGATGGATGTTTTTTAAGGTTATAATTTGTTCTTCAAGGTTCTAAATGGTAGAAATAAAATTGCACATTTTTTCCTGCCAGTCTGTTTTCATCAACTTCCCCAAGTCGGCAAGGGGCAAAGGTTATAATAATATAGCTGCCCCCCCCCCTTCTCTGTACAGTATCCACCATGGTATAAGGCAGAGTTAGCATAGTAAATCTGCTGCCCAGTCACTGTCCAGCACTTTCATCGAGTTGGCACAAGGCTGAGTTAGAATAGTACATCTGACCCTCCAGTCACTGTCCAGCACCTTCCCCAAGATGGTACAGGGTGGAGTTAGAATACTAAATCTGCCACCCAGTGACTGTCCAGCACCTTTCCTGAGTTTGCATACGGTGGCAGTGTTCATTGGAGGTGCCCCCCCCCCCCAGTTACTGTCCAAATCCCTCTTCAAGTTTGCACAGGCTGGAGTTAGAATACTAAATCTGTATAGCACTTTCCCCAATTTGGCACAGGGCAGATGCTAAACTAATAAAATCTGCCACCAAGTCAATGTCCAGGACCTTCCCTGAGTTTGGTCATTGCATTGTTAGAATAGTAAATTTGCCCACAGTCACTATCCAGTCTCTTCCCTGAGTTGGCACAGTATGGAGATTAAAGTAGTAAGTCTGCCCCCAGTCACTGTCCAGCACTCACTCCGAGTTGGCACAAGGTGGAGGGTTGAATAGTAAATTTGCTGTCCAGTCACTGTCCAGCATCTTACCCCAGTTGGGACATGGTGGAGTTAGAATACTAATAATAATAATAATTAGATGTATAAAGTACCTGGCTACGCCCCAAGGCTTGTCCCTGTGCTAGAGAAAAGTCCAGAAGCCTACAACCCAACAATTCTCACCTGCTAACAACCATGAAGCCAGAAAACGTCCACCCCCCTTTCTTACCCAATATGACCTTGTTCCAGAGCACAATGGGAAAGCCATGTTTTAAGCCTGTTACAAAAGACTTTTTTCCGAAGGTTCTATCCTTTGCTGTAGAGGCAGAGAATTCCATATCTTAACTGCTAGGAAACCAAAAGAGCAACCCCCCATACTGGCCTTTTTTCACCTGCGGCTCGTATGGTGGTATTGCACAAGTGAGGCAAAATATCGTAGGCCCCTGCCATTGAAAATTCTATGACGGAAGCCCATGGCTTTAAACAAAGTTCTCTTACTTAGTGGCAGCCAATGAAAGGTGGCAAGAGCTGGACCCGCAGGTGCACGTCTAGGTAAATTCAACACAAGGCGTGCCGCCGTATTTTGAACCCTCAGCAATTTCCGCAGTCTCCCCTTAGTTGCCCCCAAGTAGAGGATGTTTCAGTGATCTAACTGCGTGATCACCAATACCTGCACAATGGTTTTCCTAGCACTTCAAGGGAGGAGGTACATAATATTTCTTATCATTTTAAGGATGTTGAAGCATTTTACTGCAACATAAGACATCTGTTGTTCAAAAGACAACTTAAGATCAAATCAGACTTACAAGTTCTTTACAAAACTTTATTCGATCTTACAATTCAGATCACAAAAGTATATAGTAAACAATGTAACCCAAACCAATAACATAGACAGCAATTCATTTCTAAAATCGACCTAAAGATGTCAAAACAGTAAACATTTTGTGTCCCAGAATAGACAGTAACGAATACATCAGAGCATATAACATTTTTGATAAAATGCAAGTTATTTAAAATATATAGATTAATCATCTAAAATCCAGATCCAGCTGTTTCCTCTTGCCCATGCACGCCCACCAGTAGCGCGCCACTGCGTAGCAAATGAAAGGATTGGATAATGACATTAAAAAGTATAATGCTACTCTGCACTGTCTCAGATTAAACCGTTTTAAAATCGGGACAATATATTCCATACGCTCTTTTTTATACAAACCACAAAAAAGAAGGTTAAATGTAAATCAAACTGAGGCGACTACCCGTCACAAGGCAGTGTAATAAATCAGAGTGTTTAAACCTTTTTGACAGGAAACCCAACTTTAAAGGGAGAAGGTTCAAACGAAAACGAATTAAGAGAAACTTATGTTGCGTGAACGGGATATCCACTAGATAGGAATAACCACCGTCTACCAGGGAAGGGACCAGTTGATAAGTGAGGACCGACTGTTTAGTATAGATCTTCTGCGCTCTAAAATAATGGGCCCTTCTAATAATAATATCTATCAATTTACCCTTAGATATTTTTTTACAAAATAGAGGATCTTTAAATAATTCTACTTTACCCATGTTTGTCAGTTCCTGCTCTAGATAAGTTAACCATTTAATTTTACCACGGTCCTCTAGTTTTAAGCAATCATTGATAATATTTTGTGTTCAAGTCAAGTGTCCCGGTGCCAAATAGAGCGCCAGAGGAGAATTGGTGCCTCCTTGATCGAGTCAGTAATATAAGGTAAATCCAACTCAATGTGAGCTATATAATTCGAATAGGATTGAGGTAGGGACACTAATGACTTATAAAACGTATTTTAAATAGCTTGTAGGGAGTCATTGGGGGCTATGCCCCACACCTCTGCCCCATAAGTTGCTGCAGATTTTGCTTTGGCCTGGTAGATGTTCTTGATTGGGTTTAATGGCTTGGAGCCCAATTTCTGTGAGAAATCCATAATCACAATTAGACTTCTCTCAAGACCCACCGCTCTTCCCTCCACTAGTTGTTGCCAGGTCTAATTTTTATCAAGAAGGACTCCCATGTAAGAGAAGGAGTCCACTATCCCAATTTTTCCAGAGTCCATGTAAAAACTGGGTATTTTATCATATCTTCCTGTCCCTGCCGCAATTACAAAGGACTTAGTTTGATTTACTTGGAGGTTCAATGAAGCCATGAAGGACGTATAGGCTGAAATGAGTCTGGAGGCCTATCCCAGTTCGGGCAATAAGTACAACATCATCGGCATAAGCCAAGATGGGCACTGAACGAAAATTCACTATGGGGACATCCAGAGTTGTAGTCATAAGTGCCTTTTTTACTCCGTATGTGTAGATCAAGAAAAGGAATGGAGCCAAGACACAGACCTGCCTTACCCCCCTTGAGATCTTAAAAGGGTGGGTGCATTCCCCATTTTTCCCGTAACGCACCGAAGCAGTAGCATCTGAATATAGCTGTCGTATAAAATTGATAACTGCTGGTTCACAGCCCATCTCTTCCATTATGTACCAGAGCTTAGAGTGGGAAACACAATCAAACGCTTGCGAGAGATCCATGAAGGCAAGATAAAGTTTCCCACCCTTTGCCCCAGTGTATTTATCCACAATCAAGGAGTGGTTCACACACTGGTCAACAGTGCCTTTTCCTTGTTGAACTGGGCTTGCATTAAGATGTTCTTCTCTTTTACCCATTGCTCCAGCCTGGATAGATGAAGTTGGACCATTCATTTTGCAGTTGTGTATAGAAGAGAAATTGGCCTATAATTTTTAGGACTCCCTCTATCTCCCTTCTTATATATAGAAACAATTATTCTAGATTTTCAGGACACTGGTGGACCTTACCGGGCTATGTTGTTAAAAACATTAGTTAATAAGAGTACCCAAAGATCTAGATTGTCCTGAAAAAAAATCTATTGGGACCCCATCTGGTCCCGGTGCTGTTCTTCGAGAACAGGCTCCCAACCCCTCCCTTACCTCGCCAAGCGAGAAAGATAACCTTTCTTAGTCAGTAGAATAAGTAATTGTGGGGGATGTGGCAGACAGAGTATTGGGAGAAAAAATACACAAAAAGTGATTGACCCAGTCTTCTTTGCCCATGTTGGTATCCAGAGAGGGCTCTCCCTTAGGCTTGAAGTCAGGTGAGTTAATTAGTTTCCAAGACTATCTGCTATTACCATTTGTAGAGGCCTGCTCGAGCTTGGCCCATATTTCCTCCCTCAAAGATCTTTCCCCTTTCTTTCTTGCCTCTTTGTGCACCTTTCGGGCTAAGGAGATTTGATCCCTATTTTTATGTTGCTTATTCAGTGCTTTGTAGAGAGCCTTCCTTGCTTATGTACACGGAGTATCAAACCAACCTTTAGTTTTCCTTGAGTCAGATTCTTTCTATTGAGTAAGCATCCTTTTTATTTAGTTTAAAAGATCTTTAAAGGAAGAAGCTAAGTCTATTGATGATAACTCTTGATCCAGACAATTAATAATGCCCTGCTGCGATTTGCGTATCACCTCTGGTACCAGTTTCTGTTTATCTATTTGGGTCCACTTTAACTGGTATCCATTTATCCTGGCCAGTATGGGAGATTGTATTGACTGGTACTTTTTCTCCTTCTCAGATGGTAAGAGTACCCCACAAGTTAGTCTTGCGTGGTCACTTAGGGCAGTAAACCAGACAGCCAGGTCTGGAACCCTACCAGCGAGGGAATTAGAGATCATTATGTAATCAATAGTTGACTCACAAAGTTCTTGGGAAAACGTTTTCTGTGGGGGATCATTCCTGCCATTTGAATCACCCATTAAAATCATATCTCTAGTGAAGAGAAACAGATTTAAGGTACAACCATAACTATTATGCAAAAAATGATACGTTGGATAGCCCAACAAAACCCTACTAGGTCGCAGATGCGGTGTTGGCTGAACTTACAAAGGTGGAGGTTAAAATCACCCACCTAGATGATAGATGGGGGTTTATTTTTCCCTAACTCATTACAGATCTTATTAACTGCCCTGATCACTTCCTCAGCTACTAAATACATATTTGTTCCAAAGTTGTTGTTATAGTAGTTAATTAGGATCTAGATCACATCCTCTCCGTGACCTAAGGTAATAAGGTGGAAATACTGGCGCACCGCCTCAAATTTCTTTACTTGTATTTCCGCCGTGCTACGAATTAGCGTTAGGATTCCATCCTTTGCCCTCCCTGACACTGAGGGTACAGCCTTTGTTTGAAAAGAGCGGTAGCCATTTATAAAAATGGGCTCAGTTGCCCATGTCTCTTGAAAACAGGTGATATCCTGACCTTCCCACTCTTTCAACCAACTGAAGTTCCTCAGCTTATTTTTAATTCCTGCGATGTTCTATGTCGGTATCTTACAAGTTTTATTTAACCGATTCCCATTAGCAATGTTTTCAAGGGGTTCATTGGGTTCAGTAGATTTTACCTTTGCTATGCCTGGGTCTTGAATTACTGGTGGTTTTGGACAATCGCATTGTTCCCGGTCACTGAGGAGGCAAAATCTATTGTCAAGGGTTACCACTCTATTACCCTTCTCAAGTGGGACACAGGGTTCCAATTCTCTCCAATTGGAGTGAGGTAGTTGTTAAAATTCACAATCACATAATCCCCATCCATTGTTTTATTTGTCGAACCTAACCACTCCACCCTACTCACCATAATCATTTGCTTAGCAAGTGGGACAACCCCATTTCCCCCACTGGGAGCCTGACAAGACTACCAGTGCAAAGATGTGTCCATCAATTGGATTGTGTTTTCTGTCTCATCCTTTCTTAGAGTTAGAACATTAGCCAGAATCAGAACGAAGGGTCTGAGGCCCAGGAGAGGTGCAAGGATTGGGGGCTTTTAATTGTTGCCCCCCTAAGCGGTCTATGTTGATTAGAGTGAGAGGCCCTACCCCCCTGTTCCTGTGAGTTTAGGCGAGTTGCCTAAGTCATTAGTAGCAGTAAAGGATTGCAATGGTGGGATCTCTTCTCTGCTCTGCAGTTGGTGTTGGTATACTGGAGAAGCAATTAGGGTTTGAGGGTCAATTTGAACAGGGGGTGGCAGACTACTCACATTAGAAGGTGTGATCGTGGTCCCCTCTTTCGTGTTTGTGACCATGAGTCCTTTCCCTCCCACCTCAGATTACTGGAAGAGACTCCATTCAATGTCACTAGAGACTATCTGGTTTCCTTCGATGTTGAGTCCTTGTATGCTTGTATTCCTCAAGAAGAGACACTGACAGCAATACAAATACTTCTTGAAAACAGAGAAATGGACATCATCTCCCCTGTCCACTTTATCATGAGATGTGCTTGTCAGTTATATACTAGTAGCGTCTTATTATATTAAACTCTAGAGATTTACTAGTATGTATTAGACCTTGGAAAGTCCATGTAAACAGATAGATACCTAATGAGAATATTATAAGCAAACTAGGACGAGGCATTTTATCTGAATTGCGCCCGATTTTTGATAGGCTTTCACGCCACTGGCACTCAGTATAAAGTGATTATAAACATGTGCACGTTAACATTTCTCTGTACAGCGGTGGCCCCCTTCACTGAGCTGTTGCCAGGTAGAGGTGAGGTGTCCTCCCCATACATAACGCATAAGCAAACTTTGATCTTCCAATCATACATGATAGTTGCGTCATGTATTATGAGACCTAGTATCCCACGTGTACAGTTTTAACCCGTTCAGCGCGGCGCGAATTTTCACGCTGTGCTGAACGTTCTTAAAAACGGGTGTGGTCATGACGGAACGGTTCCGTCATGAGCACAGCTCAACCGACGATCATGACGGAACCGTTCCGTCATGAGCATGGAAGGGGTTAAACAGTTTTTTTGTTCAGAGTCACTGATTTAAAAAAAAAATCTGTTTATTAATTTTCAACCATCATCAACACAGTCTATAGTTTAGTATTATCAAACAAGCACTACTGTCTCAATTAAAATAGCAAGAAGGCCACATGGCATTCAATAATATCAATGTACGAGGACAGGATAAATATGAAAAGTTGTCCAAGAACATTTGGGCGGTCCCAACATCCTCCTATGTCTATAGTGCAGCCAATTGCAGCCTATGTTTACAGGTGCTGAAGAATTATACAATATTAGCGCAACTATTCTTTCCTCCCCATAACCCTCCCTCGTCCCCACCTCTCACCGGCGTGCCCACTACAGCGTAATCTATCCCAGAAACCATTTGTAGCTACATGACTGTTTAGGGAATCATACGTACAGTTATCAGAAAAGATCATGATCATGACAGCGAAGGGGGCACACTCATACCTTTCGTTCCTTATATTGTTGCTGTCGCCTGCGAAGTCCCACTCCCTGAGTGCACACTCAGATCTGACCCAGAGTCCGCATCAGTTGCCTTCAATTCCGTAACCAGGGCTTCCCACGCCTGGGCGGCCTCTAATACTTTCTCATTGTGGGACCTCTGGGCCTGTTGCAGGCGAATCACACTCTCACTCCCCGCCCATGTAAGCATTGCGGCCTTCCATCTAGCATAACTAGGTCCCTCTGCAGCCTTCCAATTGATTGTGATTTCTCTTTTGGCCAACACCAGCCCCAGGTCTTGGAATTTACTCGTTATTTTGGTCTTAGTAGTATGGGGGAAAAATGCAATAGGCAAGCACCCTTATCCAGTGTAATCTGCCATTCCGTGACCCTGCCTAGTAGCTCCACCACATCCTCCGAGTATGTACCCAACTGCAGGCAGTCCCACAACATATGTAGCAGGCCCGCGTCCGCAAGCCTACAATGAGGACACTGCGCTGTATCTACGTGAAAGTATCGGTTGATCCTCGCCGGGGTGAGGTAGGCCCTATGCAGTATGAAGAAATGGACCAATTGAAATCTGCCATTTCTGGTACTCTTCCATGCCCTCTTAACGATCTGTGACCAGGTCGGGTCCGGTATGTCTCTTCCAATGTCTGTAATCCAGTGGTCACGCAGCTTCTGTAAGGGCTGCGATCCCTCTCCAAGCATGCACCTATATAAATAGGTGACGGCCTTGTAAGTGCCCGCTGCCATCACCGCGTATTGGCATGCCATGCTTACCGGTGGCTCCGAAAGGCCCTCACCCCAGTACTTCTGTACCGCAGCCGTCAGGGCCGAATGGAGTAAGTAGTGGCCGCGTGGAAGCCCGAATCTCTCCTGCAACTCGCTATAGGGCAGCAACGTGCCACCCTCATACAGGTCGCCCACTACCTGTAGTCCGAGGGACTCCAACTCCGCAAGGGCCAGCCAGTCCCCTCCGTGTGGCAGGGCGGTACACATACCTAGTGGTATTTCCTGTGCGTAGGGGGTCCGCATTTTGATTTTACCGAAATAGCGTTTCCAGCATAGTTGTAGGGTGCGTTCCTCTCTGGACAGCGAATTTACATGCAATGTCTGCTGGAGTATAAGAAACGATAGCACATGCCGACGTATCTCCGGTTCGTGGTCTCTTTCAGGGCCCCTGAATTCCATCGCCACTGCCTGAGTAAGCAACTGGAACTGTGCGGCCAGATAATATAATTCGAAGTTGGGGACCGCAAGAACCCCTCCTCTCTCCAACGCGTCAGTGTGTCCAGCGCCACTCTCCGCCTGCCGCTCCCCCAGATGAAGCCACCTATCCTGGACCTGAGCTGTCGAAACAAGGAGGTGGGTATCCATACCGGCAACGTCCTAAAGTAATAGAGTAGCCGGGGAAGTTCTACCATTTTTAACAGGGCCACCCGACCTGCCACTGACAAGGGCAGTGTCCCCCAGAACTGCATGCTATCGCCCGACCAATATTGCCATCTAGTAGGTTTTCCTGAGTGTGATAAATATGTGTCCCTAAATAAGGAAGACAGTGAGGTTCCCACATGATACCCTGCGCAGTGCAGGCGGGCCACATGCCGGATTAACCGGGAAAACACAAGTCTTTGCCCAGTGACTCTAAGTCCGGAGACGTCCCCGAATTTATGGAGCAGTGCTCGAGCCCCTTCCAATCCGTCCCCCACATCTTTTAAAAACAGTAGAAGATCATCCGCATATAACGATATGAAATGCGTCTGACCCCGGAGCTGTAAGCCCTGGAATGCCCTCCTGAATCTAGCCCTTATAGTCAATGACTCTATGGCCAGGGCAAACAGCTGGGAAAGCGGGCACCCCTGACGTGTGCCTCGGCCCACTGGGTGGGAGGAGGATACAACCGTACCCACTTTCACTCTCGGGCACGCAGAGGAGTATAATATTTCGGTCCAGCGAACATACCCGTCCCGAAGCCCGAAAGCTCTCATGACAAGAAATAAGTAGGGCCATTCCAAACTGTCAAACGCCTTTGCAATATCCACAGATAGGATTGCTGCCACTGGGTCCCCATCGTGGTCCTCTCCCCACATGCGTATTAGTCGGCGTACACTGCCTGCAGTATTACGAGTAGAGATAAAGCCCGCCTGATCAGGATGTACCAGGCGCACCATGTGCGGAAGGAGCCGGGTAGCCAGTATATGGCTCAGAATCTTATAATCAGAGGTGAGCATAGACAGGGGGCGATATGCAGCAGGGTCTGTGGAAGTCTTCCCTGGTTTTAATAGGGGAATAATGATGGCTTCGCTAGCAGAGGCCGGCAATATCCCTAGTTCTCTAGCCTCTTTAAAGACCGATAATAACCTAGGGGCCAGAAGCTCCACATACGTCGCATAAAACTCTATGGGCAGGCCATCAATTCCCGGAGTTTTGTTTCGCGCCATATGTTTGATAGCGCTTCTATTTTCCGGTAGGGTGATGTCTCGGCCAAGGGAATCAGCTTGTTCTGCCTCCAATGTAGGAAGCTCCAAATCCTGTAAGAATGCTCGGACGTCTACTTCACCAGTCTGCAGCTTGCTATCATATAGATCTGCGTAAAAAAAGTTGTGAAAGTGGGTGTTAATCTGACGCTGGGTATATTCAGTTTGACCCGTCGGGGAGTTCAACTACAAGATGGGGGGCGCCGCGTGGGACTGGGGTCAGCCAACCAAGCCAATAAGGTAGCCACCTTATCTCTTTTGGCATGCGCCCTAGCTAGGTACGCCCTATAGTCAAAATACCGCAAGCGTTCTACGACTACCGCCATGGCCTCCTTTGACTTCAACACTAGATCCCGGGCCTTAGGGTCCGTCGAGTGAGCTCTCTCTGTCTCCCTAAGTGTCTGCTCTGCAGTGTTGATCTCCTGCAACAGCAACTTCCGTACGCCCACCCATTTGGTAATACACAAGCCACGGACTACCACTTTAAAGGCATCCCATTCTAGGGCAGTTGTCGTGGCTGTACCCTCATTATCGGCAAAATAACGTTCTATTCCCGTTTCCAGCTCGGCACGGAACACCGAGTCCTCCAGCATCTCTGGACGCAATCGCCAGGTCGGCACGGCCGGGGGCTCTTGGGCCCAGCAGAAACTCACCAATAGCGGGTTATGATCGGATATAGTGCGCGCCAGGTATTCACTTCGTACCACCATAGCAGCTAGGCCGGAGCTACACAGCATCGCCTCAAGCCTCACATGTAGCTCGTGCAATGCTGAAAAGTAGGAGTATTCACGTTCATTTGGATGTTGCGTCCGCCATATATCTACTAGTCCCCTACTATCCTGCCACTGTGCTCTGACCTTTGAAAGCCTATGGAGGGGGGCGCCAGGCAGCAGGGGGTGGGATCTGTCCCTAGTCACGTCCGTTATGGAGTTGAAGTCTCACCCCATTATTATCAGGGTCGTGAAATAAACAGCCAGTTCTTCAGACATATGAGTGAAAAAGATCGCCTGCTCCACGTTGGGAGCATAAATACTGCAGAGGGTCACGTCCCGCCCGTGAAGGTGTCCCGCAACCACTACGTAGCGGTCCTCAGGATTAACCATTTGCTCAGTCATTTGGAAAGGAACCCCGGCCCTAATCCAAATCAGCGCTCCCCTCGCAAAGGCCGAATAGGTAGTATAATAAAGTTGCCCACGCCATCTATGCTGCAGCGCTAGTCAGGTACGTCTCTTGCAGGAATACTATCTGCACCCCCCTGCGTACCAAGTAGGAGTGGACCTTATTTCCGACGCTGCATCATGTGTAAGCCCCTCACATTCCAAGTCATACATGTAACATCAGGTAATGTCCCCATAGTCAATATGTAAAAGCACCTTGATCCACTGGTCACTCCAAGGCACGCCAGTGAGTACCATCCCCAAACTAATTCCTCCCATATCCCCAACTCCCCCAGGCCCCCCCAAATACAACCCTCCCTCCCTAGAACATGCACTAACATAGTGAATCTCATCCAAACTGTTCCCAACAAAAGCCCTCACAAAATGTCAAGGCTTACTAACTGTGGACCATCCAGCGGGGGTGGGTTAGAGCCTAACGAACAACAACAATCAACCAGGCCCTTCAGCTCCAGCCCCTAATCAGCAATCAAGCCTCCAGCGGTCAAAGCGGCATTGCTCCCCTATCAATGATTAACAGTTCCAGTGGTGGCCAGGCTTCTCCCCCGACCCCCCAGAGCCCCGGCACCCCAGACCCCAGCTGCCCGCCCCCCAACATTCCAGGAAGTTCGAGTCAATCAATAGCTACCACAATCAACTAACATTTATTTTAGGGTTCAAGGGGTGTGTTTTAAGACCATTGCACAGTTATATCCCCCGTAATGGCATACAGAAAAACAAAAAATAACTGTGGGTCTGACAGAGAATTCAAAACATGCTATGTGTAGCTGGCTATGTGTCTGTTATTCCTCTAGAGATGGAAGACAGATTGGACAGTAAACCACTGTGGAAAAATGTCCATCAGTTACGCAATAGTGGGCGCCCAGTACATCATGTGGTCTACTCCACAGTAGTATCACCACCACTCTATCACCATAGATCAATATTGGAGAAGAAGAGTGATGGATGGATGTCTGGTGGATTGAGTTCAATAGCTACCACCATAACAGGTCCAGAGTCTTGGAGCCACCCCATCTTCATGGAGCGTCCACCATGTCATCCGCCGTGCCCGGTGTCACCTTAGGGAGGATCTGGCTGACAGACTCCGACAGTTCCGTTTCAGTTCCATCAGCCTCCTCTCCAGATCCGTCAGCCAGCTCCGGGGAGGACACCTCCACTCCAGCAATTACTGGCACCGCCTGCAGCGCTGCCAGTCACTCCGCCTCCGTTTGGGATGATGAAGGGCCCCCAGGCACCGAATGTCGTCTCCGGTTACAGCGGGATCTACGAAGTCGTTGCTCCAGCGCCAGTTGCTTCGAGGGCAGCCCAGCCTCGCCCGTGCCAGCTTTATACTCCTCCAGCCAGGACCACGCTTCCTCCGGAGTACTGCAAAAGTGTGTCTTGCCATCCAGGGCTATCCGCAGCCGAGCCGGGAACATCAGAGAATATTGCAAACCTTCTTCGCGTAGTGCCCTCTTGACCGCCAAAAAGGAGGCCCTAGCTCGCTGCACCTCGAGCATGTAATCCGGAAACAGCGTGACTTTGCTATTGTCCACAGTATAGGGGCAGATGTCCTGGCCCTTTGAAGGAGCAGATCCCTGTCTCTATAGTGGAGAAGACGAGCCACCACCGGTCGAGGCGGGCGTCCTGGGTCTGGCGGGCGCGCCGGCACCCTATGAGCCCTTTCCAGTGTGTAGAACTGCGACAGGCCTTCCGGCGCAATCACATCCCGGAACCAGTGCTCCAGATAGGCCACCATATCAGTCCCTTCGATCCGTTCCGGCAAGCCCACCACTCGGACGTTATTCCTCCTATTGCGGCCTTCCGCATCGTCCGCTCTCTTCTCCAAGGTCTGCAACCGGGCCATAACATCCACCATCTGGGCGTCCAACTTATGCTGTGCAGGGCCCACGTCCTTCAGTGTGAGTTCTGTTTGTCGCACTCTGTCCGATAATTTAGCATGGTCAGCCCTCAAGAGTCCCAGGCCCGTCGCCACCTGCGCGATGTCTTGTTGAAGGGCCGTTCTAGTGTCCGTCATAGCATGTAGAATCTGGTCCACCTGATGCTGCGGGAGCAATCCAGGAGGGAAGGCGTCCGGGTCTCGCGGTCCCCCCTCCACATCCGGTTCCGCTGTCCAAGGAGGTCCCCCCCTGCTTCCCCCGGGGTTTCCCCATGCTCAGGGGCCGCCGGTCCAGGCAGTCCAGGATGCGGTCTTCCTCCTCTGATCTCGGTATAGTCTGTTGTGTACACCCCTGAGGGGGCCAAGGGACCTCCAAGCACCACCGCTATTCACCCGGTTCCCACGGCAGAAAGTCCCCAAAATCAGGCAGGGTCTAGCCCGGCAGGGCCATCACAGCGAGTCAACTCCACCCGGGTGATCCAACAACTGCAGGGTCCCCAACAGTCTGGCTATAATCAATCCTCTCCGCTCCCGTTCTGCGCCACCCAGCCACGCACGTAAAGGCACTTTGAAGCCGCTCACCGCCAAGCAAGAGGTGGTTTGCCTGTGGCACCACAAGTCCGTCGAGGCCGGGAGGAAGAATCCGTCCTCAGTGCAGGGTCCCCTGCAGGGGTCCCGCCCGCTTCTCGTCAGGTCGGGCACCAGGTGCCCTCAATAATCGAATCCACCGACTGCCCCAGTGTCTGCATAGGGCAAGGGGCCGCCCCGTGCCAGCTCCGAGAGTGCTGTTGTCTCCACACGGGCAGCAGGACAGGTCCTCTGCCGCCCGTGCCCCGACAAACTGCGGCGTCCTCCCGGTCCCGGGCGTGTCCCTCAGTGCCCGGGCCGGCCGCACCTCTGTCCGCTGCCCCCCAGAGGTCCGCTGTCAAAGAGGGAGCAGAAAGGATCCTAATGGAAGAGAGGGGGGGAGGCACTCACGATCCTCCGCGCCACTCCCGCAGCCCCAGCTCAGCTCAGCCTCTGCCCGCTGTCCGGCTGCCCCCTTTCCCACGTTCAGCAGGAGGCCATATCCCGGCCCGGTGCTCCGCCCAGTCCAGAGGTACCTTCGATCATCCGCCGGCCGACCCTGGCTCCCGGGTCTGCTAACTTTTAGGGGCGGCCGCAGGCCGCTACCGCGCTGCCGCTGATATCTTCCAGTCCGCCGGGGAGGGCTCCGCTCCACAACCGTCCCTCCACCTCCGCTGTAATCCGCTCTCACACCCGGTCCCCCAGGTGCGCCGAAGGGGGATCCGCGGAGTTCCGACACTCCGTCCGCTCCCCGACCGCTGCCATTTTAGGTCCCAGTCTCGTCTCAGGCCCAGGGCTGCAGCATGGCTTTCAGCGCGTCCAGGGGAACGCCAGCCTCCCCAAATCGCCAGTGCAAGCGCTGTTGCCGCTCCCCAACACCAGGGGCCAATTTCGGGGGCCACAGCGGTCCCCGGATCAGGATATCCGGGGGCTAGCGCGGAGCTGCATGCTCACGCTTCCTCTACGATCGGCTCTCAAGTCATGCCCTTCAGAGTCACTGATGTTCAATGTTCAAATCAACTTTATTCGGTTTCCAAAAAATCCATAAAAGCACAGTAAAATAACAAGAATACAACAAAGTCACTGATATTTTTCATTACTTTTGTATCTGTTCCCATTAGGTACCCTCACCACTCTTTGAACTGGAAACCGGATGCACAAGTGGTTCCGTATTTTCAATATCACTTAATGTATATTTTTCGTTCCCTATTCATGTGTTCATTTGCAGCAGCATCTTCTTAGGTCCTTAAGAAAGCCCTGACACCTTGTGGGTCATCAGGGCTGAAACATGTTGACCTTACATTTCGTCTGACAATACTGCAGGTGCACTGTGTTTAATCCTGACAGTGAGAACATATAAATAAAGCACTCATTTGCTCTCACTAGTTAGTTTTAACCTCACTTCCTACACGTTACCCTCTTTTTTTGTTGCACTGTGTCCTCCCCAAACCCATTTTCTTTCATCTGGTGGATTTAGACTATTCTTTATAGAGTAGATAATAAAACATCTCATAGTTCCTCCCTCTCAGTGAGGGGGTTGTAGCCCTGGGTGGAACTAGGTTTTTCCACCAAGAGGAGAATCCCAGGTGTTGAAGCATGCTACCTTTGGTGGGTGAGGAATTACCTCCTGAAAGAGATCATTCCACAGATAGGTCTGTGTGATTTTGTCGATTTCTCTGTCCATTTACTTTTTCACGTGAGACCCAAGGATTTTGTATGTTGTATTTATGCATAGAATTGGGGATGTAATCCTTTCCAGGTCTATAAACAATTCCCTAGGACCCTCCTCTTAATCTTTCTTGTGAAGTAAAAAAATGGAGTAGCCAAACTCATAATATATGACATTTGCTCCTCAATTCTCACTAGTTGGGTTTGCAGTGGGTTCAACAACACAATAATTAATGTTTCAAGTCTCTTCCACATATCATCGCCCTCAATTAAAGGCAAAGAAGCAAGATCCTTAGCTATCGTGGGGGACAAGATGGACTTTGGGCCAGGTTCCGTTCCTTCCTTTCCTCTTCGTCTTTTAGGTTGAGGTTTCTGCTTCACTGGCTTCACTGGCTGCTTCTCCGGGCTGCCACCCCTTCTCTGTTTCTCTGGGAGCTCAGTGTTCTTGTCAAGTGCAGCTGTTGGAGCCCGACCCAATATTGATGTCTTTGATCTAGTTATGGGCTTATCTGGAGAGAGGGAGCCCACCAATGCAGTCATAGGTGTGGATGATGCAGGTGGCATTGACAAGGGAGGCGGTGGGGCTAATAGGGGCCCAATACAGGCCACCAGGCCGATGTCCAGATGATAGAGACTTACCAACAATGAGGACCTCGGTTTTGTTGCCATTAAGTCGGAGGCAGCTGCTGGTCATCCAATCAGCCACCTCCATAAGACACAGCTTGAACTGGGAGGCTACACCTCCTACCTCCTGTGATCGCATACAACACATTGGTCACATTGTGTCACTCGATGAGCTCTGCCAGGGAGTGCATATATAGATTGAATAACATAGGGCTCAACTTGGAGCCCTAAGACAGCACCTGTGGCAGAGGCAACAGATCTGAGGAGAAGGGCTTTTGGACTACTTAGAAGGTGCGGTCTTGGAGAAAGGAAGCCAGCCACCTATGAGCATGCCCCCCATCACCACAGTCCCCAATCTGATTTAAGAGAAGTCGGTGAGACACTGTGCCGAACACCACACTCAGGTCCAACATTATTAGTTGGCACATCGGCACAACACATCGGCACAACATCTAAGAGATTCAGAAGTCAGCAGTAAAGCTGATTACGTGGAATGATATGACTGGAAGCCTGACTGGGACGGGTGTAGCAGGTTCCTGGCCTCTATGAACTTAATTAGTTGGCGGTTGACAAGATTTTCCGCTACTTTTGCAAAAAAGGGCAGTAGCAAAATTGGTCTCAACGTTCCCGACTGCAAAGTATTTAAGGAGGATTTTTTTTAAGGGGCACAACAATAGCATGCTTCCATTTCAAAGGCACCTGACTCAGATTAAAAGACATAGAAATCAGAATGCTCAGCGGAGACAGGATAACTTCCATTCCCTGAACTCGGATTTTAGACGGGGCCAGATCCATGGGGGACCCTGACTTTACTTTACCCTTATTCCAAGAAGGAACATTGAAACTAAGAAGACCATACCAAAAGGAAGAGACATCAAACTGAGCTTCAGAAAAATGAAAGTCTTTGACTTCCTGAGGAAAGGAGTCACAGATTTTAGAGACTTTGTTAGTAAAGAAATGCGCAATCTCATTACAACTCTTGACCAAAGGGATATTGCAAACCGCCACCCATTTCAAAGAGAACAGAGAATTAAATATAGAGGAAAGGTCTCTTGAATAATTTGTTGAGACCTCAATTTTCCGAGCTTATAAAGCTCTGCGAGTGTTGGGTATACTTATGATAATGTTTAAGCACTGCTTTATACTTAACCTTACTTTCAGCGATGTACTCCTTCCGTCATAACTATTCCAGGCATTTACAAGGCTTCTTCAATAGTACCAATCATGGATAAACCATTCTGTAGTTGGTAGTGCACCCGTAACCCAGATCTGGGCCACAGGCACCACTCTAGCTGGAGCATTCAGCATACCGTCGGGAGGCCTGGCTTAGGAGTACATCAATCTAAACAACGAACGTTTTACCATCTCCTATATGGTGTAAACCGATACTTGAGAATCAAATACTCAACAGGGAACCGTCTATCTTGTTAAGGAAATAGGAACACTACTACATATATCAAGTGAATTTGTCGGCCTCCCCTAATTTCCTGGAGTGTTTTTGCCACCCTCTTGTTCAACCAAAAGAACTAGCTGTAGCATCGATTTTTGGGCACAGCTTTCGACTGCATTTCTACTTACTACCTTGATTGAAGATTGGAATCTCCTTCTCTTGTTGTTTATATCAGCACCAAGGAAAACGAATTGTCGCCATATCCGATTAAAACCATCTAGAGAGAAAATAGATGTGGTCTCCATAGAAAATTCCATTGCTATCATCAAACTCGATATAATAAAAATCTGTTGTCCTGTTGAGTCTATATGCAAATGACGGTCACCTGATGAAGGCAGAATGCCGAAACGCGCGTAGTCAAAACTCACCGCTTTTGCCTACTACAATAGAACATTGACCGATCCATTGTGACTTTTCGTAATATATGTCTATGTTTCATGTTATTTTTTGTATTCTTATAAATTGTTAACAATTGATTTTTGCACTGAAATTATTATCTGTATAAAAACTGAATATATTGGACAGAAAAAGAAACTAAGCAACTATCTATTTATAATAAAAAGTTTTTGTATATCATTACATATTGTGTTACCCTATATATATAAGGTTGTATGATTGTTTGTAGCTGTATTCACATGTGTGGTTGAGAGTTCTGGCACATATTAATTTATTGTTTGCTATAAGTAGTTTTTCAAAAGTGTTATTTCCCTACCTATGGCAAACTTATTAGTGTAGGGGTCCCCTGTTTTTCAAAAACCACAGGCACCACTCTATCCAGGGCTGCAATTATCCACCTCTCAATACCAGAGTTGACCATATCCACATCTTCGCCAGCCAGGTTCAGTTAGCAGAAGTGTGTTCGTAAGAGCCTCAGATGATATTTTGGCCCATTTGTGAGATTCAAAGGATGTAGTTCCTTTGAACACAGAAGCAGGCTTTGATAGAAGTACCTAGAATAGTATGATAAAGTGATCCGACCATATGACCGGGATGGGATCTTTCACAGTAATTGAGGCAGAGTTTGAAAAAATTAGATCCAGAGTATGCCCTAACCAATGAGTAGGGGGTAAACTCACTGTGTCAGTTGCAATGTCTTCAGATCCTCAATCAGAGAGTTTAATCATTCATTTATTTGATTTTAAAAATAAAATCATAAAAGACAAACAGTATAAAACAGAGCACAAAATCAGCATCAACATAGGTTAAATATTACACTAGCCTTAAAAACTGAGAAAGATAATGTGAGAGAAAAAAGCACACTCTGGGTGCATTTAAAACAGTAAATTCAATAGTGCAGGTCTAACTTGGGTAAAATTCATGTACCTTATGAGTAGACGTATAAATTGAAATCACAAATGGTTACATTTTACACAGATCATGACAATTTGTAAAGTCTCATTGACTGAAACATTATCGCAATCACATAAGGGCATCGTCCAGTCCTCAAAACAGCTGTGATTAAAAGGCACTAGTCGCGGAAATGAATTTAGCCAAATACATGTCAATAGACGTCGCTGATGGCGGGACAAATTCCAGGTCAGATAGGGTTCCAGGCTACTTACAGTTTTTTACTAATATCGTGTGTCACACAGAATGTTTGGGTACCTTGCGATCAGCTGCCATCTTGTCTCTAAACATTTCAGTGGCCCATCTGAAGTCAGATTTAACTATGCTACTAGGATTGATAGAGAGTTCAGGTCTCTTCATATTAAGGGAGGTGTAAGCCAAACAAGGAATCAAGGAAGGATTATCCATGTTCAAACAGTCTTGTATAATTGATCTGTTAAAACCAAGCTCCTCCTTTGTCCAAATAAAGAGCCAAAGATTTAAAGGACAGAGTTGAAGCTGGTCGGTGATATAACCTAATCCCAATTCTTCATGCACGATTTCATAGGGTACCCTTAAAAGTGTATTTTCTGCTATTTGAATTGGGACTACAGGGCCATAGCCCCAAATTCCACATCCATACATGGCTATTGTGATGCATATGGCCTTGTAAAATTCCAAAGCTGATTTTATGTGACTGCGCCCAAGCCGACGTGAGAACTCACTATGCTAAACATAGCTATATTAAAAGCCACCTTGTTGTGGGTTATGAGTGAATGCCAATTAAGGCCAGAATCTAACTGCACCCCTAGATAATGAAACTCGTCCACCTGACTGATATGGTGACCATCTACTATAAATGTCATAGTTTTCATTTTAGCTAGGTCAAACATCATCACGTGCGATTTTGAAAAATTGGTGGAAAGATCAAGGCTGTTTATAAAATTGATAAAAACGACTAGGAAGTCTTTGTAGTCCCTTGGCCGTCCGAACAATTAAAACAGTATCATCTGGATAAAGCAGAGCCGGAATAGAAAGGGCACCCACTTTGGGGACATCCAAGTATGAGTGAGTTAGTGTTAGTTCTAAATAATTAATTAATGTAAAAAATGAATACAAAAGGGGCTAAAATGCAATCCTGGTGGATCACACGCTGCAGTTTAAAGTGCTATGTGCATTCACCATTAGACCCATATCTCACACAAGCTGAAAGGTTCTTATGTAGGTCATACAGAAAATTAATGAAGGCGGGTTCTACTCCCTTCTGGGCCATCGTGGCCCACAATTTAGAGCAATTAACTCTGTCGAAGGCCACGCTGAGGTCCATGAAAGCCAAATGGATTTCCCCATTCTTGACCTTAGAGTACTGGCAGATCAGTAAATAGAGGTTCACATTTTGCTCAATGGTGCCCTGCCCTGGCCTCAACCAATCAGAGAGTTACCCATACTACAGGTTTTGTCATCAAAGTGCAAATTAAAATCACCTAACACTAATCAGTGTTTATAGCATAGTAAAAAAGACTGTAGAAAATCCACCAGCGCTGAATTAAAATTTATGGCTGGTCGAGGAGGGTGATTTACTGAGAAACCAGCTAAACTAAAATTACTGGATCAGAGTAAAAAAACAGCTTCACATTCAATCAAATCCATATCCATAAGTGAACACTAAAAAGATTGTTTAAAAATAATTGTGATGCTGCCCTGCACCTCTCTGAGCAGCACAGCCACTTCTGACTATCCTGCACCCAATGGGAATAGCATTTAGAATATCGAGAGTTGAAGTGTCGGTGAGCCAAGTTTCCATTAAAAATAACACTTCTGGTGTCTGTTCAGAGAGGAGATCAAACATCTCCATCTTGTGTTTACTCAGTGAGCTGCAATTTATTGGCTAGTAATGCAACACTTGTACTGCCAGACTGCTTTCTTCTTCAGTTGAAAGCCCTGTGAGCTGTCCCTTAAAACTGAAATGGTCAGTGAGAGCCTTGGAAATATCCATAACATGGCGGCACTCCTCTGTTATTGTGGGAGCGAATTGGCGAAGCTCATCATATCACAAGTCCTGTGTAGGCCCATTGTCGCTTTACCTTATATTAGCATGAACACGCTGCAGACTGTTCTCTGCTTTGCGCATATTGCTATCCAAATGTATTTTGCTTTGTGCCACACTATACTTTCACACAGAACCAACCATTGTTTTTGCGTTCTGTTCTTTCCTGATATTTAGTCTGTACACCATATACAAGGCCAAACAACAATGCCCTTGTTATTTTGTTCTAGCCAGGCCTCCGCACCTAGACCAGACATACAAACACAGCTGTTGTTTGGGAACACATACTTTTAACATATAGGTATGCACGAATAGGTAACAACACACTTGGAGATGGATCTTTCCAGGAAGAGATCATGACAGCAACTGAGATGTGAAACTTTCATCTGTGCATGCCCAGTGTACGGGGTCTGCTGCCAACACCCAGAGATTTTTCTGATATACAATCACTTTGCTTCTGTAGAAGGGGAGGTGGTTAGGCTATTCTGTCTTACATAATGACAGCTCCTTTTATGATTTATGGACTATTTACTATGCTGACCGTATTTGTGTTAGGCATTTTCTTACTTATTGCGGCACGTATACTTCATCCTAGAGCACAATAGGTAAAATAAACATTTTAAACATTTCTTGCTGCTCTGTCACCTCTTATTGTGGACTAGTACGAGTGTGAGAGTGAAAAGGTATGTCCTGCAACTGTGATTCCTGAGACGGTCGGGATTGTTGTGTTCTGCGGTGTTTAATCACTTGCTCCTCTGTGAGTGAGAAGGAGGGCAAGTGAGACACTATAGCGAATCTGTTCAGGGCTAACAGGTACTCTGGTGGTAGGATGACTCAGTCCCTGCCTCCTAAGGTCCTCTGACCCCTAGTTTAGTTCTGTGACTCCACAGATTCCTTGCAACAATCACCCGAGTACCGCCTGGGGTGGTGGTCCCGACGGGCAGGAGTCCTGGCTCCTGCTCCTTTCCGGGCATGGACAGGTGCAGAGGGTTTATCTTCAGCGCACCTTCGGCGCGTCCATGCATCAGCCATCCCTAAATAGTCCACCTTCTAAGGGGCAAGATGAAAGGTTATACCCGTTCAGGAGAAAAGTGGGCGGGACAAAGCAAAACAAACCTGAGCCCAGCAACCCCGCTCCAATCAAGAAGGCTTCCTTCTTAAGCGTAGATACTGGTGAAATCAAAGTAAATAAAACAACTCAAATTAAAAGACAAAACAAATTCATAAAAGCATATAACAACAGAAGGGAGTCAGGCACCTTCTCAAACCATATGGCGCTACAAGGAAACCAAACAGTGTGCCAAATTACACAAAGCAGTCATTTGGAGTGTAGGCTCCTACCAGCCTTCCATTCAGCACATCTGTATATAGGCCATCCTTAAATAGCCAGCCTTGTAAAGGGCGAGATTGAAAGGTAATCCCTGGATCGGAGAAAAGTGTGCAGGATAAAGCAAAACAAACCTAGAGCCCAGCAACCCCGCGCCAGTCAAGAAGGCTTCCCTTCTTAAGTGGCAATACTGGCAAAAAGTAATTAAAATAGGAACTCAAATAAAAATGCAGAAAAACTCAAAGAAGCATATAAAAACAGAAGGGATTCAGGCACCTCCCTGCACCAATAGAATAGTAAATCGGTGCCCCAGTCAATGTCCAGCACCTTCCCTGAGTTGGCACAAGATGAAGTTAGAATAGTAAGTCTTGCCCCTAGTCAGTGTCCAGCATCTTCCCCGAGTTGGGACACGGTGGAGTTAGAATAGTAAATCTGCACTATCTCGGAGTTGGCACAGGGCAGGGTTGGAATAGTAAATTTGCCTTCTCAGTCAATGTCAATTTTTTCATCGATCTGGTAATAATATAAAAAATTTAGTTATAATTTAACTTACATTTGCTACTAGTTTGGGATGGTTGTTAAATCGAACCACAATCGGATATTCTTATTTCAGAAGAAAAAGTGTCTGAAAGTGGTAATTAATGATATGCAATTTCTATTACTTTTATATACTTCTTATGTTTGTTAAAATCTATTTGCTTTTAGTAATACTTACTTTGAGAGTTAGATGGAAGTCTTTTGGGAGCACTTTGACTCACAGTTTTCCCTTTCAGCAGTGCATGCGGTCACCTCGGAGTTTGTGTACCACTGATTACAAAATGGTGGACGCCCATTTTTACATCTTTTTTAGTGGTTTACCAACATTTTTGAAAAAATACCTGTTGTAATCCTTGTTTTAATTGTTTTTAAATGTATAACTAAAAGTATGTTTTTATTGTTAGTGTGTTTTATCATGCTTTTGACTTTCTTCAGTATATATGTCTGCCATCTTAGTTGGGGACAGAGTTAAGTCATGCATGGCTCTGCAAAAGTACCCTTGAATGGCTTTATGGCTAATATTGTTCCATTTGAGTTGGTTTGCATTGTCCAGCGTTGTTCTGTATAATGAAATTGTTAAAGTTTTGTACTTGTATTATGCATGTACATTTGAAAGATTAAATTATTGTTTGCAGCACTATCAACATTTGGGACGTTTTCCACTTAAATAATTGGTGTTATTTTATTTTTATTAATTAAAATGGTTTCAAGTAAAATATATATATACATATATTTTCATGAAAAATGTGTTGAACATTCATGCGTGATAAAGGTATGCATGGTAAATGTATTTGTGGTAAAGATAATTGTTGTGCGCGGTTGGCCTCAACCGCGGGAGATGCACCGCCCGCCGTGAATTATGGAAGCGGGTCTGCTGGGCTGTGATCGGACAACCTAGATGCGGCATGAGGGAGCTCAAATCAGAGCTGAACATTACGCCTGTAGCCCACTGGAGGGCTGTGAAACATTAATTAGGCAAAAATATTGAAGAACGATTGTCGGACCCCACCAAAGGGGAAGAAACATACTGCAACTAACAGCATGCATTTCACTGAAGAGAGCATGCATTATTGGATAAATAATGACTGCAGATTCCAGGTATCTCATGGTATTGCCGTCCCATGAAGAAGCAGCGTGAGCTGCGAAACGCGTCGGGACTTTTCTTTGGAACAGTTGTAATGCGCAGCTCTTTGCAAATAAGGGTTTGAAACCAATTACCTTGTTGGAGTGGCGTCTCTAAAAGATCCGAGGCACCTTGGATTGATATATATATGTAATAGGTTTTTTAAATGCTAATTCCTAACTATAACTGGTATATATATATATTCACTGAAAAAACCATAGGTTTCACACCAGTTATGGTTAGCTGGAAATTTTACTGGCATAAAACCAATGAAATTCCCACGTTATAATTAGTTGGACTCACTATAACTTGCGCGTGCAATGCACTGCTGATGATGTCACATATTACATCACTCATGACATGGTCAGTGGCATCACTCATGACATCACTGATGACACCATCCAGTGAATGTGTGTCTTTCTGAAAAATAAATAATAGTGAGTAATATTTAAATATTTAAATATATGTATTAATGTAACACTTTGTGTATAAGTGGCTGCATGGGTTGGTGTGTAGCTACATGTGTAGGTATATAGGTTATTAGATGTTTTTCTTAGTATCAGTATAAGTGTGTGTATGGTTTGGTGGGGGTATTACTTAGCAGATAGATGCATGAATGACTGACTCTCTGTTTGTATGTGTTTTGAATACAGCACATGTGCAGGACTGTATGGGTGGATGAGTGTGTATATGTGTATGTTAGTGAGTGAATGACTGTCTCACTAGTGTCTTCATCAGTAACTACATATGTTTTAATGTAGTATGTGTGAATTTTGATGTATATAAGTGAGTATATGTGAGAGTAAGGGATTGTAAGAGTTCCTGTTTAAATAAGTATGTGTTTCTATAAGTGATTGTTTAAGAGAGTAAGTATGTGTAAGGTTCCTTAGAAGTAAGGTGGAAGTGTGTGTATAGCTGTATATGCAAATAAATGGATGTTCAATAGTTTATTTGCATGTGTGAGTATGTGTGAGAGTATCTTTAGGATGACTGTCGGTGTGTAACAGGATGTATAGGTGTATCACTACATATGATGAGTGAGTATATGTATGAGTGACTACATAGAACTGTTGGTGAATGAGTGGATGTGTATATAGATGGTGGAATTACTGAATTGGTTGTTGTAACTGGTATGGGTATCTCCATTTTTTTGTAAATTTTAGTTTCTATTTTTGAATATGTGTTTCAAGGGTTACATTACAGTGAAAGGAGGTCTGTCACTCTGTCACAAGGATGGTGTCATCAGTGATGTCATGAGTGATGTCACTGACCATGTCATGAGTGATGTAATATGTGACGTCATCAGCAGTGCATTGCACGCGCAAGTTATAGTGAGTCCAACTAACTATAACGTGGGAATTTCATTGGTTTTATGCCAGTAAAATTTCCAGCTAACTATAACTGGTGTGAAACCTATGGTTTTTTCAGTGAATTTAATAGGTTTTTTAAATGCTAATTCCTAACTATAACTGATGTGAAACCTATGGTTTGTTCAGTGAATTTCATAGGTTTTTTAATAGCAAATCTCTATAGGTATGAAAAGTAATATTTTTTTAATACATTTTATATTGTATATAATTTTTTTTTGCCCGGGGCGCTCCCGGGGCGCGTACCGGGGAGCGCCCCGGTCAGCGCAATGTTGCGGCGTCCCCCGGGGCGCGTACCAGGGAGCATCCCGTTAGCGCTATTTTCGCGAACAAAAACAACATCGTGACGTTTGGCGTATACGCGTGATGCGTCATATGACGCACAGCGTAAGCGCACCCAGAAGCACGCGTGCGCATACGATCGCGCAACGTCTTGACGCGCTTACACTACGCGCCCGCGGGCGCGCCCCGGAGCGCGACTATGGGCGCGCCCTGGGGCACGTAGCGTAAGCGCGTCGGGTCATATGACCTGAAAATAATACTTTCTATTGGTGCAGAACAGTTTTGGCTTCCAAATGAGTAAAGCCCGGGTCATATGACCTGAAAATAACACTTCTAATTGGTTCAGGACACTTTGTTTATTGCAAATGATGAAAGACCCCACCTTCTTTCCTTATTCTGACTTTGTCCTTTGACTGAGGAAGACCTGTTTCAGCAATAGAGACAGAACTATTTTGTACTTTCAAATGGCTACTGTAGCTGCAACAGCTGGAGCATCTGCACCACCACCACCACCACCACCACCACCAAGAGGACCACCACAACAGTACATTGGTGGTCAAGAAGAGGAGGAGGAGGAAGAGGAAGAGGAGGAGGGGAGAACATGGCTGCCTGAACAAAATACCCCATACAAGCCCAAGTCACGAATTGTATGGAAGTTTTTTTCAATCCCAGAGGGCAAGAAAAAAGTTAATGCGGCCAAGGTAACTTGCCTAATCTGTGGCGAACAACTCTCAAGGGGCAACCCAAACAAAAAATATTCCTTTGGTAATAATACCATGATTCGACATATGATCTGGAAGCATCCTAACAACTATTCTCGTGCAGAGCTCAGGGAACTGGCCAGTAACCTCCCCCAGTCTTCAAGGACCACCTCCAAAAGAACACAACCCACTCCATCGGGACCAGAAACAACGGAGATGATGCCTTGTATACAACCACGATTTGCAAATTTTAGAATCACATGTATTGCATGTGGCAAGCTCATCGCCTATGGTGAAAAGAGCATGAAGCTCGTCGTCCTTGCTGGTGACAATCACAAATGCCCCAAAGAACAGTAATTGTTTCTGTTTTTTGTTTTTTGCTCCTTTTGAGCCATTTACAATTCCCTGTTTTTTGTTTATCCCCATAAAAAATACAAAAAAAATATAAAACTGTTTTGAAAAGCCAAAAAAAGTACAAAATGTTCAAAAAAACATTAAAAAAATATAAAACAACAAAAAGAAGAAAAAAACAGTTCTTTTTAGAACTACCTTTCATTTATAAAAATAAACCTATATTTTTAATGAATCTCTGTCAATTTTTTTTTTGGGGTATGCGTACCGGGACGCGCCCCCCAAAAAATAGAAAAAAAAATTTAATGAAGGAGTTAGCATGAGGGAAGAACACAAAGAGAGTAATGTTAAGAGAAAGAGAGCTAAAGGATGAACACAGAGGGATTGTTTATTACATAGTAAAAAACAGAGAAGGTGTGATAGGGTGAAAGTGAGAAAAGTAAAATGACTAAAGGAGCGAAAGAAGGGAAAAGAGAGGAAGAAGACTAAAATAGAGATAGTGGGAGAATGTGAGTGGGTGTTGAAAGAAAAAGAAAGGACAGTAAAAAATTGAGAATGAAGGGTAGTGGCGTAACCGGAATAAATGAAGAACGGTGAGTGAGGGTAAGAAAAGACCAGTTAGTGTAAGTAAGTAGGGGTGAAAGAGGGTGAAAAATTGAATTAGGATAAGACATGGGGGTGACAAAGAGAAAGGACAAAGAGAGTAAAGAAAACAGTACCTGAATGGGTTTGAGTGAAACAGCAAAGAAAGATAAGTAATGCAGTAGGTGTGACTTATAGGGAGTCAGTGGGTGTAGCTCGGGGTGTGGGTGTGTAAGGTGCGTCTGTGGGTGTGGCTGTGTGGGGTGTTTTGGTGTGGGTGGAGGTGAGGGTGTGTGAAGTATGTGTGGGGAGTGTATGGGTGTGGGGTGTATATGTGTGCGATGTATGTGTGTGTATGGAATGTGTGTGTGTATGTGAAGAGTGTGTGTGGGGGGATTTTTTTGTGTGTATGAGGTGTGTGTGTGGGGGGTGTGTGGGGTGTATGTTAGAGGTGTGTGTATGTATTGGGAGGGTGATGAGGTGTGTGTGTAGGAGTAAGGTAAATAATTAAGAAAAACAGAATGAGTGAAGAAGCAAAGGAAGGGAACAGAGAGTAAGTGAAGTAAAGAATAGGGATTGAAAGAAGTTGAATATGAGAGGGGAAATAGGGAAATTGGAGTAAACATGGAGAATAAGAATGAGTGAGGGAAGCAGAATAAAGACACAGCAGTGAGGTTGTTTGAGAAAATATTTGTGAGCTTAAAGCAAAGGGTGATGACAAAAAACATTTTTTTAGTCATACTTACCATATAATAAATGTAACTTTAATTACATTTTTTTACTACACTTTGTATCTGTGAAAGAGAGAAGAAAAAATAAGTTATGATTAGTAAAATGTGTATTTTAAATTAAAATATACAAATGAAGAGGTTAAAAATCATAACAGTGTATTTAGAAATAAAGTAAGAGTGAAGGACACAGAAAGAGAAATAAAGTAAGGTAGAAGGATAAAAAAAGAAAAAAGAAATAGATTGAGAGCAAATTACTAAGAGTAAGGCATATAGATTCACTGACACAGAGGAAGAGATGAACAGAGAAATGAACTGAAGGTAACAAAGATACTAAAAGAATGTGAGTTAGCAAAACTAAGTCAGGAAACAGTAGTAAGTAAAAAGATAATAACAGAGACGGAAAGGAGTCTAATTAAGGATGCATTTAGAAGATTGAGAAATAGAAGATAACTGAGAGTAAGTGAAGAACAGTCAAAGTGAAGGGATGAAGGGAGAGAGGATAATATACAACGATTGAGGGAAATGGAGTCAGGAAGTTAGTAGACAGACACACTAAGAGAAAAACTGAGTGAGGTGGAGTACAATGAGTGACAAAAGGAAATGAGTAAGGAGCAAAAAAAGGAAAGAGAGGAGAAGAGGACTAACAGAGTGGTACTGAGAGAAAATAATTTGGTGATGAAAGTAAAGAGAAAGACATTGAAAGAAAGGAAATGAGGGATAGTAATGGAACCAGAGTAAAAGAAATGGGATGAAGAACGATGAGAGAGGAGCCGTGAAGTTGTTGTAAAAGAAATGATAGAAGGTAGATAAACACAAGTGAACATAACACAAGGAGAGTGAGGCACTGAGGACATAGAGGTAGTGAACGAAAAATAGAGAAAAGAGGTCAAAAGAAAGGAGCAAACAAAGATAAGCGAGGGAGAGT
Source organism: Lissotriton helveticus (assembly GCF_964261635.1). NCBI lineage: Eukaryota > Metazoa > Chordata > Amphibia > Caudata > Salamandridae > Lissotriton > Lissotriton helveticus. The sequence goes on along the minus strand of NC_136059.1, from coordinate 1,414,994,676 downwards.
ACGTGAGTTATAGTGATAGAGTGCGACAATACTGCTCAGTGAGTAAAGAGGAATTAGTAAAAGAGCAAAGGAGGAAAAGACGGGAAAGGGAAGTAAAGCAGAGAGACTGAAAGCTGAAAAGTGGTGCAAGGGACAGAGGGGATGCAGACAGTTGAAATGAGAATGAGGGGTTGTGAAAGAAGTGGAGTAAACGAATGGGTGTGAAACAGAGTGAGAGAAAGGCAGTGTGAGTGAGTAAAGAGAGCTGAAAGAGAGAGGAAAAAGGAAAGTGAGTGTCAGAGAATGGGAATACAATTTAATTTACACAATCCAAAGTATAGAATAACTTGTAAAACATGTTACATAGTTTATTTGTGCTGTTCTCAGAATATATTGAATTTCACTTAAAACAGTGAGTTCAAATTACTCATCATATGACAGCGGGGAAAAAAATTCACAATCTAAAAGATTGTGTTTTAAAAAAAACCTTAGATACTGACAAATGACAAATGTACACTAATCTTTGATTGACTTACTTTTCCTTGAGGCCATATAGTATATCATGGAGGTCCTTTTCTCGTTGCAAAGTACTCTGCTGTTCACTAAAAAATCCATTTCATCGACTTTCTAGAAGAAAAGCTCCAAGAACATCTGAAATATTTTCATTATTTTCATATACTCCTTTTTTTCAGTCATGACTCTTTACTCATTCCTGTACCTTTCCTTTTGGCCAAATAGTGTCAGATGTATGAGTATATTTTCAAATTAACTCTAAGAAACTCTGAAATTACCTTTTTTCCGACGTTCTGAAAGAAAGGCTCATACAACATTTTTACAATATTTAAGTATTTGTAAAACCATCTCTGACTCACTCATGTTCATCATTTTCTATAATACTAATATCACTTACTATGAGATCCACTTACAGTACCTATATGACAAGTCAATTTTTTATATTACCTGGATCACTTTTACTCAGAATATATTTTTAAACAGCAAAATAACTTTTATTAACTGCTCCCGTCTTCAAAGGCCAATTACCTTTACTTAAATTTTGGTTGTAAAAACACTAGGTATGATTTTTTTAAGCCAAAAGGCAAACGTTGTTTGAAAGTCAAATGAATGTCGTTACAGTGGGTCCTACCTTTACAACTTTTTAAATAGCATGTGTAATGCCCTGATGTTGTAGATGGACCGTCATGAAAAATAATAGCTACAGTTGCAAAGGTTCTTCCTGATATTGATAACTGAGAACCAACGAAATTTTTAATAGAAGTTGTCAATTTAGTTCCATCAGGTCTACATCGTTGGAACATTAAAATGACATACTGACCATAATTTTGTAGAAATAATGTGGACAGCATTGTAGACTTACATTGGGTACAGACCATATTGTGATCCGCTGCTTTAACTAGATTATTAAAAGGCACTGATTTGCAGTCTGGTAAAGTCAAATATATAAATCTTTCAGTGTCTATTCTAGTAGTACTTGATAAAGTACAGTTGTCGCAGTCATGCTGCCATTGATAAGAAAGGCTAAAAAGATTTTTTATATCTACACCTTCATCTTCCAATACATCAAACCTATACATTAAAAATTCCTGACAATCCTGCTGAATATTCTGTGAAAATTGATTTTGACCAGAACATATGTCTAGAAGATTTCGAATTTCTGAAACACTTTCTATTTTTGCTCTATTACTGTTACATTTCTCAAACACGGAATTCAACAAACAGAATCTTTGATCCCGATTTTCAACAATCTGTTCTTGTATATTTTGAAGAAAAAAAACAACATTAACCACTACATTAGCACAGCAGTTGACACCAGAACTGTTTTCAAACTGAAATCCAACAACATCTTCAACAGAATCTTTTTTCTTTCTCCTTACAATTACAGTTTCATCTACTTTTTGTCTTTTTGCTACTACCTTACTGCAATTATTCTCATTTCTTCTTTTTCGGCCTACCATACGTTTTTCAAACAGAGGATATTGAGGCAAATGTGGAGCATACTCTCTTCTTAACCTATTGTATTCTATAACACAATCTAGATCAGCACAAATCTTTGTTTAATCACACTCAATCAAGTACAATCCTGATAAAGTTCTGACTCGTGATAATGCCACATATGCCGTACCCTCTTTAAACACAGAACTTCCAATGTTCACCAAAGCGCTATCTACACTTAAACCTTGAGATTTATGAATTGTCACTGCATATGCCAAACAAATAGGAAACTGTTTTCGGCGAACATATAAGTCTTTCACAAGCAAAAATCTAGCTGAACAACAACAAATTTGTTCTATTTCCTCAATGCCATCAAACTTAATTTTTAAAATTTCAATTCCATCTCTATTTTTGTAATTCACAAAACCAACAACATGACCCATTGCTCCATTTACCAGAAGACCTCTTTCAACATTTAAATTCCTTCTCAAAATGATTCGACAATTTAAACACACATTCAGAGTCTTTTCAAAACCAGCAGTTTTAGATATAGTCTTCCCTAATGAATCCAATTTTGATTTCAAATTTTCAGACAAAATAATTGTTGCTCCCATATGTTCAATTTTATCTATAGCTTCCAGTTTCACTATCTCTTCATTTTCTAACTTTAACATTATGTTGTTGAACATGGAACATTCTTTCAGAGTTGGCATCAAACATATGCCAGATTTCTTCTCGTTTATTTTCTTAAAAATATACTCTGGAAGAATGTTTTCATTTGGGTACAAATTTGAAATTAATCGTCCATGTAAAGCTTCTTTCCCTTGCTGACTTACTTTTCCGATTCTTACATCTTGTAGAATATTATTATAATCTTCATCCTTTGCCTGCTGCATATTTTGAAGCAGTTATGCATATTTGAAGTTTAACCATATATTAATGTTTCCAATGCTTCCTAGGCACTTCCTGGTATCTTCATGCGTGAGCATTTTGAACACAGGTTGTCCTTTCACTGGAGTCAACTGCAGTAGATCTCCAAAAACAATAATATGTTTTCCTCCAAATAAGACATCATAGTCTGTTCTAAGAATTTCTTGCATTCTCAAATGCACAAAAGCAAGCATTATATTTGACACCATACTTACTTCATCAATGATAAGAAGTTTCATTTTCTTCAGGACTCTCGAAACTTCGGAACACGCATCTCCAGATAGCTTGTGATATTGCAATTTGTTATCATGCTCCACTGGCAGCATCAGTAAACGATGTAAAGTAATCCCTTTAATGTTATGTGCTGCCAGCCCAGTTGGAGCAGTAACAACACAAGATAGCGGTGATTCAGTCCTTTTCTGCAGATAAGTTGCAATTGCTTTAATCAGAAAACTTTTTGCAGTTCCCGCTTCTCCACTTACGTACAGTTGGACTGGTTTAAATGATGTACATGAGCACTCTTTTTTCTCATGAATGAATCCATGTTCAATCTGATCTGTGACTTCGTCATATATCTGTTTCTGCTCAAGGTTTAGTTGTTTCACCAAATCTTCTAAGTTAACTACATCATCTTGAGCTTGTTCCATAGCTCTTTCAACCTCATCCATGGCAGTGGCAGCTTCATTTTGAATAATTGGTCCTCCAAGTGGATCCTGACTCAATGAAGCAGAACTCTGACTGTCTTGAGAACTGTCTCTAGCAATCTCTGCAGCAATTGTGGCTTCTTGCTCTATTTCTTCGTTCAACATTTGCAGATAATTTGGAAAAACAGGACATTCTATGGTATCCTTGGTTGCATTAAAAGAATCTTCGTAACAGAGAAAATCTCCAAGTAGTTCCTCTTCTGTACGCCTTGGCTTAAAGAGTTGCAAAAGAGCTAAATAGTAAAATTCCCTTTTGTCTGGATTTTCACAACTCAATTTTCGATGATTAATCAAATGGCCTTTTTTCTGTTTCACTAGACATCCTTCACATCCAATGACAGCATATATTCCATTATTGATATCTTCTCTGATGTTCCTCTTATAAATATAGCTTTGAAGAACTTCATAGAGACAAGTGTTCTCAAGGTGAGGACTTCTATTTGGATAGTATGTATCCAACATGTTTGTCTTCAAAATATCTGTACTTTCTGGTTCTTTCTCCGCCAAATACTCTATCTCTTGTACAGATTTCAAAACTCGATTTCGTGTTGCAGCAAGACCTAGACTCACCCAAATGATGGTTCTAGATTTGGCATAGAGACTTGCTGATGACAATCGATCAGAACATTCATATGCTCCAATTTCTCGATGCGACAACATCTTCAGACTGTAACTGTATAATTTCTTGCTTAGACTCTTTTCATGTGAAATGTCCTCCCACATTTCCTTCAGTTCTGTCTTTTTGTGATGTAAGACGTCACATATCGAGCCACAGCAATAGAGTTGTCAGCAACGAATTGAATATCCATGTTAGCATTCCACACGGACAAAATCACTGGGTTGTAGTTGTTGATGTACTTGGACTCTTCGTTTCTTTTTAAATTGTATGTATTTTTTGGTGACTTCCTCGTCACAGTATGTTGTAGAGAAGACATCAAATTATTTACTCTTCCTTTAGAAATCACTGGTCGTGGAAAGCTGAAACGACATTTTTTTTGTAGAACTTGTCCTTGTTTCTGAATTTTCGGCGACAGTACTTTCCACAACGATGGGATTGAAAGCGTAAATCTTGTTCCCTTAAACTGTTTTCTTCTGTAGTTTTCGGAACAGCACATGTAGAATACTCTTCAATGAAGCTCATCACTGTCTCATCCGAATCTGTTCCAAATTTGGGTGCATCTTTAATCCACAACAACATATGTATGTGAGGAGCACCTCTCGCTTGATACTCCTTTCTCCAAAAGAAATCCAAAACCTCTCCAAGGGGAGGATTTTTTTTGTTGGTAATGAAAGACATCATAGCTTCAAATCTATGATTGAAATATCTGCATACATTCACTGGATCCAAAGAACACAGTTCTCCAGGTGTTTTGAATTCTATATTTTGTATATTTGCATTTGCCTCGCGTAGAAATTCAAGTAAGTCGTCCCATGCATACTCGGCACAGCTAAGAGTGAGGAACCATGTAGGAGTTCCTAAGTTTCTTAGCATACATTTCAATTCCCCATGACGACGGTACCAATACTCGTTTGTACCACGCTGACATGCCATGAGATTGATTAAATGAGATTCCAAAATATTATCTTGCAGATTCACTTTCTCCATAAAGTCCCTCGCCGAAACATTTTGCAGATGTGCTCCACTTTTCAGTATATGGTTTACTGCATAAGAAAGCCCAGACAAGTCACTTTCATAGAGTAAATGAAACAAATAGGGAATGCATTGACGAAACCTTGGATCTTCAGCATATAATCTTACAGTTCGATATTCAGATGCAGGAATTTGAAGTGGTCGATCATCATATCATCCACCTCGACCTGTTGGAAATAGCTGTGGAAAACAACGAGCTTCCAAACTTTCTTCCCATACACTAATGGGACTTCCTTTTGCTGCTTTCATTTGAAACAATTCAATTGCATTCCCCATTACTTCTTTGGAATGCAAAGGATGAACAGTATAATGTTCATATATTTCTTCACTTCTAGACACATCAACTTTTTCAATTTGGCCGCCTGAACAATCACTGTCTTCATCTGCAGCTGTTTCCTCTGCTGCAACACATACATCTTTGTAATACTCATTGTTTTTGACTAAATACAACGTTGCCTTTTTGACTTTCCTAACATCCACTAAATCTTGCCAGATTTTCTTACTCTTTGTCGGAACCCCATTAACTAGAATAACTAAAGGTTCCTCTTCTACTTTTTCTATACCAATTGTATCAATATTTTTTTTTAATCTAGAGGCAAATAAACAACGTTTCCCTTTAATCCTCTCTGCAAATCTGTAGGAGGCAATTTCCCTATCTTAGGCTCCATGCGAACAATTGCCTGAAAAGGATGGACACATTGAATCAAAATAGACTCATATGTATTTAAATCCATCAATTCACGGGGAATGTCTACCAACTCCAGATTATTATGAACAGCTCTGGCAGGCATTCTGTTTTGATTTAATTTATCATAACAATATTTACAAATACGCTGATCACAACTCAAATCAAAAGAATTCTCCACCCACAAATAAGTTGCAAAATCCTTCCACTCATAATTATTCATCTTTTCACTTTTTACGTATAAATCAACTAATCTAGTTTGATGTTTATAATGACTTCATCGACAACACACACAAGTAAAATTCGGCCTTTCACTTGATTTCACCTTAAATCTGGCAATTTCCTGCTCAAACGTTTCTGTACTTGAAATCTGTACATTCTCTTCCACATTACCTTGAATTGCTGTGTCAATTTCTACACTGTCCTCTTTTTCACCAAAAAAACAAATCTCAATTTCTTCACAAATCTTCTTCACATCTAATTCAGTTCCATGCAAAAGAGCACTGTTTAATTGTTTAAGCTTAAGTGCTGGACTTTTTGCATAATACAACATTCTCACTAATTTCCTCATTTTGGTATGATGCACTGCTAACATCCTAAAATGATGAAAAACACTCTGACAAACTTTTCTAGAAAGACAAGCCAGTGAATGCCCTTGCAAACCTGTGTTTTCTCTCACTCTGCAAGGATCTAAGTCTTGCAACAACTTCACTTTCTGCTTTAGACTTTTCTTACTATATGTACGTAAGAAATTATAAAACAAATTAATTGATTCCTGTCGCACACTACAAATACGACTACACTTCCAAGTGTACACTGGACCCTTAGTACGTCTCCCTAAAACTTCATCAGTTAACACCTCTTCTGGTTCTCTAGGCACAAGTTTCTCTTTTTCAATCGGACAACCGTCTTTCACTTCATACGCTCGACCACTGGTGTCAACTGCATGCACTAAATCATTCTCCTGGAAGTAACTCTCCTCGTTAAAAAATGGCTCACAACTTGAACTGTGCATCCATTCTCCTGAAAAAACTTTACAAAAATTAGTCCGATTAATTACTCTTTTCCATCTACTGTTTGATTTGAAAACATCAATTGTCTTGTTAAGTGTCCTAATTCTATTGATTATTAAAATAAATAATTTTTTCTTAACTTCAAAAGCCTGATCAACAATCTTCTCTACACTTTTCTTTTTCTTATAAAAAGCAGCTCTCTGTTTACCTTTCCTAATGTTTTTTAACAAATTTAAAACCACCCTATTGCGAAACATTCGTTTACGAATGTCTCTAAACTGATTCTGCCTTCTATTCCTATACATATTATTCTCTCCGGCTCCAGTTGTAGGATTCTTTGAGGTTCTCTCCTTCCTTTTCAAATTTACTCTCTCATTCTCTTTTTCTACATGCTGTCCAACATTTTTACTTGATCTACATATGTTCCGTAAGAAAGACTTAGTGGTCTTACCAGGAGCTTTGTTCCTGTTTTTTGAAGTATTTGTTGTTGAAGAGTGCTGTAATTCCGTTGCTGTTTTTGTTTGGAATCGTATTTCATTCTTCTTTCTTCTTTGCCTTGAGGGCATCTTTCCTTACTCTTGAAATCTTGATTTCAATCTGTGTTAAAAAAAAATAGCACATTATAGACCACTATTATCAAACAACAAAGCAATGACAAAAAGCAAACGGTCTATTCAGGGTTACAGATCAAGTGAGGATTCTCCAAGGGTGCAGAAGAGGTGAGACCTGTATTGAAGAGTGTAGTGGAAGAGAGGTATGTCCACAGGTACAAAGAAAGTGAGACCTGTGTCTAAGAGTGCAGTAGGAGATAAGCTTCATGAAGTCTAGTCCACTGCACTCTTACAGACAGGCTTCACCACCTATGTTCTCCAGGAAAGGCCTCTCTCCCACTACAGTCTTGAACATAGGCCTCACCTCCTCTGTCCCTCCGGACATGCCTCACCTCATCTACACAATCTACTTCCTAATCTAAGGTAACACATGTGACATTATTGTGAAAAGATGAAATATATCTATTTAATCATGCAGACACTATTTATTCCTTCTCAAAAGACATTTTAGACACACAGTGCAGGTCCTATGTACAAGCAATCAGTGTCCATGACTACAATGGAGAGGACTAACCCCCTCTTACCCTTGGACAAGCCTTACCTCATCTCTGTCCTCTGAACAGGCCTTAATGTATTGAGTATAATTGATAGTAAGTAGGTGCATATGAGGTAACGCATGTCCAAGGGTGTAAATACGCTGAGGCCTGTCTAAGCATGCCAATTAGTTGAAGTCTATTCAGGTTTCCAGATGAGGTAAGGATTGTCTAGGAGTGCACAAGAAATATGGCCTCCATTGAAGAGTGTAGTAGAAGAGAGATCTGTCCACGGGTGCAAAGAACTTGAGACCTGTGTCTAAGAGTGCAGTGGGGGATAGGCTTCATGAAGCCTAGTCCACTGCACTCTTAGACACATGTCTCACCACTTATGCTCTCCAAGAAAAGCCTCTCTCCCACTACAGTCTTGAACACAGGCCTCACCTCTTCTGTCCCTCTGGACATGCCTCACCTCATCTGTACAATCTACTTCCTAATCTGAGGTAACACAGGTGACATGATTGTGAAAAGGTCAACAACTTTTATGTAATCATGCACACACTATTTATTCTTTCTCAAAAATGTAAAAGACATTATTTTGCCCCAAAAATGTTTCAGTAGTGCAATGAAAAGCTTATACATATGACCTTTTCTCTGTTTTTCAAATGTTATTCTAAAAAAAGATTATGAGGCCTAAGCAGGAGTGCAGATGTGATGAAACCTGTCCAGGGGAGCACAAAAGATGAGGCTTGTATCCAAGAGTGCAATGGACAGGACTAAACTGGAGTAGTGTGCAAAAAAAAGATGGGCCTCATTTATAAAGCCATGCGTCAGTTTTGCGCTACTGATGTGTCACTTTTTGTGATGCATCGGCGGCATAAAACATGTGCCTTGTTGCGCCATATTTAAAAAGTGACGCATGTAGGTAGATGCGTCACTTTTTAAACCTCTGCGCCACATTATACCTCTTTCAGGTGTAATGTACACAGAAGGGTCATTTCTCCGCAAAAAGCCTCGTAATAGTGACACAGTGAAATGTATGAGTTTTCACTGCGTCACTTTTAGGACACTTTTACGTCAAAATCTTGCGCCTGCTTTTCAGCAGATATAAGACTGAGGCAAACGCTTTCACATGCAGCTTTCCCAATGTGAAAGGATGCATTGCTGGAGTACAAGCATTCCATTTCAGTACTGAAAACTCACTATTTTACAAAATACATTTCCTCTCTCTTGCAAACAATCCTACCAAGCATTACCAAAAAAATAACACAAACCAACAGCAAAGAAGCTCAGTGTGCTTCCTAATCTGAGGTAACACAGGTGACATGGTTGTGTAAAGTTCAAATTTTTTTATGTCATCATGCACACACTATTTATTCTTTCTGAAAAATGTAGAATTCATTGATTTGTCCCAAAATCGATTTTTCAATAACATTTTAGAAACACAGTACAGGTCCTACTATTTATTCTTTCTCAAAAATGTAAAACTCATTAATTTGCACCAAAAATATTTTAGTAGTGTAATGAAAAGCTTATACATATGACCTTTTCTCTGTTTTTCAAATATTATTCTAAAAAAAGATTATAAGGCCTAAGCAGGAGTGCTCATGTGATGAAGCCTGTCCAGGGGAGCACAAAACGTGAGGCTTGTGTCCAAGAGTGCAGTGGACAGGGCTAAACTGGAGAAGTGTGCAAACAAAAAAAATGAGCCTCATTTATAAAGCCCTGCGTCAGTTTTGCGCTACTGATGCGTCAGTTTTTGTGACGCATTGGCGCATAAAACATGTGCCTTGTTGCGCCATATTTAAAAAGTGACGCATGTAGGTAGATGCGTCATTTTTTAAACCTCTGCGCCACATTATACCTCTGTCAGGTGTAATGTACACAGAGGGGTCATTTCTCCGCAAAAAGCCTCGTAATACTGAGGCAGTGAAATCTATGAGATTTCACTGCATCACTTTTAGGACACTATTACGCCAAAATCTTGCACCTGCCTCACAGCAGGCATAAGACAGAGGCAAAGGATTCTGACATCTAAGCAGGAGTGCAGATGAGATGAAGCCTGTCCAGGAGAGCACAAAAGGTGAGGCTTGTGTCCTAGAGTGCAGTGGACAATACTAAACTGGAGTAGTGTGCAAAAAAAGATGAACCTCATTTATGAGGCCCTGCGTCAGTTTTGCACTGCTGATGCGTCACTTTTTGTGACGTATCAGCGGCATAAAACATGTGCCTTGTTGCGCCATATTTAAAAAGTGACGCATGTAGGTAGATGCGTCACTTTTTAAACCTCTGCGCCACATTATACCTCTGTCAGGTGTAATGTACACAGAGGGGTCATTTCTCCGCAGAAAACCTCGTAATAGTGACGTAGTGAAATCTATGAGATTTCACTGCGTCACTTTTAAGACACTGTTACGTCAAAATCTTGCGCCTGCCTCACAGCAGACATAAGACTGAGGCAAACGCTTTCACATGGAGCTTTCCCCATGTGAAAGGATGCATTGCTGGAGTACAAGCATTCCATTTCAATACTGAAAACTCACCATTTTACAAAATACATTTCCTATCTCTTGCAAACATTCCTACCAAGCATTACCCAAAAAATGAAACAAACCAACAGCAAAGAAACTCAGTCTGCTTACCAATCTGATGTAAAACAGGTAACATGTTTGTAAAAGATTCAAATATTTTTATATAATTATTCACACACTATTTATTCCTTCTTAAAAATGTTAAAGCCATGGATTTGCACTAAAATCGTTTTTCAATTACCATTTTAGGAACAGAACACAGGTCCTATGTACAAGCATTCATTTTCACTACTGAAAGCCATTAATTTGCCCTAAAATCATTCTTTATTTAATATTTTATGAACAGAGGACAGATCCTATTTACAAGCATTCATTTTCACTACTAAAACCCATTGTTTTGCACTAAAATCGTTTTTCAATTAACATTTTAGAAACACTGCACAGATCCTATATACAAGCATTCATTTTCACTACTCAAACCCATTGATTTGCACTAAAATCGTTTTTCAATTACCATTTTAGGAACAGAACACAGATCCTATGTACAAGCATTCATTTTCACTACTGAAAGCCATTAATTTGCCCTAAAATCGTTTTTTATTTAATATTTTATGAACAGAGGACAGATCCTATTTATAAGCATTCATTTTCACTACTAAAACCCAGTGTTTTTCACTAAAATCGTTTTTCAATTAACATTTTAGAAACACTGCACAGATCCTATATACAAGCATTCATTTTCACTACTCAAACCCATTGATTTGCACTAAAATCGTTTTTCAATTACCATTTTAGGAACACAACACAGGTCCTATGTACAAACATTCATTTTCACTACTGAAACCCATTCATTTACCCTAAAATTGATTTTTAAAATAACATTTTAGATACAGAGTACAAGTCCTATGTACAACCATTCAACTTCACTACTGAAACATCACTATTTCACAAAATACAAATCCTCTATTTTACAAATATAGAAACCATGCATTTTCAAAAAGCATCACACAAACCAACAGCAAAGAAAATCAATGTGCTTCTTAATCTGAACTCTCTATCTAAATGAATCATAACTCACCTTTACAAATGCTTTGGGAGATTCAGAACAGTGTCAGATACACACACCAATATTTCTTTAGCAGAGCAAAATGTATGTTCTCCAGGCACTGCAACCATTAATGGCACAGAAAAACTCTAATTGTACATACATATTCCTCATGGTAACCAATCAAAACTCTTCCCTCTCTATTTTCAAATCAACACCCTTCCCCTCCTCAGCCCTTTCTACCTGTTACCATAGCAACTCCCTCCTCACTGACCTCCCAGAGTTAAAAGTTTATTCTACAATGTTGCAAATCAAATGATCAAGGATGTTTGACCTCTCAATACACCAGCTTATCCACTGCAATCTTTCTTTAAATGACTTTTTTTTAACCATTCAAATTACTTCTTACACACAACAGAACCATGCACCCTAACTTTCAGTTTTCAACTATCTGAATCCACCAATCATTGCTTGTGATTCAAGAGCACTGAAACTCCACAGTTTTTTTTTGCAAACTCCTACTGTTCCAACTGGCATTTCATTCCCACACTTCATCTGACTGCACCAGAACCTCCTCTCACCGTGTACTCTGTCTGAATTATTGGACATAGCTACATTCACTGGGCTCAAAGGTATGCAGGTACCAGAAATTTTCACAACCTTGATTTACCAAATGTGCACATAAAATGGATTGGCCAAAGAGGATTGAGATGTCATCAATTGATACCATTGGTGAAAACCTTTTACCATCTGCCGCACCCTGACCTCATAATTTTGCACTGTGGTGGAAATGACTTAGGCACTTTGACTGGGGTAGGTCTGGAGATGGTTTTAAAGGACACCTTTGGGCAATTGATGACACTTTTTCCACAAACTGCCATGGTATATTCCAATATATGCCAAAGGCAGAAATGGAACTGGTCCAACCAATTTTGTCCACAATTTGAGAAAGCACGAAAACATGTGAATAAATCTGTTTCTGCTTACATGAGAGACTATGGAATGGGTTCAATATACAACAACAACTTAAGTTACAACATGCAAGATATCTACAGAGGAGATGGTGTGCACTTTTCAGATAAGGGGAATAGAATATTCCTCCTGAATTTAAGACTGTGCATTGGTACCTACTGGTAGGTACCTAAATCAGCCACAGAACCCAAAAGCTCTTTTCAGGGCTACCCTACCTCTGATCACTCCAAATGATTATCTTTTTCTAACTTTTTTCATTATTTTTCCCCAAAGTACGCTCCCCGGTACGCTCCCCGGTGCGCGTACCGGGCGCTCCCCCCGCGAAAAATGTAAATTTTTTTTCCGCCTATATGGACCTCCTAATACCCCCTCAGAAAACCTAGAGGGTCAGGGAGTGCCTACGATGCCCCCTTATACCCATTCCTAACGTTGTTTGTCCTCCATTTTCTGTCTCAAATCTACCGAAACACAAAATGGAGGACTCCCGTAGCGCTGCCGGTACGCGTACCGGGGCGCGCACCGGGAAGCGCTCACAAAATTGTTTTAAAGTTAATTTACATAAAAACCACCGGAGACACTTTCAGCAAATATAGAATAGGCCATACTACATACCAGTCCCTACCATTTTCCCAAATTTGGTGGAATTCCATTGAGCCATTTGGCCTGTAGCCCTCTCTAAATATCCTGAGGTGAATTACTTAACAAAAACACATCTGAAGTGTTAGAATTTACAACTAATTAAAATGTTACTTTCATTTTCTACTATTATTTCATGACATTTGATTGGTTATGTACATGAATATATATATATATATATAAAGAAAGAGAGGGAAACACTGCCATTTTGACTACTACTTCCTGAAGTACATTTCAAAAGGATTTTCACTGAGAACTTAAACTTCTTTTTCAAAGGTAAGATGTTATTTTGAAAACTGAAGTATGTTGTGCACTTTAAGTTAATTTGGAAAACATTTTCAGATAGTTATATACTATCCCTCTGTAATAGTTATAGATTGAGATAGGCTTCTCTGTTATAGTTATGGATGGAGTTAGGCTTGTCTTATATAATTATCAATTTACTTAGGCTTTATGATATACACTTTTTTATATTTCTACTTCCAGCCTGATACCATACACTGCACAAAGATAACTTCACTGTTAAAAAATCAAACCTACCTGTCTGAACTTAAACCCAACAGTGCCCTATCTCTACTGATATATTTATTTTTAATGCAAATTACAGCAAGAAAATGGAAGAAGAGCAGAATATTTCCTTCAAAATTGTTCTGGAGAACAACGCTGAAAAAGATATTGAAGACAATGATGACTTAGATTTCATGGATGAATCACGGGACTATGAATTAGTTCAATGTGTAGAAGCAGTAGATTCGCTGATTGAAAATGAGGACATTTCCGACAATGTGTTGTTAGAAGTTCTGTTAAATTCGGAAAAAGAATCAGAAAAATAAATTTATATTTAATAACCAAAAATTGTTCAAGACATTATTCATTTTTATATGTAATTCATAAACTAGTACCAAATTGATTATAATGTAAATTAAGACTTATAGTATACTGTGCAACTTTTTTATGTTACATAGTAATTTTGCTCATAGTTACTTCCTTTCTCCCACTATATTATCTCCAATCTGTATTTGACATCTCTTTTTAATCTCCTGCCTCCATGTTCTTTCTGCTTTCCTGACAGACTATGATATGGATTCCATATACCAAAATAACTTCTGTAACAACATGCAAGATATCTACAGAGGAAACAGTGTACATTAAATTTAAGACTCAGCATTGGTACCTACATGTTGGTACTTAAATCACCCACACAACACAACAACTCTATTCAGAGCTACCCTACCTCTAAGCACTTTAAATTATTATTTTACTGTTTCACTGAGTTTTCCCCATGTGTGGGGGGGAGGTGTGTGTGGGGGATGGTGGGGTGTCTCTGTGAAGTGTGTGTGTGTGTGTGTCTGGGGGGGTGAGGTGTATAGGTGTGTGTAGGTGTGTGGGGTGTGTGGGTGGCGGTGTAGGTGTGCAAGGTGTGTGTGTGGGTGTGTGGGGTGTGTGTGGGAGGTGTGTGGGGGGTATATGTGTAGGATGTGTGTGTATGTGCGGGTGTGTCTGTGAGGTGTGTGTGTGTGTGGGGGGGAGGGAGGTGTGTGGGGGGGGATGTGTGGGGTGTGTCTCTGAGGTATCTTTGTGTGCGTGTGTGTGTGTGTGTTGGGGGAGGGATGAGGTGTGTGTGTGGGTGTGTGGGTGTGTGGGGTGTGTGGGTGTGGGTGTGGATGTGTAACGTGTCGGTGTGGGGTGTTTGGGTGTGGGTAGAGGTGTGCGTGTGTTAGGTATGTGTGGGGAGTGTGTGACTGTGGGGGTGTGGGGTTGTGTGCTTGTGGGTATGTATGGGACATACTTGTAGGTACCTAAAACAGCCGCAGAACCCAAAAGCTCTTTTCAGAGCTACCCTACCTCTAATCACTCAAAATGATTTTTTTACACTACTATTTTCACTATTTTTCCCCAAAGTACGCTCCCCGGTACGCTCCCCGGTGCGCGTACCGGGCGCTCCCCCACGAAAATCAGAAAAAAATTCAAACATTTTTTCCCCCCGCGGGACCCTTTTATGGCCCCCACATCAAACCTACGGTGTCAGGGGGGGTCTACCCTGCTCCCTTATGGTCATTTCCCCCTTTGTTTTTGCCACCTCTTGTGTCTCGATCCTACCGATCTGGTCTCCTGGCAACAGAACTCACACGGCAACTATAAATCGGGATTCAGCGGGACTCTAACTATCAGCATGCCGGTCTATCACCACCAATGGTGTCCACCAGAGGGCCGACAACGTGACATAAAAGTAGTGCAGCCTCCCTCTGAAACACTCCCAACCACCTGGGCCAACCTTTGAAAAAGTTTGCAGCAGGCGAACGAAACGCGTCAGGACATAAGAGCTGCCCAAGTGTACCAAAACGTGCCACGAGCAAGGTGTTGGATGTGCGACTCACCCCCTCTTCCCCCCCCCCCAGGAGAAGAAAATGTTTGTATATATCAGTGATGTCATTTGAGATGTCATCAGTGATGTCACTGACCATGTCATGAATGATGTAATATGTGACATCATCAGCAGTGGATTGCGGGTGCGCGATATATAGTTAGTGCAACTAACTATATATGGAATTTCAAGGGTTTGGTGTGAGTAAAATAAGGTTTTTTAAATGCTAATTCCTAACTATATATGGTCTATAACCTATGGTTTTTTCAGTGAATTTTCAAGGTTTTGTAAATGCTAATTCCTAACTATATATGGTCTATAACCTATGGTTTTTTCAGTGAATTTTCAAGGTTTTGTAAATGCTAATTCCTAACTATATCTGGTCTATAACCTATGGTTTTTTCAGTGAATTTCAATGTTTTTTTAATAGCAAATGTATTCTTCTTTAAATCGAAAAATATATTTTATATGTTTTTAATATAATTTTTTTATGTATATATATACATTTAAAAAAAAAAAATTTTGTTTCGCTACCGGTCCGCGCACCGGGTAGCTTCCCGTTAGCTCAATTTGGTGCCGCGACCTGGTCCGCGAACCGGTAAACGTTCCGTTAGCGCAACTGCCGCGTTAGAAAACAACATCGTGACGCGTTGCGTAAGCGCGACGTATCGCGTTGCCGCGTAATGCGTCTTATGACGTGCCGCGTTAGCGCACCCGGAAGTGCTCCGGAGCGCGAACCGAGGCGCGAAGTGCAGCTCCCCGGAAGCGATCCGGGGCGCGGCGCGGAGCGCGTAACGTAAGCGTAACAGGTCATGTGACTTGTTAATAAAACTTTCTATTGGTTCATTTCACTTTTGGTTTCCTAATGATGTAAGGCTAGGTCATGTGACCTAAAAATAACACTTTTCATTGGTTTAGAACATTTTTTTTCCCAAATGATGAAAGCCCCCACCTTCTTTCCTCACTCTGACTTTCATCTTTGTGAGAGGAAGACCTGTTTTTGCTTATTAAAATAATGGCATCTGTAGTAGCTGCAGCTGGTGGACCCCCACCACCACCACAACCACCTAGGAAGGAAGGACCACCTCCACAGTTCCTTCCCAACCCAGAGGAGGAAGAGGACGAAGAAGAGGAAGAGGAAGTACAGCCAAGACAGTTTTTACGTGAGGAGCACCGGATATCTCACCACAAAGATAGATTTATTTGGCAGTTTTTTTCTTTCCTCAAGGCCAAAAAAAAGTGAATGCTCGCCACGTGACATGCCTCATATGTAAAGATGTTTTATCTAGAGGCACAGATAAAAAGTATAGTTACGGCAACTATACTATGCACCGGCATATGCACAGGTGGCATCCACTGAATTACAGCGTTGCAGAGATGCGTCACCTCCAAGACAACCCACCAACTCCTGTGGCCAGTACATCGGCACAGGTAACTCTGTCGGGGCCAGAGGCGCGGGAAACGGTGCCAAACATTCAACAGAATTTTGTGCACATGAAGATAGTGTGCCTTTATTGTGGTGATCTACTTTCATGTGCAAATATGAGTATCAATTTGATAAACAGAGCATTTGAAAAACACAAGTGCTCAAAACGCCCCAAAATATAAAAAAATTTTTTTTGCTCCTGTTGAGCCCTTTGTAATGCCTGTTTTTCGTTGTTCCCCCTCAAAAAAACTAAAAAAATATAAAACCGTTCAAAAAATACAAAAAAAGTAAAAAATTGTTCAGAAAAATAATAAAAAAAATATAAAAAAACAAAAATAATTAAAAAAAAGTTCTTTCCAGAACTACCTCTCCTTTATAAAAAAATTGCTAGAATGTTTAGCACTCTGGCAACCTCTATTTCTTTTGGTTCGCTTCCCGGTTCGCTCGCCGGTACGCGAACCGGGAGCGAACCAAAAAAATAATTTTAAAAAAAATGAAGAGTAAGTATAAGGGAAGGAAACAGAGAGTAATGTTAAAAGAAAGACAGCTATAGGGAGTAACACAGAGATACTGTTTAATAGATCTATTTACCGAAGAAAAGATGGAAGAGGGTATAATTGTGAAAAACAAAATAGATAAGGAAGTGGAAGAAAAAAAGTAGAGTAGAAGAATAATAAACAAGAGTTTCTTAGAAAATGTGAGTGAATGTTCAAAATAAGATTAAAACATGTGGAATAACAGAGAGAAAAAACAGAAAGCAGAAAAGAAGAAGTAACAGAAAAGGAATGATTGAAACAGCAAAGAAATGTAAATAACATAGGGGCATATTATCAACATAGGTGATAAAATTATCGCTGCTTTTATCGGCAGAAATCTGCCACTAAAGCCGCTTTTGCGGCAGTTTTCTGCCGATAATGACTGCTTTTATCGGCAGAAAACTGCTGCTAAAGCCGCTTTTGCGGAAGAAAACTGCCGCTAAAGCCACTTTTGCGGCAGTTTTCTGCCGATAAAAGCAGCGATAATTTTATTGCCTGTGTTGATAATATGCCCCTTAGTGTGCTTGAACTACAGAGAGAAAGCATAATGAACAAGTAGTGAAAGAGTGATCAGTCAGAGACAGTTAGAGTAATAGAGACGGAGTGAGTGAACAAGAGTGAGGAAGTATGAGAAGAGAGGGACTGAGAAAAAGAGTGGAAGGAGTAGAGTAAGTAAGTAATAGAGAAAGGAATGAGGGAAGTAGCAAAGGCAGGAAAGTGAGGGTTAAAGAAATGAAGTAGTGGAACTAATAGAAGTTAAATGTGATAGAAATGTAACGAAAAGAGTACAAGACATTTACCTTATAATTGTCGTTAACTTAGTCACTTGTTATTTTTATACTTTCAATCTGTGAAAGAGAGAACAAACATTTGAAAAATATTAAAACATGTATTTAAAAATTAGAAAAGACAAGGGAAAAGATTGAAGGACAAACAGTTTTTCAACAACTTTGACACTTACAGAAGCCTCTGCTTCTCCATGCCCCTACACAGTCCTAAAAATATACATTTTAAACTAACAGTATCTTGATGCAGATGAAGTGAGGCTTATCTTGCAACATGGTACATCTTTTGCACTGCTGCTGTCTCACAAAAGTGACGCAACGGCAGCGCAAAAGAGGTGCACAGCCATCATAAAACTGTCCCTAACATTTTAAATGATTGTTTCAGGATGCCAATAAGGTGTGTCCTATCCAGAGGTTTGTTTGAGGTGAGGCCTACTCAGGGTTGCAGATGAAATTTAGGCTTGTTGAAGAGTACAGAGGAGATAATACATGTCCATGCCTACCAATGAAGTGAGTCATGTCCACTTCACTCTTGAACAAAGGCCAGACCTCCTCTGTTTCCCTGGACAGGCCTAAACTTGATCTGCATAATGGGATTCGTAATATTAGGAAACACAGGTGATGTAATTGAAAAACGTGCAATTTCTTTTGCTCATTTCAC
This sequence comes from Lissotriton helveticus, assembly GCF_964261635.1. NCBI lineage: Eukaryota > Metazoa > Chordata > Amphibia > Caudata > Salamandridae > Lissotriton > Lissotriton helveticus. The sequence continues at coordinate 1,414,975,723 of NC_136059.1, read as the reverse complement.
AATCACATCACTTGTGTTTCCTTTGCTTAGGTATCTCATTGTGCAGATGTAGTCCAGCATATGAAAGTGTACGCAGAAGTGCAGCACTGCATGCAACAACTTTGACACTTACTGAAGCCTCAGCTTCTGCATGCCCCCTACACAGTCCTAATTATATACATTTTAAACTGACGGTATCTTGCTGGAGATGAACTGAGGCCTATCTTGCAACATGGTGCATCTTTTACACTGCTGCTGCGTCACAAAAGTGACGGAACAGCGGCGCAAAAGAGGCGCAAGGCCATCATAAATCTGCCCTTAACATTTTAAATGATTGTTTCTAGATGCTGATAAGATGTGGCCTATCCACAGATTTGTTTCAGGTGAGTCCTACTCAGGGTTGCAGATGAAATTTAGGCTTGTTGAAGAGTACAGAGGAGATAATACATGTGCAGGCCTACCAACGAAGTGAGTCATGTCCACTGCACTCTTGAACAAATGTCAGACCTCCTCTGTCTCCTGGAACAGGCCTAAACCTCATCTACACAATGTGATGTGTAATGTTAGGAAACACAGGTAATGTAATTGAAAAACGTGCAATTGTTTTTGCTCATTCCACAATCACATCACCTTGTTTCCTTTGCTTAGGTATCTCATTGTGCAGATGTAGTCTATCATATGAAAGACTACGTAGAATGTGAGCACTGTATGCAACAACTTTGACATTTACAGAAGCCTCAGCTTCTCCATGCCTACTACACAGTTCTAAATGTATATCATAAATACAAAAAGTACAGAATTAATTATACATGTTAAATGGTTTATTTTTGCTGTTCTCAGAATTTATCAAATTTCACTAAAAACAGTGACTTGAAGGTATTCATCATATAACAGCGGGGGAAAAAAACACAATCAAAATGATTGTGTTTAAAAAACCCATATAACATAACCAATCAGAAATCAGAACTCCTGAAAAAAAAACTTACTTTCCATGACGTCGAAGGATATCCTATGAACAGCTTACACTCTGTTGTGCTGTTATTATTTTCAGCCCGCCACTTTCTAAAAGAAAAGCTCCATCGTTTTGACAAATATGTTACATACAATAAATGACTTCTCGCTCTCTACCGCACTTTTCCACAAGGCCAAATCGTGTAAGAGCCATTTATAACTCTTGGAATTCTTCTAAGCAAATCCCGTCATTTTGTATTTCCGCAACTTTCAGAAAGAAAACGTTCAAGATCACTTTCACAATCCTGTACTAGTAATATCTCACCCTTCTTGCTCACTCATGTTCCACATTTCCTATGACACTGATACTGCTTACTATGAAGCAGACTTACACTACCTCTATGACTACTACAATTATTTAATTCTCTACATCACTTTTAATCACAAAGCGATTTAAAACAGTAGATAAAATTATATCAACCCCTAGAATCATTATAGGCCAGTTACCTACCCTAAATTCTCTTTTCTGAAAACAGAAAGTAAGAATATTTTTAAGTAAAAAGGCAACATTGTATCGTAGTCAAATGGGAATCATTTCCGAAACAGCAGCTTTTTTTACATTTTCAATAAGCTGTGTAATAAGTGGATCTTGTCAAAGGACCATCATGTCATATAATAGCTGCAGTTACAAATGTTCTTCCTAAAATCAACGACTGTGTAGCCACAACATTTGTAATTAAAGTTGAAGACTTACTTTCATCAGGTTTATATAGTTGGAATTTTAAAATGACATTATAACCAAAAGTTTGGTCAAATAATCTAGACAGCATTGCAGACTTACATTACCTCTACTCCATGTTTTGATTGGCTGCTTGAATTAGCTTATAAAAAGAAACAGTTTTTCTGAACTCATTCAAAGTGCAGTTATTTTTCCATGACGTTAAGTGTTATGGTAAGAACACCGTTTGCTTTGGGAAATACTCTGTTGTCCTTTAACTAATCCGTGCCCACCACTTTCTGTAAGAAAACCTTCTTTTTTTCCAGGAACTATTTAAAACTCAAAAATAACTTTTGACTCTGTACTACACTTATCCTCAAGGCCAAATAGTGTAGGAGCCATTAGAACCTCTTGAAATTCCTCAGAGCAAATCCCGAGATTCCTTCCCTAAAATTTTGGTTTTAAAAACACCAGGTAAGAATTTTTAAGGTCAAAAGGCAATTTTTTTTTGAAAGTTAAAACAGAATCATTGCAGAATGACCAGCCGTTTCTAGACTTTAAATAAGCTGTGTAATGTCCTGATGTTGTTGAAGGACCGTCAAGATATATAATTGCTGCAGTTACAAAAGTCCTTCCTGATATTGACAACTGCGAAGCCACAACATTTTTTATTAAAGTTGTCAATTTTGTTCCATCAGGCCTACATCGTTGGAACATTAAAATGACATACTGGCCATATGTTCGTATAAATAATGTTGACAACATTTCAGACTTACATTGGCTACACTCCATGTTGTGATCAGCTGCTTTTACTAGCTTATTAAAGGACACTGATTTACTGTCTGGCAAAGTTAAATATATAAATTTTTCTGAGTCTACACTAGTAGTACTTGATACCCTACAGTTCTCGCAGTCATGCTGCCATTGATAAGAAAGCCCAAACAGGTGATCTACATCTACACCTTCATCATGCAATACATCAAGCATATACATTAAAAACTCCTGACAATCTTGCTGAATATTTTGAGAGAATTGTGTTTGACCTGAACATCTGTCTAACAGATTTCAAATTTCAGACACACTTTCTATTTTTGTTCTATCAGTGCTACATTTCTCTAACACAGAATTCAACAAACTGCAAAATCTTTGATCCGAATTGACCACAATCTCTTCTTTTGCATTTTCTAGAGAAAACAAAACATTAACCACTACATAAGCATAGCAGTTGACACCAGAACTGTTTTCAAATTGAAAACCAACAACATCTTCAACAAAATCCTTTTTCTTTCTGCTTATAATTTCTGGTTCATCGACTTTTCGTCTTTTTGCTACAACCTCCCTACTATTGGTCACATTTCTTCGTTTCCGGCCTACCACACGTTTCTCAAACAAAGGATATTGAGGCAAATGTGGCGCATACTCTCTTCTTAACCTATTGTATTCCTTAACACAATCTAGATCCGCACAAATGTTTGTGACATCACACTCAATCAAGTACAATCCCGATAAAGTTCTAACTCGTGACAATGCCACATATGCCATACCCTCCTTGAACACAGAACTGCCAATATTCACCAATGCACTGTCTACACTTAAACCTTGCGATTTATGGATTGTCACCGCATATGCCAAGCATACAGGAAACTGCTTACGGTGAACATATAAGTCTTTTACAAGCAAAAACCTAGCAGAGCAACGACCAATTAGCTGTACTTCCTCAATGCCATCAAATTTAATTTTTTTAAATTCAATTCCATCTCTATTTCTGTATTTCACAAAATCAACAACATTACCCATTGATCCATTTACCAGACCTCTTTCAACATGTAAATTCCTTCTTAAAATTATACGGCAATTAAAGCACACATTCAGAGTCTTTTCAAAACCTGCAGTTTTAGATATAGTCTTCTCTAATGAATCCAATTTTGATTTCAAATTCTCAGACAAAATTATTGTTGATCCCATATGCTCTACTCTGTCAATAGCTTCCAGTTTCACAATCTCTTGGTTTTCTAAATACAACATTTTGTTGTTGAAGATGGCACATTCTGCAAGAGTTGGCATCAAACATATTCCAGATTTCTTCTCAGTAATTTTCTGAAAAATATTCTCAGGCATAACGTCTTGTTCTGGATACAAATTTGACAGTAATCGTGCAGGTAAAGCTTCTTTCCCATGCTCGGTCACTTTTCCGATTCTAACATCTTGTAGAATATTCTTGTAATCTTCATCCTTCGCCTGACGCATATTTTCACGCAGTTCAGCATAATTGAAGTTTAACCATATATTAACGTTGCCAATGCTCCCTAGGCACTTCCTGGTATCTTCATGCGTGAGCATTTTGAACACAGGTTGTCCTTTCACTGGTGTCAGCTGCAGAAGATCACCGAAAACAATGATGTGTTTGCCACCAAATAACACATCATACTCTGTTTTGAGAACTTCTTGCATTCTCAAATGCACAAAGGCAAGCATGACATTGGAAACCATGCTTACTTCGTCAATATTAAGAAGTTTCATTTTCTTCAAGACTCTTGAAACTTCACAACAAGCATATCCAGATAACTTGTGGTATTGTCATTTGTTATCATGCTCCACTGGCAGCATCAGTAGACGATGCAAAGTAATACCTTTAATGTTATGTGCTGCCAGTCCAGTTGGAGCGGTGACAACACAAGACAGCGATGACTCAGTGTTTTTCTGCAAATAACATGAAATTGCTTTAATGAGGAAACTTTTTCCAGTTCCCGCTTCTCCACTCACGTACAGTCGGACAGGCTTCAACGACGTACATGAGCACTCTTTCTTCTCATGACTTAATCCATGATCAATTTGGTTGGTAACTTCGTCATATATTTTCCTCTGCTCAACGTTGAGTTGTCTTTCCAAGTCTTCTAAGTTAACCGCATCCTCCTGAGCATGTGCCATGGCTCTTTCCACTTCAATCATGGCAGTGGCAGCTTCATTTTCGATAACTGGTCCTCCTAGTGGATCCTGACTCAATGAAACAGAACTCTGACTGTCCTGAGAACTGTCTCTAGCAATCTCGGCTGCAATCGTTGCTTCCTGCTCGATTTCCGCATTCAACATTTCTAGATATTTGGGAAAAACAGGACATTCTATGGTCTCCTTGGCGGCATTGAAAGAGTCTTCGTAACAGAGGAAATCTCCAAGCAGTTCCTCTTCTGCACGCCAAGGCTTGAAAAGTTGCAAAAGTGCTAAATAGAAAAACTCTTTTTTTTCAGGAGATTCGCCACTCAATTTTCGATGGTTTACCAAGTGTCATTTTCTTTGCTTGACCAGACATCCCTCACTTCCAATTACAGCATACACTCCTTTATCAATATCTTCTTTGATGTTCCTCTTGAATATGTAATTTTGTAGAACCTCATACAGACAAACATTCTCGAGGTGACTGCTTCTATTTGGATAATATGTATCCAACATGTTGGTCTTCAAAATATCGGTACTGTTTGGCTCCTTTTCCGCCAAATACTCAATTTCCCGCACAGGTTTCAGAACTCGATTACGCGTTGCAGCAAGACCAAGACTCGCCCAAACGATACTCCTGGATTTGGCATAGAGACTTGCTGAAGACAACCGATCAGAACATTCGTAAGCTCCGATTTCTCGATGTGACAACATCTTCAGACTGAAACTGTACAACTTCTTACTGAGGCTCTTTTCATGGGAAATGTCCTCCCACATATCCTTCAATTCTGTCTTTTCTTTTTTGGTGATGTAAGATGTCACATACCGAGCCACAGCCATACAGTTATCAGCCACAAACTGTATATCCATGTTAGCATTCCACATGGACAAAATCACTGGGTTGTAGTCGTTGATGTACTTGGACTCTTCGTTCCTTTTCAAATTGTATGTGTTTTTAGGTGATTTCTTCATCACATTATGTCTCAGCGAAGACATCAAACTATTCACTCTTCCTTTAGAAATCACCGGTCGTGGAAAGGCGAAACGACATTTGGTGTAGAACTTGTCCTTGTTTCTGAATTTACGACGACAGTACTTTCCACAACGATGGCTTTGGAAGCGTAAAACTTGTTCTCTTAGGCTTTTGTCTTCCTTTGCGTTTGGAACTGCACATGTAGAATACTGTTCTATGAAACTCATCACTAAGTCTTCTGGATCTGTTCCAACATTTAGGAGTATCCTTGATCCAAGCAGCATATGTATATGAGGAGCACCTCTTGCTTGGTACTCCTTTCTCCAGAAGAAATCCAACACCTCTCCAAGAGGTGGATTTTTCTTGTTCATGATGAAAGACATCATAGCTTCAAATCTATGATTGAAGTACCTGCATACATTCACTGGATCCAAAGAGCACAGTTCTCCGGGTGTCTTGAATTCGATATTTTCAATGTTTCCATTTGCCTCTCGTAGAAATTCAAGTAAGTCTTCCCAGCCATACTCGGCACAACTGAGAGTGAGGAACCATGTGGGAGTTCCTAAGTTCCTCAGCATACATTTTAAATCACCATGACGACGGTACCAGTACTCATTAGTACCACGCTGACACGCCATGAGATTAATCAGGTGAGAATCCAAAATACCGTCTTGCACATTGACTTTATCCATAAATAACTTGCCGAGATGTTTTGCATCTGTATACCACTTTTCAAGATGTGGTTCACTGCATATGACAGTCCAGACAGATCGCTTTCAAACAGGAGATGAAACAAATACGGAATGCATTGTCGAAACCTAGGATCTTCTGCATACAATCGTAAAGTCCGGTATTCAGAAGCAGGAATTTGATGAGGTCGCTCATCATATCTTCCTCCTTGACCTGTTGGAAATAGTTTTGGGAAACACCGAGCTTCCAAACTTTCCTCCCAAACACTAATGGGACTCCCTTTGGCTTGTTTCATTTGAAACAACTCAATAGCATTCCCCATGACTTCCTTGGAATGCAAAGGATGAACACTATAATGTTCATATATTTCTTCACTTTTAGAGGGTTCTACTTTCTCAATTTGACCAGCACACAAATCGCTATCCTCTTCTTCACTTACTTCCTCTTCTGCAACATATACATTCTTATAGTACTTATTGCTTTTTTTCAAATACAATGTTGCCTTTTTGACTTTCCTAACATCCACTAAATCTTGCCATATTTTTTTACTCTTTGTCGGAACCCCATTAACTAAGATAACCAGAGGTTCCTCTTCCACTTTTTCTACTCCAATTGTATTAATGTTTTTCTTCAAATCTAGAGGCAAATAAACAACTCTTCCCTTTAATCCTCTCTGTAAATCTGATGGAGGCAATTTCCCTGTCTTTGGCTCCATTCTTACAATAGCCTGAAAGGGATGGATACTTTGAATCAAAATAGATTCATAAGTATTTAAATCCTTCAATTCAGAAGGAATCTCAACCAATTCCAGATTATTATGAACCGCTCTAGTAGGCATCCGGTTTTGATTTAATTTGTTACAACAATAAGTACACACACGTTAATCCAATCCCAAATCAAAACAATTTTCTACCATCAAGTATGTTGCGAAATCCTTCCATTCACTATTATTTTCCCTTTCACTTTTCGCATATAAATCCACTAACTTAGTCTGATTCTTATAATAAGTGCGTCGACAACACACACAAGTGAAATTAGGCCTCTCACTTGATTTCACCTGAAACGTGGCAATTTCCTTCTGAAAATTATCTGTACTGGAAACCTGTACACTATCTTCCACATTACCCTCTTCTTCTGGGTCAATTTCAACATTCTCCTCTTTACTTCCAAAGTAACAAAACTCAATTTCTTCACAAATATTCTTCACATCTATTTCAGAACCATGCAAAAGAGCAGTGCATAATTGTTTAAGCATAATTGCTGGACTCTTAGCATAATACAACATTCTAACTAATTTCCTCAATTATTATGATGCACTGCTAGCATCCTGAAATGATGAAAAACACTCTGGCATACTCTCCTGGAAAGACAAGCCAGTGAATGACCATGCAAACCTGTCACTTTTCTCACTCTGCAAGGATCTAATTCTTGCAACAACATCATTTTCTGCTTCAAACTTTTCTTATTAAATGTCCGTATAAAATCACAAAGCAAATTGATGGAATCCTGTCGCACACTGCAAATACTACTACACTTCCAGGTGTACACAGGTCCCTTAGGACGTCTTCCTAAAACCTCATTACCTAACACCTCTTCTGCCTCTGTTGTCACAAGTTTTTCTTTTTCAACTGGACAACTATCTTTCACCTCATAAGCTCGACCACTGGTGTCAACTGCATGCACCAAATCATTATCCTGGAAATAACTCTCCTCATTAAAAAATGGCCTCACAACTTGAACTATGCATCCATTCTCCTGAAAAAACTTCACAAAAATTACTACGATTAACTGTTCTCTTCCATCTACTATTTCTTTTGAAATCATAAATTGCCTTGTTTAGCTTCCTAATTCTATTGATTATCAAAATAAATAACTTTCGCTTAATTTCAAATGCCTGATCAATAACTTTCTCAATTTTTTTTTTCTCTTATAAAAAACCACTTTCTGTTGACCTTTCTTAATATTTTTTAACAAATTGCCAATTATCCTGTTGCGGAACATTCGTCTACGAATGTCCTTAAACTGATTTTTCCTTCTACTACCATGCACGAAGTTATCTCCTGCTCTAGCAGTAACATTTTTGATTGGCCTTCCCTTTCCGTTTAAATTGCTTCTCTTTTTCTGGACTAAAACATTTTCTGTAGTACTACTTTTTTTTCTACAAATGTTTCTTATGAATGATTTTGTTGTCTTACCAGGAGCTTTCTTGGTGACTTGACTAGATTTTATTGTAGAGGACTGCTGCAAGCATTTAGTAATCTGCTGTCTTTGACGTTTTGTAGCCTTTCGGCTTCTTTCCTTAGACGGCATTCTCTAATTTTGAAATGATCTGCAGTTGAATCTGTGGTAAAATATAATTAAAAATGTTATTAACCACTATTAGCAAACAGTAAATCAATAACAGTCGTCAAAAATTTAACACACTACTTGTAATTTTTACATAGAATAATTTTTAGTGCATTGGCAAATTTAGTATTCACAAATAGTAGCAAAGAAATGGAATGCTTCTACATTTGACCTGTGCTGTTTTATATGTGAATCTGAACAAATTTTATGAGCATATTTGACTATTTTATTAAAGACACTACACACAACCTGTTTTTGAAGTTTTGTTTAATTTTAAATGAAACGGTTTACATTTTTACTTTTCATTTCCAGCAACTTTTAAAAATAAATGTTTATAGTTCCATAGGCTCAAGCAGGTCAGCTTCCCACCCTATGTCATACAATTCTGACAAATCGGCATCCTCATCATGTTCTTCATCATCCTCAGGATTTAAATCATCCAAGGGATCTACTTCCACTGACGTTTCAATGACAAGTTCAATGATAAGATCGAGATCAACTGATTGCTCATTATCACTCATGGTTGATGTTGTCGTTATCTTTAAAGAAAGAGAACAACAATGAGATGTTGCAGAGTAAGAGACAAATCTCAGAGACTATAATATTAAAATTGTTTAACAAGAGTAACATTTTGCAGCTATTATTTAGCCATGTCCAGCGATGCTGAGGAGGTGAGGCCTATGTCCAAGTTTTCAGTGAACAGGACTCATCTGTTCTTAACCTTGGATAAGCCTCACCGACTCTGTGTACCCTGCTCATACTTAAATGTAAAGGGGCAGATTTATGTTAACTGGCGCATCCCCAGGGATGCACCAGTTAACGTGCACCGCTGCTCTGCCACCCATGGTGTGCCGCATTTACAATGTGGAGCATCATTGAGCAAAAACAGCACAGATGCGTCACGCATCTGTGCCGCAAAAGCAGCACATTGCAGGAATCACGTCGTAAACGCAACATGTCTACTGCAATGCACAGGAGCAAGCCACACATTGCATGGTGCATCACTCCTTATGCCTGTTTCAAACAGGCGTAAGGATTTGATTCAGCAATGCTATAAAGCTGACTCAGTGAAATCTTCTAAATTTCACTGTGTTAGTTTTACAGGGCTTTCATGCAAATGAATGCCCACCCTGCAACAAAACGCCTATATGAAACCTGACGCAGGTTTCATGTGGCACAGGACTTTACAGCATGACACATCTGCCTAGATGCATCAAGTTGTAAATATGTCGCAACATAGCGCATCTTTTGCGCCGCCGCTACGTCACAAAAGTGACGCACAGCGGCGCAAAAGAGGCACACGGCTATCATAAATCTGTCCCTAACATTTTAAATGATTGATTCAGGATGACGATAAAGTGTGGCCTATCCAGAGGTTTGTTTGAGGTGAGGCCTACTCAGGGTTGCAGATGAAATTTAGGCTTGTTGAAGAATACAGAGGAGATAATACATGTGCAGGCCTACCAATGAAGTGAGTCATGTCCACTGCACTCTTGAACAAAGGTCAGACCTTTTCTGTGTCTGTGAACAGGCCTAAACCTCATCTGCACAATGTGATTCGTAAAGTTAGGAAACACAGGTGATGTAATTGAAAAATGTGGAATTTCTTTTCCTCATTTCACAATCACATCACCTGTGTTTCCTTTGCTTAGGTATCTCATTGTGCAGATGGAGTCTAGCATATCAAAGAGTACACAGAAGTTGAGCACTGTATACAACAATTTTGACATTTACAGAAGATTCAGCTTCTCCATGCCCCCTACACATTCCTAAATGTTTACAGTTTAAACGCACGGTATGTTGTTGGAGATGAAGTGAGGCCTGTCTTGCAACATGGTGCATCTTTTGCATCACTGCTGCATTGGTTTCATGTGGCACAGGACTTTACAGCATGACACATCTGCCTAGATGCATCAAGTTGTAAATATGTCGCAACATAGCAAATCTTTTGCACCGCCGCTGCGTCACAAAAGTGACGCACAGCGGCGCAAAAGAGGCACACACCTATCATAAATCTGTCCCTAACATTTTAAATGATTGATTCAGGATGACGATAAGGTGTGGCCTATCCAGAGGTTTGTTTGAGGTGAGGCCTACTCAGGGTTGCAGATGAAATTTAGGCTTGTTGAAGAGTACAGAGGAGATAATACATGTGCAGGCCTACCAATGAAGTGAGTCATGTCCACTTCACTCTTGAACAAAGGGCAGACCTCTTCTGTGTCCGTGGACAGGCCTAAACCTCATCTGCACAATGTCATTCGTAAAGTTAGGAAACACAGGTGATGTAATTGAAAAATGTGGAATTTCTTTTCCTCATTTCACAATCATATCACCTGTGTTTCCTTTGCTTAGGTATCTCATAGTGCAGATGGAGTCTAGCATATCAAAGAGTACACAGAAGTTGAGCACTGTATACAACAATTTTGACATTTACAGAAGATTCAGCTTCTTATCTTGTTGGAGATGATGTGAGGCCTGTCTTGCAACATGGTGCATCTTTTGTATCACTGCTGCATCGGTTTCATGTGGCACGGGACTTTACAGCATGACACATCTGCCTAGATGCATCAAGTTGTAAATATGTCGCCACATAGCAAATCTTTTGCACCGCCGCTGCGTCACAAAAGTGACGCACAGTGGCGCAAAAGAGGCACACACCTATCATAAATCTGTCCCTAACATTTTAAATGATTGATTCAGGATGACGATAAGGTGTGGCCTATCCAGAGGTTTGTTTGAGGTGAGGCCTACTCAGGGTTGCAGATGAAATTTACGCTTCTTGAAGAGTACAGAGGAGATAATACATGTGCATGTCTACCAATGAAGTGAGTCATGTCCACTTCACTCTTGAACAAAGGCCAGACCTCTTCTGTGTCTGTGGACAGGCCTAAACCTCATCTGCACAATGTCATTCGTAAAGTTAGGAAACACAGGTGATGTAATTGAAAAATGTGGAATTTCTTTTCCTCATTTCACAATCACATCACCTGTGTTTCCTTTGCTTAGGTATCTTATTGTGCAGATGGAGTCTAGCATATCAAAGACTACGCAGAAGGTGAGCACTGTATGGAACATGGCTATGTAACTCAAAGAATCAAAATCTAAATTTGCCAAGCACACATGGGGGTGTATTTACAAGGACCTTCCACCACGGGGAAATGTCTTTAATTAAAATGGGAAAAATAACATCAAAGGGACTCAAATGCCTTTTAAATATACCCCAAGCAACCTATGAAACTCTAGCACTACATATCAAGAAACCTAATTGATTTCAAAAATCGTTTTTAAACACATCATCTAAATCAATTATATACCTACATTCAAGGGGAAATGACTTAAAATGCCCTAAGACACACGAAAGCGTTTTTTTAAGGCCCTTGCACCATTTTTGGGTCACTTTTAACATGGCTATGTAACTCAAAGAATCAAAATCTAAATTTGCCAAGCACAGATGGGGGCATATTTACAAGGACCTTGCACCACGGGGAAAGGTCTTAAATTAAAATGGGAAAAATAACATCAGAGAGACTCAAAGGCCTTATAAATATGCCCCAAGCAACCTATGAAACTCTAGCACTACATATCCAGAAACCTAATTGATTTCAAAAAACGTTTTTAAACACATCATCTAAATCAATTATATACCTACATTCATCGGGAAATGACTTAAAATGCCCTAAGACACATGAAAGCGTTTTTTTAAGGCCCTTGCACCATTTTTGGGTCACTTTTAACATGGCTATGTAACTCAAAGAATCAAAATCTAAATTTGCCAAGCACAGATGGGGGCGTATTTACAAGGACCTTGCACCACGGGGAAAGGTCTTAAATTAAAATGGGAAAAATAACATCAGAGAGACTCAAAGGCCTTATAAATATGCCCCAAGCAACCTAGGAAACTCTAGCAGTACATATCCACAAATCTAATTGATTTCAAAAAACGTTTTTAAACACATCATGTAAAGCAATTATCAGCCTGATTCATCAAGGTACCGTTTTGCGAGTCTCTAATAGAGATTCATAAGGAATCGCTATTAGAGACTCGCAAAACGGTATTCATGTAGGAATTGCTAAATAAATAGCGATTCCTACACATTCCTTATTTGCGAGTAGCAAATTGCTACTCGCAAATAAGGAATAACTCCCCATTCATTCCTATGGGCCAAAAGGCCCATAGGAATGAATGGGGAGTATTCCTTATTTGCGAGTAGCAATTTGCTACTCGCAAATAAGATAGCGATTTAAAGGGTGCCAGGGGTGTCCAAAGGACACCCTGTAGCACCCCTTAAATGCAAATTGGAACAAGTGTTGCGCACACACATGTCCAAAGGACATGTGTGTGTGCAACATGCAACTTAGAAAAATGCTTTTAAAAGCATTTTTCTAAGTTTTTGCTATTTACCGAGAGGTCTGACCTCTCGGTAAATAGATGCCCGAAATTGCGAATTAGCAATTTAAAATTGGTTGATGAATTGCATTTAAGGAATCTCTAATAGAGATTCCTTAAATGCAATTCCTCGCACAATAGCGAATTCTGTAATAGCGATTATTGCATTTGGGATGATGAATCCCAAATGCAATAATTGCGCTCGCAAAGGGCCAGATTCTCAGAATCTGGCCCTTTGCGAGCCGATTTTCGTTTCATGAATCAGGCTGTATATACCTACATTCATCGGGAAGTGACTTAAAATGCCCTAAGACACATGAAATCGTTTTTTTAAGGCCCTTGCATCATTTTTGCGTTACTTTTAACATGGCTATGTGACTCAAGGAATCAAAATCTAAATTTGCCAAGCACACATGGGGGCGTATTTACAAGGACCTTGCACCACAAGGAAATGTCTTAAAATAAAATGGGAAAAATTACATCAAATGAACTCAAAAGCCTTGTAAATATGCCCCAAGCAACCTATGAAACTCTAACAGTACATATCAAGAAACCTAATTGATTTCAAAAAACGTTTTTAAACACATCTTGTAAAGCAATTATATTCCTACATTCATGGGGAAGTGAGTTAAAATGCCCCAAGACACATGAAAGCATTTTTGTAAGACCCTTGCACTATTTTTGCGTCACTTTTAACATGGCTATGTAACTCAAAGAAACAAAATCTATTTCTAAAACACTTGACACAAAGCAACATTTTAAATACACAACTTTCTTCATAATTTTCTCCTTAAAGCATACTATTCTCTATTTAAATTAAATGAATCTTTTCTCACCTTAGCAAATACTTTTTGAGTTTCAAAACAGTCTCAGACACACACCAATTTGTCTTCAGCAGAACAAAGGGTATGCACTCCAGAGGCTGCAGCCAAAAAAAGCACAGAAATGCTGTAATTCATCACACATATCTCTCATGTCACCCAATCAAAACTCTTCCCTCACTTTTTTCAAATCAACACCCTTCCCCCCTCTGCCCTTTCTGCCTTTTTTGCATAGCAACCACCTCCAGAAAGACCTCTCATGTTTGCAACTTCACACAACAATGTTTCAATTGAACTCTGAACTCTCAGTACACCTGCGTATCCAGTGCAATCTTTCATAAAATGATTTTTTCTTGACCATTCAAATTACATCTTTCAAAGAACTCATCCATGCACCCTAACTTTCTGTTTCCAGCAATCAAAATCCACCAATCACTGCTACTGATTCATTAGCACAGAAAGTCCACAGTTTTTTTCATTATAAACTCTTATTTTTTCAACTGCCATTTCATTGCCACACTTCATCTGACTGCAGCAGAACCTTCTCTCACCATGTTTTCTGTCTGGATTGTTGGACATAGTTATATCCACTGGGCTCAAAGGTTTGCTGATAACAGAAATTTACACAACCTCAATTTACAAAATGTGGAAATCAAGTGGATTGGCCACAGAGGATTAAAATGTCACCAATTGATACCATTGGTGAAAACCTTTTCGCATTTGCCAAAACCTGACCTGTTAATTGTGCACTGTGGAGGAAATGACTTGGGCACTTTGACTGGGGTAGGTCTGGAAATGCTTTTAAAGGACACCTTTGAGCAATTGATGGCACTATTTCCTCAAACTGCCTTGGTATATTCAAATATATGCCAAAGACAGAAATGGAAGTGGTCCAACCAATTTTGTCCACAAATTGAGAAATCGAGGAAGCATGTAAATAAGTCTGTTTCAGCTTACATGAGAGACCATGGAATGGGCTCCATCTACAACAATAACTTGCGTTACTACATGCAAGATATCTACAGAGCAGATGGAGTTCACTTCTCAGATGAGGGGAACAGAATTTTCATCCTCAATTTAAGACTGTGCATTGGTACCTACTTGTAGGTACCTACATCAGCCACAGGACCCAAAAGCTCTTTTCAGAGCTACCCTACATCTTATGACTCACAATTATTATTTTACTCTAACTTTTTTCACTAATTTTCACCAAAGTACGCTCCAGGAGCGCTACCCGGTACGCGCACTGGACGCTAACCGCGAGAAAATTTGAAAAAAAATGTTTTTTTTTCGCACATATGGTCCTCCTCAGCTACCCTCAGAAAACCTAGGGGGTCAGGATACGTCTACCGTGCCCCCTTCTACCCATTCTGAACATTATTTGCCCTCCATCTTGTATCTCAATTCTACCGAAACACAAAATGGAGGACTCCCGTAACGCTACCGGTTCGCGTACCGGGGCGCGCACCGGGAAGCGCTCGCTCAAAAAAAGGTGGGAAAGTAATTCACAGAAAAACCACTGGAGACACTTTCACCAAATATAGATTAGCTCATACTACATACCAATCCCTACCATTTTCACAAATTTGATTGGCATTCCATTTAGCCATTTAGCCTGTAGACCTCTCTAAATACCCTGAGGTAAATTACTTCACAAAACACATCTGAAGTGTTGGAATTGACAACCAATTAAAATGTTACTTTCATTTTCTACTTTTTTTACCTGACATTTGATTGGTTATGTACCTGAATATATATAAAGAAAGAGAGAGAAACACAGCCATTTTGACTACCACCTCCTGAAGTAGATTTCAAGAAAATTTTCACTGAGAACTTAAACTGCTTTTTGAAAGGTAAGTTGTTATTTTGAAAACTGAAGTATATTGTGCACTTAAAGTTAATTTGGAAAACTTTTTCTGATAGTTTTATACTATCACTCTGTAATAGTTATAGATTTAGATAGACTTCTCTGTTATAGTTATGGATGGATTTAGGCTTCTCTTGTATAATTATGAATTTACTTAGGCTTCATCACATACACTTTTTTATATTTCTACTTCCAGTCTGATACCATACACTACCCAAAGATAAACTCACTGTTAAAAAATCCAAACTACCTGTCTGAACTTAAACCCAACAGTGCCCTAACTCTTCTGATATAGTTATTTTTTATGCAATTTACAGCAAAAAAATGGAAGTGGAGCACGAAAATATCAATGTTTCCTTCGACATTACATCTGAGGAGATTTTAAATGAAGAATTTTTAGATGAAAATTTTATGGATCAGTCTTTGGATGAACAATTTATTGAATGCTTACAAGACATAGAAACATGCATGTTTGAGGAGATTCCAGATGATGTAATGCTGGAAGTTTTATTGAACTATGAAAATTCTAACCAATAAATTTTTATTTAATAATTAAAAATTGTTTGAGACATTATTCATTTTTATATCTAATTCATGAAGTACAACCAAAATAAATAAATTAAAAAAAACAAAAAAAAACACAACAAAAAGAACAATCAATAAACATACAATATTTCAAAATATCATAGTCTATCATTCTTTTTTCCTTATAGTACGCTCCCCAGACCGCTTCCCGGTGCGCGTACCGGGCGCTCCCCCCCAAAAAAAACCAAAAAAACATTATTTTTTTTTGCCCCGCGCGGCCCTTTTAAAGCCTCCACATCAAACCTAGAGGGTCAGGGAGGATCTTCTATGCCCCCTTATGGTCATTTCCCCCTTTGTTTTGGCCTCCTCTTGTCTCTCGATCCTACCGAGAGACAAGATGGCGGCCGCTCCGGACTGTTTAGAATGTTGACAGACACCGGAGAGCCAATCAGCTTCGCGAAGTTCCGTTACGCGTCAGGTACGCGAACCGGGGCGCTGCCCGGAGCGCGCTTACGGATATATATATTTTTTTGAACGTTAATTTCTCAAAATCCACTGGAGCACATATATTGAGACCTAGCAAAGGCACATCGGGCTACCAGTCCCTACAATTTTGCCAAGTTTCGTGAAAATCCATTCAGCCGTTCGAGCTAAAAGTGAGGCCAACCGCCCTATGGAAAATTGCATGGCAAAAACACGTTTTGGGACCCCCCTTTTTTCTCGGCCCCCCCTTGACGAAACCCCCCCAAATTTTTAGGGGCTGCTCAGAAACAAAATGTGCCATTTTCCTGAAAATGTCAGCCAATTCCGTCCTCAAACGCCAAAGTTATTCGACATAGGATTTTTTCTCTAGGGAATTTTTGAAAATTCTAACTATATATACCTACTGGCGACCGCCAGTAGGTAATTATATTCACTGAAAAAACCATAGGTTATAGACCATATATAGTTAGGAATTAGCATTTAAAAAACCTTATTTTACTCACACAAAACCATTGAAATTCCATATATAGTTAGTTGCACTAACTATATATCGCGCACCTGCAATCCACTGCTGATGATGTCACATATTACATCATTCATGACATGGTCAGTGACATCACTGATGACATCACTGATGACATCTCAAATGACATCACTGATGACATCACTGATGACATCTCATTTGACATCAATGACCACATCACTGATGATATCATTCATGTGACAATACAATGCATCTCCTCACATTTTAATATAACCTCTGTTTCACCCAGTGTTAAATACAGAATATAATTTTTGAAACCATTGACACACCAATACTAGTTACTACATACGCACTCACTGATTCCTACGTCTACACACACCTTCACTCATTCACCCATACTATCATTCATACATACAATCACTCATCTTTACAACACTATCATATGCACTCATACACCTATACAGACACTCACAGTCTGCCACTCATCCATGGAGTTACTCACACACCTAGTCAGTCCTGTAAAGAATCAATGACACTTCCATTTTCTTGTCTATACAGTTAAACATAGAGCACCTTACATTTTCAAACATATACTAACACATACTTACCTTGTTATACAATCATTGATACAAGTACACATTGATCTGCACAGAGTCACACACCTCCCAGCCAGCCACACACACACTCAGTCTCCCATACAAATACTTGGACAATCAATCAGTAACCCATATAGTTAATCATATAGCTACTGATCAAAACATGCAGCAGTTTACAGAACAACAGACATAATGATGCACAAATTAAGACACTTTAGTCACTAACCCATGCACTCAGTGAGACACATTTAATCACTCACTCATGCATTCAGTCATGCACCTACTAAATCCTTTGTCCAGACACTTATACTTCCACTCATTCTTCAATATGTAAGACACATTTTAACTTTACAGAAACATACAGTCACTGGATGTTGTCATCAGTGATGTCATCAGTGATGTCATTTGAGATGTCATCAGTGATGTCATCAGTGATGTCACTGACCATGTCATGAATGATGTAATATGTGACATCATCAGCAGTGGATTGCAGGTGCGCGATATATAGTTAGTGCAACTAACTATATATGGAATTTCAATGGTTTTGTGTGAGTAAAATAAGGTTTTTTAAATGCTAATTCCTAACTATATATGGTCTATAACCTATGGTTTTTTCAGTGAATTTTCAAGGTTTTGTAAATGCTAATTCCTAACTATATATGGTCTATAACCTATGGTTTTTTCAGTGAATTTCAATGGTTTTTTAATAGCAAATATCATAAGCTGTCGAATGTCAAGTACGTGGTAAGTGAAAACATTTTCGTGTTTATGCACACTGATCTGCTTTGAATGGTGCCCCCCCCCCTCATTTCTATTAGGAGTACTCTCTCTTTGCAGATAGTGAAAGGTAGTTAACGCAGGTCTTTGCCCCCATTGTAATCCGTCGTGCCTGCTTCTCTCTCCATTTGATTCATTGTTATCCAAGTATTTACTGTTTTAGAATTAGTTCTCTTTGGTTCATTCTCTATTTACAAACAAACACAGAGTCGCAATACTCTGTTTAGTCTTTGCAGATAACGAAAAATCGTGTAAAAAAAAAGAAAAGGAATCGAGCAAAATCAGTAGGCCACTAATGGGATCTCTTTTTGACCTCGCTAAAATAGAAACATTAGGAACAACCCCTCATGACAAATACAAAACTAGTGAGATGAACTGAACTCCACACAATGATGGCTGCAAAACAGCTCTGCTCCGCCACCCACCCCGCCCAAAATAACGATAAAGAACGGCTGCCATGATTGGTTGCGGAATGACCACGACGGAGCTACGAAATGGTGCTGCTCTCATGCTAACCCCAGCTTCAGTCTGAAACATCCAGAAACACTGTAGACTACCAATTCGATCAGTTCCGGTAGCGCCCCAATGTAACCCGGTAGAGAAGAACTAGCCCTCCCCTCTTTGACTGATGGTTCTTGTTGCCTGTCCCTTCTGTTGTCATTTAACAGAACTATTTAGCCTGCTGAAAGGGGTTGTGTTCCGACCGCTGGTTGGTGGAGACATTTTGACTATATTCTGTACCTGCGTTGTCGCGTAATGCGTCATATGACGCGCCGCGTTAGCGCATCCGGAAGTCATCCGGGGCGCGCAGCGCGTAACGTAAGCATAACAAGTCATGTGACTTGTTAATAAAACTTTTCATTGGTTCATTTTACTTTTCTTATTGTAATGATGAAAGGCTTGATCATATGACCTAAAAATTACGCTTTTCATTACTTCCGAACATTATTTTTTCTTAAATATATGTTATAATGTTCCAGGCTAATGTACTTTCCCGGAAATTTTACAACTGTCCTGCAAGTAAAATATATTCTTTTTTCGAGAAAAAGAGCGTTTCTTCGTCCCATGACGGAGCCGTTGAGCAAAAGAGGGTCGACCTGCTGTCTTAGTCGCCGATACGCCTGAATATGAGATTCTTATCGATCACTTTATGTTGCAGGAATAGAAAACACAACAGCCCTTGACCATTTATCTTTACTGCGTTCCTTCGTATTATACCTTTTACCCTTCATGTAATTGGTCTGCTTTATTTCACTTGCCTTTTAATGATTCTAAAACAGTGACTATTATTAAAAACTTTACAAATGTATATACTACTACCATGTTTTCTTTTAAAAACCTTTATTGTGAAAATTTCATTATACAAATACGAGCCTATAACCACGTGGGCCGGCCACGGAGCAAACTGTAATCGTATATGATAAATAGACATTTACACTGTAGAGGAACGTAACGGGCGGGCCATTAGGTTGCAAGAACTAAGGTGTCTAACAGTTACGGAATCGGTGGACGTACATTTTATAATTAAAATACGACAGGGCCAGTTACAATAAAATTATCTAGATATACATTTGCGGGCAAGTACCATGGGTGACGTTAATTCGAACTTTCAACAGTACAGTAATCAATAACACATCAGAACTTAATATCAATAGGGATGTCGAAATATTCAATCAATTCTCGTCCCCGCCCGCCATGTGCTTCAAAACTGCATACGTATCTCGTGATTTCAAGGTTCTGCAACCAGTACACAACAAGGAGTTACGAGTCCCATTTATTCTGGCGCCATTTTGGGCGAGGACGGGCAGGTCCAGGATATAGTCAAAATGTCTCTACCAACCATCGACTATGATGATGTTCATATGCTGTATTTATTAGAGTAACACTCAGATGTCCACATGAAATAAATTTGCCACAATCTAAACATGTCATTTTAATCTTTCCAAAGTTCTTCTAAATATTTGGGACCGTTTCCCTTGCCTCTGAAGCTCTCAGTGCCACTTCTTTGATGAATGTACTAGCAGGTCAGGGGTTCTCCTCCAAATCTCTCTTTTATGCAGCACTATAATTAATTGTTGCCACCTCTCCATATGACGATGCATGGTATAGTTACCACAACTATATTTTTTTTCGGTTCCTCTAGAGAGTTCATCGTGGCAGATGAAGCGTGTAACGTACCGGGCATTTACCTTTTTTTGCATGTACAGGAAAGGAAAAAAAAATCGAGCGTCCGAGTTCTAAGGTGTCCCAGGGCCATTTTAGTGGACCAGGCCCAAATCCAAAGAACAGGCCGCCATTTTGAGAGTCCTGTTGCAGCCGCCTGTCGCTGTAGCATCAAGAGCAGCCGAAACTCAGCTGAATGGCAACTGAAACGGTAAAGGGGCGCCCCACTACAGCAGACGAGCCAGGCCCAAATCCAAAGAACTGCTATCTCACAGGCTAATGGGGCGACCCACGCCGAGTTTCAGCATTGTAGGATGACCACACAAGTACAGCAACTTGCTAGACATCACCTCGGTGCCATCCGGATCTCGGCGCCCCACTGCAGATGAAGTGCCTCTCAACTATGAAACCACCACGGTGACATCCGGATCTTGGCGCGTTGTGCTGCCTTCGGCCTATTCGCACATCGGTCCGCTACTGACGCCATCTCACAGGCTAATGGGGCGACCCACGCCGAGTTTCAGCATTGTAGGATGACCACACCAGTACAGCAACTTGCTAGACATCACCTCGGTGCCATCCGGATCTCGGCGCCCCACTGCAGATGAAGTGCCTCTCAACTATGAAACCACCACGGTGACATCCGGATCTTGGCGCGTTGTGCTGCCTTCGGCCTATTCGCACATCGGTCCGCTACTGACGCCATCTCACAGGCTAATGGGGCGACCCACGCCGAGTTTCAGCATTGTAGGATGACCACACCAGTACAGCAACTTGCTAGACATCACCTCGGTGCCATCCGGATCTCGGCGCCCCACTGCAGATGAAGTGCCTCTCAACTATGAAACCACCACGGTGACATCCGGATCTTGGCGCGTTGTGCTGCCTTCGGCCTATTCGCACATCGGTCCGCTACTGACGCCATCTCACAGGCTAATGGGGTGACCCACGCCGAGTTTCAGCATTGTAGGATGACCACACCAACTTGCTAGACATCACCTCAGTGCCATCCGAATCTTGGCATCTCAACGCCTAGTGGTATCTTCCATACAAAAAATATTGTTACGCTGCCTTTGGCCCCATTCGCACATCAGTCCGCAACTTAGACATCACCTCGGTGCCATCCGGATCTTGGCATCTCAGCGCCTTGTGGTGTCAGTCAGAAAATATTGTTGTGCTGCCTTCGGCCTATTCGCACATCGGTCCGCTACTGACGCCATCTCACAGGCCAACGGGGCGCCCCACGCCGACTTTCAGCATTGTAGGATGGCCACACCAGTACCACAACTTGCAAGACACCACCTCGGTGCCATCCGGATCTTGGCATCTCAGCGCCTTGTGGTCTCTTCTACACCCGAAATATAGTAGAAAATATTGTTGCGCTGCCTTTGGCCCCATTCACACATCAGTCCGCTACTGACACCATCTCACAGGCCAACGGGGCGCCCCACGCCGACTTTCAACATTGTAGGATGGCCACAGAAGTGCGACAACTTACTAGACACCACCTCGGTGCCATCCGGATCTTGGCGCGTTGTGCTGCCTTCGGCCTATTCGCACATCGGTCCGCTACTGACGCAAACTCACAGGCCAACGGGGCGCCCCACGCCGACTTTCAGCATTGTAGGATGGCCACACCAGTGCGGCAACTTCCTACACACCACCTCGGTGCCATCCGGATCTTGGCGCGTAGTGAAGCTGCAGCAGCTGCAAATAAGCTTCAGACAGTGTTACAACCGCTGCTCAGAACTCTCAACTATGACACCACCTCGATGCCATCCGGATCTTGGCGCGTTGTATTGCCTTCGGCCTATTCGCACATCGGTCCGCTACTGACGCCGCCTCACGTGCCAACGTATTTTCTCCGCATTTTATACCCTATGCCGCATAACAGGTCATGTGACTTGTTTATAAAACTTTTCATTGGTTCATTTTACTTTTGGTTTCCTAATGATGGAAGGCTTGATCATATGACCTAAAAACAACACTTTTCATTGGATGAAAACTTTTTTTTTCCCCCAAACGATGAAAGCCCCACCTTGTTTCTGGATGTTTCAGACTGAAGCTGGCGTCACCATGAGAGCACCACCATCTCGTAGCTCCGTCGTGGTCATTCCGCGAGCAATCATGGCAGCCGCTCCCCACCAGAAGCCTGCAGGAGTCGGGGCCCCCAAAACTTTTGATGAATTCTCAAGGCGGAGGGGACGCTTTCGAGAATGGGGTCCAAGACCTAGCAGACAAGCGTCCGATTTCCAAGGTGTCCCAGGGCCATTTCAGTGGACCAGGCCCAAAAAGGAAACAGCCTGCCGCCATTTTGAGAGTCCTGTGACAGCCGCCTATCGCTGCACCGCAAGAGTGGGCGCAACTCAGCTGAATGGCGGATTTTGACACAGTGGACCAAAAGCGGACGGAATGGCAACTGAAACGGTAAAGGGGCGCCCCACTACAACAGACGAGACTCCACCTGGAGAGGCCCGTTCACGCCGCCTCCCCCGGGGCGCTCCACGCCGTTATTCGGAGCAGCATTGTAGGATACCAAAACCAGTGCGGCAACTTACTGGACATCACCTTGGTGCCATCGTTCTGCTGCCTTGGAACTATTCGCACAACAGTTTGCTACTGATGACCCACCCCCCGCGACGCCCCACGCCGTTATTTGCTGGGTGGCAACTTACTAGACATCACTTTTGTGTCATCTAGATTTCGGCGCGTTCTGCTGCCTTGGAACTATTCGCACAACAGTTTGCTACTGATCACCCACCCCCCGCGACGCCCCACGCCGGAAATCTGGACGTTGTGCTGCGTTGGGACTATTCGCACAGCCGACCGCTACTTCGTTGTTTTTCTCTAAAAATGTTTATATGTTATTACTATTTTTGTTTTCTTGTATATATTTATAAATTATTAAAGTTTTATAATCTTACTACTTTGTCGGAGTGCTATATATTTTTAATGTGACACATAATTGTAAAAACTTTGATGTACAAAGAGTCATTCCTGGAATCTTCCGCTTCACGCTCGGTCCCCTCCCCAATCACAATACAGAATGGTTTTCAGATAATAGCAACGCTTCTGCTGTGACGGATCTCATCGAGTGTGGGCCTTGATCTACTATAACTCCTTTGAAGACGGGTGATTCTTTACAGCTGTGGCCATAAACTACATCTGCAGGGCTAGCTGATAGCCTAGGACCGGCCTGGACAATCGGACACAGAGGAAAAGGAGTGTCAGAGGGTGCGGTAGTGAATAGGGCGAAAGGGAGGTGTCGGGCGGGCACAGGGTGTGATTCTCAGGGAAGAACAGCGCAGATGGGGGGAGGTTTATTACCCATGCATAAAACAGAGAGCGGGGGTGACCACTGCCTGGGGGAGATGCTTGCGAGGGTGGGGAGCCATGCTAAGGATCGACAGCGTTCACAGAGTGGATCTGGTCAAGGCATCTAAAATGGCTGCCGTGCACGACAAAAGTGTGGCATTTGAAAAAAGACAAGATGGCGCACACAATGTTTTTCAACAATTCCTGATTTCCTTCGAATCGAACGTTAACAGACGTTGGGGCATATTACCAAAGTTAAGCGATATTTATCCCTAACGATGCATTGCAAAGATTTTTTTACCGTCAGAAATTATCGCAGATAAACCTTGCTATTATCAAGGTTTATCGCAAATACGATAAAAAACGAGCGCAATGCATTAATGTCGCTGAAAACTCCGCGATATTCATGCATTACCGAGCTAATGCTCTTAGCCATGTTATCCACCTCCCATTGGATAACATGGCTAAGAACTGCTCAGGGCAGCTGTTACTTTTTGGAGATATTCGCGCTTATCTCGAATATTTCCAAAAGTTGATAATAGGAGATAGCGATGTTAGCGACTGTTTCCAGTCGCTAACATCTTGGCATGCCCACTTTGCATGTCATTAGTGATAAATATCACTCACATGCAAAGTGGGACCCAAGATGGTCGCTATCTCCTACTAGCCGTCGCTAACTGGTGTTAGCAACAGCTAGGTAATACACATATAATTTTATCTCCGCGAAGCGGAGCGCTGTTACAGATATATATCTTGTTTTTGAACGTTAATTTCTCAAAATGCACTGAAGCACATATATTGAGACATAGCAAAGGCACATCGGGCTACCAGTCCCTAATATTTTACCAAGTTTCGTGCAAATCCATTCAGCCGTTCGATTATTATTATTATTATTTTTTTTTGCCCCGCGGGGCCCTTTTAAAACCTCCACATCAAACCTAGGGGGTCAGCGAGGATCTACTATGCCCCCTTATGGTCATCAGCCGTTCGATTATTATTATTATTTTTTTTTTTGCCCCGCGGGGCCCTTTTAAAACCTCCACATCAAACTAGGGGGTCAGCGAGGATCTACTATGCCCCCTTATGGTCATTTGCCCCTTCGCTTTGGCCTCCTCTTGTCTCTCGATCCTACCGAGAGACAAGATGGCGGCCGCTACGTACTGTTTGGAATGTTTACAGACACCGGAGAGCCAATCAGCTTCGCTTCGCAAAGCTCCGTAACGCGAAAAGTACGCGAAGCGGTGCGCTGTTACAGATATATATCTTTTTTTGAACGTTAATTTCTCAAAATCCACTGAAGCACATATATTGAGACCTAGCAAAGGCACATCGGGCTACCAGTCCCTACAATTTTGCCAAGTTTCGTGCAAATCCATTCAGCCGTTCGATTATTATTATTATTATTTTTTTTTGCCCCGCGGGGCCCTTTTAAAACCTCCACATCAAACCTAGGGGGTCAGCGAGGATCTACTATGCCCCCTTATAGTTATTTCCCCCTTTGTTTTGACCTCCTCTTGTCTCTCGATCCTACCGAGAGACAAGATGGCGGCCGCTACGGACTGTTTGGAATGTTGACAGACGCCGGAGAACCAATCAGCTTCGCTTCACAAAGCTCCGTTGCGCGAAAAGTCCGCGAACCAGAGCGCTAACCGGTCCGCTGTTACAGATATATATCTTTTTTTAAACGTTAATTTCTCAAAATCCACTGGAGCACATATATTGAGACCTACAAAAGGCACATCGGGCTACCAGTCCCTACAATTTTGCCAAGTTTCGTGCAAATCCATTCAGCCGTTCGGGCTAAAAGTGAGGCCAACCGCCCTATGGAAAACTCAATGTTAAAAACACGTTTTGGGACCCCCCTTTTTTCTCGGCCCCCACTGGACGAACCCCCCCCAAATTTTCAAGGGCTGCTCAGAAACAAAATGTGCCATTTTCCTGAAAATTTCAGCCGATTCCGTCCACAAACGCCAAAGTTATTAGACATAGAATTTTCAAAAAACCCATAGAGAAAAAATCCTAACTATATATACCTACTGGCGACCGCCAGTAGGTAATATATATATATATATATATATATATATATATATATATATATATACTAAAAAAATACTCTTTTCACCCTTAAAACTAATACCACCCTGCTCCCTTAAAATACCCCAGCACCCCAAAATCCTTACCCACCCTTACTCCTTAAAATACCCCAACACCCTTAAACACTAAACCATCTTAACCCTATAAATATACCCTGTACCCCAAAACCCAAACCTATCCCTAAATATACCCCTGTACCCCAAAACCCAAACCTAGCCCTGAACCCTAATACCCCTGTACCCCAAAACCCAAAAATACCCCTGAACCCTAAAAATACCCCTGTACCCCAAAACCCTAACCTACCCCTGAAACCTAATACCCCTGTACCCCAAAACCCAAAACAAACCTGAACCCTAAAATTACCCTGTACCCCAAAACCCAAACCTACCCCTGAACCCTAAAAATACCCCTGTACCCCAAAACACAAACCTAGCCCTGAACCCTAAAATTATCCCTGTACCCCAAAACCCAAACCTAAGCCTAAAAATACCCCTGTACCCCCAAACCTACCCCTGAAACCTAAAAATACCCCTGAACCCCAAAAACCCAAAATACCCCTGAACCCTAAAATACCCCTGTACCCCAATACCCAAACCTACCCCTGAACCCTAAAAATATCCCTGTACCCCAAAACCCAAACCTACCCCTGAACCCTAAAAATACCCCTGTCCCGCAAAACCCAAACCTACCCCTGAAACCTAAAAATACCCCTGAACCCCAAAAACCAAAATACCCCTGAACCCTAAAATACCCCTGTACCCCAATACCCAAACCTACCCCTGAACCCTAAAAATATCCCTGTATCCCAAAACCCAAACCTACCCCTGAACCCTAAAAATACCCCTGTCCCCCCAAACCCAAACCTATCCCTGAACCCTAAAAATACCCCTGTACCCCAAAACCCAAACCTACCCCTGAAACGTAAAAATACCCCTGTACCCCAAAATACCCTTGAACCCTAAAATACCCCTGTACCCCAATATCCAAACCTATCCCTTAACCCTTTAATACCCCTGTACCCCAAAACCCAAAAATACCCCTGAACCCTAAAAATACCCCTGAACCCTAAAAATACCCCTATACCCCAATACCCAAACCTATCCCTTAACCCTTAAATACCCCTGTACCCCATAACCCAAACCCACCGTTAAAATACCCCTGAACCCCTAAAACATATACTCCAACACCCTCAAACTAAAACCATATACTTACCTTACACTTAAATATAAAAAACAAATGCTTTTACCATTCATGCTTTTACAACGAATTTCGTTGTAAAAGCATGCGTGGTAAAAGCATATAAGACATAATGGCATGTGTTGTAATATTTTGCGGAGTAACAGTACCTGCGTTATGATGGTATGCGGAGTAAAGGTATGCGGAGTAAAAAATGCGGAGTGAAGGTGTTTTACCACGTGAGCCCCCTACACCCCTACCATCCTACTGGGACCAAGCTGGGCTACACATGAACCTCTTCCCCTACACAGGATCATCAGATACACAAGCCACTACTTTTAGAATCACTCCCTAATGCCTCTGCAAGACATCTAGCACCCCGCCAGACATCCACCTTCTTGTCCAGTGCCTCTGCAGGACCTCCTGCACACCACCAGAGGTACACCTCCCGTGCAAACTCCTTAAAAAAAACCTCACTCCAACTCCTCCGTTCAACACACCACTCATCCACACACTCCCCCTCCAGACTGGTGAGAAGTTCCTCACTGACCCTGACTCTCAACCTGTACCCCTCTTACTGAGCACCAGGCACCATACTCTGGGAACTGAGAATGGGACTTCACGCACTGGACATATTTTAGCTGCCACCACTGGATCCTACCATACTGGGGAATCCAGACACACACACACTACACTCAGGGGATAACCACCCTCCCGAGCTAGCCCTTTCTCCTCCACACTCCCTCTCTTCCATCTACCCACACAGGGACAGGAACAGGGATTGGGCACTGGACCCAGCAAGGGATTCCTAATCTATGGGAACCTCCCCCTCTACTGGCGTCCCGCCCTGTCATTTTCTCTCATCTGCCACTAAACATAAAGCGCAGGAACACCATCTGAAAATGACACTCGAGGAAAAACAAAATCAAAAACAATAATCTCAAACATGTGACTATCTAAAAAAATGCTAAGTTTTGTAATGTAGCCAGCTGTCGCTGTGGCACTGCGCAAACACAAGTCCTAATCCCACCGCTGCCACCAATGTTAGAACTGGCTATTTCTGGTAGGCTAAGGCTCACGCCAAAGCCAGGCAGAAACCACCATTCTAGTCAGGGCAAGGGAGTCACACGCCAAGATAACCTTTGCTCACCCCCTTGGTAGCTTGGCACGAGCAGTAAGGCTAAACTCGGAGGCAATGTGTAAAGCATTTGCGCCAGCACACAACAGCAACAACATCCTAGGCACACCACAAAAGGCACTCCACACAAGGTTATATAAAAATAACTTCCTTATTGTCAAAATCACATCAGATAGAAATCACACATGTACAATGTGCCAACTGGCACAGGCAATGTTCACAAGGGATTATGTACAGGACAGTGCCACATGGGCCACTGACAGAATCAACACTTTTAGAAATAGCACTTCTAGAACTTAGAATAAGTATAGCACAAAATAACAATTATAGATCACATGCAGTAACTACTGGGAACAGGTAAGTACCACCTACGCAACCCTAACCACCTTAGGAGAATGTCACGCAGGGAACCAGGACCTCACTAGGACCACCTGTACTAGAAAGAACAACCACCTAAGTATCACAATACAATTAGGGGTATAAGCAAGAACACATTACACATGATGCATCACAACATTCAGAGGTGTAGGGAAGGAAAAACACACGATGCATAAAACATACATTCAGCAGTGTAATAACAAGGCACATGATGCATCAAAAACACATTCAGAGGTGCAGGGAAGGAAAAACACATGATGCATAAACCAACACATTCAGAGGTGTAAAATCAAGGAAGACACATGATGCATAAAAAAAACATTCAGAGGTGCCAGAACATAACTCAATAGCGCAAAAACGTACATAAGCCACCACTTTTGGCAGTCCCTAGGCCACTGGCCTTGTTGGGGCTAGGACGCCCTGTGTCCAAAAGTCAGGGGCCTAAACGATGCAGCTGCCCACTAATTGCTGGGCAGCTGGGATAAGAATCAAACCATGGCATGGGCTCTCACTAGCCCTCGAACAGTACTGCGCCAAAAGGTAGGAGCCACACAGGCTCTTGACCAAATATGCCCCCATGAGCCTCTCGGGGCTCGTCTGCACTTGTATTATCAAGTTCTTATCATAAAAGAATAGTCTCAAGTCTCTTTAACTCAATACTGAAAACAATGTCACCATGTTATTGGCCCAAATCAGCTCTTCGCTGACACTGGCGGGTTAATACCCCGCTCCTTTCACTGATGCGCTTACTCTAGAAGCCCCGATGTCAGTAGAGCCTTCAATGTCAGCCCCGGCCGGTCCCGACTGCTCTCCCGCCCGCTCTCGACAATCCAACGAGCGGCGGGGAGATTGAGCAGCACTCTTTTGCAGGGACAACAGGCCAGGGGCTGTGCACTCACACGTGGCTCCCTCGACGAGATCGGGTCCCGGAGAGGACTCGACGATGGATCCCTCGCTGGTCGCGGCCCTCGATGGGGATGACGCCGTGGGTCAATCAGGTCGCGGCGTTTTCGGCAAGCCTCCACATTCACCCGGGAGTCAGCCAATGGCAGTGCGGCTCCCGGGGCAGGCCCTCAATGATGCTCACGCAGGCAACCAACCACAACACGGTCTCAGCGATGACGCTACGGCGCACGGGCCAATCCCGTCGCGGCGTTAGTGAGGGGATTCGGCTCTCTCCTCCAATCAGGGAGCAGCGGGCTCGTTCTCGGCTTCGTTGGTACCGGTAAGGTACAGCAGACTGCGGAGGGTGTTCCCAGGCCCGGGGCAAGATCGGAACTTGGCGGCACAAGGTTTCTGGGGGCGGGGGTCACAAATAGACTGCCCTCACGACCGTAGACCTTCTTTGGGCAAAACTCACGGGGGGAGACACTACGATCCCCCGGACCATGTGGAATGCGCGCCGATGAGCGCACCGATCTCAGTCCCAGGCCCACAGTTAAAACTCACGCCCCTCAAACAATCTGCAGCACGATCTTCACAGCGTTTTCAGTTTCAATGGAACCTTTTTGACCCTGGGTTCCAGGACAGGAGGCCAGCTCTTCTCGGGTCCTTGGAGATTCAGTTAACAGACACAGCACACAGCAAAGTCTTTGTAGGTCAAGCAGGCAGGGTCACAGCACACAGCAAAGTCCCTCTCCTCCTCAGCTTCAGTTGGTCAGCAGAACAGGTCAGCCTTTAGAGCACACAGCAAGGCAATCTTCCTTCAGTTCTCCAGCGGTCCTTCTTCCAGCAGAGGTTCCTCTTGATTGTAGAATCTCCTTTTCTGTTGTCAGGGGTCCTTCTCTTATACCCCCAAAAGTATTTGAAGTCTTTGTGCAAGTGGGCCCTGAGCCCGGTCTAAACCAGTTCTTGGGTGTTGCTTTAGCCCTTGGGCTTCCTGGCTTCCTTCTTTCTTTCAGTATCAGGGACACAGGTGACAGTCGCCCAGCGGGAGGTGGAGCCAGCATTGTGGTCAGGCAGGCACAGCCCTATTCACTCCCAGGTGCTATCTCCTCCCACTTCCCTAGTTGCAGATGCAGTCATTCAACCAAGGGCTGACTCAGACAACCTCCTGGGGGCTCCCCAGCCCCTGTCATCCTCAAACCAGACAGTCAATCCACAAGCAGGCCCAGGCTCACTCCTGGAGCCAGGCTCTAGCCAATCACACGCCAGGCACAGATTACACAAATATGCCAACTTCTAAAAATGGCACTTCTACACTAGGCACAATCGTGCCGCATATATCATTACGCAGCATTCAATCTCACGAGTCCGCACGTACCAAACTCGACCCTGCACTCCCCACACATCAGGAACTACCATGGGCATACATATTTGCCATTCATTCCTATGGGAGGGCAGGTCACTCTCACCACACACACAGAGAGCTCACGCACTTTACACTGTACCACAGCCTAAAGTCACCAACACCAGGTCACAGAAACAGGCTAGGAAAAAGCAAAAAGTTTCGGGGTGAACCTGCCAAAAAGGGCCAGGTCCAACAGTGTTGTTGAGTCTTATGGGCCTATAATTACCAGGTTGCGATTTGTCACCTTTCTTAAAAACTGGTATTATAACTGCTCCCTGCCATGAATCAGGAACTGGAGCTCCTATGGCCACAGCATTAGCAAGAAGCAAAATATACTTGCTGTCCTCGAGATTAGGACAGCATCATCGACATACAATAAGAGGGGCGTAGGGAGATTGCCGACCTTTGGCACATCTACCTCCAAATTCTGTAATAAAACATCAACACCATTTATATACAGTGAAAACAAGAGGTGCAAGAGTACATCCCTGTCTTATCCCACGTGTAATATTAAAATTCTTCATACATTCCCCATGTTTCCCATAACGTATCTTTGCAGACAGACGAGCGTAGATTTGAGATAAGAAACTAATATTGTCCTCGGGGGGCCCATTCCTCTCAACGTCTCCCATAGCTTTGAATGATTTACCATGTCAAAAGCGCTTGACAAAATCAAGAAAGCAGAGGTGAAGGCAGCCCTCCCTTGCAAAAGTATATTTTCCTATTATTAGTTCTACATTCAAACATTGTTCAATTGTTCCAACGCCTCGTCTAAATATTATTTTCAACTACCCATTGCTCCAGCCTGGCCAACGACATACTACCCTTACCTTTAGAGGTTGAGTCAAGCAAAGATATTGGGTGAAAGCAACGAGCACTGCCCCTATTCCCTTTTTTGAAAATTGGGACTATCAGACTCTCCGCCCAGGTGGCCGGTATCACCCCCTCAATTGTTGCATTAAAACATTTGAGCAAGACGGGCACCCAAAGATCCATATCATATTTAAATACATCAATTGGGACCCCGTGGGGGCCTGCCCCCTTCCCACTAGCACTATTCTTAAGGGCTGTTCTAGTTTCGTCTTGAGTTATACTACTTATTTTGGTGTCATTTAAAACCATAACAGTTTTATCCACAGTATTTACAATACCCTGATGTATCTCATTTAAAATTGCATCAAAATGGGTTATCCAGTCTGCAGGAGTTACTACAGTGTCACTTTTTCCAGATTGGACATCTTTGAAGAATGGTTGATTCAGGGTTTTCCAGAAAAGAGTCGAGTCTTTAGTCTCGGCAGCTTTAATCAGGTTCTCCCAGGCGTTTTACCTAATCTCCAATTTTCTTAGATTAAGAGTTTCACATATCTTCTGACAAGATGGCCCACTCCACTGCATAAGACATTTTCTCAGCACCCAAATGATGGTCCCGAATGAGCTTATTGTTTTCTTTCAGAGAAAGTCAGAAAAGCTAACTTAAATTGACAGTTGTGATAGTTCTTGCTTTCACAGCTTGACACTTCTCTAAAATATCCCACATTGCAAGGCAGCGGGCTATTGAACATCCCAATCTTTCAGACAGTAGAATGTCGCCATTGTGCGGTCCCAAGTGGTGATTGACGAGTACGTGTTCTATAATGATCCTAGAGAATCTCATTTTGGATTAAGACACAACAAACCATAACCAACTCTGCAATTTTTACTAACTTCAACTCACTCAAAATGTAAATCACTTTAACTTTAGAAATGCAATGCATGAATAGGAAACTGAAGTTTCTAATCAAAGTGTTGCCTGCCTTAACTTTTCTCCCTTCTTTACAATTTGCTGGAGTTTGTATTTATAGCAAGGAGTACTCAGCTCTGCTGGCAGCAAGCAGTATGTTGTCTTCATCACCAGCAGGCCTCAGAGGTGCTGAAAAGTGAACAATAAAACTGCAGGAGCCAGCATTGTGTGCCACCTTATCAGCGTAGCTACAGTGCAATGAGCTTTTGTATTATGTTGTAGGATTCTCGCATACCCAACAAACAAAGATGGGAGTAGAGTGACATAACATGATCCAATTCATCTCTGGACAAAATCTGGTATGTTTTGAGTAAGAAAGAGAGAGGCTTGGAGATTTACACCCATACTCCGTTTAACAGGTAACTCCCTTATCATGTACACACCAAATGCAGTCTTTTATGAATACATGAAATTACTTACTCGATTTAAGCACAAGCAAACATGAATCGGATGTAACCCCTCCCAACAGAAAGCAAGATGCCATGTATTTTAAACCAACAAATAAAACGCATGAGATTGCAGACGCACTTCTGCATATAGCTGCAAAAGTCCAGATTCTAAAATATTGCTGGTGATGGGCTGGGCTGGGCTGATAACAGTGAATATCATCACATCTTCACATCATCTGTTGATTGAGCGTCTTGTGTCTTTCCACTACTTACATACAAGAGACTACTTTTTAGGTCGATCAATTGAGACCTTTTGTATATACTTTTATATATATGATATCCACAATCCTGTGAGTGATCCATTCAGGTACGGACCACGACGTGTTGGTAAATATCCTTTTATTGCAGAGTTACAAGTGCAAGTGCATAAAGATTACAAGCAAGTGCCCAGCCTGGCGCGTTTCGACTACTCAAAGGCAAACGTGATCACATGACGCGCTGGACCTATGGTGCATATATATAAGGTTTAAAGTGAGCACATGATTCAACAATATTGAAATTAGTTCAGAACGGAGTTTAAACATCGAAACAATCCTGTTTCAGATTTTTCAAAAAGCCAAACAATTGTTTCTACACACACATATATTGTGCATTTGTAACTGCTGATTTTGCAAATAGATAAATAATAAAAGCATAGTGCTTCTAAAATCATAGCACACATAAACAACCAAATAGTTGTTTTAAATTATACAACTCGACATACAATTATAGCATAGTGGTAATTTGCGAGCTATATTAATCAGCGTGTATAGAAATCAAGCCATTGTCATAATTGAATTATACTCCATGAATCATCTGATAGATCACTTACTGATGTGTTGAACATGTGCAAAAAAGTGCCAGCGTGAAAGTGCTCAGTTTCAAAATAAATATATACATAGCAGCATTTAGCAAATGTCCCACACATTTTCTCATATTCTAATATGTAGAAACAGTTGGCAGTTGTATATTTCAGTAGAAAGTTCCCCTAATCAAACATCATTATACATGTAATCTATTAAAGAAAGTAAAGAAAGTAAACAAACCACACATTGGCAACCCAATTAGTTGATGTTTGCAGCAATAAGATGGAATTTTATGACATTTTTGTTTTAGTGTCCCAATTTACTTAATAAAACTGGTGTCGCACTGCTAAAAACTGGCAAGAGCTCTATAAAAACCAGTAAAATCGAGGAAACCTTAGATAAAACCAAGTAACATCAAGATCAAACCAGATAAAAGCATCACGGAACCAGATTATAGTCTTCATCATTCAAAATAAAAGATACATAAATATAGCAGCCTCCAGATTACAGTACATATAAATTGATATTGGTGTAATAATTAAATATAATAAATAAAATCCAGGAGCTCAAAAACCGGTGATATCCTCCACTAAAACCAGTTAAAACCTAGAAAAACCTAGACTAAAACATGGCTGAAGTAAGAGTAAAAACCAGTTAAAAAAGCAAACCTCAAAATCATCATCATATCTCATATTGCTAGCTATATATATCATGGCTATAAGGTATGTCACTCACTCAAACATTCACTCACACACCTAATAAATCTCCCATTTGAGACTTATACGTCCACTCATTCTTCAATACAGATTTGTGTATATATATATATATATATATATATATATATATATTTTTTTTTATATATATATATATATATATATAAAATACATATTTAAATTTTAAAGGAAAAAAACACATACACTGGATGATGTCATCAGTGATATCATCAGTGATGTCATTTGAGATGTCATCAGTGATGTCATCGGTGATGCCACTGACCATGTCATGAATGATGTAATATGTGACGTCATCAGCAGTGCATTGTGGCAGCGCGAGTTATAGTTAACTCAACGAACTATAATGGTGAATGGTTTTGTATGTGTAAAATGTCCAACTAATTAGAACGTCCCTGAAACCCATGGTTTTTTCAGTGAATTTCAAAGGTTTTATAAAAGCTAATTTCTAACTATATCCTCCCTGAAAGCTACTAATAATAATAAGAGCGGATACTTTTGTAAGTAGCTAGTCCATTCCATAAGTACATAACTATTAACTGGAATAATTACAGTGCTGCATACAGAGTAGATAGTGAATTTTTAAGTGCTTACGTATTGCCTGGATGGATGATTGGAGAAGTGCATCGGACTCACAGGAGGATTCCTAGACTGCATGGGTAATAACTGCATATTTGGAGCAGTGTATCAATAGTATATAGGTGGTTAGAGGGTACATGGCTAGTGTACAGAATATTGTAACTGTACTTGTAATAGTAAGTAGGCCATTCCATAAGTACGTGACTAGTAACTGGATGATTATTGTGCTTAACAGATTCTCTACACTGCCAAGATTGGAAGAGTGCGATTGACTGCATATTTCTCCAGAGTCTGTAGCGGAGATAAAGACCAAACAGAAGGCTCTCCAGCCACCAACTCAGAGTGAGGCGGCCCCCAGAAATTTTGACAATAATGTTCTGTCATGGAATATCACAGACCTGGCAGATAAGTTTCAAGATCCCATATGGCAGCAGTTCATCAGGCAATTTTCTGTAATTTGTCTCCAGGAGACATGGTTGGTGAAATGCGACTTATTTATGGAAGGATTCAAAGTTTTTTTGTTCCAGCCGTCCCGTTGGCCTGTGGCAGAGCTAAGGGCGGTCTGGCTATATATATATCTCTTGCAGTGGACTGTCTGATACAGATTCTCCTGTCTCCAAGTCCGGGCATTCAAGCCATTGTCTTGAAGATGGGAAATACAAGAATGGGCCGGATTAACTTCTATAATGCTACATCAAGCACCCAGGGGGTATGTAATATCACCCAGTTGAGCTTATATCTAAGGCAGCCTTGCTGCTTTATATCACATACCCTAATGGTGACGGATGACTTTAATA
Organism: Lissotriton helveticus; assembly: GCF_964261635.1. NCBI lineage: Eukaryota > Metazoa > Chordata > Amphibia > Caudata > Salamandridae > Lissotriton > Lissotriton helveticus. Next base: position 1,414,939,520 of record NC_136059.1, on the reverse strand, counting down.
TCGATCCCTGTGGAGACCCTAAGCTTACATTTATGGCTGATCTGGGATGCCATCGATTGCAGGGGTTCCATTTTGAGCATTCTACTCAGGGGGAAGAATTGAATAACATACTCAACGACTTTGATCTACTGTCATAAATGTCTCTCGCTGCCCCATATAGCAAAGCCCTTGTTCCTACCTTTAAAGGGAGAAGCAGTGGACCTTCTATCGATTACATCTTAATTTCTTCTTCCCTCCAGGCTTTATTTCAGGGGTTTACCATTAGGGACAGAGCCTACAGTGATCATAACCCTCTTTGCGTCCATCAGAGTGGCCCACTTTTATCCAGAAAATCTAGGGTGGTAAGACCAGGCATATTAAGACCTATGGATGGTAGGCGTTGTCTCAAATGGTCACAGATTTCCCCATATACATTTTACAGCGAGGTAAAAGACTGTTGTGCTGTCGAACTTGTACTTTGTGCCTGGCCAGGTAGCTCACAGAGATGTTCTAAGCGCTTTCAATGTTATTACTATCAAGGCAGGGGAACTTTTAAGTGCACCAGCACACAGGGTAGGCATCTTTAATCCAAGATGGTTTGACTCATCCTGCTCTCAGGCGGCACAGAAGTTAAAGGAAGCTCTGAAAGCTACCCCTAGAAATCAAATGTATATACGTGCCCATCGTATTGAATATAAACAGGTTTTGACCACACGCAAGGGTGCCTTGAAGGAGGAGGCCTGGAGGGAGCTGTTAGAGATGAGCACTCTAGGGACCAGCTCAAGGTTCTGCGGTATCGTCAACAGACCGCTGTTTGAGAAAGATACAGGTGGTGACTTAGGCTCCCTTATCATGGAGGAAGAATGTGTGTCCCACTTCCAATCTATGTTCCAGGGCCCTATGGTTTACCCAGAGCAGACAGTCAGGGACATCAACACCGTGGCAGTGGTCTTTGAGCAGAAAGAGGTTGAGGCAAGGATTGCCGGCCTGACCTGTAACAAGGCATCAGGCCCGGACGGCATCTCACCGGATCTCTATAAATCAGATCCATCTTTTTGGGCACCGATCCTGTGGCTGTGCTTAATGCTGCAGCCAGGGATGGTTGCCCGGATTCTTGGGCTACTTCTACCATTGTGCCGGTGTTAAAGAAGGGGACCGCAAGCACTTTTTGCTATAAGCCGATCTCCCTTCTTGACTCAGTAGTAAAGGTAATAGGAGAGGTGTTATTGGAGAGATTATCCTCCTGGGCAGAGGAACATAAGAACATTTCTGACTTTCAATATGGGTTTCGCCCAGGGCAGTCAACTGTGGCCCAATGCCTTAACCTTTACCTGATCCTCGGGAAGTACCCAATTGCTCGCCCAGGTACGATCTACCTGGCCTTCATAGACCTTTCCTCCGCGTTTGACTGCGTCAATTGGGCCAAGCTGTGGCTCCATCAGGGTCATGGGGGTGGAGGACAATATCGTCAACTTCCTAAAGGATCTGCATAGGGACATCAAGGCGAATGCCAGATATGCTCAGGATCTCCGTATTTCCAGGGATTTTAGGGTTCGGCAGGGTTGCATTATGGCAACTTTTCTTTTCAACCTCTATATAAATGATCGAAATAGGGCCGTGGTCAGTACAGGGGTAGATATCCCGTATGTCGGGGGACGGGGTCTCCCCGTCCTTCTATATGAGGACGATGCAATCCTCATAGCCAGACTGCTAGGGGACTACAAACACTGCTTGACGCCTTTCTAAATGTTATGGGGTCCCGAGATTTGGCTATTATTAACACCAAATCCTACATACTGCAGGTAGGGACGCGGCTCAAGAAAAAGTATCCTTTTAGTATAGGTCCCGAGAAGGCTCCCTGACAACTGTTTTTTCGTACTTGGGGGTTTTACTGGATGACCATCTGAAGTGGGTGCCCCTTTTCCAGAAAAATGGGGGAGTTTACAAGGGTAATCGCTGCTATTTTTAACTTTGCTGCAAAGATGGGTAAGCGCCCAATTGCAGCTATGTTGAAAATCTACCAGGTTAAAGGCGTAGCAACCGCCTGCTATGGCAGTGAAATCTGGGGACATACCACCACAGATGTATTGCAGGTGGTTGAGAATAACTTCTTAAAGTGCTTGCTGGGTGTGCCAAGTGGTCCATCAAACCTGGTGGTCCACGAGGAACTGGGGGTACCTTTTTTATGCGACACCCTGGCAATGCGCCCCTTAGTGTTCTGGCTTAAGTGTTGGCTGAATAAGGATTTAGCTCTCAGTCAGCATATTATAACCAATTGTATGAGCCTTGACCACATGTTCCGTATTCCATGTCTGAAATATATCAGAGGTTGTTTTTTGGAGCTGGGGTGTCCTGAACTTTTTTTAAAGCCTGACACTATTGTAAAAAAGGATGTGGAGTTTGTAAAGAAAGTCTTTAGCTGCATAAGGAAGCTGGAAAGAGATGAGTTGGAAGTGCGAAAACCCAACGTCTGTAAATTTGTGGCGCTAAAAAAAAACTCTTCGATAGAACCTTATCTCCTGGGGTCACTGTCCACTTAAAAACGGTTTTTATTGTCCAGGTTTCGTCTGAACTTTTTCCATTTGTTACTTGCCGTTCCAAAAGGGTGCTGCAGAGGACAGGTGTTAGCACCCTGTGGCTGCGACGGCGTGTCTCCACAGGATCTGCTACACTTTATGTTTCTCTGTAAATTTTACGGGGTACGCCAGAAATATTTGTTACTTCCCATGCAACATTTTAATCAGGTTCGCCCCGCGCTTTTGTATCTGCCACTGTGTAAAGCAGATTGTATCTTTTTTAACGTGGGCTACCTGTAATCTACGGTGAGAACCAGGGCTTGTTGGGAAACTTAGCTATGTTATTGGTAGAAAGCACCTCTTGTTTTAACGTATGGTATATATGTCTTTTTACTAATGGATCCATTATCTGTTTTATCACCGATATGAGCTGTAATTTTTTAAACTTCATGTTTTAAATGATATTTGGATACTGTGTAACTTTTATGGTTTTCTACATGTAAAACCGAATAAAGTTGTTTTGATTTTATTTGATTATAGTGCTGTAAAGAGAGTGCATAGTGTATTTATAAGTGTTTGGGTATTAGTGGACAGATTGCATTAGTATATAGTACTGTGTGGGTGACTGGAGATGGACATATGGAGTGTCAGCATATTTGATAGACTGCAAGGGTAGTACCTTGGTGAATTAATCTTGCCTGTTTTCAAGTAGATATCAAATTAATAGTAATATATATTCACTTCTTTTTTTATGCAAATTTAGAGACTAACCCTACTCAAAAGACAGGGAACTACTCCGTGTGACAAAGTTTGTCTGCACGTGTCCAGCACCACTGTGCTATGCATTTTCTCCACTTCCCCTTCCCACCACAGTAGGATAGAATTAGAACTAGAGCGGTAAGGCGGTTTCCAACTAGCCCTTTCCTACCCTCCCCTCCCCTCCCCACATCTGTTTTTGTTCATTCCTCTCCTCTCCTTCCCCTTCAGAAGCTACACATTAGCACCACCTTATACTGTGCTCATCTTCTGGCTGAGGAGTTCAAACTCTCCCCTTTTCGGTTTGGGACTAAGGCCAGAATGTACCCTATAAACGTGCATTGTTCAAGCCTCCTGTAGAATACATGAACACAAATGTTGCTGGGGGTTGCGGTTGACTCTGTATGTTTTTGTTTTAATATTTGGACAAGTTTTTGAATATTATTAGGGTTTGTAAATTTGAGCACAATCAAAGGTCGCCTTTGATTGTAATTATCTTTTATCATTTTCACACTTGGTAACACATTCCACACAAATACATTCCACACCATGCCACATAATTCTAATCAGCATAATTTAAATCAGCGCCACACATTTCCAGACCACATATTTCACCGCTATACATTTCCGTTTCACACCACATAATTTGACAAAAAAAACACATATTTCAACTCAACAACACAATTACACAACACACTACATGCATACAATCCACACCTCGGAATTCCACATCATGCTGCATAATTCAACAGCATACCACATACTTAAATGCAACAGCATTCCACTCCACCACATAAAATGCCATTCCACATAATTACACTGCGACACACACATAATTACACTGTGACACAATCCCACTCCACATAATTCCAATACACTCAATGCCACATAATTACTATCCACATATTTCCATTACACAACATGCCACAAAATTCCGCTACATAAATCCACAACTAACAATTCCCCTAAAAATAATTCCACTCCACACTACATACATTCACTCCAATCCAAAACACATGGATAAAACACATTCTCATTTTCTGCGCCAATACCTCTATTTTTCACAAATGTGGGACCAATTACCATTGCAAATGCTTGTTTCTTTTCTGTCAGCATTCCAAAGGCATGCATATGTCTTTTTACACTCTTTTTTGTGTGTTGCTTCCACCATCAAATCTGTGTGCCCCCAGCGCTTTCTGTGTTGCTTTTCTCCCCTGAATTCGCCACTGACACCTGGCCTCGAGTTCATTTGTTGATCCTCTCACCTTTACTCTCCAGCTTTTATCTTCTATTTTTAGGTCGAGCCTAGAGCCAGCGCACATGCACTGCTCTGCGAGGCATGCTTTATTGGAGTATGCACTTGAAGCCCCGCCCACTCTCTTCCCATGTTTGTTATTGACTTGTGTCATTGTCCTTCATAAATGCTGGCTGCTGATTCTTAAAAAGGCTTGTTAATCCCTCCAGAGTACCACCATGTCTTCATTTGTAACTTCCCATGGTGACTGGCTCTTGCTTCGGTTGTTACACTGGTACGTGTTATGTAGTCTGTACCACTATTTGTTTATATGAGTTACTCTTACTGTTGGCTGGACATGCACTGCTTCAGCTAAAACCAATTGTGTTTTTTAAGGAGAACAGCTGCACTTTATCTTATATTATGTGTTTTTAAATTAACACCATCGGTACCCGCTTTCTCCATAACATGGGCGCCCACTTGCAATAACAACATTGGTGCCCGCTTTTACTTTAACCCGGGTACCGGTTTTCACATGCTCCCCCACCCCACTCTTTCTACTTTGCTAGCAGCATTCCGTTTGGCCGGCCACTTTAAAAAATCCGACATTATCTCAATCCCTCACCCATCCCATCGCTCCTTAATCTCGCTCTGTCCCCCTTGTCTCTGTTTCACCGCTCCAACAACCAGACCTAAAGCCCCATGTACTCCCTTGTAACATAATGTGTTATAAAGATGTGCCAACCGCTTGCGGCACTTTGGCGGTGGGTTGCTGGTGTTCACTGCTACCAAATTGTTTTTAAATTATACAGATGTTCTTGAACTTAAAATGAATTATGATGATTTATTAATACCATGAGTTTGTATGTCATGTGGTGTTTTTGAGTTTTCACTTTCAGTGACCAATGTGCATTAGAACTGCAGCACAATACGAGCAGCAAAAGTTACATAAATACTGCAAGATGTGTTTTGCATAGTTATTGAGAACATTGATTGTTTCGATGCTGGTTTGACCTATTTGAGGCAAACGATGTTCGGGTCTCGCTGCTTTGTTGAGCTTGGATTCCTTATCACTGAGAGATTCCCAGATCCTTCCCATCAAGCCTCACGTGGGTAGGTAAATCTGCATGTTATGTAACACCCACTATGCCCTGCCCCATTCTCTATTATAAACTATTTCATTACCGAAATTACCAATGCGCGCAATAGCAAGTCACATGTTATTTTGCCCTGTAAGTATTAATCTGCCTGACCGTCAAACACCCTAATGGCTAATGAGAAGTTTGCTTGGGTGGCAACGTCACTGGCATCAGAGTTCTTGGCAGAGACCTGCTATCCCATTGCATAAACTTCTGTGTATCTGCGGTCTACCAGGGAGCGCTTCCCTGGTGGTCAAATCCATGTTGCCCACCATCCTCTACAATTATATACAATGGTGATTCTGTCAGATGTATTTGTAGTAATGTGTTTACTTATGAGGTCACATTAATGTTTTGTTATCATTGGTTATAGTAATGTTCCACTGTATGATCTTGGGCTGTTTGTTTAGTGCACATGCTCATGGAGTCTTATCATTCAAGGGGGGTTCTAAGTTTGGTTTGCTTTTACTGTCTTTACTGATGCCCAGTGCGTGGGTGCTAATAAAATAGAAAGCACTTGAGAAACGTTCACAATTTTCCATCTTTCCTTACCACAGTATTCCATCATTATATTACCTCATAGAGAGGTGATATCTAAAGAGTTCTCTTCATGGCAATAAAAACAAAGTGCACACTGCTTTTAAGATTTCACTGTAAGTGAAACATATGTTCTAAAATATAACACGCCACAAGGTAGGTATTCCAAAGTGCAGCAAAGCAGTGCTCATGGTGAGTGTGCTGTTCAAAAGATAAATATGATTGGGTGTGTTTACATCTGTAAGTTCAAATGGAGGGCAACTACTTGCCAAAGAAGAATGTATATTACTTTCAAAGACAAATGAGTCCCACGTTATAAGGTACCCTAAACGTGGATAAGGTTGCCTTACAACTGTACATGAACCCTGAGAGGTTTACTGTTAGGACACTAGTTGAGGGGTAACAAAGCCTACTCAACAAGTGTTGATGAAAGTGTACAGGTAAGAACTCCATAACTTCCTGTAAAAGGCAAGATGTGTTGATATATGGCATATGATGGGATGAATGTTCTGGGAGGATATATATGAGGAGGGTTTAGCATGTTACGGGAAAAGAGAGAACCTGGTAGTTGTAAGCTGTATCTTGTGATCGTTTCACCAATAAATCTTGGCAGTGGAGCTTGGGTGGTGTAGTATATAAAACATAAATTTGGCAATGAGCTGTGAGGCTACACACAGTTGTGTGGGCATCGTCTTCATTCCTTAGATATCGTAGAGTCGTAATTCTGCACAAGCATCAAGTGTAAAATGATCACTTTGTAATTCTGCAACCATTTTAAACAAGCATTTGCAATGCAATAGGTCTCGCATTTTCAAAACTTTGACCTATTGGTATTGTAAAAGACAATGCCTTGTATTATTGCAGGCATTTTAAACACATAAATTAAAGGCATTGTCATTTACAATGCCAATAGCTCAAAATCTCCTGAATGCGAGACCTATTGCATTGCAAATGCTGGTTTCATTTTCTAAATCCCCTCAGGTTGTAGTGTAGTTCCTATATTCCAAATAGCTCTGCGCATTGGAATAATATATCTTATAGATTTGACGTAGGACTTAGGTCGACTAGGTATCTATTGAATATACTAAACTTAATATTGAGTGCCAGCTAGCTCAGAGGGCACTAGAAACTTTCTCAAATTCACAAGAAAGGATTAGTTTCTGACAACCGCATAAACATGACAACTTTGCTTCCCAAGAATAAGAAATATATCTCTCAGAGTTGCGGAAACAATACATAACTATTTCACTCAGTCAATCATGCCTGCTTCGTTTATACAGAGTTGCAGAGAAATAGAGAGACAGGCATTTTCAATAAAAGGTTTATTGAACAGTCTTCTTTCTCATGCAAGAGAAGTGAACTGCTACAATCGTTAGTCAAACTGCAAAGTATAATGCATACAGCGTAAACAGTAATATGATGAAATAATACTGTAAGAGCATTGTATGGTTTCTAAGCGATGTAAAAGTACATACATAAATAGCATCGACTAAAATACTCAACTGGTGCTTCTAAAATACGCCTATCCCAATGTACCTAACCTAAGTCTAGTACCGGGAATAAGTAAGTATTGTGTAGCATAGGTTTAGTTATTTTTGCCAAGAATATACCAAAGGTTTCTCTAGGTTCAAATCAGCTCCATACCTTGGTTAGAATGAAGGAGGTCTGGTATCTCTGTCTCAGGACTCTATTTCCCAACACCACGCAAGGGGAGCTTGGAAACACTGGAGCTGGACTATCAGCAGGAGAAAGGGCAGCCTCTTGATCAGTGCGTCAGCTGGAGAGTCGGCTTCCTTCGGCACTTGCTGTAGCAAGCTCCGTCGGGCAAGTAGATAGTCTAACTGCTCCGAACCACCGTAGTTTGCTATATCAAGTGAAGGTATATTTATACCTTAAAGGTTTTTAGGAATTCCACAGTTTGACGTAAAGTCAGGCATATGAAAGTCAGGAAAGAACCCCTAGGGAATAGTTGTTCTTTGCAAAGTACATGAGTTCTTGGACAAATCAATATTCAAGCAAGGGGAAGTTCCCCGACTGCTTAAGCCGATTTTTCAAGAAATCGTTGTGACGTTTGGTACGGGTAGAAGTAGCCATGCCTGTATTTGGTTAGCATGGGCTATGCCTAAATAAGGGATTGATTTCTATGCCTATATTAGGGCAATGTGAATTGAACATATATAAGGGTATGAATCGGGAAAATTCACTCGGAGCTCTAAACGCCACACATCACCCACTCCACTTTCTTATGTACGACATTACAAATTTCTAAACACATAAAACATATCTAAACATGATGTGTTAAAAACCCACCCAAAATACATAAAAATAAATTTGTATTGGTTGTACACGAAAAGAACATTTGTGCTGTATGCATTCAAAGTAATGTTTCATTCAAAGCACATAGTTTGACATTTGAAAATGCTATCCGAATGAATCACGAAAATACATTTATGAAATGGCTCTTAAATACAGAAGAAAAAAGTTGAGACCATTTCATTGCAGATTATATAAACTGGTCGAATGTGGACAAGGTCAAATATTGTCTTGTGGAAGTTTTTCAAAGACGTCTAGTTCTCTATCAATAGTTCTACTTTAAGCAGCTTACTTTGTGCCAAAAAATGAAAAATACAAATTTGGAAAAACAAAAGTTTGATCATAGAAAAAGTTCCAAAGTTAGAAACTTTGTTTTCAAAAATGAAGGTCGAATTCAGAGTCTCTCAGAACACTGTGTGCCAAGTCAAAAGTCAGTGTTGTTGTTTGGAGAAAAAACATCAAATCTTCTAAGTCTGTAATGAATTTGTCTACCATTGTAGGTGATAGTTGGATTACCTCGTTAAGAAGATCAATCGCACATAGATGTGAAGCATCGCCGCCAGCATTGGTCGCATTAGCAATGTTCGAATTTGATGGTACCTGTGTGCCGCTTTCTTGTACCTTGACAGTAGCATTTTGCGTCAGTGAGATCTCAATGAATGCCGTCATCAGGATTGGTAGCCGTTGGGGACAACACAGTGCATGAGCCGTTACTTGTCCAAGCAAAGTATCAACATCCGTTGGCAGGACTGATGGTAGTGTGAGACAGATGTCTAACAAGCATTCTTCTCCGCATAGCAGGCATCGTAGAACAGGTAAGATGCAATCTTGCCATATTGGTCTGAACGATAGAAACCATGTGGTATTCAATTCTCTTAAACTAGTTAATCCCAATTGGACGATGAGCTCACGATACTTCATCGCCAATAGAGTGTTTTCCACGGTGAATTGGGCATCGCTGGTGAGTTGGCTTGCCATTTCGTAGCAGAAGGAGCAAAAATAGTATCCCTGCTGCGAGTCCCAAAACGAGAGGCAGTCTGTCAAACACAAAGTGCACGAAGTTCAGAAATATGCCTAGGACTGCTTCAAAGGGTGCTAATAGTCCAGAGAAATCTGTCTAAATACATGTACAATACCACTCGTATCAGACATGTTTAAGATACGAGTTAACGTTTCTGAGAAATGTATAGGACAGTTTGTAGTTAAGAGGGCATATATCTTTGCATTAGTCCTTGCGACTTGCAGATCATACGTTTCTTTAGCCGAGGTCAATGCCACAGTTGTTTACAAAAGAATGGCTTTCATTCTGCTTAAAGTATCAATTCGTATAGAAGAGATGTTCAGTGAAGGCCATAACGGCGACTCCCGGTCTGTCTTGGTCTTTGGAAACAATACTTGCATACAGCAAGTGACCCTGGCTGACACAGTTACGAGATAGGATAAACCTGGCAACATGCCACAGCAGCTGTGATCATTCAACATGAGGTAACTTCCATTAGAAAGTTGTCCAAAAATAGGATCAATCATCGCAGCTGGTGAACCTTGTAGGTGGCAGGATAAGTTGTTGGAGGAACCATCACAGGCCCTGTGTAAGTTAATATCCTGACAAAGGAGAGAACCGCTTAGTGCGTTTTCACAATTATTACCACTAAGAAACACTTCTTTCCCCCCACTCCAACATCTGTGTGTGTATGGTAATTCCCAGGATGTCTAATGTATTCTTTACTCAACCTTTCATATACGCCTGCTGGTATTCGTTCTAATCAATACTGAAAATGTAAAATTGTAACTGGCAGAGTGATTGTTCCGTCTATTATCCATTCCGTGGCTGGGCTTTCAGCGACAGTTATTGGCAATCTTCCCAGTTTTTCAATGGTTAGCACTGTATAGTGTGCTCCCCTCTGTGCCAGTGTGAGCGGTTTAGAAGGTCCTTGTAAGAAGTCCCTCAGGTCAGTGCCATCTTTAAGTAAAGATAAGTGTTGTTTTACGTCCTTTAGTGTAGACTTGTGTAGCCACTCAAGGCACAGTTTCCCTACACTGTATGATGTTACTATTCCTGGATGCTATCTCTGAAAATATCTTGGATCTGGCCTAGTGAATGTGAACCCTTGTGTCTTTTCAGGAATCTATCTTGACAGGTGTTTGTGTCTGTGGGCCAGATTAACCATTTTTTCCAATCTGGATCTGTTCTGATGCAAAATAGTATGTACGTCGACCTCCCCCTCTGAAGTGTCATTACTATCAGGTGTAGGTTTAGGTATGGAAGGTTTGTTTAACTCCTTGATCTTGGCCAACCCAAGACAGGATGTCTGTTGAACAGAGTAATTCGAAAACATGATGTGCTCTGGGATGATGCAGGCTCTAAAATAAAGTTTCTCATATCTGCACCTGCCAGTCTTTTGTGTCCAGACAGTTTTTGTCTCAATGTTGTCTTTCCAAAGTCAAAACCTAATTTAGACAGTTGAGCATAAAAGGACGCAGAATAAATATACTTGGTATTTGTTAACATACTTTTCATTCCTGTCCTATTAACATTTTTAAAATAAAATGATTCTGGATTTGAAACATTAAAACCTGAAAAGTACGGGAATTTGTCATGAAATGTTTTTGTGCTACCCTTTGGCGGCGTAGGACAATGTTCCCATTGGTTATAAGTTAATAAATTTCTAGGGTTTGCAGATTTATGCAAGAAATGATGACCATAGTGATTATAACAATACATTTGTTCATAATCTGATGAACCTTCTAAGTATTCATGATTTGTAAATGTTGCAGACATTTCTAAGTTTGACATCATATTATTAACAGTCTCAAAGTCTCAATCATCAGAAAAGGCACTAGATGAAACATGGTCACTCAAGGAAATCTTGGATTGGTGTGGAAACTACTTCGACGGACCAAGAATGTCATATTCAGTTCTGTCCCATGCTATACCCCCTGGTATAGGAACGGCTGTGATGTTCACTGATGACAAGTCTCTTTTTTCATGATGAGATGATTTGTGTGGCTTGAGTAGTAAGTTGATGTTCCTACTTGCTGGGTCTTTTTTAACATACCTTCCATTTATCAGCATTCCCAAAGTTATCACCAAAGTCTACCAAAGTAGAAGAAAAAGTAAACCAAACACAATCCAAAGTTCAATCCATGGTGAAACCAGATAAGTCTTTTCCAGCTGATGAAAGAGTTCTGTTGATTGTTCTTTTCAAAGTTCTTTTAGCTGGCGTTGTTTCAGATTCGTTGGGATCCTCGGAAAACGTATTAAAGTTAATGAAATAGTCAGAGGCAGTTCTGTCAATTGTAGGGATTGCATCAGGATTTGTTGAAATCGCTGGAACCACTTGATCACTTGTTACACTTGTATAGTCAGATGCTATCTCATTGTAGACAGGCGTTTCTTGACGTACTGTTCTTTGGGTCTCAAGAGGTACAAGTTCCATGGCTTTGTTGCATAGTCCTTCATTAAGCACGGCAGATTCTTCAAAGGTGATGAGTCTCTCAGTTTGAACTTCTTGGATAGTAGCCAGATTTGGGCGTCTGCATCTTTGGAGTCCACTTGGCTTACTACTTATAATCGGCCACATGATGTGGTTTGACCAGGTCGAGGGACATGAACCTGTTCTCCTTTTTACCAGCAAGGGGTGTCAGTAATACTGTTCTTGATCCGTGGATGGATATGACAGGTGCTGGTTATCTGTAAGAAGGCCCAAATTCCTTCTTGTCTGCAATCTTTTCTCTGACTAGATCCCCAATCTTTGGAATCCAGACAGGTCTTGCTGGGACGGTGGGTTTCTCTTCAATGGTTGTTGGCTTCAGGAGTACGTTACTCAGTTTTGATCGTATTTCATTTATATCCTGCAAAACAGCCAAACAATCTTTGATATCAAAGGGTTTTTGTTCCACCACTGAAGTGTGACAATCGAGATCCTGCATATTCATTCTAGTTCCAAAAAGAATTTCGTATGATAATAATAATAATAATAATAATAATCCACATTTGTAAAGCGCACAATCACCCGTAAGGGTCTCTAGGCGCTGGGGGCCGTCGGGAAGATTAAACGAGCTATTGCCCAGAGTCACATAGTGCTGGGCTAACCTGCCGCCGGAGACGGGGATCGAACTCTGATCCCCAGATTCCAGCGTCAGTCGCCCTGGCTGCGGCGCCACACCTCTCCCACGGGGTGATATAACCCCCTGGAGAACTTCTTGGCAGATTGTTAAGACTACGTTGGACACTTATTAGATGTTTGACCCACCCGTCACCCGAGCCTAATACCCTAGCTGTTATAGATTGCTTTACGTCCCATTTTTTTCTCTCCACTACTAAATTTCCCTCAGGATGGAAATGACTAGAGTACCGCAATGCAATGCCCAGATTGGCCAAGGCCTCCTTGTAAGCTCAAGAGCTAAACGCAAGACCCTGGTCAGAATATAGCGTGCCGACTGCTTATGTGCCGATAAAGACTCACAAATCTTTTATAACAGTTTGAGTGTCAGCCGAGCGCTGAGGCCACATCCAAATGAATCTCGTCTTAATATTTGTGGGATTGCTTTAGTCCACAAGGACATATGCTTGTAGATAGTCTAATGCTGTCTAACAATGGTGTCTGTACTGGGCGGCTATGCTATAGTCAGGTATCTGGCGGCGTTCTGTGCTGCAAACTCCATTGCAGCCTATGCAGTTAATCACAAACATGTGAATGTGAGCATTCATTCCTGACCACCAGTATGTTTCCTTAACAGTTATATTGTCTCTACGTTTCCTGTTTGGAATCACTCTACCCCCCCACTCCAGGGATTCAAGCAAAAGGAACGGAGTTTGCGTCTATTATGTACGAGTATTTGAGTGGAAAGCATTTTGGTAATGTTTTACCACTGTCTTTGCTTGAAGCATTGACAGCTTGCATTGTTTCACTGTCTATTTTCATTTTTGAATGAGTGATTGCAACTAAGGAAGTCATTTGGACAGCTGCCTTTGCGGCTTCATCAGCCAATGAATTCCCTGCAACGTGAACGCCATCACGTTGATGACTCAGTATATGTATCACATGAGCCTTGTGTAGTTCTTGTCGTAACTGAACAACTTGTTCCCAAAGCAATTTATGCTTGATTGTGAACGCAGTAATAGGAATCGCACACTATAGGTGTGCGGAATGTGCGATCAGTATTATCAAGCGCCATCTTAAATGCTTGTAGTTCAGCTCGCTGAGCTGTACAATCTCCTAGAGATCGAGTTTTAGTGACCATTGGTCGGAAGTTGCCATCTCACCAGCGACCTTTAACGATCGCGCATGCAGCACTATAAGCTTGTTTACCCCCAATTGTGGGCTGTGCTGATCCGTCAGTATAAATTATAAATTCATATTTTTCTAGAGGCAGAATTTCAGTAGGCAGAGGACATTCATGTTCGTATTGTAGAAATTCTTGTGTTTCAACTAAGGGTCAAAAACATATTCAACGTCTGTTGCAGCAAGAGAATTAACCCATTGTATCCATCTCGGATGTAAAGCTTTAGCATTTGGAATGCCTCCTTTTGTCACTGGCTCGAAGGCAGGTACAGGCGTAACGACCTTTATGCGTTTTCCCTGTGCGAGGGCTCTCTCTTTTGCTACTGCAGTTTCAACCGCTGTCAGAAATTTTTCGGTAGAAATGAATTTCATTTCTGCTTGTGTGTACAAGTGTGATTTGTAAGCTATTGGTACTTTATCTCCTTCATTAAAGGTTAAGTAGGTGAATCTGCTTTGTCCTGTAATGATTCGGATGACTAAGTTGCCTACGTTTACGCTAGTTTGCAAATGTGTTGTTGCCAACGTGTCTGTTTGTACTGAACTCAACATTTCTGTCTGTTTTTGAGTCCAATTAACTGGTTTGAAATCAGGTTTGATTAATTTGTAGAGAGGTTTAACCCTTTCTGCATAATTTAGAATGTAAGTTCTTCTGAAATTGATGAAACCTGGAATCGATTGTAAGTTCTTCAGCATTTTTGGAGGTTAGAGTAGCACACACTTTTCTAAAAAGTTGGCTGCCAGGCTTTTGCCTTCACTTGATAACTCGTATCCCAGAAAAAGGACGTTGAGGTGGGCAATTCTTGATTTCTTAAAATTGGATTTATACCCTTCAGAGGCGAAGCCAAGTATAATGGTATTCCCTCTGTTCAAGTGCCTGTCCAAGTCATCGTCTGTTAGATAGATGTCATCTACATATGACAAAGCTTCGTCATCATACGTTTGTAGTAATTCGGTTACCCTGGCTGAAAATAACCCTGGACTATTCTTTAATCCTTGTGGGGAGACGAGAGAAATTACGCTGTGTCCCCATGATCGAGAAAACGGTCCAATACCTACTTTCATGTGCAATGTTTTGACAGAAGAAACCGTTAGAAATATCTAATGTGGTTTTATATTTTTTACACACAATGTTATTCATTAGTGCTGCACTGTGTGCATTTTGTACTGCAAATGTTTTGCAACAAGATTTTAAATGTCTGTAATCCAAGACTAGACGATATGTATTGTCTGGTTTGGAGACAAGAAACGAAGGATTGTTCATGGATGAGGTGCATGTTACAATCACCCCTTGGTATTCAAGTTGATCGAAGATCTCTCTGACCTGTTTTTTAGCATCTTGCTTAACTGGATACTACCTTTGTGCAGTTGGTTGAGTTTTCAATTGGATTTTATAGCAAGGAGAATCCTCATCCCATCCTATGTGATTTTTGTAGAACGCAGGAACCTGGGCTACTGCCCATTTCATGTATGCAAGAAAGGAGAGGGGTACCTCCCTCTTTTTGATATATGATTGTCCAATAAAAATATATGAAACTTAACTGTACCGTACACTTTTCTGATGATTTAGTGTTCCTTCTTTCTTGTCAGTAATTATCCGCCCTTTTATCTTGTTCCTAATTATTGTATTGACATACTGCCCATTTCATGGCATAGGTATATTTTAAATGAATATGAATATGATTTGAGAAGGCTGGCATAATGATGTCTTCACCATGTGGGCACTCCCTGACAAATTCAGGTGGCCAGTATTGTTCAGCTAGAAGAATGTCATAACCCTGAGAGAGCTTCTCCCAAAAGAGTGCTCTTATTTTACTTGTTATGTCCCCCTCCATCCGGAGTGTTACTTCGTATAACTTATGTGGGACACTAACCCTAGTATCTGCAGTTTCAACTTGGATGTACTCATTTAGGTCCACTGTCTCCAGATGATCCTTCAAGTTCTTGCGAGCTGTGGTGACTTCTGCTGCACTGTCCAACATCGTTTGAGCCCATTCCCTGTTCTTGAGCTGTGTCCTCAAGATCCTCGGCATGTCTGATTTTTAGTCCGGTTACCTTCTTTTTGGTGAATTGGGTTTTCTTATTTTTCGGAACGTGTAGATCGTCTTGGACTGCACGCGTTTTTCCTTGTTTTCTGACCGTCCTCTTCTTTCAGATTTCTGTGACGAAGTCTGAAAGGTACGAGAGGAACGTGTATCAGTATCTTGATATCTATCAGGTTTTCTCAAATTATCCCTATTCCTGAGGTTATACCTCCTTTCAGAGGGCTCCTTTTGAGGAGACCTACCTCTGGATTCAAGAACGCTTCTCTTTAGAAGTTTGTTTAGTGTTCTCCCACTTCTTTTTAGGAAGAGTAGGAGTGTTTTTAATAAAGACCTTTTCAGGACGTTCGGTCAGTTGGGGTTTAACTGGTTTTCCACCCAAACTGTCTCTACCTAGTTCTTCATAGGAGTTTTCAATTATTATGGCTAGTTTTTGTGGTTGCTCAGTTACATCAAATTCTCTAAATTTTTGGCGGATAGCCACGGATGCTGCTTCACCTTTAATATTAGCTAATATTATTGTTGAGACCTGTTTGAAACATTTCAGTAACTTCATACCTAGATTTAAAGCAGGATGTGCCCCGTATTCATTTTGAATCTGTTTCAGGACGTCTGGTATAACCCCCATAGATGGAACACCATGTGTTTTAGTGTAGATTGCAGCAAAGAATGTATCCCAAGTGTCGCAGTCCTCCAGGTGTGGTGTGATCCCCATTGGTAAACAGATTGTTAGAATTTTGTGTTTCTCATGAGGAGTAGTATCAGGAAATACTGCCTCGATTTGAGTCATTTTTTGAGCTATCCAGAATGGAATTTGATCCCGTTTTGTGGGTAATTTACCAATGACTGATTGTATAGACTGTGGTATAATTTTATTTGTGTTCCCCTGGTAAGGGGTGTGTTGCAGAATTCTAATTGCCGGTTGGGTTGTAAGAGTCCGCATGACATATTGAACCAATTGTCTATGGATTTTGATTTGTTGTTTTAGTTGAAGTAATAATTCATCTGTTATTTCTTCAATGGCATGATGTGGTGTATTGCTAGATAACACCGACCATGTTGCTCCTGGTCTACCTAGTGAACCGAGCCTGGTAATGTGATTTATATGTTGTAGGGCACCTTTAAACCAGAGCGCATGCTCTTGGTATGTTAGTGGAATTTCAACATCCTCGAAAGGAATGTATTCCGTTGGAGGTTCATCTTCTTTGTAGAAGTGAAACAATTTAGTTACTGGATTTGCTTCAGGAAAGTTTATCCATGAATAGAATACCTCTGTCTGATGATATCCATGTGCCTCTATCACAAAAACTACCCTACCACCTCTTGCTGATAGTCCATGTCTTATAAGTTTTATAGTGATGGCTTTCCTTACATTTTCTGGAATGCATATAGCGTCATCATCAGCTTCATTAAAGCCTGTTACATCAAAAGCTGCGAGTGGATCGGCTGCAGCCCCACCATTCTCGGTGTTGTTGGTCATTTTGTTGACTGAAAGTTTGCAGAGCAAGTTTCAAGGAAACAAAGATAAGGTGCACAATATTTTGGAACACTGTGTCCTTCAACGTTGAACAAACCAAAACTAATACATAGGATTTTTTTGTCCTACTCAGCTATGGCGGATTGTTTGCCTTTTACCCACTCCAGACATCTATTGGAGTATTTTATGGGAAAAAGGGGTCTCTGAGAAGAGCGTTAAATTAGTGCCTTACCAAACATTGGGCGCCATGTAGTGTAGTTTCTATATTCCCAATAGGCTCTGCGCATTGGAATAATATATCCTATAGATTTCACGTAGGACTTAGGTCGACTAGGTCTCAATCAAATATACTAAACTTAATAGTGAGTGCCAGCTAGCTCAGAGGTCACTAGAAACTTTTTTTAATTCACAAGAAGGGATTAGTTTATGACAACCGCATAAACAGGACAACTTTGTTTCCCAAGAATAAGAAATATATCTCTAAGAGTCGCGGAAACAATAGATAATTATTTCACTTAGTCAATCGTGGATGCTTAGTTTCTACAGAGTTGCAGAGAAATAGAGAGAGCTGGGTGTTTTCAATCAGAAGGTTTATTGAACAGTCTTCTTTCTCATGCAAGAGAAGTGAACTGCTACAATCGTTAGGCAGACTGCAAAGTATAAGGCGTACAGCGTAAACAGTAATATGAAATAATACTGTAAGAGCATTGTATCGTTTCTAAGCCATGTAAAAGTACATACATAAAAATCACAGACTAAAATACTCGACTGGTGCTTCTAAGATACGCCTACCCCAATGTACCTCACCTAAATCTAGTACGCGGGAAGAAATAAGTATTGTGTAGCATAGGTTTAGTTGTTTTTGCTAAGAATCTACCAAAGGTTTCTCTAGATTCTAACCAGCTCCATACCTTGGTTAGAATGAAGGAGGTCTGGTATCTCTGTCTTAGGACTCGATTTCCCAACACCCCACAAGGGGAGCTTGGAAACACTGGAGCTGGATTCTCGGAAGGAGAAAGGGCAGCCTCTTGATCAGTGTGTCAGCAGGAGAGTCGGCTTCCATCGGCACTTGCTGTAACGAGCTCTGTCGGGCAAGTAGATAGTCGAATTGCTCCGAACCACCGTAGTTTGCTATAGCAAGTGAAGGTATATTTATACCTTGAAGGTGTTTAGGAATGCGACAGTTTGACGTAAAGTAGGGCATATGTACGTCAGATAAGAACCCCATGGGAATCGTTGTTCTTTGCAAAGTACATGAGTTCTTGGACAAATCAATATTCAAGCAAGGGGAAGTTACCGAACTGCTTAAGCCGATTTTCCAAGAAATCGTTGTGACGTTTGGTACGGGTGGAAGGAGCCATGTCTGTATTTGGTTAGCATGGGCTATGTCAAAATAAGGGATTGATTTCTATGCCTATATTAGGGCAATGTGAATTCTACCTATATAAGGGCATGCATCGGGAAAATTCACTCGGAGCTCTAAACGCCACACAACAAGGTCCTCTGTGGTTTCCTTTCCCACAAGTTCCTCTACTGCTCTGCAGTGGAGACCTGCTTGATCCCATTCCTTCACCCTCTCAGGTGCAGGTCCACTCTTTCCTGTCACATTCTTTATTTTAAATTGATGTTTGCTTTCTGGAGGGCTCAGCACCTGCAGTTTGCTACTGGGCTGCCTTTTTCACTTGGATGCACTTTCACACATGTGGGACTATTAGGATGGCGGGCGGACGAAGCAGTGCTGAGACTGGCGTCCAGTGGTGCGGCGTGCCAGCACTGGCAATTCGGATGCCAACGCCACGTTGCCATCCCCCATCCACAACATTGTGGCGGGCGGTGCTCACAGCACCGCTCGCCACTATGCTGCGGATGCACCTTGTGCATTTGCATGCACGTTGTGCATTCAAATGCAGGGGGTACCATAGGTATGCCCCCACTATCAGGGACCGCATGCCTTTCCATGGCAGCAACACCGCCATGGGAAGGCGCATCTTCGCCAGAATTGTAATATGGATGACCGTGTCTTGCAGACACTGCCACCATATTCAGCCCCTTTTCAGCCCGGTCGACTCGTGGACGGGCGGAAAACCGGCGGACGGTCTTTCCATCTGCCGGGGCCCCCCGCCAATGTAATATTGCGGGGGAAATGGGTGGCGGGCGATAGATAATGGCGGGCGGATCGCCACCACCATACGGGCGGTGGCCATCTGCCCACTAGTATAATAGACCCCATAGTTTTCCTAATTTACTACTGCAATATTGTAATTCGCCTTCTTGGAACGGTACATTAAATGTAAGAAATAAAATGAACATTTCAAATATTTTTTATTCGGTTTCAGATATTAAAACCATGAAAGCACATGTTAAAATATAATAATGCATTAATTACGTCTGATAAAAATACAATCCTCACAGGGATCAGCCGGCATTTAAAAATAAATTGTAACAGTGGAAATGCAAAGATTCCTTGGCTCCAAAATCACTCATACTATAACAATCAAACAATTCAGTCAAGATCAATACAGTAAAATACAGCTCTGACGATAAGACAGACAGAAAAGCAAGACCATATAAAATACAGGATACCATACAAGGGATAAAGGGAGCAACCTGGTTAATCACAACTAGACCTGAGCCTGATGGCAAATTTTTAAATGTTGAGTACATAAAAGACAGTGTTACCTGTCAGTATTTGTAAAATAAATAAAAGATGGACGCTCTTGCCTAAAATTAGCTTTTTTCAGAATTAAGAAGGACTTTCTAGGAGTATCATAAAAACTGCAAAACATCATAAAATGAATCATGTCATATCATCTTTATTCGATTCAAGAAAAAGAATCATAAAAGTATGCATTTCAATAATAAAACAAAAGATATCAATCACAAGTTAAAAACAATTACCATAAAAACAGACAGGGATCAACATATTTCAGTTAATGTCTTTCTTCTAATAATCACAGCTCTCAAATACCTTGCTAATGGCACACATATAAACAGATTTGGAAGAAGTTGTAGAAATAGATACCATGGTCTGCACTGTCTAAAATTTTGAGATTTCAATAGGGGCTTGATAAAAGTGATTCTTAAATAAGTATAAAATGTGCAGAAAAACAAAATATGGACATCTTGTCACAAGGGCAGCTTATTAAATGACATAACCAATTGTTAATAGTGGGAAAGCTTGTCAAATGATGAAAAATATCCAGTCTAAAACGCGTCAGGACAAACCTGTGTTGAGCATTTAAAACATTAAATAAATATGGTTGCATTGAAAAACTGGTCACTATCATTTGATTATGCTCTACAGTTGGCCTGGCCAGTTCCACCGACAATCTTTCTTCTTCTAGGTCATTTATTACATACTCTTTTTAACGCATTCCTCGTAATATGTTTCAAGGATTCAGGGTTGTTATAAAACTCAGGGTGGTCAATGTCCATCATAAACTTTTTAATGCACTTTAACCATGGTATTTTCAAAGCATGCTCAGAGTTACAACAATCCTGCACAACTGCACGGTTAAGATCCATACAGTCCAATGTCTATAATTTGTGCCAACGAAGAACTGGCTGTAGCCTTATCTGGTCTGCTAAATAGGTTAATCCTAATTCCTCATGGCACACAAAATTAGAGCTGCTGTTTTGGTGCCCAAGAAGATTTTTTTAAAACCCATTTTCTAACATCTGCAATCAATCCACATTTACATGTCCCCACAGCTCAGAGCCATACATAGCAATTGACTTACATTTAGCATTATAAATGGTCAACATTTCTTTAGGATTTTTACAGCCAAGTTTTCTTGAAAAGTTACACAGGCCCCTGATTGAGCTATGAAACTGCATCCTTCGCGATTTTACTGTGATTCTCCAATTCCCTATCCCATCAAATAAAATTCCCAAATACGAGAAGGTGTCTGTTTGTGGTAAAATAGTGTCTCCTATTAAAATGTTGCACCCCTTAAACCACTTACGACCCGCTTTCAGGACATAAGTTTTGCTTATATTAATTAATAGCCCCAAATTTTCCATAAAATGAACAAAATTATCTAGAAGGTGCTGCAAAGCCATGGGAGTGCGGGCCATAAGCACTGCATCATCTGCGTTTAGCAGAACTGGTATTTGTCGATTACCAATCTGAGGCAAATCAACACATTTGTCTGCGAGGTTGCGACCCAGGCTATTAATGTATAGGTTAAATAAAAATGGAGCAGGTATGCATCCTTGTTGTACTCCTTTTTTAATATCCACTGATCTAGTACATTCACCTCTTTTCCCATAACGAATCTTAGCAGAGCTTATTAAATATAAATATCTTTTAGAATTAATAATGGCTATGTCAACACCCATAGAAGCCATTATAGACCAGAGTTTGTCATGGACAACACAATCGAAAGCGGATGTCAAGTCCACAAACACCAAAAACAAGTTGCCCCCCCCTTAATATGTGTATATTTGCTCATCAATAAGTTCAAGTTAATGGCCTGCTCGGTAGTCCCAATTCCCTAGCAGAAACCATATTGAAGGTCGGATGAGATACTATTACAGTCTGCACAGTCCTGTAATCTGCTTAAAAGAATACGGCCCACCACCTTGACTAGAGATTCCAGCAAGGAGATGGGTCTATAATGTGCTGGACAGTTTTGGTCACCCTTTTAAAAGATTGGCTCAATATGGGATTCAGACCAGGAACATGGGAATCCGGCACGCCGGCAGGACCTAAAAACCAAAGTCAAAAGCGGGCCCCAATGTTCAACATTATATTTAAAAATGTTGATCGGATCCCGTCCAGACCTGGTGCTTTACCTCACTTGCTCGAGCCCAGAGCCCGGTTCACCTCATCCACTGTAAAATTAAACTCAAAATATTTTGGCAGGAATGTGGACCCACCAGGGGCGTTTTCTGACCCTGGCCCTAAATTAGTTTGACAATTTTCAATTGTGCCCGTATACAATTTGACAAAGTGGGCTACCCAGTCATCTTCCGGTATTGCAATCTCAAGTCTGGGCTTATCGTCATCGCTAAAAAACAGAGTTTATGACATGCCAGAATGCTGTGGAGTCTTTATATAGACTGGCCTCATAAAGATAGTCCCACGCCTCCTCTTTTAGGCTTTTTTTGTGATTGTTTTAATGCTAGCCTGTAGGCCCGCCTACAGTTTTGTATTTCAATGGTGTTCCTAGGTGTCTCTTTCACGGCCCCTTTAGTTTTTTATGGGCCTGAGTACAGGTGTAATCAAACCAGCCTTGGATTTTCTGAACTCCTCTCTTCTGGTTGGTAGTCAGCCCTACCTGAATTCCTTTACTAATTTGTTTAAAAGCCTCGATGACCATGTCCAAATCTGCTGACTCATCCAGACAAACCTTGAAAGCCTTTCTCTGTTGAGTAACTAATTGTTCTATAAAGCTGGACGGACCATGGACCATCAGAGGGTAAAGCCGTTCAACCAGGAGAGTACTATGTTCTCCACAGCCAAAGGGGTATTTCCTACCCTTTGCTCGATGAAGGAGCTGGTATCTAATGTTATGCTCAAGGGGAAATGATCGCTCATTGCGGTGTTATGTAGTAAGAATTTTCTGACTAAAGTAGAATAACGTTTAGGAAAGAGTAGAAAGTCAATAACACTCTTACCCATACTACCATCAAATGTACGAGAGACTTCCACCGGATTTTCTCCAAATTCATTACAAAAACCTGAGTCTTTTTAAATAGTAAGTCATTAAGTTTCTCTCCATACACTGAATGGAAGAAGTGAGTGACCCCATCACCAGTAGGAGAAATCATGTCACAAACTTTATTAGCTAACAGTTGACATGGTTGGATGTTAAAATCACCCCCCCATATCAAGATTTTATCATTTACTCCCTTGTCCATTATTGCTTCCAACTCCTCGTCAAATCGACAGAAGATATCCAATATATCTGATTTGCATGCGTTGTTATAAAAGTTGACTAGAATTATGGAAGAGGAATCTGAGAAATCAACCTGAACAATTTGGTAAAGAGGATTAAATGTGTTAGCGGATACGTTAGTGGTGGCTAGTTTATTAGACATATATATACAAAGGCCACCCTTAGATCTCCTGTGTATGGATGGCAAGGCTGGTGAATGGAAAGTCTTAAAACCGTTGAGGTGGATGTGCTCGAAGGCCCATGTTTCCTGTAATAACATAAAACTAAAGCCTGTCATAAATTCAAACCATTCTGGTATATTTTGCTTACTCCGAAGCCCCGCTACATTCCAACATAAAACTGTAACATAATTCCCAGGGGTCATAATGAAATGTGTACTAATCTCAATTCTCGAGGGGGACTGCTCCACAGGTAATTGCTGGTTCGATGTATCCTCATCCATCCGATAATCT
Organism: Lissotriton helveticus; assembly: GCF_964261635.1. Lineage (NCBI taxonomy): Eukaryota > Metazoa > Chordata > Amphibia > Caudata > Salamandridae > Lissotriton > Lissotriton helveticus. The sequence goes on along the minus strand of NC_136059.1, from coordinate 1,414,915,890 downwards.
CTATTAGTTTCAATTGAGGGTATAATTTCCTTCCTTGCTATGGGTATCATGTCCTGTGGAGATTGACCATGGCAGCCACAGGATGGCTAACGTTGGCCTTTACTCTGACCCCTGGAGTGGGCAAGGAAGAGGTGAAAAAGGTCAAACCGAAACCTTGTCAGCAGAAATCAATCAATCTTGGCATTTATAAAGCGCACTACTCACCCGTGAGGGTCTCAAGGCGCTAGGGGTGGGGAATGCTGCTACTGTTTGAAAAGCCAGGTCTTGAAGAGTCTTCTGAAGGTCAGCAGGTCTTGGGTCTGCCATAGGTGGATGGGTCTTGGCGGCGAGGTGGGAGAACGACCTGCCATCGGAGGTCGCTCTTCGGATGCGGGGGACTGTGGCGAGGGTGAGGTCTGTGGAGTGGAGCTGGCGGGTGGGGGCGTAGAACCAGAGTCGTCTGTTGAGGTACGCTGGTCTGGTGTTGTCGAGTGCCTTGTATGCGTGGGAGAGGAGCTTGAAGGTTATCCTCTTGTTGACGGGGAGCCAGTGCAGTTCTCTCAGGTGGGGTGTGATGTGGCTGCGGCAAAGGATGTAGAGGATCAGGCGTGCAGAGGCGTTCTGGATGTGTTGCAGCCATTTCAGGAGTTTGGTTGCGGCTCCTTTGTAGAGGGTGTTTCCGTAGTCCAATCCGCTGCTGACGAGGACCTGGGTGACCGTTCTTCTCGTTCCGGTGGGGATCCACTTGTAGATCTTACGGAGCATGCGGATGGTGTTGAAGCATGAGAAAGAAACGGCGTTGACCTGCTTAGTCATGGAGAGGGTGGAGTCGAGGTTGACCTCTAGATTACGTGCGTGATCGGTGGGGGTTGGAGCTGTTCCCAGTGTGGTCGGCCACCAGGAATCGTCCCAGGCCGAGGGGGTGGATCCGAGGGTGAGGACCTACATCTTGTCAGAGTTCAGCTTCAGCGGCCTTCATTCCTTTGTGGGGGTTTATTTTGGCAGTGTGGGGGTCCTTGGTGAGGGAGAGGATCAGCTGGGTGTCATCGGCATAGGAAAAGATGTTGAGGTCGTGCAGTCGGGCGACGTGGGCGAGTGGTGCCATTTAGACATTAAACAGCGTTGGCCTGAGGGATGAGCCCTGGGGAACGCCGCAGATGATCTCGGTGGCTTCGGAGCGGAAGGGGTGGAGGTGGACGCTATGTGTTCTGCCGTAGAGGAAGGAAGTGGTCCAGTCCAGGGCCTTCTCTTGGATCCCGGCTTTGTGGAGGTGTGTGTGTAGTGTGCGGTGGCAGACCGTGTCAAAGGCAACTGACAGGTCCAGGAGGATGAGGGCCACGGTTTCTCCATTGTCTAGCAGGGTCCTGATGTCATCGGTGGCGGCGATGAGGGCGGTTTCGGTGCTGTGGTTGCTGCGGAACCCAGACAGGGACGGGTCCAGGATACTGTTTTCCTCGAGGTAGCAGGTCAGTTGTTTGTTGACCAAATTCTCAATGACCTTCGCCGGGAACAGGAGCAGGGAGATGGACCGGAAGTTCTTGAGGTCATTGGGGTCCGCCTTGGATTTCTTGAGTAAGACATTGATCTCGGCGTGCTTCCAACTCTCTGGGAAGGTTGCTGTCTCGAAGGAAATGTTGATGGCCTTTCGGAGATGGGGTGCGATGGCGGTGCTGGCTTTGTTGAAGATGTGGTGCGGGCATGGGTTTGACGGAGAACCGGAGTGGACGGTGTTCATGATCTTGATGGTGTCATCGTCATTTATGTTGGTCCAGGAGAGCAGGCGGTTGGTGCGGATGGTGGTCGTGGGGGCGGAGGTCTCAGTGGTTGTCGGGCGTTCGTGGCGTTGAAGCTGTCATGGATGTCTGCGATCTTGCAATGGAGGAAGGTGGCCAGTGAGTTGCACAGGTCTTGCGAAGGTGGGATGTCGTTGGTGTTGGGGTTGGAGAGTTCCTTCATGATGTTGAAGAGCTCTTTGCTGTTGTGTGCATTGTTGTCTAGACGGTCTTTGAAGGAGGCCCTTCTGGCGGATCTGATGAGGTGACGGTGTCTGCGGGTGGCATCCTTGTGGGCTGCGTAGCTGTCCGGTGTTCGTTGATGGTGCCAGTTCTTCTCTAGTTTTCGGCAGGTCTGTTTGGAAGCCTGGAGGTCTTCAGTGAACCAGCTGGCTTTCTTGCTGGTGGGGCTGTTGGAGGGTTTCTTGAGTGGGGCGAGGGTGTTGGCGCAGTCGTCGATCCACTGTCTGAGGTCTGCATGGGCGGAATTATGTCAGATTGGGTTTGGAGGTGGGCAATAAATGAGATGAAGTAGCACAGATATTTTAGATGCTATGGCTTTCTCAAGATAAATGGCATAAACCTTTGTCTTAACTCACTATTGGCTACCAAACGAGTGCGCCAGTAAACTAGCGCCAGTTCATTCTTCCCCATTAAAAAACATATATTGTTCTATGCGTTGCAGTTAATAAAGGGGAAGGATTGCATATGGCTAAAGGTAGCAGTGTTGTAGTAACCAGGGTTTTCCAATGCAGTAGGATCATGCGAGTAAGACACTGAGCTACAGCGCATCATGCACTTCGGACACACTGGCATGACCTATAGCAAACTTTATTAGTAGTCAAGATAGTTCCAGTGTGCAACTGAATGTTTGCATTGGGTCATTTAAAAACCGCGCATCATGTGGTTCATGGACAAAATGGAGAAGTGTGATGTGTGTTGTGGGTTTTCGAATTATTTTAATTGAATCCGCATTTGTTAGCATGTATTATCAGGAGTATTCCATTTTAATGCCTTTACCATGTTTGAAGAGCTTGCAATTAATTAAATGATTGTGGGTGTTAGATATTTGTAGAACTCCTTTTGCTTTCACTAATGTGTAAAGTATACCCTGTCATTTATTTTTGCTTGCATAGAGTTACAAAATAGCAGTAGAAATGAACCCTGATCAAGCCCAGGCCTGGATGAACATGGGTGGAATCCAGCATATCAAGGTAGGATGTCTTACTTGTTAAAAAGGCAATGAAAATATGCAGTTCTATACTGGGAACTGAAACCTCTATGCGGCTGCTTACTGTACGATAAAAGAGTATCATACACGTTCACACTTTAAAAACATTAACAGTATTTAAAATATTGGCAAATCTGTTGATTGGGATGTTTAATCGATATCTGTGAAGTACTGGATGCGGTGAAGGTTTGTTCAGTTTCCGTTTAAACTTCCTTAGGAAAGGGCAACTCATCCAAGTAGCCAAGCTGTCACTCTGCAATATAAAACAAACATGAAAGGTTCCAGATGTCTCTTTTAGATCGTCCTTGGTAGGAGTTAGGAGGACAAACCTCATTGAAAATATGGTAATGCATGATTGAAGATGGAGACTATACCAGGCATCAAACTCCCCTTGATATCAGGAAGATCCCAACCCAAGAATTAAGGAAAAGATTCCAAGTGCAATAGAGCTGC